>NC_047095.1:99016077-99698884 GCF_902459505.1 Geotrypetes seraphini | reverse complement strand
AGGGGTTGGGTACCCTCCTGCCGGCGATCTTAGGGGAGGCCATTGGGAGGACCGGCAGGAGGGGTTGGGTACCCTTCTGCTGCGATTGTCGGGAGGGCCGTTGGGGGGGGGTCTACAGGAGGGGTTGGGTGCCCTCCTGCCGTGATCGCTGGGGGGAGGGGAGACTTGCAGCCGTAGCCGCGGTCACTATGCTAATCACGGCAGGGAGATCTTTGCCGCGATTAGGTACAGCGGCCGCGTCTAATTACCATATAGGCTAACATTGTAAGCATTTAAAGTACATGTCGTGTTTGTTTTTGCATTGCTAGCCCCAGGGGTGGTGGAAGATTAGTGATTGAAAAACTGTATGAAAAATAACTATTTTAAATTTAGTGATCAAAATGTGTCAGTTTTGAGAATTTATATTAATTAATTTTTTCTCTGCGTGTTTTGTTTTTGTATAGTTATTAACTAATATTTAACTAAGTTTTAAAGTTTTAAAGAATGTTTCCTTTATACGTAAATAAAGAAAAGTGAATGGGATTGCAGTGGCGGTGACGGGGCGGTGAATGGGGTGGCAGTGGCGGTGACGGGGCGGTGAAGAGGATGGTGAGACGGGGACGGGGCGGTGACGGGGATGGTGAGACGGGGACGGGGCGGTGACGGGGACCAATTTTTTCACCGTGTCATTCTCTACTTAGAACTCTTAGGGTATGTATTCATATTTCACAATGATCTTTCTTTCTGTCTATTCAAATTTCCCCTTCCCCACCTTTAGGCATGTTGTAGGCATTTATTACGTTTCTCACTGGAAGGGTATTATTTTACATTTTTTTAAATCCACTCACACCATTTTAAACGTCACTTTTATATCATTAAATGAAATCTCTCTATCTCACTATCCCTTAATGTTTAGTTTATAGTTACGATTTGGTCACTCAGAGGCACTTTTTATCACAATTTTGACTCGGTCACCTTTAAGAGAGATTTTCAACACTTATACACTCATAGAATATAATTTTTGACACCAGTCACTTTTTTGACTTTTTAATCACTACTCATCACATGTTATTCATAAATAAATCACATATCATTTTAAGACATATTCCAATCATTATTATTTCATTATCCATAGGACCCCTGAGAAAGACAGGGTTGTCGAAACACGGACCGTGTTGGGTCCATAGTTCCCATCTTATGGGTCCTAGACATTTTATTATGTGGATTTTATGACTGTATCTTCAATAAAGCCTGCATCTTGGACTCTTCTCTACAGAGTTTTTGTTTTTGGGTGGTCTTTGCTCTTACAATCCCAAATTCCTGTAATTCTGTCATTGAAGACGGAAGAATGAATTGAAAAGATAATGTATATTTCCTTTCTTTGTGCCTTCTTTCTCCCCATTCACTGGCTAATTACATTATTTACTGGGTTTTTATACTGTACTGTATACTGCACTTCTAGAATGGAATCAGATAAGTTTATATGGCTGTTATAAAATAATTTTCCTAAGCTCTTCAGAGAGTTGGTCTGTATTTTAAGGTTATGTCCATCTGTCAGTGGGAGGAGATAGAGTGCTTTACCTCCAGAAATGGCTTTAAAATTAGTTCTCCTTATCATTATAAACAAATATTTATGTATGTTTGAAATTACCTGTTTAACCTAGCACTACTTAAAATGTACCCCTCACTTCTTAGCTCCATCATTATCTGAGGAACCTCCACTTTAAGAATGGTCTGGGGGAAGAGATGTACATGGATGAAAATGGAGACCTCGCCACTGGATATGATATTTTGAGTTTGATTGTTCTTCCTGATGGGACATTGAAATATGAAGTTGTTGGACATTATAACCCCCATGCTCCCCCAGGGCAGGATTTCACCATTGATGAGAAGGCGATCATTTGGGACAGTTCTTTCACTCAGGTCAGATTTAAATGAACAGAGGTGCTGATCCAAACAGATATCATGAAACTTGTCATAAAATGTTCAAAAGAATGGTGTATTTTGGCTTTATGGGCAAAACAGCTTCCAGCTTCTGTAAAGGTCACTTAAATTGGGGCGCTGATCCCAGATATGTACATATATTTTAATAAGGTACTATCAGTTATAGGGTTTAATTGACACTCATTAGCTGTTACAGGCACATCTTCCTTCTTATTTGGAACAAACTTCTGATTCATTTGAAATAGAAATGAAGTGGAAGGGGCTTGATATATTGGTTTTCTCTGTGATTAGTGGAGAGGCATAATAAAAAACATCTAAGTCCCCTTTTGGCCTAGGCCCTAAACACTGAAAGTAGAAGCAGAGAAAATGTCTATTCTCAAAAAAAAAACCATCCAAAAGGAGGTTTTTTTTTAATAATGGCCTGCCTCTACATTCAGCTGTTTAAATGCCCAGACCACCACTACATCTACACTAACAACATATAATCAACCAAAAAAAGCCTAAGTTCCTAATGCCCAACACAAGAGCTTTTAGGTGAAGGAGGAGCCAGTCCTTCATCTAAAAGCCGGATTCTGTAACCGGTGTGTGTCAAGAACACCAGTTACAGAATCCACACCCCACACCCCCACCCAATGATCACTGCAGGAGAGATGGCTTATCTCCTCTGTCACGATCCACCCCCCAAACCCCAAGGACCCCTACCTGGTGACCCCCACCCCCGATACCACCGGTACTTAAGAAAGTTGGCTAGATGTACAGGTCCCAAGCCCATTTGTCTGGCAGGCCTGTGATCATAAGAATGGTGGGCTTTAGGGCCTGACTGGCCCACACACCTCAAGCCCCACCCACAGGTGTGTTGAGGCACCTGGGCCAACCAGAATAGGCCCAGTTGCCTTAGGCCCCTCCTGTGGGCTCTCTCCTGACCCAATGTTGTCGGGAGGTCACAGCTTGCCGGGGCAGGAGGGCTTGGGCTCCTTCCTGCCAAATCTGATCTAGGGGGGTGGTGGATCACAGCAGGAGAGATTGGCTATCTCTCCTGCCTGATAGCGATCTCAAGTGCCGCGGTTAGCGGCACTTCTGGATTGCTATTGTGGCAGGGAAGATTAGCCATCTCTCCTTCCATGATGGTTGCAGTGGAGGGTGGACAGATTGCCAGAGCTACTCATCATGGCAGCCACAATCAGCTCAGCGGCCCCTTTTTTGGCACTTATACCTGTTTTGACTTGGTTTAAGTCAAAACATATAAGTGCTGACTAGGCAACCTATCAAATGTTTTGGTTATACCTGCTGTACGACTATATCTAGGTCAGCTCACCTCCCGTCTACCTCCCAACCTTCTCCCTCCTCTAAAATTGGCTCTTTTCACTCTGCATTTAGAGGCAGGGGAAAGGCCTAATCTGGTTTTAGATACGTCTAAAACCAGCTTTGATTATGGGTACTTGGACAATCAGGCTTTCTGATCATCTAAGTACCCATTTAGGCTACTTAGTAGATGTTTTTTTATTATGAGCCTCAAAGTGTTTTACATGTTTTAGACAGGTACTTAATTTAGACCTGATGCAATAAAGTATTATAGGGAAAGGGAAAGAAGCAACCAAGCCTCGAGGCAAAGCAAAATCAACAAATAGAAGCACTGGATATGTCAAGTCCAACCTGTGGTCACAAATCCTTTATTTACAGTTTGTATCAAAGTTTAATAACGAGTCTTTAAAAATAGCTAGAGCAAGCAAAGTTCCAAAACATAAAATATTAAACAACTTTCCCAGAGTCACACGGAGCTGCTATGGGAATTGAACTCACAACCTCAAGGTGCTGAGGCAGCTGCTTGAACCACTTGGCTACTCCCCACACAGAAATGAAAAGGCATTATTTTCAGGAAGCAAGTGGGATGTGAGGGGGCATGATGCTGTTTTTTTTAATTTGTTGACTGTTCTTCCTTTTTTAATAGTGGTTTCCTTACACAGTGTTTGCTTTTTAATGTGATGTATTATGAATATTCAATTATTGATTACTGTAACCTATCTGTAGATTAATGAGATCTAAATATTATTATATAACTTAATTAGTATTTATAAATTTATCTCCATGAAAGTGGTCCCATCTGATCTGAGGCTGGTCTAATCTGTCTATGTACTGACAAGAATCAACACATTTTGGGTATTTTTACAATTACCTTCCTAAGCATGAATATATTTTTACACATGATGATAATTTAAATATAAATAAAAGGAACATTCCATTTCAGAATCAACCATCCATTATTGAATGACATTACATAACATGCTTTCTCAATCTTCAGAAACCTCCACAGTACAGGTGCAATCCAAGTTGCAATCCTGGTTACAGGAAATTAACCAAGGAAGGAAAACCCATCTGCTGCTATGATTGTATTCCATGTGCAGAGGGAGAGATCTCCAACCAAACTGGTGGGTGATATCATGGAAAACATGGTATACAAATAAATACAGGGTATCTATTATGGTCCCTATTCTTTAAATTAGGGAAGGATGTAGATCTCCAAAAAGTATAATTCAGTTTCAAGTTTAATTAAAATTTTATATACCACTTAACAGATATCTAAGCTATGTACATAATAATACAAATTTAAATAAATATGTGGTGTCAAGTACAAACTCACAGACAAAGACATACAATTTCATGCATATGATAAGGTGTGGGGAATTCAATGATTGATAGGATAGAGATACAAAAAAGGAGAACACAGGATGGGTGATACTATTTTTTCTCTACAAATGGGGAAAATACTTGATAAGATTCCTCCCTTCCCACTAGTTGGCCAAAAAGTCATGGTGATAATTCAGGAACTGTCTTTGTTTATTTAAAAACAAAACACCATAGGGCATAGGATGAAGCTAAGTGGTGATAGTCTCAGGAGTAATTTAAGAAAATGCTTCTTTATAGAAAAGATGGCAGATATGTGAAATGGCCGTGCAGTGGAAGTGGTGGAGATGAAGATGAGGGTCCCACTGGTCTTGACTGGTGGGATCATAATATTAGCTGAGCCAGTCACCAGGTAGTGGGATTTGGGGAAATTGATGGGGTGAGGGGGAAGAGAGTGGTAGGAATTTTGAAGTGTTAAAGATTGATTGGGGTTAAAGTTTTATAGTTAGAGGAAAGTACTAGGAATGGAGAGGAGTGATGTGATAGGTTGGATGTGGAGTCTAAGGATTGGAGGAGAGTGTGTGGTGATTTTGGTGGGTTTTTGTTTATCTTGGATTTGAGGGAAGTGGGTGGTAGGTCAGGAAGGTGGTGTGTGAACATGTTTTTATCAGCGGTAGTTTTGGATATATATTTGCTGATTTGGGACTAGTTCACTCGGAAGAAGAGGCAGAGTATAGATTTACCTGTGCGGAAAGCTCTGCAGTGTCGGGTTTTCCATTGCCAGTAGTGCAGCCCCAATTTTGGTGTGTAAGCATGTGCCATTTAGGAGCGTTTTTGAATTTCCTGCTGGGTTTCGGTGAGTAGCTGTCCTGTTTGCATGAGCTAACGGATGTAGCGGTATATAAGAAATAAATTACATTACATAACTTTAACGATATGTTCATCGCTTAGAAATTTGAGTAAGCGATTAATCAAATTTACAATAAACTTGAAACTTGAAACTTGAAACTCGTATTAGGAGTAGTGTCGGGTATCTGAAAATCAGCAGGTGGAGCCTCATATGGTGACTTGGGTGCATTGGTGGATGCAGGAGGTCTGTGTGAACATTGGAGGAAATAAAGTTTTGGAGGTGTTGGAGGCAGTGCGGTGACTTGAAAGTATGGGCTGCTGGCAAAGCTGTTGTTAGCGTTAGGACGGCACTTTTTGACGGTGTACTTCAGCCCAGGTAATCGGGGGGGGGGGGGGGTTGCTGTATTAATGGGGGGATTAGGCACTTATACTTGGTTGATTGGAAGACAATTAGAGTTAGTGAGCTAGTTGCTGAATACAATGCAGCTATATCATTGCTACAAGGGGGTTGTTCCTATTTATGGGATTGTCTGAAATGTACAAGTGTTAATATAGCTTTCTAGGGGTTATATATCGGGGAGTCTTTGGGTGGGTTTATTCAGGGAATTAGAGGTGTGTGTGTGAGAGTTTGGATTTCTGAGTGGTGTGTTGTCAATTATGGAGGTGGGATGTTAGTAGGGTGGTGGCTGGTGGTTTTGGGTTTCTGGAGATTGCATTGGTTATAAAATTTTTTTTAAAAAAAACAACCACAAAAAAAACAACACAACACATAACAATTTTACTATATTTGGAAGGGTTTGGTGGGGTGGTTGAGTTTTATTCAAGGGGTCTGGTAATGGCTGCCAGGAAGACAACCTTGTGGGGAGGAAGCAAGGGAAAGGGTCGTGGTAGAACTTCAGTTAGGGGAGTTGGGAGAGGTCAGGGAGTCAGGGTTGGTCATGTGCCAGTGGGTGCTCTGGCAAAAGTGGCTGCCCATCAGGTATTTGGGAGAGTGGTAAGAGGAGCTCGGGCTATAGCAAGAGATACTTCCCATGCTGTTGAGAGGCAGTCTCGACAACCTGTCTTGCAGGATGATTCCCCTTATCCTCCAGTAGTAGATGAAGATCAGAATGTTCTAGAGGTCCTGGTTAGTGGTTCTCAGAGTGGAGGAACACAGGCTTCAGCTGGTGAGTTATTATCTGATTTGGTGAATGCTTTTGGGGAGGTGTTGGGTGAAGGAAATCAAGGGGCTCAGAAGGGGTCAAAATGTGGGTCTGGTGTTATCAGCAAGTTTGTGTGATCGGAAGTTTTTAAATCGGTTGAGGCATGTGGTGAAGTGTTTATGGACTGAGAAACAACAGCTTAGCTGGTCGGCTGGGGATCCTTTGGGTGTATGGGCATCCTCAGATTCTTGGGATTCTTCAGATTCATCCTCTTCATCGTCGTCTGAATTGCTGGTAGAGGCGGGACCAGGTCACTTGGCATCTGTTAGTACATCGGTTACGTTGTCTGAGGCTATTCCTACAGTTTCTCGGCAGGGGCATACTTTATGTGCTATTGCTCCATTAGATTGTATTATTTTGCAAAAATGGAGACAGAGAATATTGAAAGGCTGGTATGTGGACTTTTTTGCGTTATAGGCTCATGACGTGGTTGGGGTTGAAAAAAGAAAGAGGAAGGGTTAGATCAGGGAAAAAAGAAGTTCAATAGAGTACCCAAGACTATTTTCAATTGGTTGCTTGGTTTTAAAGTTTTTGTTAGTGTTTTGGGTGAAGCAAATCCGTCTTTATACTGGGTTTGATGCGATACTCAGATTTAATTCTAAGAGCTTATAGGACTTATGGGGGTGGTCCTGGCTCAATTATGATGAGCAGTTTACGAAGGGTATAGCCTGTGATAAGTCAACATTATGGGGTGTGAGGGATATTGATTTATGACTGGCGGAAATGACACCTTCTCATGGCTGGTCCTTTTGCTATGGCACCCCTGCTGCAGGAGTTTCCACAGTCCGATAATAGCTTCTGTTTTCAATTCAATGCCGGGCATTGTATGCCGCAAGCCTGCTGCTTTAGACATTCCTGTAGTCAGTGTGCAGGCAGTCACCCAGCATTTCATTGCACAGGAGTCAGTTCAGGAGGTAGGGGTATCCCCTTCCATGGGGCAGGTAGTTCTGGGAGGGGATTTGTTAGATAAAGTCCCTTCTCCTTATAGGCTGGAAGCTTTGCATAATTGGTTAGGTCATTATCCTAATCAAAGTGATGCATATTTATTGTGGGTAGGATTTACAGAGGATTTCCCAATTCCTTATGAGGATCCATCATTGGTGCATAAAGGGGATGCATCTTCAGTTTCTCGGTACCCAAAAATAGTGTGTGAGAAACTGGAGAAAGAGTTAAGGCTGGGTCGTATTGCTGGGCCGTTTCATTCCCCACCTTTACATAATTTAGTAATGTCACCTTTGGGAGTTATTCCAAAGAAAGTGCCCAGTTCTTTTCATTTGATTCATAATTTATCTTACCCTGAGGGTTGTAGTGTTAATTCATTCATTGATCCTACATTTTGTTCAGTTCAATATGCTTCCATAGATGATTCTGTTGTGCTGTTACAGCGATTAGGAGTAGGAGCTCTGATGGGGAAGACATATATTGAAGCTGCTTTCAGATTGCTACCGGTTCACAGTTCAGCTTTTATTTGCTAGGTTTTGAGTTTGAAGGAAATTTTTATTTTGAGAAATGCATGCCAATGGGTTGCGCTATTTCATGTGCCTATTTGGAGGCATTCATGTCATTTGTGCATTGGGTTGTCCAGGAGATTAGTGGGGTGGATTGTATAGTGCATTATTTAGATGATTTCTTTTTTTGGGGGGTAGGTCAGTCAGATCAATGTAGTGCATTAATGCGGGCTTTTCGATATCTAGCCAAATAATTTGGTATTCCTTTATATGAAGAAAAGACTGAGGGTCCAGCTACAGTCTTGGTATCTTTGGGGATTGAGTTGGATTCTCGCAATTACCTGTTCTAAAGATTTCAGCTCTTCAAGAGGTTATTCATAGTGCATGTCAATGGAATAAATTATGTCTGAAGGAGATTTAGTCTCTGGTTGGGCATTTTAATTTTGCTGCATGCGTCATTCCCATGGGAAGAGTTTTTTCTCAAAGATTAGCCTTATCTGCAGGTTTAAGGCATCCTCATTTTAAAATCCGTCTCACCAGTGCTGTAAAAGATGATTTGGAAATCTGGTTAAAATATTTAGAATATTTCAATGGAGTGTGTTTATGGCAGCAGCCAGCGGTGTCCTCAGTAGATCTTAAATTATATACGAATGCATCTGGTGGCTGTGGTTTTGGGGTATATTTTGGGGGACAATGGTGTGCACAAGCTTGGCCGGAATGGTGGTGGAGAAAGAGATGGTGTCAGAATATTGTGTTACTTGAATTATTCCCAGTGTGGGTAACATTATGGATTTGGGGGGCTCCTTTGCAGAATTGTAGAGTAATTATATTCTCAGATAATACTGCTGTGGTGCATGCCATTAATAGTCAGTCTTCCAAGTGTTTGTTGTTGCTTTCTCTGTTGCGTTTGATAGTATTGCGTTGTCTCCAGTTAAATGTGCTCTTGGCAGCGCAGCATGTGCCTGGAGTGAATAATGAGTTAGCAGATGTACTTTCTCATTTCCAGTGGTCTCATTTTCATTCACTGGATCCGGATGCAGATCAAATCCCAGCAGACATGCCAATAACTTTATGGAGCACCTTCCACGAGGCAGTGGATCATTGATACAGCAAGCGTTAGCAGTCAGTACTTGGAAGGCATATTGCACAGGTTGGCTGTGTTTCAGGAATTTTATTGACCACTTTGGGTGGTAGTGTATTTTACCTGTATCTGAAAATTGCATAATTTAATTTATGAAAATTGCATAATTTAATTTATGTTATTTTCTTTGAAGCAGGGGTGGTCATATGGAATGGTGGCCCAGTCATTAAGAACATAAGCAATGCCTCTGCTGGGTCAGACCTGAGGTCCATCATGCCCAGTAGTCTGCTCATGCGGCGGCCCAACAGGTTCAGGATCTGTACAGTAATCCTCTATCTATACCCCTCTATCCCCTTTTCCAACAGGAAATTGTCCAATCCTTTCTTGAACCCTAATACCGTACTCTATCCTATTACGCCCTCTGGAAGCGCATTCCAGGTGTCCACCACCCATTGGGTGAAGAAAACTTCCTAGCATTTGTTTTGAATCTGTCCCCTTTCAACTTTTCTGAATGCCTTCTTCTTCTTTTATTTTCCAAAAGTTTAAAGAATCTGTCCCTCTCTACTCTCTCTATGCCCTTCTTGATCTTGTAAGTCTCTATCATATCCCCTCTAAGTCTACGCTTCTCCAGGGAAAAGAGACCCAGTTTCTCCAATCTCTCAGCGTATGAAAGGTTTTCCATCCCCTATATCAGATGCGTCGCTCTCCTCTGAACCCTCTCGAGTAACACCATATCCTTCTTAAGGTACGGTGACCAATATTAGATGCAGTACTCCATATGTGGACGCACCATCACCCGATACAACGGCAGGGTAGCTTCTTTCATTCTGGTTGTAATACCCTTCTTGATTATACCTAGCATTCTATTCGCTCTCTTAGCGGCCACTGCGCACTGTGCCATCGGCTTCATTGTCATGTCCACCATTACCCCCAAGTCCCTTTCTTGGGTACTCTCATTCAATAACATCTCTCCAATTGTATAGCTGTACCTCAGGTTTCTGCTTCCCACATGTAGTACTTTACATTTCTCAACGTTGAACTTCATCTGCCATCTCGTTGCCCATTCCCCCAGTTTGTTCAAGTCTCTTTGTAATTCTTCGCAGTCCTCTTTACTCCGAGCTCTACTAAATAGTTTAGTGTCGTCCGCGAATTTTATTATCTTGCACTTCGTCCCTGTTTCTAGATCATTTATAAATATATTAAATAGTAGCGGTCCAAGCACCGAGCCCTGCGAAACACCACTCGTGACCCTCCTCCAGTCTGAATAGTGGCCCTTCACTCCTACCCTCTGTTTCCTACCAGCCAACCAATGCCTGATCCATCTATGTATGTCTCCTTCCACCCCATGGTTCTTCAGTTTCCAAAGTAGGCGTTCATGGGGTACCTTGTCAAAGGCCTTTTGGAAATCTAAATATAGCTTGTGTTGGATTCCTAGCTAAGATTTGGGGCTGGTAGGATCCTGCATTGACGTTTCATGTGCATAAGCTCTTGATTGGATATTCAAGGACTAGGGTGTTACATCGACCACGTTTAGTACATTTGCCATTTGATTATGACCAGTTGCTAAAATTGTTTTCAGCACTAATAGTTGTTTGTGCTTCACCTTATGAAGTGGTGTTATTTAAAGTAGCTTTTGCAGTAGCATTTTTTTTGCTATATGTAGAATTGGCGATTTGTTGCACCTTCATGTTTAGCTCAGGGTGCCACTGGTTTACTTTGGACTGATATTGTTTTGGATTAGCAGAGGCTTTGTTTCTGTATCTGCCAGTCAAAAACTGATCAGGCAGGGAAAGGGGTGTGTGTTCAGTTGCATCAGGGTTTGCAGGTTGAGGCTTGCCCTGTGTGTTGGGCGCATGAGTATGCATCAATTAGACCCGTGGGTGGTCTGTTTTGGCTGGTACATGCTAATAGAATGCCTTTGACCAGATTTCAATTTACAGCAGTATTCATAAAAGTTTTGGTGGTGACAGGGTTTAACCCCATGGAGTATGGTTCTCATTTATTTCATATTGGGGCTGCCACATATGCTGCTCATCATGGTGGATCAGAGGCTTTGATCTGTAAAATAGGGATATGGAGATCTACTCATTTTAGGAGTTATGTGCGTGGTATTGCTGCAGTGCGCACTTCTTATTGTTAATTCTTTTCCTTGCAGTTGGGTTTCTCGATTGGATTCCAGCTCCAAAACTTCCTGACATTTGTGTGTGGCTCTGCGGTCACTCGTTTATATACTGGGCACATAAACATGCAGTGGAGTCTCGCTGGGGAGCAAATCTGGGACTAGTTGAAAAAGGGATACAAATTTGATGGCTGGGCATTCGAGGAATGTTGTGGGATCAACTATTACCGACTTTACATCAAGCTAGTCGGTTTTATTCTCCTGTATTGATTGTCATTTATTTGGGGGTTCTGATTTATGTTCAATTAAAGGGGCAGAGTTGATAAAGTGTATGAAAAGAGATTTATGTTCTACTATTTTTTCTTTCCAGAATACTTGAGTTGTATGGTCTAAGGTGATCCCTAGGAGAGTGTGGAAGGGTGCTAGGAATGTCTTGGCAATTGAAAAACCGAGATGCAATTTGAATGCTGAAGTGTCTAAATTTATGTCAGTGATTGGAGGGTTGGTATTAGCCCATGAGTTATTGATTGCCGATTGTGTGGGATTATATTGACAGGATGATGTTCATTTATCAGATATAGGTTTAGATTTTTTTTAAGTAGTATTCAGGATTTGTTAGAAGAGTGTTTGAGGGATGGTTTGGCCGCAGCTTGAGGGGGGGGGGAAGTGGTGACAAGCAGTTGACTGTCATCGCTTGTGGCCGAAGTATGGGAAAAAATTATTGTGATATGCGGCTGAGGGGAGAGTTAATCTATATGAAAAGGGAACTTGAAATTAATCACTCATGGGTGATAAAACTATGAGGTTGGGGGAACGGAAGTTGAATCACTCATGGGCGTTATCACCATGAGTTGTGGAGGAGTATGACCTGACGATACCGTGGGTCATACTATGGTTAAAAGGGGCATGGGGTTGTGAAGAAAGAAGAGCTATTTTCATTACCGAATAGCTCAGGAAAAGGGGGGTATTGGGGAATAGCCACATTATGGCCCTGATTCTCCAAAGTGCATCCCGATTTTAGGCAGCTGTAGGCGTCCTACAGCTGTCTAATCAGCCAATCGGGATGCACGTTTTTTAAAAAAAAATGCTCCCCAGGCAAGCCTGAAGGCGCCTCCGGGAGCCTAGGGAGACTCGCAAGATGCCTAAGATCGTCTAAGGGCCTTAGGCGGGCCATAGGCTGAACCTAGGCGGCCCTATGTATCTCCCTAGTAGAGGAGAAGCTTAAAATGTAGGCCAGCAAAATGCTGGCCTACATTGTAAGTAGACACGGCCACTATACTTATCGCGGCAAGGGATCTCTCTGCCGCTATAAGTATAGCGGGCTGCGGCCCCCTGACCAGGAGGGTGCCCAAACCCTTTGCCCGAAGACGCACCCCAATCAGGCCTTAGATTAAGTGGGGATGGGCGGACCTGCTATGCCTAAGGCCTGATTGGTCCAGGCCAATCAGGCCTTAGGCTTCGGCGGGATGGGCCGGGAAGGGGCGGGCCCGCTTCATTTCGACGAGGCGTGCCTGCCGGCTCAAGACGTGCAAGACCCATCTAAGAACAGGTTTGGTGGAGTGGAGATTTGGGGGTTGTTAGCGCCGGGAGGGGTGCGCCTTCGGGCAGGAGGGATTGGACAGCCTCCTGCCAGCAAAAGATATTGTTGGGGGGGAGATCGGTAATGTTGGGGGGGGGGTGGTCGGTAGTGTCGGGGGGGGGCGGTCGGTAGTGTGGGGGGGTGCGTCTTTGGGCAGAGGGTTTGGGCACCCTCCTGGTCAGGGGGCCGCGGCCTACTATACTTATAGCGGCAGAGAGATCCCTTGCCGTGATAAGTGTAGTGGGCCGTGTCTAATCTAACCCGTTTCTCTAACCCGCGTCTGTAACATGGACGCCGGTTACAGAATCGGGGTTTAGTTTAGGCCGATTCTGAATAGGACGCCTCTCCCGGGCGTCCTATTCAGAATCAGGGCCTAGGTGTCTTGCGGGCCTCGCCTTCAATATAGGCGGCCTGCCTGGAGAGCATTTTTTAAAAAAAACGTGCATCCCGATTGGTTGATTAGACAGCTGTAGGCCGCCTACAGCTGCCTAAAATCGGGACGCACTTTTAGAGAATCAGGCCCTATGTGTTGGAATTGTTGATGTTGTAATGTGTTATTATACTATGTTAATTTTGGTTTGAATAAAACTGCGTCCAAAATAGTATACCACAAATTTGGTGTAAGTTGCGTTATTGTGTTGTATTAAGGTGACAATGTTGCGAATGCTAATATTATTTAGCTGAATTCAAGATAGCATGGGGATCTTTTATGGAGAAGAAAAGATAATGGATGGTGGGGGAGGGCTGACTGGATAAGCCATTAGGCTTTTAACTGCTGTCATGTTTCTATATTTCTATGAAAACTCAGGCCCTCAGCATAGTCTAAGCATAGAGATAGCCTGAAAGAAAAAATGCATCAATCTTGTCTTTTTTTTTTTTTTTCAGTTCAATCTTTTAATTGTATTTAAGAAGAACATAAAAAATTACAGAAACAATGAACCATGTCTTGCAGTTAACAGTTAGAAAGCAAGTGTATTCACAACTTACAGACTGACATCAAGTATATAATATTAGGACAAGTGCATCATTACAAATTTCAAAGGATATGACAAAATAAATTAAAGAGGATACATCGATCAAGTCACACCTATCTATTCCTACAGTAAGTCAAAACTGGAGACCACACTACAATATGAGTGATAAGAATTAGTTTTTTTCAGTGACAACTTTTTCATACTTAGAATATAGACTAACAGTATTCCACCACATAATATGATTAAGGGAGGAAAAGTCTTTCCAACACAATAGTATTGTTTTGAGTGCTATGAGCAGTAAGCATTTAAGTAGTTTAGTCTCATGTTTATCTAAAGGCGTCTTGAGGGCATAAGCTCCATATATAAGAATCGGGTAAGATAACTCTTCAGTGATGGGTAGTATCTGATATTTTGTTAACCAAGTATCACCCCAAAAGAGTTGCAGTTGGGGACAGTGATAAATCATATGGTCTAACATGCCAATGCTCTGCAGACAGGACCAGCATCTATTTGAAACTGATGAATCAAATTTGGAATTTTTGTGTGGTGTCAAGTAGGCCCTGTGATAAAGGAAGAGGACTGTATGCATGATGATTGAAGATTTCAGGGCCTTGAAGGAAGACAGCCAGTTACCTTCCCAAATTGGTATGCCAAATTCCTCTATAGTATCATGAGCCCATACCGCATACAGTGCAGTTGGTGGTTCAAATTTCTTTTTATGTAGTAATTTGTACCAAGCTGAGGCTTGACCAGTTTGAGAATTAAGATAATTGACCAGTTTAATATAGTGGGTGATTCAGGTGATAGCCTAGTTTGCTTAAGATAGATTGAGAAACAGTGGCATAACTGTAGCCAATTATAATGTTGAGCTGGTTCTAGACCATAAGTAGCAGACAGTGTAATATAATCCATGATGGTATGGTCTGACATTAAATGACTAATTGACCATATACCTCTTTTGTGCCAGGATTTCCATTCAATGTATTGACCTTGAATCTGCAGATGAGGATTGGCGTTCCATTGCAAGGGAGCAAGGTCATCAATTTTGTGAAGGGCTGTTTTAGTAGAGGCTAATATAAAATTATTTCTAATGTTATTGTCAGCAGAAGTAAAAGAGGCGTGATTTAGATAGCCTTTGTCGAAAAACTTATGTTTCAATTTTAACCAAGCAGGCACTTGTGCGTTATCAGGTTCCACAAGCCATTTGGACCCTTGCCTGCATAAGAAAGCCAGGTGATAATCATAGAGACTTGGGATGTTAACCCCACTGTTCTCTTTGGTACATTTTAGCTTTTTCAGAGTACATAAGTACATAAGTACATAAGTAGTCGCCTCCGCCGGGGCAGACCAGAGGTCCATCCAGCCCAGCGTCCGCTCACGCGGCGGCCCATCAGGCATATTGCCTGGTCAGCGGTCCCTGACTAATTTTATTGCCTACCTCTACAGTTATCTCTAAACCTTCCACTGCTCTTATCTGTACCCCTCAATCCCTTTGTCTTCCAGGAACCTATCCAGGTCTTCCTTGAAACCCTGTACTGTGCTATTTCCTATCACGGCCTCCAGAAGGGTGTTCCATGTGTCCACCACCCTCTGTGTGAAAAAGTACTTCCTTGCGTTTGTTTTAAACCTGTCCCCCTTCAATTTCATCGAGTGACCCCTTGTTCTTGTGGTTTCTTTCAAATTGAAAAATCTGTCTTTGTCAACCTTTTCGATGCCCCTCAGGATCTTGAAGGTCTCTATCATATCTCCTCTGAGCTATGTGAGGTACCTTGTTATTCCACAAAAATTGGACCATAGTGGATTCAAATTTCTTGTAGACCAACATTGGAAATAAAGATGGGATGAAGGACAAAATATATATAATTTTCAGAACCAGAACCATCTTTATGGAGTCTAAACATCCCCACCAGGATAATTTCAAAGGCGTCAATCTGGTGGTAGTAGTAGAAATGATTTGTGTTATTTAAAAACATTATATTCCTGAGTCTCCTCATGCGAGATTCCAAAGTATACTCCCATGTATTTCATTTTCATTGGAGTATATTTAAGATGTAGGTTAGTGATAATGTCTCCACATGGAATTTCAGCAAGAGGCATGACCTCTGTTTTTGTGGTGTTGAGCTTATACCCAGATACACATGAGTAAGCATCTATCGATTATATTATGGATGGCAATGATTCATCAATCTTGCCTTATAAATATTATTTAGAGACACACTATTACCAAAATGTTAAAAAATTATATAGCAGAATTTTTAAGATTATGCATTAAACACTCAACTTCTGTATTTGTTGCTGAAGGAGGACTTACATTCAGATTTTTTAGACATTGTAGGTACTGTATATCACTTTGGAATAGAATGGTTAATTCATTTTTAATAAAATGGGGAAAAAAATGAAATAAAACGACCTGTCCCAAGAGGTTTTATAATCTAAAGTTTTTCTCCCATTGCTCTAAAACTGATGGGGACCTGTTTACAAAAAGTGAGGTAACTTAGGTTAAAAAAGTAACATGCCTTTTGAAAAGCTAGATGCACTATATAAACCAGCTCACCTTTATCCACATGTTCATTCACCCCTTCAAAGAAATGTATTAGATTGGTGAGGCAAGATTTCTCTTGACTAAATCCATGTAGGCTTTCTACCATTAATCCATGCTTATGTGCAAGTTCTGAGATTTTGCTCTTTATAATAGTTTCTACCAATTTGCCTGGCACCAATATCAGACTAATCAGTCTATAAATTTTCAGATCACCTGTGGAACCCTTTTTAAAAATTGGTGTCACATTGGTCACCCTCCTGTCTTCCAGTACAATGCTGGGTTTTAAAGACAAATGACTAACAATAGCTCTGTATATTCATTTTTCTATTCTATCTGCACTCTGGTTGTATACTATCCAGTACAGGCTCTTTGCTAATCTTAAGTTTGTCAAGCTGACCCATTATATTTTCCAGTGTTTCAGAGATATGTTTCAGTTTCTATGGTTTATCAGCATTGTCTACCATTTCTGGTACTGGTATCTGCCCCTTATCATCCTCATTGAAGACAAATGAAAAACATTCATTTAATCTCTTGACTATGGTCTTGTCTTCCCTGAGAACCCTTTACTGCATTTCAGTTTCAGAATATCCAAATACACAGTCTTAAGAACATAAGAATTGCCATTGCTGGGTCAGACTAATGGTCCATCATGCCCAGCAGACAACTCACATGGTGGCCCTCTGATCAAGGACTAGCACCCTAACTGAGACTAGCCCTACTAGCGTACATCCTTATTTAGCAGGAACTTGTCTAACTTTGTCTTGAATCCCTGGAGGGTGTTTTCATCTATGACAGACTCTGTAGCTATATGACCTGCTTTCTTTGGGGACTGTGCTTCTCCTCTCCAAATGTTGCTGGGCTTTTGGCTTCATTCCCTTTGTCTTCTCAGTGCTGCTGCTCTCTGTTCTATCTCTTTGCCTTACACTCCTAGGCTTGTGGAAACTAGCAATTAGTGTAGTCTGTTGACTCCTCCTGAGAGCTGTGGACTTATCTAAACTGGTTCCTTGCTTGTATCGTGGTATGACCTGTTTAACAGTCCTACCTACACCTTGGTATCCTCATTTTCCTATCGGGGCTTACTTTATCATACTGAACCCAGACCTAGGAAAAGATAATTATTAGCAAATTTGAGTGATGGAGCCATGACTGAAAAAAAATCAAGTTACGAGTAATATCATAATCTGGTGGATGGAGGGGATTATCAGCAAATTTTGGGAGTTAGATCTGAGTGTTCTTGATGGTATGCATGGCATAAGGATTTTATCAATAAAAGATGCTCAAGTCTGGTTATAAAGGTGGTAAGTAAGATTTTATAGATAATTTGATGAGGGATAGTCAGACAATCAGCATTTCAAAGAAGTTACATGGTCATTTTTTTTTGCTTTGAATATGAGTTTTATTGCTGTTTCCTATGTGGGTCCCTTTCTACCCTCCAACTCTGGGCTGTGTTATTGGTTTACATTTGTCTGTAGACTGGGACAATTTAGCCAGTCTTTCACTTGTGACTGGTTTCTCCAAGTTTACATTGGAGCTCAAAGAGATGCCCTTGTCACCGGCTAGACCCCCTCCAGCCAGCCCAGCATTGGTTCAACCTGTTCCCTTTCCTAGGGCAAGAAATAGAATTGGTAAGCTTGGGTAGAAGGATAAAGTCCCACTAGTAGTTCAGGAAACAGGAGAATGGGCAGAAGTATTGCCAGAATCTGCCTTGCTCCCTGACAAGGGAAGGGTTAAAGATAGAAGTGGGAGACTAGCAGAGCTGACATGCCTCAGTTACACCATTCAGTTGCTAAGTGCAGCACAGAACTGTAGAGCTGAGAAACCTCCCAGCCATGCAGGATGCTCAGGAGAGAGACTAGGTTCCTGAACCTGTGCTCTGCAGCAGAGCTCTAACAGAAGGAAAAAGGAAAGTCAGGTACAAGGCTCCCAAACAGAAATTTTCCTGGGATGAGAAGTTCTCAGGTGAGGAGTATCCAGAAGCAACAAAAATGTCTGAGGATTGCTCATGTCCTCTGCCCAACCCCCCAAAGACACTATCATTAAAAGTTGGGTGATAAGTATGAGGGTTAGGTCTTCACCAGTGGAATGGGAGGGTTCAGGATTCAGATTGGGGGGAATGGTTGAATTTTTATACAACGATCTGTGGTATCTGATTGTGGGTAGCATGAGTGCATATACTACCTGCTCTTACATGCAGCTGCATTATTTGCAGACATTAGAGTTAAACCAACTTGCAGTTCACAGATCTTCACTCTCCATGCTGTTACTGTGAATTAGACTGCTCTGTCTTGGCTGAGTTGTGAAGAATATAGGACTCATGATATTTAAGTGCACTTTCGTAAATAGACCTCATGATATATGTGAGATAATGAGATGATAATCTTCTTTCTCAGATATGGATACCTGTACAACATGCCCAGATGATCAATGGCCAAATCAGAAAAGAGATGCCTGCATCCCAAAAGTGATAACTTTCCTGTCTTTTGAAGAGCCTCTAGGGATTGCTTTAACTTCCATCAGCATGTTCCTCTTTCTCATCACTTCTGTCATCTTGGGAATCTTTATTTATTACAGAGACACTCCTATAGTGAGAGCCAACAACCGACAACTCAGTTATATTCTCCTCATTTCCCTCATGCTCTGCTTCCTTTGCTCATTGTTATTCATTGGGCATCCTGAGGATGTCACCTGCATTCTCAGACAGACTACATTTGGGATCACTTTCTCCATCGCTCTCTCCTCTATACTGGCAAAAACCATTACTGTGGTCACAGCCTTCCAAGCTACCAAACCTAGAAGCAAACTCCATAAATGGATGGGTTCCAGGGTCTCTAACTCTATAGTCCTTTCCTGTTCCCTTATTCAAATAGTTCTGTGTCTTGCCTGGTTGTTCACTGCTCCCCCATTTGCATATCTTAATATGAGATCAGAAATTGGAACAATACTAATTGAATGTAATGAAGGGTCAGTAATTGCATTTTACTGTGTTCTGGGTTACCTGGGTTTTCTGGCTGGTATCAGCTTCATCATAGCTTTCCTAGCAAGAAATCTACCTGACAGTTTCAATGAGGCCAAGTACATCACCTTCAGCATGCTGGTCTTCTGCAGTGTCTGGATCTCCTTCATCCCAACATATCTGAGCAGCAAGGGCAAGAACATGGTGGCAGTGGAGATATTTGCTATTTTAGCCTCCAGCACAGGACTGTTGGGTTGTATTTTTTTCCCTAAATGCTACATTATTCTGCTGAGGCCTGAAAGGAACAACAAGAAGGACCTAAGAAAAATGTAGATGCCCTTTTACCAAACTGCATTAAATGCTATCATGCACTTAATATGCTGAAAATGATTGACCAGAAAAAGCATTAAAGCTTTTCTTGTAGTAATTTGCCTGTCAGCATGCACTAATCAAAGGTGGTGGGTCATGGGAAGGGAATGGGCATTCATGCACATTATTCTTATTTTGTAACATGGTTAATGTATTTAAATGTAGGTATTTTAGTAATAATGATTGTATGAGATATATACAATTGATATATGAGATATATACAATTGTTTTACTTTTATATATATATATATATAAAAGTAAAACAATTTTTAAAAAGATTAAGAATATTTAGCTTCATTGTTTATGAATTATTTGAATTTAAGCTTGAAGCTGTGCTTTGATAAAATTATTTCCCAGTATTTTGCTTTTTGATTAACTCATCTAATTTACTTTATAATATTTGACTTAAAGCAAAAAGAATCTCAGATATCCAAACCATAGACTTATTTCATGTCAATTGATAACCAACAGATTTCAATATTATTGATCCTAAAATCTTGTTTATTTATGGTTTTTTAAATTGTATACGTTAATATGAGAAAATCTCTTTATTTTTGTTTCCTTCAAGTCAAATATTGTAAAGTAAATTAGATGACATGCATTTTCATTGAGTAAATTATTTTCAAGTCACTTGGTCTCCCATTGTCCCAGGTATTATAGATAAATTGTGAGCCTGAAGGGACAGACAGGAAAAAAATGCTTAAATACCTGAATCTTAAATACCTAAATACATTTATGTAAACCATTCTGAGCTCCTCAGGGTGAAATTCATAGAAAATTGAATGAATGAATACATAATTAAAATGAAGCATGGAAT
Source organism: Geotrypetes seraphini (assembly GCF_902459505.1). Taxonomy (NCBI): domain Eukaryota; kingdom Metazoa; phylum Chordata; class Amphibia; order Gymnophiona; family Dermophiidae; genus Geotrypetes; species Geotrypetes seraphini. Next base: position 99,678,406 of record NC_047095.1, on the reverse strand, counting down.
GTTGCTACTCTTTGGATTTTTACCAGGTACTAGGGGATATGCATTAGCCATCATGAAAATGGGCTACTGGGCTTGATGGACCAGTGTTCTGAACCAGTAAGGCTATTCTTATGTTCTTAAGGTATGGTAGAGAGGTAGGATGGTGGAGCTATAAGGGTTGCAGAGTACATCAGTGATACTACAGAAAACAAGTGAATCAAGTAGTCAGGAATGCAGATGTGTTCTGACTGGCAGGAATGTTGCTTAGAAATCTACTCTATAATTTGGCATGCAAGGTCAGTGCAAGGCAATCTTATATAATCTGTGTCCTAAAAAGGGCAAAACAGATTAGGACGGACTGATTTTGTGAGGTAAGGATGAGTGCCAGGCAGCCTTCTGAAGTCTGTTCCAAAATTGACAAATTCAGGACAGGATTAAAAATGCATATTTTATATGACATTTATATCATCTGTAATGCATGTGGCTGTAGGATTGTCCAGAAGAATCTAAAGTTGGAAAAATCACTGAATATTTAAAGCTCCATTTTTCTTATAATTTGCTATTATTTTTGCTTAATGGAACAAATTATTTGATATTATAGCTATAACTTTTATATTTTCACACTCAGCAATTATACATATATAAAAAGAGATTTTATACAAATATCTAGCAGTATTTTATTAAACAAATCTTCAATATCTGCACTTTATTGCTGAAATTGAAAGCAATTTAACATACTTTACCTATAGCTAAACACATACACTTTGGTTTAGGCATCTACCAACAGATTTACTGTTGCAAGCCGGTTTTCAAGCAAGTAAACTGGAAAACATCACTGGGAGACTTGGACCTGCATCACAGTTCCTGTTTCACGTTCTTGGTATTACCAATGAATGTTTGGCAAAGCCAGTGGACAGGTGGTCTGAAGATCCAAAGTTCCATACTGCTGAATGGTTTCTCAACACAGTGAAGGTGGTTAACAACACAGCTGAGTGAGGTATTAAACTGGTAATTGCCTTTCCTATTGGCATTACCGCAGACCAAGTGCAGTGTGAAGCCTTGTTGCAAGGAGCTGAGCAGCTTCACAGGCTTCAATTCACACTTTAGGTTTTCCTGGCCAACCCTAGAGTGGCTTTTATACTTCTCTGCTGATATGGTGGTATGGTATTGTGCACCATCTAGAACTGCCTATATGTGATAGGCAGGGTCAAAAATTCCCAATAACCCTGATTGTGATGCCAGTGTTCAATCTGCACAGACTGGATAGACAATGCAGATTTTTGACTACCTTTAATCACTCCCTGGATTTTTTTCCCTCCTCAAATCTCCCCTTTGGTTTGTTCCTCCCATATCCCTCCCTGTTTCCTATCTTCCAACCATAGTCCCTTTCCCTTTCCCCCAGTTCTGATTCTCCAATCCCTCCACCACATCTCAGACTTGCCCTCCCCCCCAAGCCAGACTCTTCACTGCCTTGGGAATTATGCATTATTTTATAAACATCTATAATATCCCCTCGGCCATCTCTCTTCCAAGCTGAAGAACCCTAGCTTCTAGTGGCATGCGTTGACATTTACAGAAGGAGATACAGCAGATAACCTAAACCAGAGGTGACCAACCTCAACCCTCACCAGGTCAGGTTTTCAGGATTTCTCTCAATGAATATACAATGGAGGTAGTACATGTAAATAATCTCATGCATATTCATTGTAGACTCTTCCAATAGAAGCTATTGTTAAAAATAAATCTTAATTTTTATTTATTTTTCATAATTTTTACTGTTACTCATTTGTCAATATATACATAATCATGAGAAATCACATCAGGAGCCTATTCCTGTTTCATCTACTTAAAATGAACATTCAAATTGATTCACATGTGCAAAGTCCACACTTCTTTTTTTCTTACAAATGTTTCAATTATAGCTTATGCAGTCCATGCTTGTTGATAATGTCAAATATATATATATATATATATATATATATATATATATATATATATATATATATATATATATATATATTGCACTAAGTCCTTGAGATACCAATCCTTTGGTCATTTTCACTCTTTTTTTTTTTTTTTTTACCACAATCAACAGCAATGAGCCTGATATAAGATTGTGTTTCACCTGAAGGTAGGTACCTTGGACTTTGAGGTACTATGACTACTACTACTATTAATTATTTCTACAGCACTACCAGATGTACATAGTGCTGTACAGAGTCACAAAGAAGAAGAAAACAGTCCCTGCTTGAATGAGCTTGCAATCTAGTGGCCTTGGACTAGACAATTACCTCAAAATGGTACCATTTGATTACATGCAATTTGCATCAATTCAACTAAGCCTTTTAAACAATTAAGTTAGACTCCTACATCGAATAGGCAAGCTAATTTAAGAACCTAACATTAGGCATTATTAAAATAGAATTTGAGTATTATTGATTTTTTTCCCAAAGCCATATAGAGCAGTGGTCGCCAACCTTGTTCTGGAGGACCACCAGGCCAATTGGGTTTTCAGGGTAGCCTGAATTAATATGCACTTTAGTGAAAAGCTCCTAAGCGCTGTGGTTATTGTATGAGAGATTATGGAGGAGACTCAGATGGGGAGGGAGGGGCTGCTGATGTTAGATCATTATAATCAGGAAGGATTTTAGTACTGACACAACTTTATTGGATTCAGTACTATTTCCTTTAAATAAAATCCAAACTATATGAAACAAAATACAATACAATTCCCTTTCAATATGACAAGAAATGCTATCCCAATTATGTATTGTCATAATTAGAATAACTGTTAAATTTGACTCTAAGACTGAAAATAGTATTGTATATACAGTGAGCTCTGCCATAGCCATTAGGGGATTTAATATCTGGTAGCTAAGAAGAAGAAAAAAAATTAAATTGAATCAGAATGGGCAGACTGGATTTGGGTCTTTATCTGCCATCATCTACTATGTTACTATGTTATGTTCTAATCATTTCAATGTATTTTCGACTTTGTTTATTTTTTGTGTATTATAAATCATGTGCACGGTTCTTCTGTTGGTATTATTACACTCCTCACAAATCACTCCTTTAAAATTAATGTTTATTTTGCAAGGTCATATTCAGAAAAACAAGTTTATACAAGCAATCTATATTTAATATTAAATGCACAAGTCACTGGACAATATCCCTTGAGGCTGAACTTTTCAGGAGCAGAGTCCTATAAAGATCACATGGTGCCCACACAGCTGCAGGACATTTGCTCGGATCAGAGTTCACATCAGGAGGAGGCTTCTCTGGTCCATCCGTAATGTCATATGTGCCCATCAAAGGGTCTTCTCAGTGTCAGTTTGAAACTTCCAAAGTGACAGAGCAGAAATAGAAGCCGTTTCTCATCTTGAAAGATGAGATTTCATCCCCTTTTGATTTTATTAATATTTTATACTTGTCTCTGGAAGCCCATTGAATGCCGATGTCCAAAGCTGGATATGAACATTTCAAGAAATGGCTACTACTTGGATGGGGACATTATAATTGGGGGATTTATTCAACAGTACAGTGTTGAATTAACTAAATCCTTTAGCAACATAATATCTATTCAAAACTCTTAGTAAGTAGCATTGTGTATTACCTCCCATTTGAGAAGTGTTTATGAGTTTTGCTGTGACTAGCTGTTGATTTGGAGCTGCAGATGTAACTTGTACCTGTATGAAGGAGCTTTGGTAGTCAATTGTATTCTATTATTTAATTTGTTTTCTATCCCATTTTCCCCAAAGAGGTCAGAAAGGATTACAGGTTAAACCTACATAATATACAGTTTACAGGTTACAATTTGCCAAAGTTACAGTGTTTATAATTACATTTGAGGTTTTGGTGAACTCATTTAGTCTACAAATATTTTTATTCTTCACTGAACACATAGGGCTCCTTTTCCTAAGATGTGCTAAGCATTTTAGTGCATGCTAACCAGAAGCTAAACGCTAATGCATGCATGTTAGTCTATGGATGCGTTAGCAGTTAGCGCATGCTAAACGCACACTAAAATGCTTAGCGCACCTTAGTAAAACAGGGGGATAAACTAATGATAAATTATAGCAAGTGAATTTTTACTAACCAAGCAATACACTGCTAATATTTCATCTTTATTTTGTTTTATTTGCAGTCTATCAATTTTAAAACAGATGAACATGCCTTGATAGCCCTGTTTGAAAATGTCCTTTGTCCAGTGAAAAGTATATTTCTTCTTCCACCTTTAGTCAGCCAGTGAGAAGGTTTTCCCAGAGGGGTGCTATGAAAAGATGAGAAAAGCAGAGAATATGCATGACGTTTTGACAAGAAAGCAGGGTATTTTCCATTCCAAGTTTCCCAATTTTATTAAGAATTCGATACAATGCTGTTTAAAATCTCTAAGCGATTACATAACAAAAATTTTGGGGAAAGGAACATATAAAGACAGACATCAACCATTACTCACTTGAGTCTCAGGGAAGTAGGGGTAGAACAACAAATTTATACAGAAAAAGAAGAACACAAAAGGTTAATAACAATAGGTTATAGGGTTAAAAAGCTGACCAATTGAGCCTTGTAATTGTTATGACTTGTGCGACTTCATAAATTGGAGGTGTGTGCTTAAATAGGCCCAATCCCAAATGCATCTCTGAAAAGAAAGCTGTTCAGTGAGCTTTTAAATTTATTTTTTTTATTTCTAAAATTTCTTAGCCACCTATAACTAAGCAGTTTACAATTTTAAACATTCACAATGGTTCAGAGGATGACATACACAACAATACTTTCAGTACAATAATTCAGAAGACAACAAACAACAATACTTTCAATACACTAAGTTAAATCTTTACCATCCTGTAAATGTTTTTATGGGATTTTTGTCTTTCCATCTTGTAAAAAGGTTTTAATAATGATACCATTAATGTTTTATTGTGTTTGTTCTGTCAAAACAAGTTTTAGTATTTTTTAAATGTATGCATGTAATTTTGTAAACCACATAATTTTTATGCGGTATATAAATTTTTAAATAAATAAACAAACAATACTTTCAATATACTACATTTAGCTCACTAAAAATGGCAAAAACTTGCAATAAAATTCCATATCATCAATTCTCAATAAATCTAAGTCACAGGCCATAATTAGATTTCTCTTTAGGTATATCCCTTCAGCATAACTTCAAAGGAAAGCCTCTACATATAATTGTGTTTTTAACATTTTCTTAAACTGTGACTGATCTAGACAGGTCCTCAGGATGCCAGGGAGGAGATTCCATAATTTTACTCCTGCCATTGACATCATTGCTATTCTTGATTTAGCATACCTCCATCCTCGAGGTCAATCTCGCTGTACCTTCAGACCCCAAACATCTCCATGGTTATTATACCTCCCACAGAGATTGAAAATTCAATGGAACAAGTCCTTATAAACTCTGATGCACCACTGATAGCACCTTAAAGCACACCCTTTGGGCCTATGGGAGCCAGTGCAACTGTTTTAGCATCAGAGTAATGTGCTCTCCATGTAGGATTCCCAAGATCAGTCTCGCTGCAGAGTTCATCAATTGCTATAAGGCTTTACATTTGATCTTCACCAATCCCAGGTAGAGCACATTACAGTAATCCAACTGTTTCAGAATCAAAGCCTGTACCACTTATCAAAAATCATTTGGAAGGAGCATCAGCTTCAATTGGATATTCAGTTGTGAATATCTCCCCTGAATCACCCTGAGGACCTGTTTCCCCATTGAGAGACTATAGTCTAGACCAGGCATGGGCAACTCCATTCCTCAAGGGCTGGAATCCAAATGGGTTTTCAGGATTTCCCCAATGAATATGCTTTGAAAGCAGTACATGCAAATAGATCTCATGCATATTCATTAGGGAAATCCTGAAAACCCATTTGGATTCCAGCCCTCGAGGACCAGAGTTGCCCTTATCTGGTCTAGACATACACCCAATATCACCATCTCCCTTTTTACTTGCACCTGAATTTAATTTGGGAGAGTCTCATCCTGCTCATCATTCACTATCATCACTTCAGAATTTCCAACATTCAATTGTGATCCATGGTTACTCATTCATTTCTTTGCCAACCTCCATCATTCCTTTCTCAATAGGGAAAAAGAAGAGAATATTGTCAGCATATAACTTATACTGGACCCCTAACACACAGAATTTCTTCCCTAATGTAGCCACATATAGATTGAACAGGGCCAACAAAGCAGACCCCTGAGGAACCCCCTTTTTGACATTTTTTATTACAGAGATCATTTGTTCACTCCATACTACAAATGACCTATTCAGTAAATAAGATGAAAACCATGTCATAACCATGTCATAACCTCACCACAGCTTACACATTTTCAACAGCAGGAGATCTAAATTTATAGTATTGAATGCTCCCGAAACATCAAGCGATACTGCACAATATGAAACATGTCTATCAAGACACTCTCTCAAAATTTCTACAACTGATGCCAATAATAATTCCACACTATGAAACCTCCTAAACCCATATTGTTGTGGGTCCAATACCCCCTATTCATTGGATATATTCCTCTAGCTGTAATAAAACAATTTTCTCAAGTATCTTGCCAAAAAATGGAACCACAGAAATTGGTTGATAACTAGCCATCAAGTCTGCATCTAAACCTTTTTTCTTCAAAACTGGCCTTACTGTTGACTACTTACAATTGTCTGGAAAAACTACCAAACTTAAAGATTTATTAACAGCATTAGCTACATAAGGAGCAATTTTTCCTACTACCACATGCATAACACCAGTATTACAGGGATCTAACACTGATCTTGTGGGGATGATCTTTCTAGTGTTGCTTCTTCTCTTATTTGAGTGGGTAAATTATTCCATATCTGAAGGGCAGTTCTCAGGCACCCACTCAAAGTAGCAAATGCACTTTTAAAGCATATGTTTACAAAATGAAGAGATAGCAAAGCAGTTCTAAATTCCTTTGTAGTTTGAAAGAAAGCCAAGATCTTTGTTAAGCCCTATCTTCTCACGTGTCAAACTATTTCATTATTATAATTTCAAAGTGTTATGATCTTTGATTTCTAAGAAACACAGATTACTGAATAAAATGTTATCTTGGATATAGAGAACAATTTGTGAAAATATATTTACTTTTGTGAACTCACCAAATTATAGAGTAAGAGAGTTATTAGTGAGAGACAAATATACAGTATACCAGTTAGACTATGAGGGAATCAATTTTTTACTCTTTTAAAGAGTACAAAAAACAGGGGACATCCAATGAAATTACATGGGAATACTTTGAAAACAAAAACTAGGAGACACTTGATGAAGTTACAGGGAGGAATCCAATAGGAGGAAAGGGTTTTTTTTTATCTCCAAAGAATAGTTAAGCCCAGGATCTCATTGACAGAGGATGAGGTAACAACAGTTAGCATAGCTGAGTTTTAAAAAGTTTTGGATAAGTTCCTGGAGAAAAAGTTCATAGTCTGCTTTTGAGATGGACATTGAGGAAAGTCACTGCTTGCCATGGGATCAGTAACATGAAATGTTGCTTCTTTTTGAGTTTATCATATACTCTCCCACACTGCCTCAACAAGTCAAAACAAAAAGGGGGACAGGTGAATAGATAAATTATTATTACTCCCTAGAGTACAATGAACTTTAAAACAAATTGTTTTAAAAAAAGACTTTCTATAAATAAGAAGAGAGGCATCAGAGTTGCTTATCAAAACTGGATCATACGGCCTCATATAACACACAGTTATTCATAACATAACATCGTACTTATAAAATGCATAACTGTAAGTTCAATGCGGTGAACAAAAGATTAAAAATAACATGACCTAAGGATTATTTAAATTAGTTTGCTAAATATTTTGAAAAAAGAACAAGCACTACACAACAGTGGCCTAAATTCCCTGTCATAGAAAGCAGCCTGAAATGCTAGTGTATTTTCCAAGGATTTCTTGCTCTTACAACCTTGAGCAGACAGAAAATTGAACAATCCATGTGATTCTCTCCTATGTTTATGAAATGCTATGAGAAATCTATCGGTCAAATAGCTTGGAGCAATTCCATATGCAACTTTATAACAAAGACAACCCAGCTTAAACAAAACACGTGCCTCCACTGGAAGCCAATGCAACCCAAGGTAGAAAGGAGTCACATGATCATATTTCTTTAGACCATAAATTAATTTTACCCCCCCCCCCATATTTTGAATCATTCTAAGCCTAGTCATCTCTTTCTTGGTACATGTCAAATAGATACTGTTACAATAGTCGAGAAGACTTAGAAATAACAACTGAGAGAGGACATGATCGAAACATTCAAAATACTGAAGGGAATAGACTTAGCAGATAAAGACAGATTGTTCATCCTCTCCAAGGTAGGGAGAATGAGTGGGCACTCTCTGAGGTTAAAAGGGGATAGATTCCGTACAAACGTAAGGAATTTCTTGTGGTGGAAAATTGGAACGCTCTTCCGGAGGCTGTTATAGGGGAAAACACCCTCCAGGGATTACCTTGGGAGCGGACTGCTGGACACGATGGACCACTGGTCTGACCCAGCAGCAGCAATTCTTATGTTCTTATGACTGAACTAAAAGTTTAAAGGCTGGAAACTCAAAATATGATTTTATGGTATGCAGCTTCCACAATGTGTACTAACCCTTTTGCACTACAGCATCTTCTTCCTTTTTCATGGTCAAGTGTTGATATGTAACAACTCCCAATATTTTAATTGTTGGATTGATCTTATAGAGTGTTGAGTCTATAGTAATTGATGGTTCATGTAAAATTCTAGGTGGAGATGCAACAAAGAATTTGGTCTTATCATGATTTAATTTGAATTTAAATTCTTGCATCCATGATTCCATCAGTTTCAGTATAGACTCAATTATTTGGGTAATATGAGATATAGCTGTATTACAAGAAATGATGATCATAATGTCATCGGCATAACTAAACAGTCTAGAGCCCAGTTTGTTTAAATGAAACCCCAAAGAAGATAGATACACATTAAACAATGTGAGGGAGAGTGGAGAACCCTGAGGGACCTCGCAATGGTTTTTCCAAGCTTTGGAAAGCTGATTGTTAGACTTAATCTGATAGAGTCTGGATCTAAGGAACCTTTTGAACCATGAAAGAACATTACCATCTAGGGTCCCAGTCTAATGATGTAAGCATTTAATTAAGTGACTCTCTTTCCCTATTTGCTTTATGTTGTTAACAGTCACCATCAACTTCTAAATGCAGAAAAATTAAAAAATTGTCCAAAAGATATGCCTCTTTGAACTTCAAACATTGGTAAATGACTTAAGGTGACCAGTTCTCTGTCTGCAAAGACTCCAGTGCTGGTAAATTGTAACTCCTGATGCTTACCAACCAAGTGTTTTGGTTGATACAGCCTGCTGCATATGAAAGACACTTCCCCTTGGACAATTCTGAGTTGTCTCCAAAACTGTGAATCATAAAATTTTAAAAAAATGGTAAAAATCAAGGCAAAGTGTAGCTACAGGAGAGTTCTTGACCAGTTGTTGGAGGCAAATCCAATGCTCAATAAGCCTCATTTTTAAAGGTTTTGATATTTTACCTTCCTATATTAATGGACAAGGCACCACAGTACATACACTTCAGCCCATATTCTGTATATGACGCCTGGTCTCAGAAGCCTAAACTAAATCCAATTTTGTAACTGACATCCATGTTACAGATGCTGGTTAGACAATCGGGTTATTGTATATGTGGCTGCTATACTTATTGTGGCAAGGGATCTACTTGCCGCGATAAGTACAGCAGCCATGGCTGCGACTGCCAGTCCCTCCTGAACGAAGGTGGCAGGAGGGATGTCCAATTCCTCCTACCCAGAAGACCCCAGCGCACCCTGAATGGGATGCACCAAGGAGGGGCCTAAGGCCTGATTGGCCCAGGTGCCTAAGGCCCCTCCTATGGGATGCAGTTTACAGAATGTGGGCCTTCATGTACATCTAGAGTAGTTTAACTTCTTAGGCTCCTTTTGACTTTTAGGGGCAAATTCTTTTTTTTTTTTTATATTTATTTATCATTTTCAAACTTATATCAAGCATATTAACTTGTACAGAAAGAAGTTTAACATATAAACATATTACATCAGATTAACATTAAGAAAAGAGAAAAGAAGAAAAAAGAGGGGGCAAATTCTATAAGAAGTGCCCAAAAGTTAGGTGCTGATATAGGCACTGTTCAGTGAGATTCAAGAACAATTGGCTGCTGCTTAGTTAATCGCACTGAGCGGCACCTATTTTGGAGGTGCCCAATAAATAGGCCAGCTTTAGGCACAACTAAAAGCTAGGCAGCCATGTGAGGACTTATACACGCTTAAGAGCAGCAATTCTGCAACAAGGCACCTAACATGAAGCCACGCCCATGCCTAACATGCATAGCACCTATTTTTTTTAAGGCCACCTAAATTTTTAGAGGCGTCTTGTTACAGAATTGTTCTTTCTTGATAGGTGCCTAAGTTTCAATTATTAAGAACATAAGAACATAAGAAGTTGCCTCCGCTGAGGCAGACCAGAGGTCCATCTCGCCCAGCGGTCTGCTCCCGCGGCGGCCCATCAGGCCCATTTCCTGAGCAGTGGTCCCTGACTATCCCTATGACCTACCTCTACTCCTATCTGTACCCCTCAATTCCTTTATCCTCAAGGAACCTATCCAAACCTTCTTTGAAGCCTTGTAACGTGCTCCGGCCTATCACATCCTTTGGAAGTGCGTTCCATGTATCCACCACCCTCTGGGTGAAAAAGAACTTTCTGGCGTTTGTTCTAAACCTGTCCCCTTTTAATTTCTCCAAGTGCCCCCTTGTACTTGTGGTTCCCCATAATCTGAAAAATCTATCCCTGTCTACCTTTTCTATACCCTTCAGGATCTTGAAGGTTTCTATCATGTCTCCTCTAAGTCTCCGGTTTTCCAGGGAGAACAGTCCCAGCTTTTTCAGTCTGTCAGTATATGAGAGGTTTTCCATACCCTTTATCAGTTTAGTTGCTCTTCTCTGGACTCCCTCAAGTACCGCCATGTCCTTCTTGAGGTACGGAGACCAGTACTGGACACAGTATTCCAGATGCGGGCGCACCATTGCACGATACAGTGGCAGGATGACTTCCTTCGTCCTGGTCATGATACCCTTCTTAATGATACCCAACATTTTGTTTGCTTTTCTTGAGGCTGTGGCGCACTGTGCCGACGCCTTCAAAGTTGTGTCTACCATCACTCCCAGGTCTCTTTCAAGGTTACTTACCCCTAGCAGTGATCCCCCCATTTTGTAGCTGAACATCGGGTTCTTTTTCCCTACATGCATGACCTTGCATTTCCCTACGTTAAAGCTCATTTGCCACTTTTTGGCCCATTCTTCTAGTGCAGATCTTCACAGTCTTCCGTGGTTTCAACTCTGCTGTAGAGTTTGGTGTCATCCGCAAATTTAATAACCTCACAGTTTGTTCCCGCCTCAAGGTCATTAATAAACATATTGAACAGGAGCGGTCCCAGCACCGACCCCTGCGGAACTCCGCTCGTGACCCATTGCCAGTCTGAGTAATGGCCCTTTATTGCTGATTAAAAAGCTTAATTGAGCTTATTTAATTTAGATAGGCACCTATCTAGTTGGGCGCCTCCAAGATAGGTGCCTAACAATAGGCGCTGGTTACAGAATTTAGGCCTTAATTTCCAACTATGCATTTGAAACTATGACTTAACTGTATTAAAATTTGTACTGATCTATCTGTACAACTCTATAACTGTATTTCCAACTGTACAACTGTACTGATCTATCTGTACAACTGTACAACTGTATTTCCAACTCTATTGAATGTCCATGTCAAATTATCCATTTTAACTTCCTGACCCTGGACTGGTTAGGTAAATGTGAACTTGAAAACCTGATTAACATAGCATTACGTAACATATTTGTGACCTGGATTGGCACTGTTAGAAACAAAATTCTAGTCTAGATGGACCACTAACCTCAGCACACCAGAAAACTTTGCATGGGACTACTATAGGTTTCTTTTTTCTGTTGCATGGTAAAATAGCCCATAGTTTCTTATGCTAACATCATATTCTATTAAAAAATAGGCATGAATATGTGCATTTTTATAAATCTTTCAAGGTACCCTGTTATGAATTTATGATCTTGATGTAATTACAGTTATTTACCACAAAATGCCTATAATTTCTTGGCCTTTGTTTTTGCGGTGGAGGAAATTAACAACAGCTCAGATCTCTCGCCCAACATCACACTGGGGTTCCATATTGAGGAGTCTTATGGGTATATAAAGAATATAATTGAATCAACCTTGAATATTTTGGCTGGGCAGTACATGGTAGTAAATTTCAAGTGCAAATAATCTCGCACAGTGACAGCCATAATTGAAAGCTTTACAGATGAATACTCACATGGATTCTACAGCATGTTCCAGATATATCACTACCCACGGGTCAGAGATATTCTTAATCTTACTTTATACCCTACACCTCACCCTACACATCATCACTCCTCCTCCAAATGAATTCATCTGTATCAAGCTGTCAAAATGCTATTTCCTTTGCAGTTGCAGGGAGAACATTTGAGACTCCTGCTCCCAAAATGTGCCAATCAAATCTGAATAGAAAGAGGTCTTAGCTGAGGAGGTGGCCCAACTGGATTTGAGCTTGAGCATCATGGAGGGAAGTATAATATTTCAAGTTAGGGAGGAGTCTTGTCATTTTCTTCCTGAAGCTGACCCAACACAGATTATTTAGAATAGCCACAAGTGGGTTATCCCACCAGAAGCTCACTGGAGTGTCTATGAGCTATAGAAGGAGGAGGAATGAGAAGAATTAGCAAAGGAGTTGCCAGTCTGGTCCATAGCTGGCCCCTATTGCTATATAAGAGAAAGAGAATGACTTGTTCACATACTAAATAAACTGAACAGAAGTATGTAAGTCTGATCCTCAACTGCTCATTTGAGGCACAGTGGGGCATTGTTTAGGTGTCCAGAGGGATAATGCTGAATGTGATTCTATAATGCATAGATGCTTTATAGATGCTGAATGTGATTCTATAATGCATAGATGCTTTTTCCATAATTTATTTAATTTGATTTCTATCCTGTCCTCCCAGTAGCTTAGAATGGGTTACAAGTCAACATTCACAGTGGAATACATTTGGACAGTACAATGACTATACAGCAACTTTAGGACAGCACAGTGATTATACATTAGGACAGTACAATGATTATATATTAGGATAGTACAATGACTATACATCAGCTTTTTAGTTGAAGATGAGGGTCTTTACTGCTTTCTGGAAGTTCATCAATGAGTTCTGTAATCTGATTTGCGGGGGGATTTGGTTCCAGAGTTGAGGCAGGCAGTTTCTGACAGAAGAGACCTTCTTGGGGGATGCACAGGTGTTTCTCCATTTCAGAGAGGAGGAGGCGGGTGGGGGTGTATAGAAGTAGCTTGGATACTATGTAGGCTAGGGTGGTGGTATAGATACCAGGGCCTTGAATGTGCAGCATTTCTTGATCAGCAGCCAGTGCTCTGCATGGAGAGTTCGGGAGTTGGGGGTCACAATAGTTGAGGGTGTGTAGTAGGCAGATTGCTGTATTTTGGACATACTGGAGGCATTTGAGATCTTTTTTGGCCACTCCATTAAATAGTTGCATTAATCCATCCTGGAGAGAAAATAGGCATAGAGGGGTTGGGCTAGGTCTGGTTTGAAAGTAAGGTTTGATCCTTCTCAGTTGGTGGAGGTAGTAGAAGGAGGTAGAAATACTTGAGATATGTGGGTAGACAGAGACAGGTGGCCTTCTAATGCTACTACAAGACTGTGTACCTAGTCTGCTGCTGTTTGTGAGGTGGCATCTATATTTGGTATATTTGGTACTTTTTCCTGATCCATAAGAGGCGTTCAGTTGTAGTTTGTTGTTTTTCATCCAGGTTTTCATGTCAGACAGGCAGAGCTGAAGGTTGGTGATTTGGGATGATCATTTTTTGCCTAGTGGGAGGAGTATCTGGATGTCATCGGCATAAGAGTGGATTTTAATGTTGTATTTCTGGGCTATATCAATGACAGGTCTGATGTAGAGGTTAAATAGGAGGGGGTAGAAGGGTGTCTTGTGGAATGCTGTATATGATGGGTTTGGTGTCAGAATTGTGTGGCTTTAGTAGTGGGTTCTCTGGTGAAGGAAGGAGGTGAACCATTGGAAGACAGAGTCCTTGATTCCAAGGTCACAGAGTCTGGATAAGAGGAGGTGTTGGTTGACAGTGTCAAAAGCAGCTCTGAGGTCTAGTAGGACCAGTAAGGCATTGCTGCCTTTGTCGAGTATCAACCAGCTATCATCTATGATATCTAGGAGTAATGATTCTGTGTTGTGACCTGTTTGTAAGCCATATTGGGAGGGGGACAGGGCAGCTTCTTCGTCTATGAAAGGGTGCAATTGGCAGAGCACTATTTGTTCTAGGAGTTTGGAGACAAATGGGAGGTTGGAGACTGACTGGTAGTTTCCAGGTTTGTTAGGCCAAGAGTGGATTTTTTGAGTGTGGGTTTGATAATAGCCAACTTCCAGCTGAATGGTACTATCCCTGTGGAAAGGGAGGAGTTAATGATGGGGAGGATGGATTCAGCCATGGTGTCTTCTGTGGATAGTAGAGGCTGGATGGGCAGGGGTCAAGGATGGTGCTGGAGAGTTTGAGTTCTCTCAGGGTTTCATGAACCTCAGCATGTATGGCCATGTGAATTTGGTATAGTGTGGCAGAGGATGGAGCATTGAGGTTGGGTTGGGGGCTTGCTGGAGGGGGTTGGTGTTGGTAGAGGTGTCAAGGTTATTGCAGATGATTTGTACCTTAGACTGGAAGAAGTCTAGAAATTGTGGCATTGGAAATTGTGGCATTGGAAGTGGGAGCACCCTGCTTAACAGAATGAGTCAACACAAAGAGATGGTCAGAGAGGTGAAACTCATTTGTGACATCCATATATCGAAAAAGTACTTTATGCACATCAAGTTTCTTCAGAAGGCAATCTTGTGTCTTGGAACCAGTAGGCTAAAAATATGTAAATGCACTTCATGATTGAAATGAAGATCTAAAACCACTTTTAGCAGTAAATAAGGAATGATCTGCAGGGAAACAACAGTCTCCGAGATACAAAGGAATGGCTCCCTACAAGAAAGAGCTTGGAGTTCCAAGACATGCTGTGCTGAGATAACAGCAACCATAAACACAGTCTTGAGCATCAAGTACAAGATAGAAGCATCTCAAAGGGGATAAAAAGGAGCCTTGGTGAGGCTAGACAATACTAGGTTGAAGTAACAGGAAGGGAATGGCAGCTTAACTGGTGGTCTAACATGAAGAGCCCCTTCTAGAAATCAAGCAACATCAGGATGAAATGACAAAGAGGAATGATGATCCCAGGCTCTGAAACAAGAGATTCCAGCCACTTGGACCTAAAGGGATGCCACAGTAAGGCCTTTATCAAGACCAGCCTGAAGAAAGGTGAGGACCACCAGGATCTTAACTGAATAAGGCTCCATCTTATCCTAAGTGCACCAATTTTGGAATGTATTCCATGCCTTAGTATAGGCAGCCACAGTAGATAACTTCTTAGACTTGAGAAGAATGGCAATGACCATATCAGAATAGCCTTTGTGACCACATCAAAATAGCCTTTGTGTTCTAAGGCTGTGTGTTCAAGATCCATGCTGTAAGACCAAAGTGACTCAAGTCCTCCATGCAGACTGGACCCTGTATATGAAGGTCTAGATGGGCACTCAGCTGAAGGCTGCAACCCTGGTGAAGGCACATCAGATCCATGTACCATGGGCTGTGAGGCCAATCTGGATCCACAAGAATTATGCAGTCCAGATGAGCTGTGATCATGGCCCATGGAGGAAAGATATACAGGAGAACCTGCTGAGGCCATGGCTGCACCAAAGTATTGAGCCCCTTGCTTCCAGGCTCAGATCTTTGATTGAAGAAATGATCCACTTTCTTGTTCTTTGTTGTGGCTATGAGATCAAAGCAGGGCTTCTCCCAATGCCATAAAATTGTCCAGAATGCCTCTGAGAACAGCTCCCATGCTCCCTGATCAAAAGTCTGTCTGCTGATAAAGTTGGCTTGACACTCACTCAGAAGAAATGGTCAATCAACTGATTGGAGCTGAGAGCTATTCACCTGGCTCTAGTGAGGTTGCAGAAGATTCTGGGAGCCAAGCAGTCAGGGTCTTCACCAACAAAAGCAATGACAGTAGCCTCTGTCATTAGCCAGGGAGGGTTCAAGAGTACCCATCTGGCTCAAGAAGTCCACCTTCTTTTACTATGGGTAGAACATCATCTATAAGCACTCCCATTGATGCTCCTGCCAAACAACTGCTCCTTAAAGGGACGTCTAACTACAGTAGCTTTGGAAGTTGAATCACCAGTCCATTATCTAATCAAAAGCATCCTGCAAGCCAAAATGGAGTATGCTGACACTTTGGCCAGCATTCACATGATATAATATGAAGTATCAGCAACATAATCACCCCCAGCTAAAAGAAGTTGAGGAGGAGGCTCCAAAGCCTAACTATCCAGTGTGTGCATGTGGAGCAGACAGGTGCATGTGACAATGGACACTGCTGAATCAGGCTTAATGCCCAGGGCAGCTACATCAAAAAGCCTCCAGAGGCCTATATCCACCGATTGGCACTGCATATCTTTAAGCACCACACCACCCTCACTGGGAAGAGAGGTACACTTAGTCACTTGTACAACTAAAGAATCCATCCTAAGCTAACTCAAAAGTTGCTGGTACTCATGTGCCGGGGATACAAGAAATAAAAAAATGTTAATGAACGCAAAAAATTCTGCTGATCAAATAACCCTATTTATTATTTAAAGAGCTATATGTTCCGTCACTCTAATTTTCTGAAAATGGTCTCATTAAATATCAAATATACTATGGGAGATGAGCATATCATAAAATTCAAGAACTCATATTATACAACACATATTTTACAAATAACAACAGGGGAGAGTATGGTGCAATGGTTAAAGCTACAGCTTCAGCACCCTGAGGTTGTGGGTTTAAAACCACGCTGCTCCCTGTAACCCTGGGCAAGTCACTTAATCCCCCATTGCCCCAGGTATATTAGATGGATTGTGAGCCCACTGGGACAGACAGAGGAAAATGCTTAAGTAACTGAATAAACTCATGTGACTCGTTCTGAGCTCCCCTGGGAGAATGGTATAGAAAATAAAATATCAGTCATATTTTACAACACTCAACAGTGTATTAATACAGAAACATTCATAATCCTGGAAAAAAAGCATTTATTGAAATGCTTCTACAAATAATGTTGTTTTCAGAAATTTCTTAAACTTCTGAAAATCTACAAGAGCTCTTAGTGATCCAGTCAACTTATTAGGAATGTGTCACATTCATTTGAAAGCTTTATCAATCTCACACTCATTCAACCTTATATTTCATTCATCAGAACTTCAGTACCATAAGAGCCTAAGAACAAGAGAGTTGCGATACTGGGAGAGACAGGAGGTCCATCAAGCCTAGTATCCTGTTTCCAGCATTGGTCAACCCAGGTCACAAGTATTTGTAGTGATCCGAAAAGAGTAAAATAGATGTTATGCTCCTAATCCTAGGAATAACCAGTGGAATTTCCCAAGTCCATCTTTATAATGGCTAATTTTTTTTTTTTTTTAGGAAACCATTCAAACCTTAAACAACCCTGCTAAGATAACTGCTTTCACCACATTCTCTGGCAACAAATTCCAGAGTTTAATTACATGTGGGTTAAGAAATATTTTCTCTGCTATGGTTTAAATCTACTACTTAGTACCTTCATTGTATGCCCACTAGTCATAGTGCTTTTGGTAAGAGTAAACAAGAGATTCACATTTACCCTTTCAGTATTTTATAGAACTCTATTATATCTTCATCATAATTTAAGAACATAAGAGTAGCTTTAGTGGGTCAGACCAATGCTACATCTAGCCCAGTATCCCATCTGCACAGCAGCCAATCCAGGTCACAAATATCTGGCAAAAACCCAAATAGTAGCAAAATTTTTTGCTACTGATCCAGGGTGAGCAGTGGCTTCCCCACATCTGTTTCAATAGCAGACTATGGACTTTTCTTCCAGGAACTTGTCCAGCTCTTTTTTTAAAACCAGTTAGGTTAAATGCTCTTACCACATCCCCCTATTGGTTTTAAACTATCTCCTTGTCCCCTAGTAGTTTTGTAAATTATGATGGAGTAAAAATTTGGTGCTCTTGTATCAGTTCTATACCACTCAGGAATTGGTGGACTTAAATCATATCTCCCCTCAGCTATCTCTTTTCCAGGCTTAAGTGTCCTAACCTCTTCAGTTTTTCATTATTTGAGAAGAGTGCCATCCCCTTTATTATGTTAGTCGCTCTTCTTTGAACTTTTTCTAGTTCTGCTATATCTTTTTTGAGATAAGGTGACCAGAATTCAGTGCTATACTCAAGATGAGGTTGCACCATGGAGTGATAATATGAATATTACTGTTTAAAAAACTACAAAAGGGGGGGGCGTGGCCTGATCGCCACGAGGAACAAGCGGATGGCTTAACGGCTCCCTATACACACGCCTAATTTAATAAAACTGTGCTTATACGCTATGATTTTCCTTACATAGCAATATATTTTACCGCCGGAACTCTTAACCCCTCAGGTCCTCTCGAAAGAAAGACGCCCCGGACAAGGGATTAAATCCTGGACCACGCTGAAAACGCGAGTGAGTCAGTGGTGAGAGTCGTTCGCTTGATACCAGCGAAACCAACATAAAATAAAAGAAAAAATAATTGATACAAAAAAAAAAAAAAAAAAGGAAAAGGAAGGGGATGGAATCTCTCTGGCGCTGCTCAGCAACAGGAGCCTTGTGATCGCCCGATTTTTCAAACCGTATGTCATGGCGGAATTGTAACTGCGCCAGAGGTAGGAAACCTTAACATTCACACCTCCTAGAGGCTCAAACTCTGAGGAACCGTTTCCCTCTTCCAGCCTTAATTGATCCTTTCTTCCTTCAAAAAAAAACTTGACATAAAACAAAACCGACATAAAATTTAAAAAAAAAAAAGGGGAAAATATTTCTCCGGCACTGCTCACCGTTAAGAAGCCTGAAGTCAAAAACATCTCTTCACATAAAGGAGTTACTAGAGTATGAGCTTTCCAAAGAGCTCAGCATTATAGTTTGATATCATTCAGATTAGCTTCACTTGGGTGACTTTGAATCAGACTGCACACAATATCATCAACCATCCACACTGCGAACATTCAAATCGCCTACGAAATTGACTTTAATCTATAGCTATCCAATTTCTCTACATGGAACTTTAAATAAACTGGATAATCACACCTTGTTACACTCCTATGAACCTGTATATCCCAAAGGCTGTGGTACAAGTGAGTGTGCTTAATAAACAAATATTATTCAAACTATTTCTGCCTTACCTACAGAGCTCTTAAATCTGTGTAGCCTGCACACAATATCATCAATCATCTACACTGTGATTATCCAAAACACTTGTGAAATTGACTTTACTATATAGATTACTCATATATCCCAGCGGCTGTGGATAGAAGCGAGTGTGCCCAACGAACAAATATTATTCAAACTATTTCTGTTTTAACCACTGAGCTCTTGTACATGTGTAGCCTGCACACAATATCATCATTCATATATGAAATTGTCTATACTCTATAGCTACTCAATTTCTCTACATGGAATTTTAAATAAACACAGCTTGTGGCATTTTTGTGATCTTGTATTTCCCAGCGATTGTGGGTAAAAGTGAGCGCACCTAACAAACGAACAAATATTATTCAAATTATTTCTGTCTTACCTATATATGTGTAGCCGTTTAAAAGGGTGCATTAGATAGGAATGCCGGTAAGATCGGCAAAAACGCCTAAACATAAATCACCTTGCTCAGAGTTTAAAATGGCGACGTCACCGACCCCAACTATAACCTCGACACAATGGGGTGATTGGGCTCAAGAAATCTCAAAAATGGTTACTGCGGCCCTGGAAGATAAACTTCTTAAATTACAATTGACTGTAGACTGTATTAACGATCGTTTCGAAGCACATGCTGGACGAATTGCAGCAGTGGAGCAAAGGGTGTCTGAAAATGAAGATGCAACTTTGCAAGATCGCGAAAATGTAATTGCATTGCAAAATCAAGTAGCATCACTGACAATACGTTTGGATGACCAGGAGAATCGACAACGCCGCAACAATCTACGAGTTATAGGGCTACCTGATCTCCGTACTGATCAAGATCTATACCAATTCTTTCAACTTTGGCTCCCAAAACAACTTGGCCTAGTGACCCCTGAGACTGGTTTTCTATGCGAACGGGCTCACCGCTTGGGACAACCTACAAAAAACAACAACCGCTCACGAGCAACTATTGCTAGATATATCAACTGGAAAGACAAAGAGCTCATCATGCAAGCCTTTCGGAAAAAAGGTCGACTTGAATATGAAGGTCAAAAATTACTATTATTTAACGACTACTCCCTACATGTATCCAACCTTCGCAAGACAATGGTGCCACTATGTTCCACGCTTCATAGTCGTGGAGTGAGATTTGCACTTGTGTATCCGGCGTCTTTACGCATATGGAGAGATGGGAAACCACACACATTCACAGACAAAATAACCGCACAACTATTTATAGACTCTATGCCTGAGACTATGATCAATAATACCCCAATGACTTAATTTTACTTGATACCATACAGTTTATTTTGAGGTCTTTGTTCAATTAAATCAATCCTATTTTAGTTATCTTAGTCTGAACCAATAAGTTCTTATCTTAATATGCTATGTAATGAAATACATACTTTGTATAACCTAATAAGTTAAGCACACTAATCTCACTTTTTATATTACTAATTAGGTGTGGATTTTGTTAGATGCTTTACGTGTGTCATTTTATGCTCATAAGAGCATCTTTAAAATACTTTAAGATAAGCATAATAGTTTGGTACAATTCCTTCCTGACCACATATTATGCTGTTATTACTGATTTCTTCTTTTTTATTTCAATACTTTTTATACCTTTCTTCTTAGACAGGAGTGTCTACTTAACCTCAATATTATATCAATCATTCTTTCTCGACAAATGTGGTATACTGCATATTTCTCCACTGCATATCATATATTATGGCTGACCTACATGTCTTTTCCTTTAATGTGAATGGCCTAAATCATCCCATTAAAAGAAAAAAGATATCTAATTATGTGTCCAACAAACATCCAGATGTAATTTTCTTACAAGAAACCCACCTCCCATCCGCTGCCGCCACGAAATTTCAACTAAAGGGATATTCCACTCATATATATTCCCCTGCAACTCATCAAAAGAAAAATGGTGTTTCAATCTTTCTTAAAGATAATCTCTCCCCCACTATTCATTCAATTAAAACAGACACGGAAGGAAGATGGTGTCTGGTACATGCTGCGTTGCACTCAAAGGATTTTGTTCTTCTCAATATATATGGCCCGGTTAAAGATCACCCAGACTTTTTTAGAGACATTCAGTTAGCGCTAATTGAATTCAGTTCTTGTTCTCTAATATTGGGAGGGGACTTTAATCAAATCCAAGACTTGTATATTGATAGATCTTCTTCTGGTAAACCATCCAAATCCAAATCTTTCACAGCTCTTCAAGCTCTAAAAAATGCCTTCTCCCTTGTAGATCCTTGGCGATTACTTTACCCGAAAGGTAGAGAATACTCACATTTTTCACCACCACACAATACATACTCGAGAATTGATTTCTTTCTCATATCCTCTTCACTCATTCAAGACCTTACTAATACTATTATCCATCCAATCTCTCTTACGGACCATGCTGCCATTTCTTTATACACCTCTATTTCGGCTCCACGTAAAGAATCTCCATCTTGGCGACTAAACAACGCCCTACTCTTAGATGAAGAAACTATTGAAAAAATCAATTCATTCACAGTAGAATTCTTTGAAAATAACTCTAAAGATCCTGAAATTTGTCCTTCCATAATCTGGGAAGCTTACAAAGCAACCCTTAGAGGTGAATTGATAAAAATTGCCTCTTGGAAAAAAAAACAGTCCATGAAAAAAGAAAAAGAGTTAGAAAACTCTATTAAAACACTAGAACTACAACATATGTCTAATCATTTACATGACCCAACTATTCTCCAAAGTATCCAAAAACTTAAATATGAATATAATACTCTAGTTTCATGCACAGCCAGACGGGATATCTTCATCTCTAACTCTGGCCATTATATGGGTGATAATCTTATGGGTCGTCCCTTAGCCAGATACCTTAAAATTAAATCTAAAAGACTATATATCACATCTATCCAAAATTCATTAGGACAATTAGTCAAAACCAGATCTTCAATTTCTTCTCAATTCAAAAATTTTTATACTTCATTATATAAATCTGAATCTGCGGCTCCTGAATCAGATATAGACTCTTTTCTCTCCTCCTTATCTCACCCGACCATATCGAACCCTGTTAAATTGGAACTAGATTCTCCGATAACCACAACAGAAATAGAAACTGCTATATCTTCCCTACCGACTGGGAAAGCCCCTGGTCCAGATGGTTTCACTAACGAATTTTATAAACAATTTCGAAACATCTTAGCTCCCCGTCTACTTACATACTATAATTTCCTTCACTCCAATCCAGATAAACAATTTAATTTCACTGAAGCCACCATTGTAGTAATTCCTAAACCTGACAGAGACGCCACCTTGGTTAAAAACTTCCGACCTATATCTCTCCTCAATTTAGATTATAAAATAATGGCAAAATTAATTGCATTAAGACTCACCAAAGCGATCCCACATCTTATACATAAAGATCAAACGGGTTTTATTAAACAAAGATATATAGGAGATAATCTGCGCCTCTTTCACCATATCAATGCTCACGCTAAAACACTGACAGACCCAATAATAGGCCTAGCTATAGACGCTGAAAAAGCCTTTGATCGAGTGGAATGGCCTTTTCTTTTCTATGTCCTAAAATGGTATAATTTTGGCTCATTTTTCACGAAGTGGATAGAAACATTCTATCACAGTCCTACCGCTCGTATTCTAATTAACAATTCTTTATCCAATAAATTTCCCCTTCACAGAGGCACTAGGCAAGGCTGTCCTCTCTCACCATTACTTTTCAATTTAGTGTTGGAACCTCTTCTTTCTGCTATTAGACAAAGCCCACTAATTAACGGTATCCCCTCCTTAAACCGAGACTTCAAATTAGCAGCCTATGCTGATGATGTATTAATTTTTCTTAGGAACCCTCAATCTTCTCTTCCTCATCTTATACACATCATCAAACAATACTCTTGCATCTCAGGATACTCTGTCAATTGGGAGAAATCAGAAATCTTTCCTCTGAACAATAACATTCTCCAATCAGACTTGACTAACTTTCCATTCACATGGTCAAATGAAGCTGTGAAATATTTGGGGATCTTAATACACAAAGATCCAGTCCTTGCTCAAAATCTTAATATATCCAAAATCAAAAACTTAGTTCTTAACACTACATCTCGGTGGTCTCCACTATACTTGTCTTGGTGGGGCAGGATATCATCCATCAAAATGACCCTAGCACCTAAAATTAATTACATTCTCTCAATGCTCCCTCTTTTATGCCAGAAATCATTTTTCCATTGGCTAAATAGGAAACTATCTGAATTTATATGGAACAAGAAAAAACCTCGAATTGCTCTAGCCAAGCTGAAGGCCTCTAAAATTAACGGTGGTCTTAACTTCCCTGATTTCTACCACTATTATATTGCTTCATTAGCTAAATATGGAGCCTACTGGGTTAATGACTCCTTTTCTCAAGACCCTCCTACTTGGTTTGAAATGGAATGTTTTCTATGCAAACCTCTTCACATCTCTTGCTTACTAACGATATCAATACCCAGACACTTGAGAAAATATCCTCTTTTCATTTCAACGCAGCATGCTCTCCATCACTTAGATGATATAGCCGAAATCTCAGTTAGGGTTAGCCCACTCATATCCCTTTGGAATAATCCCAAAATACAAAACCAAGGCAAATCCCTTTCATGGAAACGGTGGCAGCGGGCAGGTATATGGTTTGTTCATCAACTATTTACTCTTAATACGACAATTCCTTTTGATATACTCTGTTCCACATACCTGCTACCATCCTCTGCTTATTCACAATGGATTTTACTCAATGAAATATTATCTTCTGTGTATATACAATATGACTTTATGACTTCCAAAAATACTATATACCACTGGTCTTCGTGGTCTCTATCAAAAGGAAAAGCTATATCTTTTTTCTATAATATTCTAAGAGATCAATCCTTTACTTTTTCATATCATACTATGAAACACTGGGATAATATATTAACCATTCCACTCTCGGACATTGACTGGGAACTCTTTTGGTCTTCAACAAACCGCCCACTTTTATCTTCTAGAGTTTCACAGTCAATGCTCTTTGTTATGTGGAATGCAATATGGACCCCATTTCGCATGTGGAAAGCCAAACTAAAACAAGATCCCGTTTGCTGGAACTGTTTGAAAGAAGAGGGAACTCTTGATCATATGTTTCTCCATTGTACTTTGGTCCGCCCTTTTTGGACCCAAGTCTGGAACACCATACAATCTATCACTAACTGCTCGGAAGAGATTTCTATGGACATTATAATCCTTCGATCTCAACATCCCTGTTTCACACAATCAAATTGCCCTCCCAAACTTATTGATACCATGATCGTGACTGCTCTCATGCATATTTTAAAAAATTGGAAACTATCTTCGTCATTAAATTATACGTTTTGGTGGAACTCTCTTTGTATGTACCATAGATATGAATCATATGCATATGAAAATAGAGTCTCGCTCAGAATATCCACGAATATGAAAAATAAAAAATCACCCTGGTCATTCTTAGACTCATATGTTCGCTCTACTTTGTAGACACTTCTGTCTTCCCCTACCTATTCTTCACTTTTTCTCTTCATTTCCTTTCTCTTTTAATTTTTATTTTATTCTATCTCGTTTTCTTTTCTCATACAATCTTCACAAATAATTTCATTACTCTGAGCTTTTCTTAATATTATGGTCCTTTATAGTTAAATGCATATTTATAGATCATATATATACAAAATGTTATATGTATCTGAATTGCTCATTGTATTTTTCCAAAATACTCAATAAAAATTTATTGAACTAAAAAAAAAAAAAAAGGAACCTGCAAGAGAATAAAATTGACTATCCAAGTCTTCATGAGTAAAAAAAAAAAAAAAAAAAAATACAAAAGATGTCAATGGACCCCAAACTAATTTGAATATCTTATTATGCCCCAGCATGTCAGCATTCATTTTCTCATATTTATAAGTTAAACATAAGCTTGCCCACCAAAAAGGAAAACTAAGGTGATCTCAATTCTTACAATTGCGAGTAATCATTTGCATGGCTATCCCGGTCATAATAAGGAAAAGCTGGCATTTATAGCAGTCCGGGGGGGTGGGAGTGGGAGGGAGGTATATCTTTTGTTATGGTATTATTCCTGATGGTAATGATGGATGGGGTAGGGAATTTTTATCTTTTGTATAGATATGATTGATTATAAGTGCTTGGTTGATTATCATTATCTAATATAATAAAACGGTAAGCCGCGCATGCGCACTTCCTATGCGTGCGCCGGTTTTCCGTGAGCTGTAGCGACCCATAGGAAGTGTGCATGCGCGGCTTACGATCTGGCCTGCTCCCTGCCGTATTGCATTTTTTAGTTGAAAGACGCAGCGGTGGCTACTCTCACGATCCCCGCAGGTGGGGATCATGAGAGGAATCCACCGCCGCATGTTTCAACTAAAAAAAAAATACGGCAAGGCGAGCAGGCCAGACCAGACTGACAAAAGTCAGAGGTGGAAGCCTAATAGCCCCGGTGGCTGTCGGCGGCTGCAGGCCATGGCGGCTGTCAGCAGCTGCAGGCTGCCGCATCTAAGCACGGAGCCACCATGGACCCCAGCGCTGGACATCCTGATTTCCTGTCGGCTCCTCTCAGGAGCCGCACCAGCATCAGAGAAAGCTTCCGACGCTGGCGGGGATCGAGAGGAGCCGAGGTGACACCTCAAGGGGCGGGAAGGGAAGCGCCGAAAAAAAACTCCAGCCGGCTGTAACCGTGTAACCAAATAACAGCCTCCCTGTGAAAAAGAATACTCGCGCTGCAGTAGCTGCTGGCTTTCCCTTCAGCTTGGCTCCCCACTTACAAAAGGAGCCTACAGCGAGCCCTGCCCCATCTGCCTCCAAAAGTAAGGGACACTTGGCAGGTTCTTTCCCTTGCATTGACATTGAAGAAAATGTATTCGCAGCCCTAGCAACCGACGTAAGCAAAACTAACTGCCGATTTAGAAGGTTGTTTTTTTACAGCAGTTTGCTGGGCAGGAAAAAATACTTGCGGTTTGTTTTGGGTGAAGGGTGTGAGCTGGGGAAGCTGTGAACTATCGTGCAATGATTAGATAAAGGCCAGGGGTGGGTGTGCTGGGGAAGGGGCCCAGGGAGCAATCTTGCTTTCCATTGTGGGGGAAGAAGTGTGATTTGTTGGGGACAAGAAATGATATTGCTTTCCTTTTGGGGGGAGGAGTTTGATTTCTTGGCTACAAGAAATTAACTTGCTTTGCTTTAGGGGTAGGGGTGTGATTGGTTGGGGACAGGTAGTATCTTGGACAGGGGAAGCAGGGAAGGGAAAAGTACTACTGGACAGGGGAGAGTTAAAAGTAAGGGACAAAGGCTACTGCTGGACAGGGGGGGCAGAAAAAGGAAGAGAGGCCTCCTGCTGGACAGGGGGAGCAGGAAAGAGGTGCTGCTGGACAGAGGGGGAGTTAAAGCAAAGGGAGAAGGGCTGCTGCTGGATAAGGGGACCAGTGAAGGGGTGGTGGTGGACACAGGGGAAGAAAAAGGAAGGGAGAATGGACAGGGGGAGCAGGCAAGGGGTGGTGGTGGACAGCCAAGAAAAAAGAAAGACAGAAAGAAAGAAATACAGAAACAGGCTAAGGAGAGAGAGAGAAATAAATAAATACAGACACACACCTATTCTAGCACCCGTTAATATAACGGGCTTAAAGACTAGCTTTTATATAAATTGTATTGCACTTTTTGTTGGCATTAAAAACTAAGGGCTCCTTTTATCAAGGCACGCTATGGGGTTAGTGCGTTGGACATTTCATCACGTGCTAACCCCCACGGCAGCCTAAAATCCTAACGCCTCCGTCAATGGAGGTGTTAGGTATTAGCGCAGCAGGCGGTTTAATGCGTGGTATTCCATGCGTTAAACCGCTACCACGCCTTTGTAAAAGGACCCCTAAATAAAGTTAAAAAAATAATATTATTGTTTATTTATTTAGTGGGCTTTATTAACCACCTTTATGAAGAGATTCACCCAAGGCAGTGTACAGTACAGCTGGTATAATTCATCATAAAATTTACAATATTGTTTTCTGCATAATAGTAGTAAAAAGAAAAAATATAAGCATAAATACAACAATGAGATAAAGTAAAATTAGCATTCTGAATTAGTTGCAGCTGATTCAAACTCTTTTTGGTTAGACCAGAGCATAGGACATTGCACCTGAGCACCGTGGGAACTAGACTTCTAGCAAACAACATCAGGAGAGGAATAGAGCAGGCTTTAAACTAAGAAGAAGGGGAAAGCCGACAGTCGACCAAGTGTTGACGATTTGGAAGAAGGTATCCCGTGAAGATACTAAGTGGGTAAAATGCTGGGAAGAAACAATGGGCAAAACACAGCTGACTGATCCAGAAGAGGAGGATAAGAGGATCGTAGCACAGGAGAAGAAAATAAAGATAGAAGCACAGGGAAAGGAAATGAAGACGAAACAATACCAGGACTTAAATTGCATATATACTAATGCAAGGAGCCTAAGGAACAAAATAGGGGAATTAGAAGTCATGGCCAAAACTGAGAACCTAGACATCATTGGAGTAACGAAACATGGTGGAAAGAAGAAAACAAATGGGACATAGCACTGCCGGAGTACAAACTCTATCGCGACACAGGTCAGGTCAGAAAGGAGGAGGAATAGCCCTATATGTAAAAGAAAGCATACACTCCATCAGAGTGGACACAGCAGCGATGACCAACAAATTGGAATTGTTATGGGTTAAAATACCGGGAAGGAAAGGGTCCGAGATAAAGATGGCCTGTACTATCATCCACCTAGGCAAACTGAAGCTGCTGATGAAGAAATGGAAGCCGAGATGAAACGAGAATGCAAAAGCGGTAACACTATTATTATGGGAGACTTCAACTATCCCGGGATAGACTGGAGTCTCGGTGCTGGGGCTGATCCTGTTCAATATGTTTGTGAGTGACATTGCTGAAGGGTTAGAAGGAAAAGTGTGCCTTTTTGCAGATGATACCAAGATTTGTAACAGAGTAGACACTGAAGAGGGAGTGGAAAATATGAAAAAGGATCTGCAAAAGTTAGAGGAATGGTCTAATGCCTGGCAACTAAAATTCAATGCAAAGAAATGCAGAGTAATGCATTTGGGGATTAATAATCGGGGATTAATAATATGCTAGGAGGAGAGAAGCTGATTTGCACGGACGGGGAGAGGGACCTTGGGGTGATAGTGTCTGAAGATCTAAAGGCGAAAAAACAGTGTGACAAGACAGTGGCTGCTGCCAGAAGGATGCTGGGCTGTATAAAGAGAGGCGTAGTCAGTAAAAGGAAGAAGGTGATGATGCCCCTGTACAGGTCATTGGTAAGGCCCCACTTGGAGTATTGTGTTCAGTTTTGGAGACCGTATCTGGCGAAGGACGTAAGAAGACTTGAAGCAGTCCAGAGGAGGGTGACAAAAATGATAGGAGGCTTGCGCCAGAAGACGTATGAGGAGAGACTGGAAGCCCTGAATATGTATAGCCTAGAGCAGGGGTTCGGTGAGTCAGTCTCGCGGGTTCGGCGGAGGTCAAAACACACCTCCGACTCATATAGCGCTTCGGTCACGTTCAATTATCTATCAGTTATTCAGTGATTTTGATCAAGACTGATTGTGTACTCGGTTTCTTGATCTATCAATCTGTAACTAATGCCTTATATACATCAATCAATTCCTGATCAAAATTTGTGATTTAACTGATAGATGATTGAACGTGACCGAAGCGCTTATGATTCGTGATGATATGCCCCGCTTGTCCATAATTGGCTGCAGGTGATCATGCAACATCGCTTGGCCTATCTGTGCTGCAGGGGATTTGATGCGCACAGTAGTCGAATTGAAACTGTTGTGATGGTACGTCGTGTGATACCTATCTTAATATTTTAATCCCTTACTAACTATGTTGAGCAAAATACGAAAGTGGTCGGACGAATATGTACAATATGGATTACAAGTATAACAGAACATGATGGGACAGCATTCGGGCCAGTGGCAGGAGATAGGCAGAGCTGTGCCTAGCAAACCCGGAGCACGAGGCAGCTGAGGCAGGAAAGGGAGAAAGAGGATCAGAGGGAGAGAGGCAGCGGACGGAGAGCGGTGCAGGGAGACTAGAGTCGCGGGGCAGAGGCGAGAGTTAGCTCCGCCCACCCCCTGACGTCACCGGACCGAACTCTCCATATAAGGAGAGCAGCCAACGGCGAGGGGCTCAGCTGGGGACAGCATTCGGGCCAGTGGCAGGAGATAGGCAGAGCTGTGCCTAGCAAACCCGGAGCACGAGGCAGCTGAGGCAGGAAAGGGAGAAAGAGGATCAGAGGGAGAGAGGCAGCGGACAGAGAGCGGTGCAGGGAGACTAGAGTCGCGGGGCAGAGGCGAGAGTTAGCTCTGCCCACCCCCTGACGTCACCGGACCGAACTCTCCATATAAGAAGAGCAGCCAACGGCGCGCAGCCGTTCGGCGCGCGGCGAAGGCGAGCCTTGCGAGGGAGCCAGAAACGCCAAGTAATCACTTCTTTTCTCTCTCTCTTACCCACAGCAGGAGCACACCAGCACTCTACGAGAGCGATGGAGGACCCAGGATCCCAGAGGTACTTTCCGGTATACTGCACAGAGTGCAATATGTACGACTACCTCCCCTTGGGAAGGCGGGAGTACATATGCAGTCGGTGTCAGGAGCTGGAAAGCCTGAGGATGGAGGTCGACAGATTGAGGGTCAGGGTCCAGGAACTGGAGGGAATGGAGGGACTGCGCACCACAGAGGAGACGAGTAGGTCGACCAAGGACACAGACAGAGCAGGCTCCATTGTGGAACAAGTGAGAGACCTCGAGAGATTCATTGAGGAGGCCTATAGGAAGGTGGAGGAACAGGACCAGCAGCTGATCAGACGGATGTCGGCAGACGAGACCCAGGATCCACAAGGCGACTCCGGGGAAGGACCTAGCGGAGGAACCATGCAAGAGGAGGAGACCGTGACTCACCGAGACCCCGAGGGAGAGACACCGCACTACACCGAGGACACGGACCTGAGACAGAGGAGGTTGCTGAGGAAAGGGAAGTCTGCTATTGTGGTGGGAGACTCGATCTTGAGAGAGGTAGATAGTCACGTAGCTGGAGGAAGGGAGGACCGGCTAGTGACTTGTCTCCCAGGGGCCAAGACACCAGACATCACTGATAGGATCGAGAGGATCCTGGACGGAACAGAGACAGAGGAGACTGCGGTGATAATCCACGTCGGAACGAATGATGTGAGCCGGAAGAACTTCAGCATGGCCACACTGACTGACCAGTTCAGGGTCCTGGGACGAAAGCTGAAGCGGAGTACCCGGAGGATAGCATTCTCAGAGATCCTGCCTGTACCGAGAGCAGATGCAAAGAGGCAGGCAGACCTCCAGGCTGTGAATGCATGGTTGAGGAGATGGTGTCAGGAGGAGGACTTCCACTTTGTGAGGAACTGGACGTCCTTCTGGGGAAAGAGCAAGCTCTACCGGCGGGACGGCCTGCACCTGAGCACAGCGGGAACTAGACTACTGGCAGCCAATGTGAAGAAGGAGATCGAGAGGGCTTTAAACTGAGGAGAGGGGGAAAGCCGACAGCTGATCTGATGTTGACGCTTCGGACAACAGTATCCAGAACAGATGCTGAATGGGCTGACTGCAAGGAGGAAGTAGAGGGACCGGTGGATCTTATGATCAGACAGCGAGGGAAACATCAGGTAAAGGGAGCTTGCTGGGAGGAGACTAAGGGGCATGGAGACACAGGGGGACTGGGTGGCACGAGGGAAAAAGCTGAGGGCAACATAGGGGTGCCACAAGGCGAGGGAGATCAAACAGAGGTTCAGGGGATGATAGCCCAGGAGGGGGCCGGTAGGGCTAGAAAACCCAGAGGAAAAGCAGGGAAGTGGGGTGGCGGGAATGTGGGGAAGCCGAAAGCTACGAGTGTAAAGGCTGAGGGCAAAGCAGAAGCACAGGGAACAGGAGAACTGCCCGAAATTCAAGGGGAGGTGGCCCAGGTAAATGCGGAGGTGGAGGAAAAACGACGGGACCTGCGTTGCTTATACGCAAATGCAAGAAGCCTCATGGCCAAGATGGGTGAGCTAGAAGTCGTGGCCAAGGGGGAGGACCTGGATGTAATTGGAATTACAGAAACCTGGTGGACAGAGGAAAATCAATGGGATGTGGCACTGCCGGGGTACAAGCTCTACAGGAGGGACAGGACCCACAAGAAGGGGGGAGGCGTAGCACTATATATAAAGGACTCTATCTACTCGGTCAGGATGGATATGGCAACGAAGGCAGAGGGGCTGGAATCGCTATGGGTCAAATTGCCGGGAAACAAGGGTGCAAGCATAAAACTGGGGCTGTACTATCGCCCACCTGGTACGCCAGAAGGAGTCGGACACGACTTGGAAGCTGAACTGAGACAGGAATGCATGACTGGAGGTGTAACAGTGATGGGGGACTTCAACTACCCGGGGATAGACTGGAGTACGGGTCACTCCAACTGCACTAGGGAAACAGGATTTGTAGAAGCTGTGAGGGACTGCTTCATGGAGCAACTGGTTACGGAACCAACACGAGGGGGTGCTACTCTTGACCTCATCCTAAATGGATTGGGGGGGCCTGCAAGAGGGGTAGAAGTGGGAGGACCACTAGGAAATAGTGATCACAGCGCGATCAGATTCACATTAGAAAGGGAGACACCCATAGTAAGGAGGACCGCTACAACCACGCTCAACTTCAGGAAAGGGAACTATGTTGCTATGAGGGAAATGGTAGGGAGGAAGCTCAGAAACATCTTTAGGATGGAGACTGTAGGAAGCGCCTGGACCCTATTCAGGGACACCCTGCAGGAAGCACAAAGAATGCACGTCCCCAGTTTCAGGAAAGGCTGCAAGAACAAGCGGTCAAAGGACCCGGTTTGGATGTCAACTGAAGTAAAGAGGGCAATAAACGACAAAAAAGTATCCTTCCGGAGATGGAAAAAGGACCCAACGGAGGAAAATCACCAGGCGCACAAGAAATGCCAAAAGGAATGCCACCGGGAGGTTAGAAAAGCAAAGGGGAAATACGAAGAGGGGCTGGCCAGGGAGGCGAAAAACTTCAAGGCATTCTTCAGTTACGTTAAGGGGAAGCGACCAGCGAGAGAGGAGGTGGGGCCGTTGGACGATGGGGATAGGAAGGGAGTGATTAAGGAGGATAAAGAGGTAGCTGAGAGGTTGAACACGTTCTTCTCGTCGGTTTTCACGAGCGAAGACACATCTAATATACCGGACTCAGAGGAGCTCATGAACAGGCTGAAAAATTGGAACACATAGAGGTAAGTAAGGAGGATGTCCTCAAACAGATAGACAGGCTGAAATGCGGCAAATCACCGGGCCCGGACGGGATCCACCCAAGGGTTCTGAAGGAACTAAGACAAGAAATAGCGGGCACAATCCAGCATGTTTGCAACCTATCCTTGAAAACTGGTGAGGTACCAGAGGACTGGAAATTGGCGAATGTCACACCTATCTTCAAGAAGGGATCGAGGGGTGACCCCGGGAACTACAGGCCGGTGAGCCTGACTTCAATTATAGGGAAGATGGTGGAAGCTATGATCAAGGACGGCATTTGCGAGCACATCGAGAGGAATGGCCTACTGAGAACAAGCCAACACGGATTCTGTAAGGGAAGGTCGTGCCTAACGAACCTTCTGTACTTCTTTGAGGGAATAAGCAGTCGGGTGGACAATGGGGAACCCATAGACATCATTTACCTCGATTTTCAAAAGGCTTTCGACAAGGTGCCACATGAAAGGCTGCTTAAGAAGCTGTGGAACCACGGGGTGGGAGGGGATGTGCACAGATGGATCAAGCACTGGTTGTCAGGTAGACTGCAGAGGGTCGGAGTAAAGGGTCAATATTCTGACTGGAGGGGAGTCACAAGTGGTGTGCCACAGGGGTCGGTGCTGGGGCCATTACTCTTTAACATATTTATCAATGACCTGGAAAAGGAGGCAAAGTGCGAGGTTATAAAATTTGCAGACGATACCAAACTGTGCGGCAGAGTTAAGACCAGGGAGGAGTGTGAGGACCTACAAAGGGACCTGGACAAGCTGGAAGACTGGGCAAACAAATGGCAAATGCGCTTTAACGTGGACAAATGCAAGGTCATGCATATAGGGAAAAAGAACCCGTTGTTCAACTACAAATTGGGGGGGGGTATTATTGGGAGACAGCAGACTTGAGAGAGACTTGGGTGTGCTGGTGGATGCATCGATGAAGCCATCTGCACAGTGTGCAGCAGCCTCGAAAAAAGCCAACAGGATGCTGGGCATCATAAAGAAGGGCATAACAACCAGAACACTGGAAGTCATCATGCCATTGTATCGAGCGATGGTGTGTCCGCATCTGGAATACTGCGTTCAGTATTGGTCGCCGCACCTCAAGAAGGACATGGCGGTACTTGAGAGAGTCCAAAGGAGAGCAACGAAAATGGTAAAAGGGCTGGAACACTGCCCATACGCCGAGAGGTTGGATAGGCTGGGGCTTTTCTCTCTGGAGAAGAGGAGGCTCAGGGGAGATATGATAGAGACCTTCAAGATCATGAGGGGCATAGAGAGGGTGGATAGGGACAGATTCTTCAGACTGAAAGGGACAGCAAATACGAGGGGGCATTCGGAGAAACTGAAGGGAGATAGGTTCAAAACAAATGCAAGGAAGTTTTTTTTCACCCAAAGGGTCGTGGACACTTGGAATGCGCTACCGGAGGAAGTGATCAGGCAGAGTACGGTACAGGGATTCAAACAGGGATTGGACGGATTCCTGAAGGATAAAGGGATCGTGGGATACTGAGGGAGGAGCTGGGATGTAACACAAGTATAGAAAGCTAATCAAGTAATGAGTATAGAAACCAAACCAGGTCGTGCATGTGCAAGACCGGAAGGTTAGGACTTCGATAGGAAGACAGGATTTAAATGAGAAACCAAGGTGGCAAGGGAGCCTCTTCTGGTGATACAGACAGGTCGTGACCAGTCTGGGCCGCCGCGGGAGCGGACTGCCGGGCAGGATGGACCTATGGTCTGACCCGGCGGAGGCACTGCTTATGTTCTTATGTTCTTATGAGTCAGCGTCCTAATTGCATGATTTGCAATGCCAAGTTGAGTAATTCTAGTCTAGCTCCGGCAAAACTAAGGGAACACTTCCTTAAGCTGCATGGAGATGGAAAATATAAGAACACAACGCTCGCTGAATTCAAGGTGAAGAGAGCAAGATTCGATGAAAAGGCTACTCTGCCTGTTCTCGGCTTTGTACCCATCAACAAACCGATCCTCACAGCATCGTACGAAATTGCTTACCTGATCGCAAAGCAGGGCAAACCACACACCATTGGTGAAATACTCATAAAACCAGCTGTGTTGAAGATGGCAAATATCATGCTGGGAAAAGCAGCAGAAGTTCAGTTATCTGAAATTCCTCTTTCAAAAGACATCATCAGCTACAGAATAGAGGACATGAGCAAAGACATCTTGGCTCAAGTAGTTGCAGATCTGATTTCAAGCCCGGAAAAATTCAGCCTTCAACTCGACGAGACCATAGACGTTTCCAATCTAAGCCAGCTTGCAGTATTCATGCGCTATGTGAAAGACGACGTGATTAAGGAAGATTTTTTATTTTGTAAGCCTCTTACAACAACAACTAAGGCAACTTATGTGAAGAAACTTGTGGATGACTTCTTCAAAGACAACAATCTTTCGTGGGATATGGTTTCTGCAGTTTGTTCGGACGGAGCTCCAGCCATGCTTGGAAGAAAGTCCGGTTTTGGTGCGCTAGTGAATGCCGATGCACCACACATCATTGTTACGCATTGCATTCTGCACAGGCATGCATTGGCAACAAAAACCTTGCCTCCAAAACTGGCAGAAGTTTTAAAAATTGTTGTGGAATGCGTGTACTATGTGTGAAATAATGCTCTGAAGCACCACATCTTCAAGGAGCTGTGTAAAGAAATGGGATCTGAATTCGAGGTACTTCTGTACCATTCTAACATTCGGTGGTTATCCCAGGGACAGGTGCTGAATCGTGTTTTTGCCATGCGTGTGGAATTAGCTCTGTTTTTGCAAGAGCAGCAACATTGTCATGCAGATTGCTTCAAAAATTCTGAGTTCATTCTCATTTTAGCGTACATGGCTGATATCTTTGCAGCTCTCAATCATCTCAATAAGCAGATGCAGGGTGGTGGAGTCAACATCATCGAAGCGGAAGAAAACCTGAAAGCTTTACAAAAAAAGTTACCATTACGGAAACGACGAACAGAAAACGATAACTTCGCAAAATTTCCCCTGCTAGACAACTGTGTAAGTAAGATCGAAGATGTATCTGGAATCAGAGATATTTCTGTACCCGCGGAACTGAAGCAAACTATTGCCATGCACTTAGATGAGCTTGCAAAGTCTCTCGACGGATACTTCCCTACAAGAGAGTCATATCCAGCATGGGTGAGACAGCCGTTCACGTTTAGTGTTGAGACAACAGATGTCAATGATGAATACCTCGATGAAATCATTGAAATTCAGCAGAGCCAGGTTCAAAAGCAACTCTTCAGAACAACAACGCTCTCAACGTTTTGGTGTCAACAATTGGTAACGTACCCTGTTATTGCTAAGAAAGCTCTGGAAATTTTCATACCGTTTGTTACAACATATCTTTGCGAGCAATCCTTTTCGAGGATGCTGGACATAAAAGACAAGGTAAAGCCGCGCATTTCTGAACTGCTCTCTGAGAGGCAACAGCAGAAGTCACACTGATTTGCAGTAAATTTCATTATTATGTTATTATTATTCGAAATATAGGAGAACTTTTTTGTGGTCAAATCTACTTTTTTCAGACTACGTCAAATTCGTTCTGTTGCTAAATTCTTATGCGCAAAATCTCTCAATATTCTAATACATTCTTTAGTCATTTCCAAACTTGATTACTGCAATGCCTTATTCAAAGGCTTGTCACAAAAAGAAATCTGACATCTTCAAATAATTCAGAACGCCACTATTAAAATTATTCACAAAGCAAAAAAATTTGACCACGTCACACCTTTGCTTAAGGAATCACACTGGCTCCCTATTGCACACCGCATTTTATATGAAATTTGCTTACTAACTTTTAAAACTCTAATATTTCAAACTCCCGCTTTTATTTTTAGAGTTTTAATTCCATATACTACTTCAAGAACACTGAGATCTCAGGACCAACATTTATTGGCCATTCCCTCATTAAGAGTCATCAATACGAGACGCCTCACTATTTTCTGTGTCTGCTCCCCAGTCTTGGAATGATCTCCCACTTTACTTAAGAGAAGAAAAGAACCTAGACAAATTCAAGACTCAACTTAAAAGTTTCCTTTTTATCGATGCTTTTAACGAATAAATGATCCCTTTTTACTTTTTATTGCCTTATTTTTAAGTTCCTTTTCCCACCTAATGTTTTTTCCTTTGTATTTTGAATTTAATATAGATTGTACCCTTTAAAGAACTTTCCTATTGTTCCCATATCGTACTTAGAAATTAATATTTTATTTTGCTTGTGGTTTGTTTTTAAACTATTGTTTGTATATGTAATTCTCTATGTTTATAAACATTTGTACTATTTTGTACATCGCCTAGAATGTAGAGTAGGCGTTTAATCAAACTATTTAATAAACTTGGATAAACTTGGATAAACTTTTCAAAATTGATATTATTTTTTCCCTCACTGTATACCTATGTTTTGAATTTGTAAAAATCATATTTTATTTTTCCAATAAAGAAGGGTTCGGT
The DNA here is from genome assembly GCF_902459505.1 of Geotrypetes seraphini. Classification (NCBI taxonomy): domain Eukaryota; kingdom Metazoa; phylum Chordata; class Amphibia; order Gymnophiona; family Dermophiidae; genus Geotrypetes; species Geotrypetes seraphini. Next base: position 99,641,168 of record NC_047095.1, on the reverse strand, counting down.
GAACACGCATATGAAACTGGTGGGGTTCAGTACCTCCAACAAGGTTAAGAACCACTGCCCTAGAGGAAAGGAGAGATAGGGGAGATATGATTCAGACATTCAAATACTTGAAGGGTATTTTTTTTTTTTTACCATGAAAATTTATTGAAAGTTTATATAATACAAGTTAACGTAGAACATAATCTTTTCCAGAGAAAGGAAAATGGTAAAACCAGAGGACATAATTTGAGGTTGACGGGTGGTAGATTCAAAGGCAATGTTAGGAAATTCTACTTTACGGAGAGGGTGATGGATGCCTGGAATGTGCTCCCAAGAGAGGTGGTGGAGAACAAAACTGTGACTGAGTTCAAAGAAGCCTGGGATGAACACAGAGGATCTAGAATCGGAAAATAATATTAAAAATTGAACTAAGGCCAGTACTGGGCAGACTTGCATGGTCTGTGTCTGTATATGGCCATTTGGTGGAGGATGGGCTGGGGAGGTCTTCAATGGCTGGGAGGGTGTAGATGGGCTAGAGTAAGTCTTAACAGAGATTTTGGCAGTAGGAGCCCAAGCACAGTACCGGGTAGAGCTTTGGATTCTTGTCCAGAAATAGCTAAGAAGAAAAAATAAAAATTTTTAAATTGAATCAGGTTGGGCAGACTGGATGGACCATTCGGATCTTTATCTGCCGTCATCTACTATGTCATCCATTAGGCTTATTTCAAAAGCTAAAAAATTTGATCACATAACAACTCTTCTTAAGGAAGCCCATTGGCTTCCAGTAACCCACAGAATAATATACAAACTTAGCTTGCTCACCTTTAAATCTCTTCTTCTTAAAACTCCGGCTTTTATTCATAAATTATTAATCCCTTATACTTCTAATAGAACTCTAAGATCAGCCGAACAGCAATTATTAACGATTCCTTCGCTAAAAATAATAAATACGCGCCGTCAGTTTATTTTTTCAGTCACTGCTCCCCAAACCTGGAATTCTCTCCCTTGTTATTTACGAGAAGAAATTAACTTAGAAAAATTCAAATGTAAACTGAAAACTTTTCTTTTTAACGACGCCTTCACAATTTAACACCAAGATTTTTCTCTCAACAAATTTAAAAAAAAAAAAGTCTCAGAATTAATCTTTTCTTCTTTAAATAATCTTATATTTAATCATCTTCATTTTTATCCCTTCCCTAAGTGTTTTCCTTTTTTGTCTCTCACTCTTATATTATAAATTGTAATTTCTTCCCCTACCTATCCCTATGTTTCCAGTTCTTGTCAAAATTGTTTTTGTCCCGTTAGTCTCTATTTATTTTAATATTTCTTTTATATTGTAATTTTAATTACTTGTACATCGCTTTGAATAACGACAAAGCGATTAATCAAATACATATTAAACTTGAAACTTGAAACTTGATGTTACTATATTAAACTCAAAATGCGCTAGGGAGACCAGATTCCTGGAGGCTATACAGGACTGCTTCATGGATCAGCTTGTCAGAGAACCAAAGAGAGGGAATGCCACTCTGGATCTAATCCTTAATGGGCTAAGAGGACCTGCAAAGGAAGTGGAAGTAGTGGGACCATTAGGAAACAGCGATCATGATAGTATTTGTTACGTCTTGAATAAGTGAGGGGGAAAGAAGAAAGAAATCAATTCTTGAGTAAGTGTTGTGTGGTGGTGAAAAGTGAGAGTACTCTCTACTTTTCGGGTGCAATAAACGCCATGGATCTACAAGGGAGAAGGCTTCCATTAAAGCATGTAGGGCTGAGAAAGATTTGGACTTTGAGGGTCTGCAAGAAGATGATCAATCTATATAAATGTCCTGAATTTGGTTGAAGTCACCTCCTAATATCAGAGAGCAAGAACCATATTCAACTAATGCCAGCTGAAGATCTTTGAAAAAGTCCGGGTGATCTAAAACAGGAGCGTAAATATTAAGGAGCACAAAATCTACTGAGTGCAATGCAGCATATACTAGACACCACCTTCCGTCAGAATCTGTTTTAACAGAATGAATAATTGGGGATAGCTTGTCACTGAGAAGTATTGATATCCCATTTTTCTTCCTCTGTGTTGCATGGAGCTGTGAAATATTTAGGGGGTCCTAATTCATAAAGATCCAGTACACGCCCAGGATTTGAACATATCCAAAATCAAAAATTTAGTTTCAAATACTACAACTCGTTGGTCCCCACTTTATTTGTCATGGTGGGGTAGAATAGCCTCCATTAAAATGACTTTAGCCCCGCAAATTAATTACACTCTTTCCATGCTTCCCCTCCTATGCCAGAAAAAATTATTTCATTGGCTCAATATGAAAATCTCTGAATTTATTTGGAACAAGAAAAACCCCCATATTGCTCTCGCCAAGCTGAAAGCCTCTAAGATTAATGGCGGATTAAATTTACCAGAATTTTATTATTATTATATCGCATCTTTAGCCAAATATGGAGCTTATTGGATCGTTAATTCTAATCCTCAGGATCAACCAGCATGGTTTGAAATGGAACACTTTTTATGTGCACCACTGTGCGTTTCCTGCTTCCTTACGATGTCAGTACCTAGACACTTGAGAAAGTATTCCTTGTTGAGTGCAACGCAGCATGCTTTTCATCTTCTAGATGCAACAGCTGAGATCTCTGTTAGTGAAAGCCCGCTCATGTCCCTTTGGAATAACCCTAAAATTCAAAATAAAGGTAGATCCCTCTCATGGAAAAAGTGGCAACGGGCGGGAGTCGAGTTTGCTCATCAATTGATCTCCTCCACCTCAATCGTTCCTTTTGATATTTTTTGTTCTGCATATTCACTTCCATCCTCTATACATTCCCAATGGCTCATGCTTACTGGAATACTGTCTAAGGTACATATGCGCCATGACTTTATGACCTCTATCCATACTGTTCACCACTGGTCTACTCTGGCCTTAATGAAGGGTAGAGCGATATCTCTTTTTTATAGTATTCTAAGGGATCACTCTTTCACCTTTTCACCTCAATCAATGAACCAATGGGACTTGATTCTGCAGACTACGCTTTCTGATATAGATTGGGAACTTTTCTGGTCCTCCACAAACCGTCCTCTCCTATCTTCCAGAGTCTCGCAATCAATGTTCTTCGTTATGTGGAATGCAGTATGGACCCCATATCGCATGTGGAAAGCGAAGCTAAAACAAGACTCCACCTGCTGGAACTGTTTGAAAGAGTCTGGAACTCTTGATCACATGCTTTTTCATTGCACTATAGTCCACTCCTTCTGGATTCGTATTTGGGACACTATAAAATCTATTACTAAGTGTTCAGAAGAGATTTCCATGGACATTGTAATTCTTCATTCTCAAGACCCTTGTTTCACACAAACAAACTGCCCACCTAAACTCATTGATGCCATGTTTGTAACAGCTCTTATGCATATTCTGAAAAATTGAAAATCATCCTCGCTACTTGACTACACCTTTTGGTGGAACTCTCTGAGCATGTATCACAAATTTGAATCTTATGCATATGAGAAAAACATGATTTCTCGACTCTCCACAAACATGGTGCAAAATAAATCACCTTGGTCATTCTTAGACTCATATGTTCATTCTAACCAGTAGACACTTCTGCCTCTCTATCTATCTATCTCTCTCTATTTCTCCCTCTTTCTTTCCCTCTCTCTTATTTCACTCTCCCTGCTTTTCTGCCTTTCATATATCTTCTATTAGCAGTTACACATACCCTAGATTCTTTTTATTAATCTGGTTGTAAGTAAATGATTATAGATATGGACTTTTTCTATACCATTGTGTCTTATTCAGATTTTGTGTGTTTGAACTGCTTTCTGTAAATTTCTTATAATATTCAATAAAAACTATTGAACTAAAAAAATAAAAAATAAAAAAAAGGAAACAGCGATCATAAAATAATCAAGTTCAAAGTTGAAGTAGGAATATCGAAGGGAAAGAGAACTACAGCGACAACTCTCAACTTCAAGAAATGAAGCTATGAAGCAATGAGGGTAATGGTAAGGAAGAAACTTAGGCACAGCTCAAAGAAATGGCAGACTGTGGAGCAAGCCTGGTCTTTATTCAAGGATACGGTGAGCAAGGTGCAAAATCTGTATATCCCCAGATTCAGAAAAGGGTGCAAAAAGAGCCAAACAAAAGACCCAGCATGAATAACTAAAGAAGTGAAGAAAGCGATAGGTGATAAGAAGAATTCATTCAAAAAATGGAGAAAGGGTAAAACCGAGGAGAGCTGGAAAGAACACAGGAAGTATCAAAAAGAATGTCACCTTGTGGTTAGAAAAGCAAAAAGAGAATATGAAGAGAGGCTAGCCAGGGAAGCTCAAAATTTCAAACCGTTCTTTAGATACGTTAAAGGGAAGCAGCCGGCTAGGGATGAGGTGGGACTGTTGGATGACGGAGATAGGAAGGGTGTGGTGAAGGAGGAGAAAGAAGTGGTAGAAAGACTAAACACGTTCTTTTCGTCAGTATTTACAAATGAGGACACATCCAACATACTGGAACCTGAACAAATCTTCAAAGAGGAACAAGAAGAAAAATTAACAACCATGGAAGTAAACCTCGAAGACGTACTGTTATACCCAGGGAGTAAATGAACTCAGCATAATACATGACATATCTCCTCAAGTCTGCTTATTTGACCTGCTTATCTGAGTGTTACCTTGACAACCCCAAAAGGACAGTAAAGTCTGTTTATCTGACATCCTGACCTCCTTGATCTTCAAAGGACAGTAAAGACAGATGGTAAACCAGTCTCTGCAAACACCTCCTTATTAACCTCAAAAGGACAGTACAAAACAGCATCAAAGGGACAGTGACAAGTATCTGCTATCTTGACCTTTTTGACCTAGGAGTTACCCAAACAGCATCAAAGGGAAAGCCAGATGGGAAACTCTGTAACACCTCCTAGATAACATCAAAGTCTGCTTCTCTGACATCCTATCTCTCAATTAACATCAGAAGGACAATAAAGCCAGATGGGCCGGTCTCTGCCACACCTCCTTGACCTAGGTGTTGTCAAAACAAGGAACAAAAGAGCAGGACTAATCAACTCCGCAGTTTGCATCCTATATAAGACCAGAATTCTGACCCTGACATCAGAATCCAAGACGTCGCAAGGGACAAAATTAAAAGATGTCTAAAGGGTCAGTCTCCCATGTCTACTCACCTATCAATTGCACAAGGATTCTCCAATTGTGAAGGGAGAGTGTTTGCCTGGGATACGGTGAAGGTATTTAATTCTTATATATGTATAATAAAGTGTTATTGTTTATGCTTTATATTGTCTGTGTGCTTTTTTGAGTGTTACTGATCATCCCATTTGACAGAAATAAGTGGCAGAACACGTACACAGACAGAAAAATTAAAAACTGACAAATCACAAGGGCCCAGACGGAATCCACCCTAGGGTGCTGAAAGAGCTAAAGGAAGAAATTGCGGAACTACTACAGCAAGTTTGTAATCTATCCCTCTAAACAGGTGTAATCCCTTAGGATTGGAAGATAGCCAACGTTACGCCCATCTTTAAAAAGAGATCAAGAGATGACCTAGGGAACTACAGACTGGTAAGTCTGACCTCAGTTCTGGGGAAAATGGCGGAAGCACTGATTAAAGATATCATCGAGGAGCATCTAGAAAGGAATAAACTTATGAAAAGAAGCCAACATGGCTTCTGCATGGGAAGATCATGCCTAACGAACTTATTGCACTTCTGCGAAGGAATTAACAAATGGATGGACAAAGGGGACCCCGTTGACATTGTATACTTAGGCTTTTAAAAAGCCTTTGACAAGGAACCCCATGAACGCCTACTTCAGAAATTGAAGAACCATGGGGTGGAAGGAGACGTACACAGATGGATCAGGAATTGGTTGGCAGGTAGGAAACAGAGGGTAGGAGTGAAGGGCCACTACTCGGACTGGAGGAGGGTCATGAGTGGTATTCTGCAGGGATCGGTGCTCGGACCGCTGCTATTCAATGTATTCATAAATGATCTAGAAACAGGGACGAAGTGCGAAGTAATAAAATTTGCAGACGACACCCACCTATTTAGTGGGGCTAGAACTATAGAGGACTGCGAAGGTTTACAAAGGGACCTGAACAAACTAGGGGAGTGGGTGATGAGATGGCAGATGAAATTCAATGTAGAGAAATGTTAAGTCTGGCATGTAGGAAACAGAAACCCGAGATACAGCTACATGATGGGAGGACTGATATTGAGTGAGAGTACCCAAGAAAGGGACTTGGGGATAATAGTTAACAAGACAACGAAGCCATCAACGCAGTGCGCAGCGGCCACTAAGAAAGCAAATAGAATGCTAGGTATAATCAACAAGGGTATTACAACCAGAACAAAAGAAGTTATCCTGCCATTGTATCGGATAATGGTGCGCCCGCATCTGGAGTACTGCGTCCAATATTGTTCGCCATACCTAAAGAAGGATATGATAATATTCGAGAGGGTTCAGAAGAGAGCGACATGTTTGATAAAAGGTATGGAAAACCTTTCATACGCCGAAAGATTGGAGAAACTGGGCTCTTTTCCCTAGAGAAGCGGAGACTTAGAGGGGACATGATAGAGACTTACAAGATCTTGAAGGGCATAGAATAAGTGGAGAGGGACAGATCCTTCAAACTTTTGAAAACTACAATAACGAGAGGCCATTCGGAAAAATTAAGAGGGGACAGATTCAGAACCAAGCTAGGAGGTTCTTCTTCACCCAATGGGTGGTGGACACCTGGAATGCGCTTCCAGAGGGCGTGATAGGACAAGCTACAGTATTGGAGTTCAAGAAGGGTTTGGACAATTTTCTGAAGGAAAAGGGGGTAGAAGGGTATAGATAGAGGGTTATTATACAGGTCCTGGACCTGGTGGGCCCCCGCGTGAGCAGACTGCTGGGCATGATGGACATCTGGTCTGACCCAGCAGAGGCACTTCTTATGTTCTTATGTTCTTAAGTAGTCTAGTTGTAATGCTAACATAGAGGGGCATAATCATAAAAACATCTAAGTCCTTAAACGTTCAAAGCAGAAGCAGGGAAAGTGTCCATAACCAAAACAAACGTCCTTGTTTTGATTATTGCCTGCCTCTGCCTAAACACCCAGATCACCACTACGTCTACAAGTACACCTCCACGACGTCTACACTTTTTGTCCATAATGAAGCAATAAAACGCCTAAGCCCCAAACGTCCAATACAAGGGCTTTTAGGCAAAGGAGGAGCCAGTCCTTCGCCTAAGAGCTGGATTCTGTAACCGGTGTCTGTCAAAAACAACATGATCATGTCTGTCATGATAAGTAGTGATTTATTATTATTAGATGATATTTGGCTCTTCGCTCTCATTGATGTGCTAAATAATATCGTATCATACGATAAAGTCATCAGATTTTCCAATAAATTATTTACTTGACTCCAAATGGATTCCCAAAAACTATGTATCAATGGACAATAGAATAGTATATGATCTAACATCTCAGCTTCAAGGTGACAATGCCAGCATCTATTCGACTTAGAACTGTCTAATTTTTGCAAACAATTACAAAAATTAAACAAAGTTTTGTTTTATTGTTTTTTAAAGTGGACTTTTCTAGCATTGTGGAAGAATTCTTTTGTGGTGCTTTGTTTGTTTTCTTTTTCAAATTGCTCAGCTTAGTTTTTCATCCTAACAATTTTTTGATGTTGTTTCTTTTATTTATCAGATGAAGCATAAATACAACAATTGAGATAAAGTCAAAATCAGCATTCTGAATTAGTAACATCAGCATTCGCATTCCCATCGCCTGCAACTGAAAGCTAATCATCAATCAATAATCACACAACTCAATTTTATTGGAATACATATTTGGCCGTGCAGCTTTATTATCTATCTGAATATTATCTCCACTTACAATACAATCCTTGTCCAAAAACCAACAAACCCCCAATGCATATTTCACACACCCCCAGGGAGCTATTCAGTATCAAAACTAGCTCCCGTTAAGTCTTTAAGCTTATAAAATTCTCCCAAACATGACCCATGGTGATGCAAGGCCATGCTTCCCCACCCCTCCCCCAAACATGACCCATGGTGATGCAAGGCCATGCTTCACCTCCCCCAAACATGACCCACAGAGATTCAAGGCCATGCTTCCCCTTGTAGCGGTATCGCATACGAGTGTTACATTTATTTATTTATTAACTGCTCATCTCACAGATCCAACTGGGCCAAACCCCATTTTCCGCCACAAGCGGTGACAGCCTTGAGCTTGTCACCGCTCCCCTACCACATAAGCTGCGGCCAACAGCTTTAAAACAAGTCTCCAACAAATCCTAATGAGTACCCCAATAAAATAGGCCAAACCTATGCCTGAAAGGTAGACAGCATCAGGACAATAATGTTCAGGGAAAACAGCTGCAACAAACTCATGAGATAACACTCTAAACCCCCAAAAGCTATCCATAACTCCAAAAGCTCAGTATTAAACCCATCTATGCAACCACTCAATAGCAACCATGTCCCAATCCTCCTTACACACTACATAGAGGACCAAACAAAACAAAAGGAGCGGGGGCAATAGGGAAAATACATACAGCAGACAACAGATCCTGCCTCTCCCTTTGCTGAACAAGTGTCACAGCCCACCAAAAGAATCAGAAGTAAAGCAGAATAGGAGATTAAGAAATTGTCTTTGCTGGAAAAGGATTAACAAGAGTCACTCTCAACAAATGCTCCATACAGCTAACCATAAAATCTATAGTCCATGCCCCACTGGAATCAGAAACAGCTAAGATAATCCTCCCCAGCCCACTAAAATGGTACACATGATACTGCATATTCATGTTACTCCACACACATGTACAAAAGAATCCAAATTCCTGATCCTTACAAAGCAGGTGACCAGGGAATAGGCAATTGCATTTAACCTGCAGTCAACCCAACATCTCCAGACAGCTACCCCATGAACACAATAGCAGGTCAAGAAGGTGCCAGCTCATCCACTCAATAAGCTGCCAAGTGCCGCAAAAAGGCTAACTGCCAGAGCACCACTACAAATCATGAAGTGCAAACATCAGGCAATACTGCAAACAAATGTCACCAAATCCTCCTACTAAAAACAAACAAGTAAACCCTGCACAAGGACACTGGATCACAAGCACCCACAACCAATTTCAGTACCAATTTCATAACTTCTATAAAATCCTCACACCAGCAAATGTACAGTGACCCATCTCCCCAAATCATCCTACAAACAAACTATACAGTACTAATAGAACAAGCTGTTCCATATGAGAAAGGAGCAATACACCTCTGGCATCCAAAATTGCAGAAAATGAGTCAAACAAAGCAGTTTGACTCCCAGCACCTAGCCAGCGCCTTGCAGTTCCTCGTAACTCAGTCTGAGGCCATAAGCAAAGCCACCTAGAAAAAAACATAAGGGCAGATAAAGACCAAAATGTCCAGCAAGTATACCCCTCCACAGCAACAATTAACTCCTCTTCTCTCCCAGAGAGTCCATGTGCCTATCCAATGCCTTCCCCAATTCAGAAACTATTTCATACATCTACTACTCCTACACCTACTGGAATTCCAAAACTATTTCATGCATCTACCTCACCTTCTGTAGCAACGTAGTGCCATAGAGTACTGCAGAGCCCAGAACTGCTGTACTGCATCCTCTGCCCTCTTACTCTGGATTTGCTGTCTAATAAAAGGGGAGTCATCTCATGCATAGTTAGGCCACATAGGTATTAAAACATCACTATTATCTCCCTTCTCATGTCCTTCCTCAAAGTATACAGATGGAGATCATGAACTCAGTTCCCATATCCTATAGGACATAGACCATCAACCCTTGTAGTAGCCTTCCTTTGAACCGAACTTAAATGTACACAAAATTCACAATGAGGTTTCACCAAAATTTTTTAGAGAAGGGCAGCAAACTTCCATTGTCCTGCTGGCCATACTGATCCCCGTGCACCCAAACATCTGCCCAGCTTTTGCTAGCACTGTTACAACCTGGTTGCCTCCTGAAGCTCATCACATACAATCATACCAAACCCCCACTCCTCATTCGTACACCCCTTAATCGCACCATGCCCTTGTGGTTTGGCAACTCAAATACATGACCTGGCATTTCTGAACATGAAATCTGAGCTGCAATATATGAAGCCATTCTACAAACTTAAGCCTGTCCTTGTTAGACACACCATCAGGACTGTCTGGTCCATTACTGCTTTGGCCTCCTCCACAAAAGGGCAAATCTTACTTACAACCCTATAACAATCTCACTTACAAAATTGTGAAAATAACAAGCCCAATAACATTCAAACACACTACCAATAAGATCCCCCCTTGGCATAACCATCTCCTGGGACCACAACCCACTGACACCTTACTGACCAACTAGTTCCTTTCCCAGACCACCAGTGGAGCCCCCAATACCGAGAACACTGAGAGTACGATAAGACTATGAAAATGGTAAAAATTACACCATATTCATCACACTCCCCTTATCTGATGCCAAGATCACCCAAAGAAAGTATGCAGATTTGTTGAACCAAACCCGCCTCTAGTGAATCTCCAAGCTCTGTTATAAAAGTGTTTTAGTTACTTACCAAAAAGTCAAATTTACCAGCCTGTATATCCCTAGTGCTGCCTTCTCTCCATTTGTTGTGGAGGGAAACCACATCCTTCCTGCTCTATTCCTGCATTACCCACTCCCGACTCTAAAGAAGCAGTGAGATCAGTCAGCAGAGTCACAAGAACTACCCCCAAATTCCTGCAGTACCCTTGGATGTACCAGCCATTCCCCTCACGGTATCCACCTGTAGTTCTAACGAACCCTCGCAAACCCAAGCCACTGAAAATCAATCAGGGTCTATCACACCTCCTGCCCCAGTCACATGAGGTGTTTGTATACTCAAACACTTCAGCTGTGAACACAGAATAGAAAATATTAGTGAAGAAGTCAGCTATCCCTTTATCAGCTGCTACTTATTGCCCCCTTGTACCCTTGGGTTCCACAATGCACTTTTGCATATCTTCCTATCCCTAATAAATCTAAAAATATCTTGTCCTCATCATTACCGTGGCAGCTATTTATCCTTCCATTTCCATCTTCACTTTCCAGACTACTCAACCAACTCCCCTTAACTCTATCCAATAGTGCCTCTGATGCTTTGCACCTCATAAGAACAGAAGAACATAAGAATTGTGATACTGGGACAGACTAAAAGTCCATCAAGAACCATATCCTGTTACCAACAGTGGCTAACCCAGGACCCAAGAACCTAGTGAGATCCTATTATCTAAATTTCATGCCCTAGTAATAAAACTGACATTATGCTGCCTGTCATAGGAATAAGCAGATGATATTCCCAAGCCATCACAATAAGGCCCTATGTTCTTCTCTTTTAGGAAAGTATCCAAACCTTTTTTAAACCCCCCTAAGCTAACTGATTGCACCTCATTCTCCAGCAATGAATTCCATAGATTAATCACATGTTGTGTGAAGACATATTTCTCTGGTTTGTTGTAAATCTAGTACTTAATAGCTTCATTGCACACCTATACATGACATACACAATGGGTTGTTACCCTTACTATAATTTTGTTCAGGTTTGCTCACCACTTACCTAGATGATTCCCCACTAAAACCTTAAAAATGTTCCCCTTTAATTTCTCCAGCACAAACCCTCAACTTTACTACAATGACCCCCCCCCCCCTTCCACAGACACCAAGAAATTTATTTCCCCCAACACACATATACCACACACCCAGAAAAACACCACAAGTACATAATATGAATGTACCTGAAACACCAATAACAGATCCTCTCCAGCTAAGCTAATGAATCAGGACAGCTGACACCATGCTGAATTACCACAGAAAAAACGCCAGTCACAGGAAGACCTAAGAGACCCAGAAAGGCCACAGCACAAAAGGAGAATTAGGAAGATGGCTCTTATTGACACTCCAAACAAAATTAAAAACCACAATGCTGCGAAAATGGTGATGCCATACAGTCATGCAGCCGCTGAGCATGCAACTATTGCAAAGGCAGCTGCCAGTGCTCCTCAGCTCCCAGACATAGGAACACCAAATCTGCGAAGGCCGCAAATTTACAACCCTGCCTAGCTGTAAAAACAAACACCCAAATGCAGCATCAGCACCTCCCAACTCTCTCCTTACCTCTAACACCAGAATTTAGCATCAAAGCCTCAAACCTTTCCAGAAGTGCCCAACCGTTTGGCACATAGACCAGCCAGTTACCACCATCATGAACTAAAGACCAACCACCTGCCAGCTCCCCCAAACTAGCCTATTAAGAAACAACCTGGCAAAATTACACCTCAACAGAAATACCTCGCTGTGTCACACAAAAATAACCCCAACAGGTAAGTCCCTCTCTCACATACCATACATTGGCAAGCAAACACCTTTCACATCCCATCTCCCTCACAGCCAACCCACTCTACCCACGGCCGTGTAGACAACTCACCAAATGGTACCCCAGTGCTAACTGCTGCTCCACACAGGGGATTGTTGTGCTGCCAGGCTGTTAAACCTCCACAGAACAGCCCAAACTGCCCCTCTCCATTGCAGCCTCTGCTTCCTCAGGCAACAAATCCAGCACCTGATAGACAAAATAGCCTGCCCTGACTAAAACACAGACACAGAGAAGGTTAACAAGGCAAAAAATCCCTTACTCGAAACAAACCAAACTTTCTAACATTAAAATCACAATGAAGAATATTTTTAGTAAGAATTAATATACTCTGAAGAGAATAATCTTTTCCTGAAGAGAATACTCTACTGTTCCCCTTTCCTCATAGAATTCACTCCAGCCTGCCACAACATCCAACCAATCACGTGACTGCTCCACCCCATCATCTTAGAAACCTCCCTAATCATTTTTCTTTCTTACAAGCTCTGTCTATTAACCCTTTCTTACCTCCTCTTATAAACTTGTCAATCCTAATTCTACAGACCCTTGACAACATCTCATATATTTCCCTAATCCTCTGCCCCCCAGTTTACCCACACCATCATTCAATAAATATTACCAGCAGGTGACATCAGCTCAACTAATGTTATATCACACGAGATGAATCTGGTGTTCTTCTTTACAGAGTGAGTAATCCTTACAATTCAAACAAACTTTAAAAATTGTTTGTATCATCTTCAGCAACTAAAAAATCTTTTTCCATATAGACAAAAGACAAGTCTAAACAGAGTTGTCCACACTATGGGATTAATAATTAAAAAAAAAAGTCTAAAAAGTGTCCTAAATGGCTACTTGGACGATCAAAAAGCCTGATCGTCCAAGTACCCATAACCAAAGCTAGTTTTCTGGGGAAATTTAAATGAAATTTGAATGATAAAATAAAACAAAATAAGTGGTAAAACAATAAGTGAGATTAAAAAATATATCATAAACTAAAAAGAAGAAGTGAAAATAAAATCAAAACAGTCAAAACTGAAGTCCAGCTTGAACGGGCCCCCGAGTCGACCGTTGGTCCGATGGCCGGACTGCAGCCCTCCTCCGTCGGCTCTCCCCTGCTGGAATGGGGGAGGAGCGAAGACAGTGTCGGGTGCCCCGCTGGAATGGGCCCCCAAGCCGACCGTTGGTCCGATGGCCGGACTGCAGCCGGGTATTAGGGGTGGAATATTAGATTTGAATTAGTTTCTGATAGAATATTAAGTGATCTTAAAATATAAACTGTTTTTATCTTATATTGAAAACAATGGATACAGATGTTCTGGAGATAATTTATTAAACACTGACATATAAAACCATGAAAATTCAATTAAAAGAGTACAATGATAAAAAATACTGTGATAAAAATCCAACCGGTGGATTGTTTTTGTTTTCATCGGTGGATTGTTTTCACTGTGGATCATTGGGTCTCCCCATTTTTCTTTGTTTATCTTATATTGCACTTATTGAAAGTTTTTAAAAATGAATAAACAATTTTTAAAAAAATCAAAACAAAACATTTTTGTAATTCTTCAAGCTGAATCATTTCAATACATAGCTCTCTGTCCACTATCATGAAAGTGCAGCTGCCAATTCTCTGAGCTAAAACTCATCCATTTCATGCTGTCACCAATTCATTGAACTACAACCTTAACGACCTTCTTCCTACAGCTTGTAACACAGTTGAATAAGTTATTCATCCATTGCTATATGACAAGTTAGCCACATATATCCATTGCCTGTCAGAAAATTCTCTCTTCCACAGCTTCAGATATGAATCTTTAACTTTCAAGACATTTCATTTGATATTTTCTCATTAAGACTCTGCAGTTGTATCAGCCGTTAGTTTTTCACCCTTTAAGGGCTAATAGCACTTTCAAGACCTCAAATATCTCTTAGTGACTTTCATTTTGTAAACCCTTTATTTTATACAAAATCTTATATCCTTAGTTAATTAGTTATTCTGTCAAATGTAAACAATAGATCTTATCACTGCTCAGTTCAACATGCCAGCAACCTCTGATGTAATATGGTCACCAACTAAAATTCAACATTTGAATCTATGAAGTCATCGGTTTCCTCTACTGCTCCAAAAATTCCACCAATTTTTCTGGGTCCTCAAACTGATTTGTTTTGTTGTCCAATGTGACCCACATTAAAAAAAGGCCATATTTAGCACCTAACTCTCTCAGCTTAGGTATCATTTGTAGGAACTGTTTGCATTTATTGGCCGTAGCCCTAGCAAAATCTGGGACAATAAATAATTTGGAGTCCTTATATTTTAATTCTCTGTTAGCTTTGGCCAGCCTCAGGATTTCAAGGGCTTGTTGAAACCTCAACACTCTAAAGATCAACAGTCATGGGCCTCTCCCGGCCATTTGCTTTCATTGGAATTCTATGTGCCTGCTCGATTTCCAATGGAAATTTAGGGCTTAAGTGGACTAATTTTGGTAACAATCCTTCCAAAAAGATAACCACATCTTTCCCTTCCAATCCCTCCACAAGTCTCAGTACCCATACATTGTTTCGTCTGACCAGATTCTCAAAATCTTCAATTTGTCTTACAAGACCTTGCACCACAGAATGATCCTTTAAGCACTGCTTCAAAACCACCTCTGTTTTCTCAACCCGACTTTCAATCTATGCCACATGTTATTTGCCAACTCCATCTGTTTTGCTAAATTAGCCACCTCCTCTTTTACTTCAGCCAATTTTACCTCATTCTCCTGCAGCAGCTGTTTGATGTTTTGGAGCTCAATTATCAGGTCTGTATTATCTGAGGCTTTTCCAGCCATCTCTTTAGGAAGTGGAACTTTGGAGGGAGTTGCCGGGTCTGCCTTCAATCACTTTGCATTGCTTCCAGAAAATGCTGCTTCAAGTTTTGTTTGTCGGGTCGAAGTTATCCTTCCCTTAAATCTTTGTTTTTTTATTTTTCCCCAAAAAGGAACCAACAAGTCAAAATATAACCCCCAAAGGACACCTGGAGTTGAGGAGTGAAGTGATTATGCATCCATCATGGTGAGCTGCCAAGCCACGCCCTCACAACCTAACTGGTTTTAAAAAAGAGCTGGACAGGTTCCTGGAAGAAAAGTCCATAGTCTGCTATTGAGACAAATGTGGGGAAGCCACTGCTCACCCTGGATCAGTAGCAAAAAATGTTGCTACTATTTAGGTTTTTGCCAGATATTTGTGACCTGAATTGGCTGCTGTGAAGATGGGATACTGGGCTAGATGTAGCATTGGTCTGACCCACTAAAGCTACTCTTATGTTCTTAAATTATGATGATGATATAATAGTGTTCTATAAAATACTGAATAGAGTAATGACTCTAGCAGTACTTAAAGATTCCTGACCTGCCATTTTAGGGGAGTTCATGCTTCCTAAAATAAATTTTGAAGTCATTCTAGATTTATATCTTGGGTATACTATCTGAAAAATCTCACTCTTTAGACTTCGATCTCACTCCTTGGCAACTTTGTGAATTCAGGGGCACTCCTGAGGGATTGCTAAATAAACTTATCTGCCACCCTCTTAAGAGTATCCCTGGATTTGTGAAGGAAGGTGGGAGGAAGAGGGTCAGCCTATCATGAAGCTCTCTGCATGTAAATGATTAAGGGCTAGATTCACTAAACCTACTGATCCTGAAATGACAATCGCAAAACTAATTATACTGGTTTTGCAATCGTTCCCCAACCCTGACCCAATTCACTAAACTGCTGCCAGACCAATCTTCTACCCGATCCAATCCAACCAAGCAAATTAATAAAAACCCCATGCAAAATAGCCAAGCGATTGATTCACTAACAATTGCTTGGCTATTTTGAATTGGGTTTTACTAATGTCTAACCCAACTGCTGCAGACCTGTAGGTGTTACCTACAATAGCAAAAATAGGTCTCAAAGATGATCAAAGAAATCTTAATATAAGACAAGTCTTTTAAATCAGACATCAATAGTTATCACGACCAAGTCTGAAAAATATTTCTGAATATCAATCTCTCCCTCGCTTCCTAATTTAGAACAAACTTTACACCTTCCCTTTCAACGTGTAAATAATTAAGCAAACCTATAATGGTAGGCATATCATAAACACTGCAGAGATCAATCTTCAGAGCCTCCTATGGTATGTATATCATTTCAAGTCCCCATCTTGTGTCACTTTAGAATCATTTATGCCCACCACCTACCTTTCCCTATGCGGAAATCGGCGGAGCCCAGGCAGCCCACAGCAGAATGGGGCCGGATTGGCCCAACCATCCCAAAGCCCCGCCTACTGGTGGGGCCTACTGGTGGGGCCCAACCCGGGCCATGTGCCTAAGGCCCCACCCACAGGAAGGGCCTAAGGCTCCCGGTCCTATTCTAGTTGGCCCAGGCGCCTTAGGCCCCACCAGTAGGCGGGGCTTTGGGACAGCTGGGCCAATCTGGCCCCATTCTGCTTTGGGCTGCCTGCCGGAGGGACTGGTTTGGCACTCGTCTGTCCGACCAACGTTAAAAAGGTACGGGGAAGGGGGGTGGGGGGTTGTAGTGTCGGCCGTGGGGTCGCAGATCGGCTGGAGGGGGGCCGATTGGGGGTTCTGGGGGACAGACATTGGGGGGAGGGGGGTTCATCCAGGGCAGGAGGGCCTGGGATCCCACCTGCCTGTAATGTAGTTGGGGGTGGGGTTAGGGGTTCACCTGGACCAGGAGGGCTTGGGCTCCCTCTTGCCCTGATGTTGTCGGGGGTGCCGTGGGTGCCTGGGGCAAGAGGGCTTGGGCTCCCTCCTGCCCCGATGTTGTGTGTGTGGGGGGAGTGATGTATCGTGGCAGGAGAGATGCCTCATGTCCCCTACCGCAATGCCATCACTCTTCTACCCGAACTGCCGCGGGTCGCGGCAGTTCGGGTAGAGGAGTGATGGCATCGCGGTAGGGGAGATGAGGCATCTCTCCTGCCGCTATGGTTAGGTTGCCGGGCCGCTGAACTGATGTCGCCAGCGGCCATCAGCTCAGCGGCCCCTTTTTCGGCACTTAGACCTGGTTTTATTTTGTCTAAGTCAAAAAGGTCTAAGTGCCGACTAAACTGTTTTGGTTATACCTGTTGTACGCCTAGGTGTAGTTCGGCCCACCTCCTGCCCACTGCCCGCCTTTTCCCCTTTTCTAAACACACCTTTTTTCTCTCTGTGCATTTAGTGACAGGGGAAAGACCTAAGCTGTTTTTAGATACGTCTAAAAACCAGCTTTGCTTATGGGTACTTGGACGATCAGGCTTTTTGATCGTCCAAGTAGCCACTTAGGACACTTTTTAGACGTTTTTTTTATTTTGATTATTAAAGTATTGTCAATTAGCAAACATAAAACAGCAAGAAATTTAAAAGTTTCAAAAACAAAGTAAAACCAGCCAAACAATAGCATACACTATGGGGCTCATAATCGAAAGAGAAAAACATCCAAAAACCTGCTTAAGTCGGCACTTAGATGAACATTTCTCAAAAATGTCTAAGTGCCAATAATAAAACCGGGTTTTGGATGTATTTAAAAACGACTTTGGCCTTCATAGTACCACTCAACATCCAAAGCAAAACAGGGCAATTTGGGGGGAATGTCGAAGGTGGGAATTGGGCGGGATGTGGGCTGGCTTAGACTTAGTCGTACAGCATGTATAACCTAAAGTTTAACAATAGAGCCTAGATGGAACTTGGATATTGTGACTTAAACCATGTAAAACATTTAAAATATGGTCTAAGTCACAAAAACCCACCTAAACTCACTGCAAACACATAACACAGACCCCCACACACTACCCCAGTGATCACCAACCCCCCCACCCCATAAAAATTTTATTCACAACTTTAAATTTCAGCCTTCAGATCATCATCACCTGGCCGCCTGGCATAGGAAAGCCTAGTTGTCCAGCCCAGAGGCAGCTTAAATCATCTTGGGGGTGGGTTAGGGACCCATAGAGAGGAGGACCCATGCCCATAAGCCCCTATAATCACTGCATTGATACTGAAACATGTGCATTGCTCTATACACCCCAAAACCCTTTTTTACTGGCATATAAGTGGCTCCTGCAGCCATACGGGCTATTGGGGTGGTAGATAAGTGGTTCTAGCGGATTCTGGAGGTGGTTTGGGGGGGCTCAGTATCACCTATAAGGGAGCTGTAGTGAGGAGAAGCCATGGCACCCTTTTTGTGAAGTTCACAGTGGTGCCCTGTAAAGTACCCCACTATTTAGGTGGCATGTCGGGGTGTGCAGTCCATCACTTTGCAGACCCCTCCCATGTCCAATATGGCTTGTTCTAGGCGTTTTGGACTTGGACGGAATGTTGGACGGAAATGTGGAATAAAGATAGACTATTTAGTGGCTTGGACGATCAGATCGGCAGGACGTATAATTAGACGATTTTCGAAAGTAAAAAAAAGTTGGACGTATCTTTCGAAAATGTGTCTTAGGCTCTTTTTAACTTTGGACGACTTACGATATGGACGTAAACGGACTTAGACATCCCTTTCGATTATGCCCCTCTATGTGCTCAGTGGTTAGGCTTGCCATGCTATGTCTCACCATACCATGCTTTGTCATGTTACATTTTTACCATGCTTTTGTGAACTTTGTTTTGTCATCTTTGCAGACAATATTTTTCTCACTGCCTTTTACCATTGTATGTCTGAAAATATGGCATAGTGTTTAGAGATGTGGCTTGAACACCCTGAGGTTGTAGGTTCAAAACCACACTGCTCTTTGTGTTTCTGGATTGTTCACCTGATCCCTCATTACCCCAGGTACATTAGATAGATTGTGAGCCCACTGGGACAGAAAGAGAAAAATGCTAGAGTACCTGAATAAATTCTTCTAAAGCATTCTGAGCACTCCAGGGAGAACAGTATATAAAACTGAATAAATAGTTTGAGGGACTGAGGTTGGACATTCCTCTGATAAACATTAGTGCAATAAATATCCTTAACCAACGTTCATGTGCTCATTCTTTGTGCTGAATGATGTCACAACTTGGTCTCCTTTTTGAGAGTCACCTATTACATTTGCTACTTTTCCTTTTGACTTCTTTATTGTTGTGAAAAAACTATCACCTTTGCAAAATCTAACATTCAAAGTTATACAAAGACTAACATTGTGTGCACCAATATCTCTCGTATCATTCCCTTGGTAATTCCCCCACTGTGTATTGATGCACCTTCTTGTCCAGTTTGTCTGTCCTGACTAGGTTGTAACTCTTTAGAGCAGGGACTGTCTCTTCTATGTTTTGATGTACAGTGCAGTGTATGTCTGGCAGTGATTTAGAAATTATTAGTAGTAGTGGTGGTGTAGAACTGTAGATTACATCAAAAAATACTTTCAACAATACAGACTCCATCTCTGTCCCTGTGATTATGTTTTTATATATGAATGCAAATATGATTTTATATTTAAATCTATTTTATTAAAGTATGAAAATGAACAATATTCGATACAGCTGTTTATAAATCAGAGTGCCAATTATAGAATAGCACAGGCACTGAGTATATCATTATGTGCAGCTCTATTAAGAGCTAGGCATGCTGTAGAGAATTGCACTTTGAGGTACATAAAGTGGGCTTAAGCATTGGTAGGTGTCCTAAGATTAGGCACAACCTATTAAAGTTGGTTATTTCTTGGCCTAAATGAGTGCACCTAAGTCCAAAACATGCACCTACAGGGCAAACATGCCCACAATCCACCCCTAACCATGCCTACTTTCAGGTAGGTGGCTTGGACTTTGACGTAGGTGCCTTGGATTAGACAATTACCTCAAAATGGTTACATTCAATTACATGCAATTTGCATGAATTACATAATACTGATTAAGTCTTTTAAACAAATAAGCTAGGCAGGCCGATCTAAATGCCCAACATTAGGCATATTTTATTGAATTTGAGCATTTCTGGTTTTTTTCCAAAGCCATATAGAGAATCTAGTCCTAATTGCATGATGCACTTTAGTGAAAGGCTCCTAAGCATCTTGCTTGTTGTGCAAGAGATTATGGAAAAGAGAGATAGAGATGGGGAGGGAGGGGCTGCTTATGTAATATCAGTACAATCAGGAGGGATTTTACTACTGAAACAACTTTATTGGATTCAGTACTGTTTCAACTAAATCAAATTCAAAATATATGAAACAAACACAGCACAATTCCCTTTCAATATGGCAAGAAATATCCTCAAAATTCTGTATTTTCTGAATTTGAATAACTGATAAATTGACTCTAAGACTGAAGATATTATTCTATGTGCAATGAACCCTGCTCTTGCCTTCAGAGGATTGCATATCTGGTATATTCTAATCATAGGAATTTATTTCTACTTTACTTATTTTCTCTATATAATAAAACAATTGCACAAGTCCCCTGTTGGTATTATTATACTCCTCACAAAGCACTCCTTTCAAATGAACTTTTATCTTGCAAGGTCACTTTTATCTTGCAAGGTCATGTTCAAAAAAACAAGTTAATTAAAACAGTCTATAGTTAATATTAAATGAACAGGTCAGTGGACAATATCTCTTGAGGCTCAACTTTTCTGGAGCAGAGTCATATAAAGATCACACGGTGCCCACACAGCTGCAGGATATTTGCTCAGATCAGAGTTCACATCAACATCAGTAGGAGTCTTCTCTAGTCCATCTGTAATGTGATCTCTGTCCATGAAAAGGTCTTCTCAGTGTCAGTTTGAAACTTCTGGCTTAATACTTAATACATAGATTTGAAAAGGTGACAATCACCATGACCTATGCAGAATCCTTTACTATAAATTTCCCAGAGTGATAGATCAGATAGAGCAATTGTTCCTCACCTTGAAAGATGAATGCTCTTTTCCTTTTGATTTTATTGATATTTTACACTCATCTCTGGAAGACCATTGAGTGCCAATGTCCGAAGCTGTATATGAACTTTTCAGAAGAGGGCTACTACATGGATGGGGATATTATAATCGGTGGATTTGTTCAACTGAATGGTGTTAAGTTAACTAAATCCTTTAGCAACATAATATCTGCTCAATTCTCAAGGTAAGTAGCTAGTATTTGTGAGTTGCTCCATGACAATCTGTTGACTTTGAATTGCAGTTCTAATTTGTACCTGTATGAAGGATCTTTGGTGGTTAATGTCTTTTTAGGAGTTCACATTAGAGATTTGGGTGTCTTCATTTCAGAGTCTATGAATACTTTTATTCACCTTTGAACAGAAACTTATGATAAACTATAACAACTTGCCAAACAATGAGCTTCCATACACTGCTAATATATTATCATTATTTTGTTTTATTTGCAGTTTACTATTTTAGCACTTTTATCAATTTTAAAACAGATGAACATGCCTTGATAGTGTGGTCTAAAAATGTCCTCTGCCCAGTGAAAACTACATTTTCTTCTACCTTTAGGCACCCAGTGAGAAGGTTTTCCCAGAGGTTTGCTTTGAAAAGATGAAAAAAGCAGAGAATGTACATGACTTTTTCACAAGAAGGCAGGGGATTTTGCCTTTTCAATCAACCTACCCACCCAAAATAGCAGGTGCAGTCACATAGTTTATAAAATAAATACATTTAAGAGGGAATCCTAGGTAAGACTTTAC
This sequence comes from Geotrypetes seraphini, assembly GCF_902459505.1. NCBI lineage: Eukaryota > Metazoa > Chordata > Amphibia > Gymnophiona > Dermophiidae > Geotrypetes > Geotrypetes seraphini. Next base: position 99,619,140 of record NC_047095.1, on the reverse strand, counting down.
ACATCTTGAGAGGGATTTTCTGAAGTATTTAACTGGTTAGTGACACTGAAAATGTTTTTTGAGACAGACATGGAGGATGCCACTGCTTCACCTGGAATCACTAGTATGGAATGTTGCTACTATTTGGATTTCCACTGGGTACGTGTGTCCCAGATTGGTCACTGTTAGAAGCAGGAGACTGGGCTTGAAGGACCATTGGTCTGACCCATTATGGCTGTTCTTATGTTCTTTGAGATATTGTGGCCTTTTTACTAGATGAGGTGAACACTAATACATGCTTATAACATGCTAAGTTTTTACAAGTGGTAGTTTTTAGTGCTGGGAGCATGTTATTTTGGAAAGAGGGTGGGCACAGCTGTGCTAATCCATCAGCACTTGTGCATTGCTAACTAATTAGATCAGAATTAGAATGTGTACAAAAGAGGTACTGGAAGGGCATTGGGGTTACATCAGGTTTCTTTTTCACACGGAATAGTAAAAGGCCCATAGTTTCTTATAGTAATCTGATTTTCTATTAAAACTAAATATGCATACATATGTGCATTTTTGCAAGTCTTTCGAGGTGGCCTGTTATGAAATTATGATCTTAATGTCATTACAGTTATTATCCACAAAATACCTACAACTTCTTGGCCTCTGTTTTTGCAGTGAAGGAAATTAACAACAACTCAGAGCTCTTGCCCAACATCACACTGGGGCTCCATATTGAAGAGTCTTTCGGGTATGCAAGGAATATAATCGAATCAGCTTTGAAAATTTTGGCAGGACAGCACATGGTGGTAAATTTCAAGTGCAATTTATTTCGCACAGTGGCTGCCATCATTGAAGGATTTGCAGATGAGGAATCATATGGATTCTACAACTTGTTCCAGATATATCACTACCCGCAGGTCAGAGAGATTCTTAATCTTACCATACATTCTACCCCTTACCCTATAAAAACCATCCTCAAAATGAATGTATCTGTATCAAGCTGCCAAAATGATTTTATCTCATTCCTTGGTGTGATAAATCTCATCCTTTGGGATGGTTCATCCTTGGCATCTCTGTGAATTCAGGCACAATCCTGAGGGTATGTTAAATAAATGTATGTGCCACCCTCTTAGGAGTGTCCCTGGATTTGTGGGGAAGTTTGGTTGGAAAAGGGTCAGCTTAACGGGAAGCTGTCTATATGTAAATGGCTAAAATTCCCCAAAGGGGGAAGCATGCAATACCAGGTTCAGTATAGGTCTCTTTATAAAATGACCTTCATGAAGAGCAATTTTATAAAGGAGACTAAAAGGAGCCTAGACAGAACCTCCTGCAAACTATGGACTATTAGATCCTAGGATCTGTTCTTTAAGACTGATGAAAAAGGGTGATATATTAATTGTTTTATTTTTCATGACAGGTGAGCTACATCTCACAGAACCTTTATATGAGTGACCCTGTTCAGCATCCTTATTTTTATCGGACTGTCCCCAATGAGTTGCATCTCTGTGCTGGGATAGGCAAGCTACTGAAGTATTTTGGCTGGAAATGGGTCAGTATCATTTCAAGCAATGATGAAAGCAGCATGAAAGCTGTCCAGATCCTGAGAGAAGAGATTGAACAGAACGGAGGCTGCATCGAATTCCATGAAACCATTCCTCACCACAGTACAATCCCAGTTTCACAAGTACTGAAAATTAAAAGAGACATTCAAAAATCATCTTCTGTGATCATTTACTACCTTAACAAACACTTTGGAATTTCATTAGAGATTACACTGTTTTTTCAACTTTTAGAGAAAACTGGTCAGGTTGCTATCACTATAGCTGAAATAGAATTAATCAAAAATCTGCATTTTAAAATGAAAAACAAGTTCTTTTTATTCAAACCATATAGGAAAGTCATGCCAAATTTTTTTAAATTTATCAGTGAGATGAAACCTATCAAGCTGGCAACAGACGACTTCTCTGAAAACTGGTGGGACGAGTTGTGTAACAGCAGATGCCCAAAGATCATCAGAAGATACTGCAACTCTACAATTAAGACTGGAACCGTAATTTACTGTTACAACACATACTTAAGGAGCAGTTACAGTGTGTACAATGCTGTGTATGCTGTGGCACATGCACTGCATGAAATGATCATGTCTGGCTCAGGAAATGGTACCACATGGACTAGAGAAAATAGGGAAGTTCTGTACTCTTTGCCATGGAAAGTAAGTTTAGTATTTGTTATAGGAATTCTTTATTCAAAAGGAAAAGAGTGGTATATTTTGGCACAGAGTGAGAGGAAAGCTTTCATAGGAGTAGCAAGAGTCACCCTTTAAACACCATCTTCCCCCCTTGATTTTGATAAATATACTCAATAATTATAATCAACCAAACACAAATATTCAGAGCAATTTAAATGACCAGGAGAAGCATATAGCCATTTAAATAATTTATTTGACCCTATCCAATGATACTCAGTGCTTAAATAATTTTAAACCCATGTTAGGGTGGGAGGGTTGATCTGGAACAGACACAAGATGGCCACATCACTTGAGAGCCCCTGCACACCCAATAAAATCATGGAATGTATTCCCTTCAAACAAGCAAATCTTAGGGCTCCTGTTACTAAGGTGTGCTAGCGTTTTTAGCGCACACAGGAAATTGCCACGCGCTACGCTTCTAGAACTAACGCCAGCTCAATGCACACCAATGCATCCCTTAATGGTCTAGTGTGTGCAGTAATGTAGCACATGCTATTCTGTGTGTTAAAGCCCTAGCGCACCTTAGTAAAAGGAGCCCTTAGTGTTAATTGACATTAATTAAAATCACCATGCATAAATTTAGGCAGAATCAATGCCTGACTTATACATGCGAGTCCAAAAAGAGGGCATGGAAAGGGGAGATTTATGGGTGGAACAGGGGCATTCCTTGAAGTGACACACATACAGTAGTCATAGAATAAGGTGGGATCTCCACTTAATTTAGGTGTATGTATTTGTACCATATTTCAGATATTGTAAATGACCATACCTAATGATAACTGTGGTTACTGATCCTAAGCATAGAAAATGGAGTCTCAAAAGTATTCTGTCTCTAATTGTAGATTCTGTGGAGATTTTGTTTTTTTCTAGCTTGTGTTCATCCTAACACTAAGAACCATTTATAGACTAGCTCTCCACAATGATTTTTTAGGCACCAGTTATAAAATCCAGATCTTTATGTGTAACATAGAGGGTTATTTTTTGATAGGATGTCTGAGTTCAACTTTGGACATTTCCTGTAAAACATCCAAAGTTGGAAGTTCAAGAAAAGACATTTTTGAAAGCTGAACTACTAGACGTCCAAAATTATATTCTTTGGAAATTCATCTACTTGACATCTAAGTCACCATGACATCTAAGTCACCAAGACATCCAACTTTATACCCATTTTTTATCTCAAAATTGTCCATGTTGGAAACTTCCAAATTTATACCATTTGGACATGGAAGGGTCTGGCCAATCACACATTCCAACAGAGCAGTAAGGCATCTTAGAGGGCACTGCTTTGAACGTCACATAAAGGTATCACAAATACATCTCACCATAACCACTTTATAATTTATGGTGAGCTCTCCAAACTCCCCCAAAACCAGTTATACCCACCTATCTACCAGGCCTTATGAATATAAGAATAGCCTTACTGGATCCAACTAGCCCAGTAGTCCATCCTCACAGTGGCCAACCCAGGTCACTAGTACCTGGCAAAAAACCAGGTTGTCTTGGTGTGGAATCCATGCCTAAAATTTATACCAATCCAGGGCAAGCAGTGGTTTCTCCATGTCTGTCTCAATAACAGACTATAGACTTTTCCTCCAGGAAATTGTCCAAAACTTTTTAAAACCAGCTATACTATCCACTCTTATCAAAACTCTTGGCAATGCATTCCAGAGCTTAACTATTCTTTGAGTGAAAAAAATATTTCTTCCTATTGGTTTTAAAAGTATTTCCCTGTAACTTCATTGAGTGTCCCCTGTCTTTGTAATTTTTGGCAGAGTGAAAAATTGATCCCCTTATACCTGTTCTATTCCACTAAGGATTTTATAGACTTCAATCATCTCCCCTCAGACATCTTTTTTCCAAACTGAAGAGCTTTAACCTCTCTTGTCTTTTGTTATATGAGAGGAGTTCTTTCCCCTTTGTCAACTTGGTCACTCTTCTTTGAACTTTTTCTAGTGCCACTATATCTTTTTTGAGATAAGGAGACCAGAACTGAATGCAGTACTCAAGGTGATACTGAGGCATTATAACATTCTTAGTCTTGTTAACCATCTCTCTTTTAATAATTCCTAGCATCTTCTTTGCTTTTTTGGCTGCTGCCACACATTGGTTGGATAGTTTCATCATAATGTCTACAATGACACCCAGATATTTTTCTTGGGTGCTAACCCCCAAGGTGGACTCTAACATCTTGTAACTATGATTTGGCAGTATAGCAGAGCTGTGGTGGGTTTTGATGGCCTCACACTTTCCACCAAAAATGTTCTGGTTAAAGTGACTTTGGGGCCTGGCTCTTCTTCTCTGTGGTTCACTAGCTCACCCACTTGGCAATTTAAGACACCTGTGTGATATTTTACTAGGCTTTCCCATACCAGGTGCTGCTGTTCTAGAGATAGATTATATACTATTTTATTCATGTTTGGGGGTTAGGAAGGGGTTAGTGACCACTGGTTGAGTGTGGAGAACATTAATTAATCCCTCCAGTGGTCATCTGCTCAATTTGGATATGTTTTTGGCACTTAGATGCTTGTCAAACAGGTCTAGTCGAAAGCATATAAGTTCCATCTAGGACATCCTGGCAAAAGTTTGTTTGACTGGTTTCAGGTTAAAAAGCTTTATGAAAAGTACTTTTAGTCCTACTGCTGCCAGGATCATTGTCATCCAGCAGTTTTTAAGATGGGATCAGCCAAATTTAAAGGTAAATTGTGCATTTGTTTGCAAGCTATGATGTTATCAGGAAAACTACATGGAAAAACAAAGAAAAATTGCAGGCTGCAGGATGCATGCTATATTTATTATACCACATAATTTAGTGTAGTTAATATTACCATCATTAAAACAAACCAGAGGACCCAACATGGTTTGTGTTTCGGTTAACATGCATTCATCAGGGGTCCTAATAAATCAAAATAAGAAAGATATGCATAAAAAGGGATATATATATCTACTAATGTTTTAGCCCGTTACATTCGTTACAGTAACGGTGCTAGAATAGCCCCACCTATATCCTGATCCTGACTCTGACCCCACCCATGCCCCGGCTCTATCATGCCCGTACCCAGCCTCCCACTGATCCCAGTCCCACCACCTCACCTTTCACCATTTCCTTTGTACCCTTTGGCCCTCATAGATCCTCCATTGCATTTATCACCTGACAGGGTCTTTACTTACCCGAAGCGGCAGCAGCAATCCTGACGTACCAACCTTTCCTCCCTCAGTGCCCCAAAGCAGCAGTGGTCCTACCATGTCCATCTCTCCCTTTCCCCCTTTCACACCCTCTACCATCTCTCTCTGGCCCTGTTTCACCCCTTTTGCCATCTTTCCCTTTCCTGTCCCCCTCTATTCTCTACCACCTCTCCTGGTCCCCCTAGTAGCCCCTCTGTCCTTCTCATTCATCTGTCTCTCTCTCCTTTCCTCACTTGAGTCCAATATCTCTCCCTTTTCCCACTCCCTCCCCCGAATCCATCACCTCCTGCCTCTGCGGAGCTCTCGCAGCTCCTCCTCGTCCTCCTACAGCCAAGCTTCAGCCATCTACATTGGCTCCGGCTCGGGGGAGAGAGAGAGAGATTTGCGCGCATGCGCACTCCTACCTGCAGTGCCCTACAGCGCACGGAAAACGGAACACGCAGGTGGGAGTGTGCATGCGTACTTAGAGTTTTATTATATTAGATAATAATATCCATTCTTGAAGCTGTGTATTGAAGAAAAAAAACACTCAGTGAAAGATAAGCATGTGTCTGCTTGAGCAGAAAGGTTACATGAAGCATAAACATGAACAGACACTGTGAGTCAGTCATTGTGTAACTACAGGACATTCCTTTGACTTGAGATGTTTCTGCATTTTTGTGATTTGGTCACACTCAGATGCAAATGAAGACTCTTTAGTTAGTACCAATTATTCACTCCTTTGATGCCACTCACAATGCCAACCATGGAAGTAGCAGTGACTTCCAAGAGCCCTGGGCACCATTTTGTCATTTTTGAATGCTTGAGTGTGACACTGTCATATTTATTTATTGGGGCTTCAGCCACCTACACTGGCTCCGGATTCGCCCGATGCGGCCAGCAGCCACCGCCAGCCGCTGCGGCCTACAGCCGCTGCTAGCCGCTGCCGCCAGTAGCCGCTGCCAGCAGCCACCGCCAACCACCGCGGCCTACAGCCGCCGACAGCCACCGTAACCAGCAGCCACTGACAGCCGCCGCGGCCTGCAGCCACGGTGGCCGACATCATTGCTCTCCACCAGCGATCCCGCCATCTTGTTGAAGAGTGTAGAGCGGTGACGGAGGCTTCGGGGAATGGAGAACAGGTTCAGGGCTGCCAGGGGGGAGGGAAGAGGGGAGGAGTGAGCCCGGCTGAGACTGGCAGGAAGAGGAAGGCGGGGCAGGTGAGGCTATCAGGCAAGGGATAGAGGTGTGAGGCTGGGCAGTCAATGGAGATGGGGGGTCATGGTTGAGACTGGCAGGCAATGGGAGGAGAAAGCAGCCACCGCGGTCGACATCCGCCTCGGGGGAAAGAGAGACAGAGATTTGCACGCATGCGCACTCCTACCTGCGGTGCCCTACTATTCACAGAAAATGGGAGCACGCAGGTGGGAGTGCGCATGCGTGGCTTAGGGTTTTATTATATTAGATAATAAAATGCTAAGCACGCATGTGCACTCCTACCTATGTGATTCATGATCTGTGATCCGTAGATCCGTGGTTGGCAGGAGTGTGCATGCGTGCTTACAACGGCCCCACACTTGCGAACCCCAAAGTAATGTTGTGCGGTCTGGCTGGCTCCCTTACACTCCATGCCCGAAGTTTATTTTTAAGTTCAAAGCTGCCATGGTGGCTCCTCTCATTAACCACACCTGTGTCAGAGAAGGCTTCTGATGCAGGCTGGGATCATGAGAGGAGCCACTGCGGCACCTTTAAACTTAAAAATAACTCTGGCAAGGGACTAAGGGAGGCGGACAGACCGCAGGAAAGGAAGGGGGGAGGGGGAAATGCTGTTGCCGTTGTACAGGGACGTGGAGGGGGGAGGGAAATCCTGCTGCTGCACAGAAAAATGGAGGGGGAGGGAATGCTGCTGCAGCTTCTGCACAGGGAAGTTGGGGGAAGGGAAATGCTGCTGTACAGGGAAGTGAGGTAGGGGAAGGGAAATGCTGCTGCATGGGAAATGGAGGGGGAGGGAATGCTGCTGTGGCTGCTGCACAGGGAAGTGGGGGGGAGGGAAATGCTGCTGCTGCACAGGGAAGTGGGTTGGGGGAAAATAATGCTGCACAGGGAAGTGTGGGGGAGGGAAATGCTGCTGCTTCATAGGGGGCAGGGAGAAAAACAGATAGAAAGAAAGACAGACAGCAGGAGGGAGAGAGAAAGAAAGAAAGATAGTGGGAGGGACACAGAAAGAAAGTAAGAAAGACACAGGGACAGGGAGAGAGACAGAAAGAAAGATAGACAAAGGGGGCCAGGGAGACAGACAGACAGACATATATTCTAGCACCCGTTAATGTAACAGGCTTAAAGACTAGTATATATATATGTGTATGTAGAATTAAAAATTTTAATCTTTAAATTTTAAAAAATTATAAAAGTAGTGTGCACAAAAATGATCACAAAACATAAAACAGATGTTGAAGTTGCTCACAGTACAGGCGGACTTCCTGGGTCACCATGTTGCCCAGTGGTATAAATTGCTGACTGAATTTATTAAAAAGAAACCAAACACTGGTCTGAGAGACATTTGGAGCATTGAGATTAAACATCAAATTACTGCGTCTCAATGGCCTTGAATTTGGACTTGGAGGATGAGATGTACAGTGTCGGCATCTATGAGACAAAATGTTGGCACTGTCATCTCGAAGCATGGACTTTAGATCATTTATTATTCTATTAGTATTTTAGCCCTTTACATTAACAGGTGCTAGAATATATGTCTGTCTTTATTTCTGTCTCTCTCTCCCTCCCGCTGTCTTTCTTTCTGTCTGTCTCTGTCCCTGGCCCCCTTTGTCTGTCTGTCTTTCTGTGTATCTCCCTGCCTCTGTGTCTTTCTTCTTTTCTTTCTGTCTCCCTTCCTCCCGCTGTCTGTCTGTCTGTCTTTCTATCTATCTGTCTCTCTCCCTGCCTCCTATGCAGCAGCATTTTTCTCCCACCACTTCCCTGTGCAGCAGCCAAAGCAGCATTTCCTCCCCCTCCATTTCCCTCCCCCACACCACTTCCCTGTGCAGCATCAATAGCGTTTCCTCTACCCCCTTTCCCTTCCCACGGTCTGTCCGGCTCCCTTAGTCCCTTACCACCCCCCCTTCCCTTCCCATAGTCAGGATAATCCAATGGCATTATCCTGACTATGAACCTGGTGATAACAGCAGCATGTGCAGCAGTCTTCACATGCTGCTCGTCCTCCTACAGCCATCTACACTGGCTCCGTGCTCGCCCACCGTGGCCTGCAGTCACCAGCAGCCGGCAGCTGACAGCTGCCAAGGCCTGCAGCCACTGACAGCCACCGTGGCCTACAGCTGCCGTGGCCTGCAGCCGCCGAAGCCGCTGTGGCCTGCAGCCGCCGACAGCCACTGCGGCCTACAGCTGCCGCGGCCGACATCCGCCTCGGGGGGAGAGAGAAAGAGAGAGATATTCGCGCGCATGTATACTCCTACCTGTGGTGCCCTACAGCGCACGGAAAACGGGAGCATGCAGGTGGGAGTACGCATACACGGATTAGGGTTTTAGTATATTAGATTGTCAATTTATTATGAATTTTTGGAAATCAATTTGGGACCAAATTAATTGTTTATTAGACAATCCAATAGCATTATCATATGATACTGTGCTGTTTGGTATGGCAATGAGAGCAAAATGTCAGATTTCTACAAATAATAACAAATTATTACTTATAATGACTGGGGTTGCCATTCAACAAATTACGAATAATTGGAAAAATTGGAGTAGATTAAATTATAATTTTTGGTGGAATTCCTTATGTCATGTTTATAAAATGGAGAGATTTATTGCAATACAGCGCGAATATTTCAGGAAATTTCAAGATGTGTGGGAGCCATTAACAAAGTATTGTACTTAGATGACATTTTTCCCTTAAATTTACAAGTTCAATTGTGAGAGAGGGAGGGGGGTAATTTTATTGTTACTTATTGTATAAGGTATTGATTATATGATAGGAAAGGGTGGGAAGGATGGGAGATAAGAGCATATTATTTATACCATTGATGATTAAGTGATATATTTATTGTTAATTTGTTTGGACATATTGTCACACTTATTGTAAGTTTGAAAATGAATAAAGAATTTAAAAAAAACAGACAATGGAGCATAATTATGTGGATTGACAAGTGTGAAGTGTCTAAATATGTGATATGTCTTATCACTAGCTTTATTGAGAATACAACAAGTAGGATTTTTTTGCTTTTATTTAACCTTAGGATTCATTAGCGTAACATCATATTGAGTGTGCCCAGACTTCTGATGCAGGTCATTAAGGCTGAAACATGTACATGTTGAATCTTTAGGTGAATGAATAAAAATACTGTAGAACACAGAGGTTGCCTTTGCTGTTCTTTTCATTTCTCTGGTGTGAGAAGCTATTTTCTCCTGTGTCTGTTACTATTATCATATACGGGACAAATACCTTAAAACTGTCCTCACATTCCAACCAGTGGAACTAAAATTAAATTCCTTTTCATCCATTTATACAATTTGTAGAGTAAAACAATCCAATGCAGGGGTTCCAAAATCATGACTTTGATGTTTTTGCAAGAAAATATCTATCTGCCATTGGTGTCACTTTCAAGTTATTTTCTTCAGAAGAATGGTCCGTACTTCAAGGTTGTGTCTGACTGTCAGTGGGAGGCAATGGAGAGTGTTTTACCACTGGTAATGGCTTTAAAATTAGTTCATTATAGTTATAATGAATGTTTTATGTATTGTAGCTTAAAATTAATTGTTTAACATGGCAGTACTGAATATTTAACCCTTCCCACATAGCTCAATCATTATCTGAGGAACTTCCACTTTAAGAACGGTCTGGGGGAAGAGATGTACATGGATAAGAATGGAGACCTCGCCACTGGATATGATATCTTGAATGTAATCCTTCTTCCTGATGGGACACGGAATTATGAAGTTGTTGGACATTATAACCCTCATGCTCCCCCAGGGCAGGATTTCGTCATTGATGAGAAGGTGATCATCTGGGAGAGTTATTTCACTCAGGTGAGATTTAAGTGATCAGAGGTGCAGATTCAAATGAGTATCATGAAACTTGTCATAAAATAGTCAAAAGAATAGTGTATTTTGGCTTTATGGGCCTCCAGATTCTATATAGGTCACTTAAATTGGGGTGCTGATCCCAGATCTATACATGTGGAGGGGCATAATAAAAAAAAAAATATCTAAGTCCCTTTTAGGCCTAAGGCCCTAAATGCTGAAAGTAGAAAGGAGGAGGTTTTTTTAATAATGGCCTGCCTCTACATTCAGCTGTTTAAATGTCCAGACTACCACTAAGTCTACACTTAAGACATATAATCAATGAAAAAAAACCTAAGTCCCAAACGCCCAACACAATAGCTTTTAGGCGAAGGAGGAGTCAATCTAAAAGCTGGATTCTATAATCGGTGTCTGTCAAAAACAACACCGGTTACAGAATCCACCTCCGACAATGATCTGGCCAGGAGGGAGCCCAAGCCCTCCTGCCCCAGTGACCCCCCCCCCCCCACAACAATGATCCGGACAGGAGGGAACACAAGCCCTCATGCCCAGGCAACCCCCCTTCAACAAGATCAGGCAGGAGGGAGCACAACCCCTCCTTCCCAGTGACACTACCCATACAAGATCGGGCAAGAGGGAGCCCAAACTCCTCCTGCCCAGGTGACCCCCCTATCCCTCACCCCCACTAAGATCTAGGCAGGAGGGATCCAAGGCCCTCCTTCCCTGATGTATCCCCCCCACAACCGCCCCCACATACCCTCAATCAGCCCACTGAAAACATTCTCCCACCCATCGACCAGCGAGACTCCCCCACCCCCACTAAGATCCAGGCAGGATGGATCCCAGGCCCTCCTGCCCCGATGCAGCCCCACATGACCACCCCGTACTCTCAATCAGCCAGCTGAAAACCTTCCCCCACTCGCTGACCCGTGAGATCCCCCCACTGACCCCATGACACCCCACCCCCAACATCCCCATACCTGAAAAAAGTTGGACAGACGGGTCCCAAACCCATCTATCCGGTAGGCCCACCATCTTCAGAATGGTGGGCCATAAGGACTGATTGGTCCAGGTACCTCAAACCCCACCCACAGGTAGGGCCTGAGCTGCCTGGGCCAACCAGATAGATGGGCCTGGGCCTGCCGGATGGATGGGTTTGGGATCCTTCCAACCAGTCAACTTTTTTCAGGTATGGTGGTGTCAGGGGTGGGGTGTCACAGGCTCAGGGGGGGTCTTGTGGGTTGGTGGGTGGGTGGGGGGGAGGTTTTCGGTTGGCTGATCATGGGTTTAGGGGGTGGTCATGGGGGGCTGCATCGAGGTAGGAGGGCCTGGGATCCTTCCTGCCCAGATCTTAGTGGGGTGGGGTATAGGGGATCACCTGGGCAGGAGGGGTTGAGCTCCCTCCTGCCTGATCTTTTAAGGGGGATGTCACTGAGCAGGAGGGCTTGGGCTCCCTCCTGCCCAGATCGAGTCACGGTGAGGGTTGATTGCTGCAGGAGAGATGATTCATCTCTCCAGCCTTGATGGTGATCACACTCCCCCAAACTGCAGGGTGAGGATAGCCGGCAGGGGAGATGCTCTGCCACGATGCTCACCCCGAAGTGCCGCAGCTCGGAAGGGGTGGGCGATCGCCATCATGGTAGGAGAGATGAGCCATCTCTCCTGCAGCAATAGTTGTAGTAGGCAGGTTGCTGGGGCTGCTGAGCTGCAGTGATCAGCTCAGCGGCCCCTTTTTTGGCACTTATACCTGTTTTCACTTGGTCTAAGTCAAAACGTATAAGTGCCGACTAGGCAACCTGCCTAAACTTTTGGTTATACTTGCTGTATGCCTATTTCTAGGTCGGCCCAACTCCCGCCCCTTCCCCTCCTCTAAAAATGCCTCTTTTTGTTCTATGCGTTTAGAGGCAGGGGAAGGCCTAAGCTGGTTTTAGATACGTCTAAAACCCGCTTTGATTATGGGTACTTGGACGATCAAGCTTTTTGATTGTCCAAGTACCTATTTAGGCCACTTTTTAGACATTTTTTATTTTTGATTATGAGCCCCATAGTAATTAGTCAATTAAAAACTATCAATTATTGGGGGTAATTGGCAGTAATTAACTGTTATGGGCACATCGGCCTATGCAGTTGAAACACACTTCCTGCTCATTTGAAATAGAAAGAAAGGGTATGAGACTTGATATGCTGCTTTTTCTCTTTGGTTACAATCATGTTGCTAGGACTCACGCATGAGTTGATGACACATAACAACTACAGCTTATTTTGTTCCTATTACAATGAAGTGTTAAACATCTTGCCTAGAGTCAGAAGAAAATGCTATGGGAATTGAACTCACAACCTCAGGGTGCTGAGGCAGCTGCTTGAACCACTAGGCCACTCCTCCACTCTGAAAGTTGAAGGTGTTCTTTTTCAGGAAGCAAGTAGGATGTGAGGGGGCAGGATGCTATTTGTAGGTATTTTCCTATTTTGAAATCTGTTGGCTGTTCTCTTTTTTAAAGTTTGTTTTCATTGCAGTTTTTGTTTTTAATGTGATGAATTATGAATGTCCAATTATATCCTCATATAACTTGTCTTTAGATCATTAAGCTCTAAATATTACTAAATAATTTACCACCCCCTTTTATTAAACCATGGCACATTTTTTAGTGCCGGTTACGGTGGTAACAGATCTGATGATCATAGGAATTCTATGAGCATCAGAGCTGTTACCGCTGTTGCCAGAGCTAAAAGCCATGCTATGGTTTAGTAAAAGCAGGGGGAGGGATTAATTTGCCTTTATAAAAGTATCTCCCTGAAAGTTGTAACATCTGATCTGAGGCTGGTCTAATTTTTGTATGTGCTAATAAGAATCAAAACTTTTGGGGTATTTTTACAAGTGCCTTCATAAGCATGAAATATGCTGTTACACATGACCAGGACAATTTACAAATAAAGAAAAATAAAGCAATAAAATGAGCATTCCATTTTAGAAATAGCCATTTATTATCAAATGAAGTTACCCAACATGTTTTCTCAATCCTCAGAAACCTCCACAGTTCAGATGCAATCCAAGTTGCCATCCTGGTTACAGAAAATTACCCAAGGAAGGAAAACCTATCTGCTGTTATGATTGTATTCCGTGTGCAGAGGGAGAGATCTCCAACCAAACTGGTGGGTGATATCATGGAACACAAGAGTTACAAATAAATTTAGGGTATCTATTATGGTCCTTGCTCTTGAAATTAGGGAGGGATGTAGTCTCAAAAATGTGTAATTGATTGCTCCACAGGATGGGTGGGACTATTTTTTTCCTGATAAGATTCCTCCCTTCCCATCAACAGGCCTACCAGTGAATGACCTCACACCGACAACCAAATTGCTGTATATAATATATGTTTATTAGTAATGAACAAAAGTCAGCTTACATGGAATAAATTGCATCCAATCAGGATATATAAACAGCAGTTAGGCTAACAGAAGATAAGCACAGAGTACCAGTATGTCATGTGCTATCCAATCCATCCTACCTTTTAAGGAACTAAGCTGGACCATTTATAACCAAACAGTAGCCTGTGGTTAAGAGTGCTACCTGATTACTAATTACAAAATTATTTGCTATTGGATTGTCACACTTGTCATTTTTACTGATTGGATGGTATACATAATTGCAGTTGAGTCATAATGAAGCTTGGTGCCACTTGGTGTCAAATATGACTTCTCTATTTTCCCTGACAATACATTTTTAATACTGTCAATAATCCCTGAGAGTGGGCCCCCCTCCCTCTTAAGCTTGATTGTAAATTTTCAGCAAATTTCACTTGTGGTTCATGTTGACCATGTCATCCTGACCTGGAGTTATATGGTTTTCGGTGACCCAAGCATTTCTTAGAAAGTCCCAGAATAGAATATCCAACACTTGTCACATTTTATTTATTTATTTAGTCATTTTTTAGCCTGTCCTCTCAAAGGAGCCCAGAATGGGTTACAAGAGTACATTCATATTATGGATAGGACAAATATTAGTGAGACATAGACTTTACAGCATTTACAGCATGGACAAGGGTATAGATTATAGCAATTACAGTATAGATATAACATTTAGACTTACAAATACAGATTTAGTGGACATAGGGTGGTTTAAATTGCAGAATTTTCAGTGTAGATATACTAGGAAGTGAAATAGCTTTTCTTTGCAGGTGGGTGCATCTTTGTTGTTAGAGAATGTGGTAATAATTCAGGTTATATTTGCAGTAGCAAGTGAATTTTAGCGAGATTCCGTTTGGTAATTTAGGTGGTGTCTTTGGGATTCCATCCATCTGGGGTATAGATGTGGGTCTTCAAGGAGCTGGGTTTGTAAAGAGGAAGGTTTTCACGGCTTTTCTGAAGTTCCAAAGACTGTCTAGTGATCTTATGGATGAGGGGATGACATGCCACATTCTGGGTATGTAATGAGAATATGAGCATCTTCGGGCTGTCACAGATGTGAGTGAGCAGACAGCTTCTAGGGCAAAGATGAAATTATTTTAAAAACATTTTGTTTGTGCTGACAGGGAAAGATATGCTTTTCACACTGTTCATAAATCTTGTGTGAGTTCAATTCAGAAGCACAATGCCTCTCTTGAATGTCTCTTCTGGGGGTCTCATGAGGGTATTCACCCTCATTCTCATGAGGATCTTCTCCCTCATTCCCCTCTTGAAACCTGAAGAGGCTTCACCATGATCAGAAGCAAGGTATGTTCATTGTTGTTCTGAAGGTTCTGTCCATGTCAGAGGAGAGGAGAGAAACAAGAATCAAGCTTAGTACAATTAAGAAGACAATTGTCATTTCCACCCAACCTAATAGTGTACCTTCTTCATTAGGACTCATAAAATCACAATAAATCATAGTAAATCACAAATTTGTATATAAGTGAAAATGCATCAATTGATCATAATTCAATAATACAAGATACTAAGTAGAAAAAGGATTCATGAAAACTCAAAGATTACACACGTGTTTCTGCGCATGTACCCACCTCAAGTTCTAGGCCTAGGAGGGGATGTTCATTAATAGCTCTATGGGGAAGCATAGTGAGATAATCAGATCCATCAGGGAAAGGGAGAGTTTCATAATATGCATGAGAAAGCAAGAGTTGACTGGTTACCTGCTCTGAAGTAGATTTAATGTTTTTGACACAACAAGGCAAAAAGCAAGGAATACATAAGAAGATAAGGCAGATAATTGCAAGAAAGATAAGAATTGGGTGAAGGGCTCCAATATCCTGGAACCAGGAACTGAACCAACCTGCTTTATGCCATTCCAGGTTTACACTGGGACATGTGCAATATCTTTCATACCATCTGTAATGCCTTTAACAACTTTGCTAATCTTGTCGATGTGGAGGCAACAATTTGAGAAATTAAATTTACCACAGAGGCCAGGAGGTAATCAAGGGCTAGACAGTTTTGGTAGATGGTATTATGGAGTTAATCATTTTGTTTAGCTAATACATTAAGGGCCAAAGAGGTTGCATTAGTGATGACTTCTACTATAGCCTGTAATCTGATTATTCGTTTTAACATGTAAACAGGAGTTATATACCCCCACATGACATCCTCAGCCCAAGTGGCAGGGCCATAGTACTTAATAATGCATTCAGGAGGCCAGTAATTTTCTTTCCAGTCACCTATTTTACCTCCCGTTTGGTTCTGTTTCTAGACTTGTATACTTTGAATCCTAAGGCTTCTCCATGATTAAGGGGGAGTAAGAAAAAGCTTGGCTTAATTACTCCAAGGGTGTATGACCCTGTCCAGTCTTTAGGGAGCCAGGTATAGGCTTGATTTCTACATATCCATTATAGGCCATCCAGAGCAGGCTAGTTCTTCTGACTTAAGGGGGTCATCAAGTAATTTGGGGTACTGGGTATTACTTAGAAGCCAGTGAAACACATCATAGAAGCTTTTTGTTCCATTGGGCCAAGTTATCCAGCAAGAATTCTCACTGTCCCAGGTATATGTATGCAAACAAGTGGATCAACCTGCAGCAAAATCGCCAGGTCTAACAATACAGTGGGTAGGAAGTGGTCTAACAATACAGTGGGTAGGAAGAATTGGGGCTTCTAGCACCCATGGGGAACCTACAAATAAAGGAGTCCTAGTAAAGTTCACTATAAAGGAAGATGAGTCAGATCAACTTCTTTTGCTTCCCAGGGCCAATGCTTTCCCATGTGGGTTCCTCCACAAACATAGCAATCAGTAATGTTCAGTGTCTAGGCAATTGTTTCAGCTAACATGAGAAAAAGGTTGGTTGCTGCAGAGCCATATTCAATGTTGTGTTCAATTTCTTCAGTGTGAGGAAGTTGGTGGGTAGTGATAGAATTCATAATTCTAATTCCTATTTCAAAGTACCCATAAGGGTCTTTTGTGGAATCCTCAATACCAATCTGGTAACGACATGGAGTAAGGAAAGATTTAGGGTCCAACACATGGAATGTTACCAGATTGCAAAGTTGAATTTGATTTTGATGGCAATTATTGGATGGAGGTTCCTGATTAAGCCTTATTTTTGGGTGCCCAGGCTGCAGCAATAACATCGTTCCAAGAGCTACACCAATAAAAGGCTTTGTTGTTTGAGTGTTGTAGGCTTATGTATTTGTTCAGTCGGGAG
The DNA here is from genome assembly GCF_902459505.1 of Geotrypetes seraphini. Classification (NCBI taxonomy): domain Eukaryota; kingdom Metazoa; phylum Chordata; class Amphibia; order Gymnophiona; family Dermophiidae; genus Geotrypetes; species Geotrypetes seraphini. The sequence goes on along the minus strand of NC_047095.1, from coordinate 99,602,098 downwards.
TATCTGGGTGTATATTTGATACATTTATGATCACCAATTTTTTGTCTGCCTATAAGCCAACATGCATCAAAGGTGATGTGGAAGGAGGAATTTAAAAAAACATTTGATTGTTTAATCTTGAATGTCTTATTGTATCTGCAAAGGAATCCACCCTCCTGAGAGTTATCACAGGAGCGTATATACCAAGCATAAGCTGGTGTCATTTGTAGGTCAAAGCAGACAGCTGTTTCCTCGGGTAGAGATGGACACATATGGTAGATTCTGGATGCTATCCCACAGACTAAAATTAAATCCTGACAAAACAAAATTCTTCCTAGCTACCCCCAACGACAAAATCAAAGACACCACAATCCAAGTGAAAGGTATGGCCTTCCCCCTCAAACAAACCTTAAAAGTATTGGGAGTCTCCCTAGACAAACATCTATCCCTGGAAACATACTGATATTATGGTCAGGAAATGCATTTCAGTTCTTTGGAAACTAAGCACCATAAAAAAATACTTCGACGACACCTCATTCCGCCTGTTGACACAATCCTCCATTCTCAGCATCCTAGACTACTGCAACATCATTTATCTGGCCTCTACGAAGAAAACCATCAGGAGACTGAAACTTATCCAGAACACCGCCGTTCGCCTTATATTTGGCTTAAACAAATGGGAACACATCACTCCTTTTTACCACAAACTACATTGGCTACCCCTTGAATCTAGAATCCTATTCAAGTTCACGTGCTTTTGCTACAAAACTGCCTTTGGGCTATCTCCGAGCTACCTCACCCCTCATTTCAACCTGAACTGCAACAAAAAGAACTCCCGCAGAATCAATCTTTTCGCCTTCCCCTCCCTAAAACTATGCCACCTCAAAAGGTTCTTAGACAAAACCTTCGCCTTCCAGGCAGCCAAACAGAACCCTTGGCTAGCCCAAATTCTGCTCATGGCCCACACCTACCTTGATTTCTGAAAAATACTCAAAACTCATTTATTCCACGCTCAATATCCCTAATCCCCTCTCTTCCATTTCCCTCTCCCCCCCCTCAAACGACCCAACTCTCCCGGTCCCCTCCTCCCCTCTTTTTGATCTCCCCCTTCTCACTAACTCCAAGGACCTACTCATTATGATCAATTGCAACTATGATCAATTGTAATTTCTTGTTAATTTTTGTTCCAATATCTTCATTACTTGTAAGTATAGTTTATTGTAATTTCTTATTAAGTTTTGTTTAATTGATGTGAACCGCCTAGAACTCCCTGGGTATGGCGATATACAAAAATAAAGTTATTATTATTATTATTATTATTAATATTGTGTTCACACTCAGTAGGAGTGGAGTTGCATGCATATTGCTTGTGGTACATCAGTGTACGTGTGATCTCTGAACCAGTTTTGGTTTGAAAGATACATGAAGTGCATGGGGGAAAATGTGGTGAGGGAGTAGCAGCAGGTAAGGGAGCTTCAGGTGGTGTCAGAATGTCAAAAGTGAAAGTATAAGTAAGGGAAAATATGATCAGTAATTGCAAAGAGACACTAGGCCAGGAAATCATCAGAAGTGTCATCGTGTGGAGGTACTAAGGCCACTTTAAGAAAATCATTCACTTTCTCAGCATAACTGCTTCCCTGTGGGGTGGTAAATGGTAATGAGCTTCTGTTCGATACCCAGCAATTTGCATAATTCTTGTAGAATGAAAGACATCCAAGTGCCGATAATCAAACCGGGTTTTGGATGTATTTCTAAATGACCTAGGCCTTCATAATGCCACTGAACAACCACAGCTAAATGGGGCATTTCAGGAGGAGTGTTGAGGGCAGGAGTTATGTGGGACATGGGCATGCTTAGACTTAGTCATACAGCATGTATAACCGAAAGTTTTACAACAGAGCAAACACATCATACAGACCCCCACACACTACCCCAGTGATCACCGACCCCCCCCCCCAACCCCATAAAAATTGTAATCATACCTGTAAAATTCAGCCTTCAGAACATCATCACCTGGCAGCCTGGCATAGGAAAGCCTAGTCGTCCTGTACAGAGGCAGCTTAAGTCATCTTGGGGATGGGTTAGGGACCCATAGAGAGGAGGCCCCATGCCCATAAGCCCCTGTAATCACTGCATTGATACTGAAATATGTGCACTTCTCTATACACCCCAAAACCCTTTTGTACTGGCATATAAGTGACTCCTGCAGCCATACGGGCTATTGGGGTGGTAGATAAGTGGGTCTAGGGGATTCTGGAAGTGGTTTGGGGGGCTCACCATGACCTATATGGGAGCTTTAGTGAGATGATGACATGGCACTCTTTTTGTGAAGTTTACAGCAGTGCCCTGTAAGGTACCCCAGTATTTAAGTGCCATGTCTGGGTGTTCAGTCCATCACTTTGCAGACCCCTCTCACATCCAACAGGGCTTATTCTAGACATTTTTGACTTGGACAAAAAGTTGGATTAAAATGTGGTGTAAAGATGGACAATTTAGCGACTTGGACGATCAGATCGGCAGGACGTATAGTTAGACAATTTTCGAAAAGAAAATAAATTTGGACGTATTTTTCAACATAAGAACATAAGAATTGCCACTACTGAGTCAGACTGAAAAGTAAGTGGAAACTCTTTTAAGTGTCTAAAAATGAGTGACTCAAACCAATACGTGTGGAACACTTATATTATGTATAATGTGTTTAAAACAGAGGAAAAAGGATCTCAAAAAACCCCTAGATCATAATCAATAAAGTTATAACCAATCGGGGTTAGATTTTCATCACCGATCCAAAACCCCTGTGTGATTATTTAAAATGCTTATTTTTCTTTTTTTATGTATAATGCAATATATAGTATATAATATAATAATATTTAAATATTGTGATTCAAAGTTTCTCTAATCACTAGAGAGCAAGTTAAACCGGCAGGTTTATATTAAGACTTTCAGTAGTATGAGATAAACCAGGCACTTATCTTAATGGCCCAACGGAGGCCCAACCGTTTCGCTCAATGGGCTTCTTCAGGGATGACGATAAGAGATAATACAGTGCCGGTACAGACTTTGCTCAAAAGTTCTTAAAAAAGAGAAATAAAGAAAATGACATTATATCAGTATGTTAACGACAAATAAGGACATATACATTTTAATGTTATGACTGCTGATACTACATATTAAGATATTCTAATAATTATGTATTATTTTAAGAGGCTAAATGAAACCGCAAGCATCAAAACAAACAATAAAATACAATTGTATTTAAAATTTGTAACTTGCCTATGGTATGGCTACGTGTTTTTTTGCTAGCAACAATTTGAAAACAAGATGGTGCCCGTGTTTAAACAGGACACAAAAACCATTTAAGCCAATTGTTGCACATTGAAATATTGTTTTAAAGGCTAAATTAGATCGCGAACATCAAGACAAACAATAAAATACAATTGTGTTTAATAAAATGTATAACTTGCCTGCGGTAAGGCTGCGTGTATTTTTGCTAGCAACAATTTGAAAACAAAATCTTAATATGTAGTATCAGCAGTCATAACATTAAAATGTATATGTCCTTATTTGTCGTTAACATACTGATATAATGTCAATTTCTTTATTTCTTATCGTCACCCCTGAAGAAGCCCGTTGAGCAAAACGGTTGGGCCTCCGTTGGGCCATTAAGATAAGTGCCTGGTTTATCTCATACTACTGAAAGCCTTAATATAAACTAGCATTATACAGTCGACGATATTCAGAGCATAAGTAGGAGAAGAGAAAGGAGATTGCGCTTTGAGTTACAAAGGTGCAAGGCTGCGAAGGTGAAAAAGATAACATAAGATGTTGATGAGAAGTAAGTTATTAACTTGGTACATTTGAACAAAGGACGGGCACCAGTGGGAAAAACTGGTAACAATTAAAGATAGAAATTTTGGCAGAAGAGGGTAGACGGACTCCTTGGGATGGGAGGAGGCTCCGATTTTAGGGGAGAAGTCTGGTTAGGTTATAAATTTCTTAAACAAGGTGGTTTTTAGTTCTTTCCTAAAGATACTATATGATTCTCTGGCGGCATCAGTGAAGTAGCCTGTCCAAGTTTGCAGTCTACCTGCTTGGAATTTGAATGTTCTATCAAAGAAGGTGCGATATCTACAGCCTATGATATTTGGGTAAGTAAAGAGGTTACGGTTTCTGGTAGGCCTAATAGAGGAGTGGAATTCGAAGTGAGGTAGTAGATAGCTGGGGGCCAGTCCCCAGATTAGTTTATAGCAGAGGCAGGAGAATTTGAATAGAATTTGTGCTTCAATTGGTAACCAATGAAGGAATTTGTAGAATGGACTAACATGATCGCTCTTCTTTAGTCCGAATATTAGACGGATGGCCGTATTTTGAACTATTCTCAGTTTTCTCACATTTTTTTTAGATATTCCCAAGTAGACAATGTTACATTAGTCCAGGGTGGATAAAATCAGTGATTGTACCAATATTCTGAAGGATAGCGGGTCGAAGTATTTTTTTATGGTTTTCAGTTTCCAAAGGATGAAGAAGCATTTTTTAGTCACCGAGTTTATGTGCTCGGTCAGGTTCAGGTGGGTATCCAGGGTGACTCCCAGTATTTTTATGGTTTTTAGTACTGGGTGATCATGGCCGTTTACATATATTGTAGTTGCGAAGATTTTCTCGTTTGGGCTAGCAAGGAAAATCTTTGTCTTTTCTGAGTTTAATTTCAGTTTGAAGTTTAAAGTCCATTTTTCTATTTCGAGCATGATGGAGGAGATATGTTTTGAGTTGGTTGAGGTCACATTTGTTATTGGTATTAGTATGGAGATGTCGTCTGCGTATATATAATAAGTTAGGTTAAGCTTTTGTAAAAGGTGGCCTAGAGAAGAGATGTATATATTGAACAAGGTGGGAGATAGGGGGGATCCTTGTGGGAGTCCCGAGGGGCTTTTCCAGGGTTCAGAGTAATTTTCTTCAAGGACCACTTGATAAGATCGTTTGGTTAGGAAACCTTGGAACCAGGTCCACACTCTTCCTGATATTCCCATTTTGTCGAGGCACCTAAACATAGTTTCGTGGTCCACGAGATCGAAGGTACTGCTGAAGTCTAACTGTAGGATCAAGGCGCTGGAACCTTGATTGAAAAGGTTGTATAGGTGGTTAAGGAGAGAGCCTAGGACTGTCTCAGTGCTGAATCCTTTTCTGAATCCAGATTGGTGATCATTTAGGAGAGAGTACTTATCTAAGTGATTTACTAATTCCAAGTTGACCAGCCCTTCCAGCATTTTGGTGAAAAAGGGGGTGCTCGCTATGGGTCTGTAGTTGGACGCCAGTGTGAGCGAGATCTTCTGGTCTTTGGGTATGGGTGTGATTAGGATGTGTCCCATATTTTCCAGGTATGTTCCGTTTTTGAGAGAGTAAGTTCCCAGTTAAATAGGTCCCTCTTAAATTCTGGTATTCCATCTTGCATGATCTTAGATGGACATTCATCTAGTAGACAATTTGATTTGGAGTATTTGTTGAAGAGTGCAAGGAAGTTATTCCAATCTGGGGGCTTGAAGTGGTTCCAGCTCATATCGCCTTTGGATTCACTACTCTGCGTTTTGAGGTTGAATTCAAGATTGGGTGGAGGAGGGGGTATTGAGGCTCTGAGGTCGGTGATTTTTTTCCTAAAGTGGTTGGCTAGGGTGGAGACCTCTGGGATTTGATCGTGATAGTTCTGTAGTATCTGTGTGCTGTCTGTTATTTTGCTTACTAGTTTGAATAGTTCTCTACTGTTTGTATTGGTTGTTCCTATTTTCTGTGCATAACAGTTATAACGCTTTCCTTTGATCCGATTCTTGTAATTTTTCATTTTTTGTTTCCATTTAATTTTATCTTCCACTTTGTCTGTTTTTTGCCATACTCTTTCCAATTTTCTGAGATCTTGTTTGAGGGCTAATAATTCGACGTCATACCATTCTTTTGATGCCCTTGTGTTCTTTTTGTATGATTGAACAGGAGCTATTTGATTTAGTGTGTCTTTTGTGAATTTGTCCCATCTAGTGGGGAAGTCTTGCTCTTCCTCTATTTTGGGGTGTAGTTCATAATGGGTCCAGAATTCTGTTGGATTAGTGATGTTTCTGCAGGTGACTGTTTTTTTCAAACTGGTTTTGTTTATATGTTTTGCTGTTGAGTGTTTCTTTTGCCAACATAATTCAAAATTGAAAGTATAGTGATCTGACCATATGTTCTTAACCCATTTTCCTGCATGGTATTGTATTTTTTTTGCGTCGGGGTCTTTGTGGGAAAAAGTGACGATGTCCAGTTGGTGTCCCTTTTCATGTGTTTCCTCTTTGTCAGGAATTTCAAAGCCCAGGGTATTTAGGAACAAGTCGATTTCTGTCACTTCCGGTTTTTCCTTTTTCTCTAGGTGAACATTTATGTCTCCCAGAAGTAAGTTGTATGGGCCTTTTATGGTATTGGATGAAAGGTATTCAAAGAATTCTTCTTTTGCACTTGACCATTTATTGGGGGGGATGTAGAATAGTGTGGCTATTAGATATTCTTCCAGTTCGGGGTTGGTGATTTTGCAGGTGATGATTTCCAGATCTTCTGTGATTTTTGAGTCCATTCTGGTGAAGTCAAAGTAGGATTATCGCTAGGCCCCCTCCTCTTTTCCAGCTTCTAGTTATTGGGACGATTTTATAGCCCTGCGGTAACATTTCCTTCATAATGACATCTGTGTCTGAGATCATCCATGTTTCGGTTAGGAATATGATGTCCGGGTTTTTGTGTTCTATCCAGTCATGTATGATGTGTGCCTTATTTCTCACCGACCGGGCGTTGAGATAGTATCCTTTGAAGTTCCTGTATTGTTTGGGGGTGGGGGTTTCAATATGTTTCAGTTGTTTTAAGTTTTTTTTGTTTTTGGTCTTGTTTCTGTGTTGTTTGGATGCTTTATATTTAGGGTTTACTGCGGGTATTTGAAAAGGACCGAGTTCTGAGCAGTTAAAAAGGGTTTGAGGAGAGGGAGTTGGTTTTGTCTGTTTGAGTGGCCTTTGCCAGGAGATGTGGATTGCGATTTGTTCAGGGAGTCTTTCGTCGTTACACTGGCATCTATAGTAAGTTAGGTAGATGATGCATAATACTATCTGTGTGGTATTTGATGCCCTCATTTTGGCTATGGGTGAAACAGATATGGCCTTGGTGATAGTAGAGACGCAGTACAAATATGAATATGAGGCTGATTATAAAACTTTACAATAATAATAATGATAAAGCTTCACAATATTCATGCAACTTCACGGTATTCATGCAGTGACAAGCAGGATCGCAATATCGTGTATGTTCGTGTAGTCTTGTGCTCTCACCTAGTCAGGCAGTGCAGTTATAGACTTCACAGTATTTAGGCAATTATTAAACTTCACAATATTCAGGCAAAAATCATGCAGGTTTGTAGTAGCATGGAGGTTTGTGTAGTCATGCAGTTAAACCTAGCCAAGCAGTGTCATGTATGGTTATGTTAAGTCAGTATAAATTATTGAGGTTAATAGTTATTTGGTTATACTTATCGCTAGGAGACTTTTGAGGCTGTTTGGAGTCCTGCTGAGACTGGTTACTGTGGTGGCTGGTTACTGTGGTGGAGATTTACTAGTCACCCTGTGCTGCGTTGGGGCGCTTCCCGTGTCGGCGCTTCACAAAGGCGCTCACTAAGGCGCATGTGCCTTTGTTGTGCACCTTCGTCGGCACGCCAAACGGCTGCACGCCATTGGGGAGTCCTTTTTCAAGGCTCCCGAAGACTGGTTTCGTTCTGGGGGAGGGGCGGAGCAAGGGCTCCCACGCTCCTCTCCTGGGTGCTGGGCAGCTGAAAAAGGCTGCACTTCGTTGGGGAGTCCTTTTTCAAGGCTCCCGAAGGCTGGTTTCGGTCCGGGGGAGGGGCGGAGCAAGGGCTCCCACGCTCCTCTCCTGGGTGCTGGGCAGCTGAAAAAGGCTGCACTTCGTTGGGGAGTCCTTTTTCAAGGCTCCCGAAGACTGGTTTCGGTCCGGGGGAGGGGCGGAGCAAGGGCTCCCACGCTCCTCTCCTGGGTGCTGGGCACCTGTCTACGTCTTTCCTGATCAATACGATCTTGTTCCTCCATATCTTTCTGTCACTGAGATTCTTGTTGTTGCCACTGATTATATTTCAGTTCATCAAAGAACACTTCGGGCTGTGATAAAGAGTTCTGCACTTGGGGAGGTAATGGGGCAGATGGATCTGGGTGGAATAGAGAGGGATTAGGTTCCCTGACTTTAAAGTGACTATTAGGGCAATCACTATCATAAGGGTCAATCTCCTTAGGATACTTGTCAGAAATACAAGAATCAGGGCTAATACGGCCATTAACAGGCATTAAATCTACGACGCCGTTGATTTTATAGGCAGATGTAGGATTAATAGAGGGTAGAGAGGCCAGGTTAAAGCGTTGCAGTTTAGGGGCAGATAACTGCCTTCTGGAGGCTGCAGAGATGGTAATAGGCCTGTGGCTGGGTCAGCTAAGTGTGGAGAAATGTGAGAGTAAGATGGTGAATTCAAAATATCAGAATCTGTGCAGGCTGTATCCTGCTGGTATGGAGGGTTGATATCAGTAGGTGTTTCTTGGACAAGAGTCTGGTCCTTATCTGGAATAGGGTCATAGATAGGAGGATCATGGCAGTGTTCGCACCATAGTTTCCACATACCCAAATGTTCTAGTTAGGATTTACCATTTTTATCATTTATAATAGTAGTGTGGAGGGTAACAAGGTCACTCCAGTAAATAGAACCTTCCTCTGGCCATTTCTAATCAGAGAAGGAATTTTGGGGGTTTTTTTTAGAAGTATGTTTAACCCATTTATCATAGAAATGCTGTATAAGCTTATGCAAGCCAGGGTGGTTAGCAAGTTTAATAATGTCTAAGGATAACATAGTAAAAACAATCAATATAACTAACTATACTCCTATAACTAGCAAAAATAGATGCTTGAACAAAAAAAATCGTGAGCCCTCCTTATCTTTGATGTGGTGGATGCATGGAATAGCCTCCTGGTAGAGGTGGTGGAGATGAAGACTGTATTTGAATTCAAGATAGCATGGGACAGGCACGTGAAATCTCAGGGAGAAGAGAAGATAATGATGGGGAAGGGCATAATGGATGGGCCATTAGGCCTTTATCTGCCATCATGTTTCTATATTTGTATGAAAACTGAGACCCACAGTCTAGTCAAAGGACAGAGATAGCCTGAAATTAAAAAATGCATTAATCTTGTCTTATGGAAATTAAGTAGAGCCACACCATCACCACAATATAACATATTCTGATCACGTCTATAGTAGAATTGTTAAGATTTTGCCTTAAACACACACCTTCTGTTTTGGTAGCTGAAGGAGAACTTAGAGAAGGCAATTATGAGTAGATCAGAGAAAGATCAGAGTAGATCAGAGAAAGTTATAATACCGCTCTACAGAGCCATGGTCAGACCACACCTGGAATACTGCGTCCAGCATTGGTCTCTATACCTAAAGAAGGATATAAAACTGCTACAGAGGGTGCAGAGACGAGCAACGAAGCTAGTGAAAGGTATGGAGAACCTGGACTATGAGGAACGACTTAGGAGACTGGGGTTGTTCTCCCTTGAGAAGAGGAGACTACAAGGGGATCTGATTGAGACTTTCAAAATACTGAAAGGATTCGACAAAATGGAGCAGGGAAATCAGTTATTTACAATGTCCAATGTGACACGGACAAGAGGACATAGACTGAAGCTGAGGGGGGACAGGTCCAGGACGAATATCAGGAAGTTCTGTTTCATGCAGCGAGTGGTGGACACCTGGAATGCTGTCTCAGAGGAAGTAATTGCAGAATCCACCGTTCTAGGATTTAAGGGTAAACTAGATGCACATCTCCTTAAGAGTACAGCCTCAGTAAGAAGTTACCTTACCGATTTGCCAAACTTCATTCTATCTGGCTTAGATAATACTTTTAGGTCCTCAGCGGGCCACCACGCACTCAAGCTATTTCATTGTGTGTGGCTTTATGCTCCCATTCCTCATCGGACCCAGTAAACATTTTTATAAATATTTTTAAGACTTGATTTAAATATTATTTTAAATATATGCTAAGGATACTTAGCTTTATGCGTTCGACGCTAGTCAGGAGGGAACAGCAATCGCCAACATGTTTCGCCCGTATAATTCCAAGGGCTTTATCAAGGCTCCCTCTCCCTAAGTGAATATAAAACACACACAAGTGTTCATAAATATCTTAACCCAGCATATAAATACTAACATACTTCACTTAAATCTTCTCAACGTTAAAATACTTTGCTCTCACCATTCATACAGCTCTCTCCACCATTGCGTCAGAAACGAAATGGCGGTCACGCTCTAAGTCAGCTGATTTATGCGTAACCCCGACAATGACGTCAGGGACTAACGTCAGAATCACTAGAGTTTTATTAAATTATTTAGCAAACTTATTACTATTACATGGATGAAAGAAATAGTCAACCCCCGGGATCACTTGTTATATTAAAGAGCCCCACTCGAGCTCATTGTTTAGACCATTCGGGACCACCGTATTCAGATGATAGATCCATCGTTGTTCAAGTAAGTTCAGTTTACCCTCCCAATCCCCTTCTTGTTCATCTTCACTAATACTGTCAATAATTCTCCATTTCAAGTGTTGGATGCCATGCCCTTTATCCACCCAGTGCTGAACTATAGGGGCTAGTATGGCCCCGGTATTAATGCGTGACTTGTGCTCATTCAAACGCACATTGACAGCCCTCTTAGTTCGCCCCACATACACAAGTTCACATGGGCAAACTATAATATAGACAACTCTAGTGGTTTTGCAGGTCGTATCAGTCCATTGGAGCCCTTCTATCGCTAGGCTACACCATTGGCATTGGTGGCAGGTAGTGTGCCCAGTGAGTGCTGCCCTCGTGCCTATACTATCAGATTTAATCAGAGCCTGCCCAATAGTCTTGCCCCTCCGATATGAAAAAAAGGGGGGGGGCTCAGAGAAACCATCATGCAAATGCGTCGAACGCATAAAGTTAAGTATCCTTAGCATATATTTAAAATAATATTTAAATCAAGTCTTTAAAATATTTATAAAAATGTTTACTGGGTCCGATGAGGAATGGGAGCATAAAGCCACACACAATGAAATAGCTTGAGTGCGTGGTGGCCCGCTGAGGACCTAAAAGTATTATCTAAGCCAGATAGAATGAAGTTTGGCAAATCGGTAAGGTAACTTCTTACTGAGGCTGTACTGATATATGACTATATTCTTCATTCAAACCCACGTTATTATTGCCTGGGGTTTCATCTCCTTAAGAGTGGCATAGAGTGATACGGGTAAGGGTAAATTAGATACACATCTCCCTTGAGAAGTATACAGTGATAAGGGGACTAAAACTATGCCAGGGTACACATGGCGGGGCCTCTGCGTGTGCGGATCACTGGACTTGATGGACCCAGGGTCTGATCCAGAGTTGGCAAGTCTTATGTTCTTACTTTTTTTAATTTTAATTTTATTAATTTAACATAAATTACAAGTAAATCTACTTGTTACAGAAATTAAGAATCATATCCAAACTTAAACAAAGCTTCAAGAAACAACATTAAAGAAGAAAAAAATGGAATTTAATTCTTCCTTAGACCACAACAGTCTGTGAGAGAGGAAAATGGAAGTTAAAGGGAGAAAATTATAAGAATCTTTTCAAGGTATATTCTATAATATGGCTATTTCCCTCGGTCTTCAAGTTTTGGAGCCTCCTCCCTCACCACTGATTAACCCCTTGAGGTCCAAAAAAGATCTTATATTATCAGGAATGAAGAAAACATTTAACAATACATTTACAGGGGTAGGCCAATATAAAAGAAGCACCCAACCCCCTCGTTTCATCTCTCATAGCTAGAAACTGTCTTCATCTATCCTGTACAGTTTTAGTTACATCAGGATATAACCATATGCATTGTCCACAGAAAAGAATTTCTGAAAAACAGTCTCATAATAGCATTGAGGTCTTGTTCAAAGATGAAATTTACTATCAAGGTAGCTCTCTCCTTTACTTCAGAAAAAGAATTCTCCAGAACTGCCATCAGATTTTGTAGCTCATTTTCAGTGACCACTTTCTCACCAGAAGGAATACCGTTAGGTACAGAATTCTTTTTAGAAATAGGTAAGAAGTATGCTTTATTTATTGGTGGAATCTGGTCTGAAGGAAAATTCAAATTTTCTATCAAGAACTTTTTAAAGACCTCTATTGGTGTCTCAGCTGGTATTTTGGGACAGTTTAAAACTCTAAGATTCAAATGACGGTTGAAATTCTCAATCTATTCAATTTTGCGAGCAAATTTTGTTCCTTAATAACCGAAGAAATATAATTTTTTAAAGTAGTAGACTCAGTCAAAATCTTATCTAAACATTCCTGTTTAACTTTTTCTGCAGTCAAGGAAAAATCATCCACTTTAGCCACTAGCACCTCAACGTTGTGAGCTGTTTTCCCAAATTTTTCATCCATTTTCTTTATGGCCTCCAAAAGTGTCTCAAGTGTAATGCCAGGACTTGCTGCAGGCATGCCAAGTCCCACAGAGTTCTTCTACTGATCCTGGTCTCCAGCAAAGGGTGTAGCTCCTCCCAGACTCAGATCCAGGGTTTACTCCTCCTCTTTCCTGGAGCTGTAGTCTCCACTCTGCACCCCTGCTGGACATGGGGGTGCAGAAATCATCGATGGAGACAAAGATGTCAAGGATTTCATAGATTCAAGTGCTCCCTTGAATCTCCAGTGGAAGTCGATCCATGCTGGGCTGGCCGAAGTTCAGCAGGGGTCTGCCGCCCAAAGAAATGTTGGAGCATTGGCTGATCTGGGGAAGACGTGAGAGCTGAAGTTTTCATGGCTCTCACAGTTCCCTTCCTCTTTGAATGAGGCATACCGGCCAGTAGGAAAAGAACAGAAGAATGAAAAGAAGCAACAAGACAGCTGAAACATCACAAAAAAGTTGAGGTAATCAGGAAAGGAAATTGGAGTGATCAGAGCTCTGCTAACTGCCATCCGCCATCTTGATTCTCTCCCAAAACCAAGGAGAACTTACTTTTGGGCATTATATAAATGTTTAATAAAATAACAAAATGAAAATTGCCATGTTCCAAGAGGGCTTATAATACTGGCATTCACACCAATCCTTGTAATTATACATCCATACCAAAAACCACAATACACCTAATTAATGGCAAAACATGGGCTGCAGCTTTATTAAACTTATCAATAATTCAATGTTATACAACATTAAAATCCTTACAGTATAAATTTATTAATAGTTTAAACATCTCATATACTAGAGCTATTCGGTGTCGAACTAGCCCCATCTCACAAAGTCCTCACATTCCCAACCCAATCTCCCCCAGCAAGCCTCATGGTGTTGCAGAGTCCTGCCACTACCCATGGCAGTTTCGCACATAAGCAGATACCAACACATTAATACATCACTTTATTAATCCCCACTCTTCCTGAATTCATCCCATACTCATCCTTTTTCTACCACAAGTGGTGACAGCCATGCTAGTTACTACTTCCCCCCTAAAGCTGCGCCAATGTTGCCCTTTATAACAAACTTCCAATAAATCTTGTATAGAACTAAGAAAAATATCAAGTCCAGTGTTGGACAAATGCACACCATCTGAGCTATACAAACCAGGACAATCCACAGAAGTTAAGTCATGACATAAGACCAAACCCCCAAGCGAACTTATAAACTGAGACAATTCAGAACTGACTCATTTCCTAAGACACTCAATGCCTTCCACCCATCGAGCATCTCACCAAACCTGATGAGGAATGAGGCAGGACCATACCAAACGTGTGCAAGAAAAAAAACTGGCAATAGACAATATGTCCCGCTTCATGCATCAAATCAAATCTACCCCTTTCAACCCCCCATAAATCATTCCCCTCAACATGCAAAACAATCACTTGAGGGGAAGAAAAATGCCTCGCCTCCCACAGTATTCTTCGCAAGCCCAACCAATGAATTCACACTTCATGATGGACAAGGCCCAGGTTCAGTCCCCAATGAGATTCCTGTGCTTGTTTCTGCACCCAGAAGATGTAGGAATGGCCACACAACCATACACAGTGATCAGGCAGCAAGGTATCTGCAAGAAAAACTGAAGCAGCAAAAATTAATCACAACCAAAACCACATAGTGCCGAAAACAAGCAGAGCACCAGTGCCCAATCTAACACAGCAAGGCAGGAGAAGCCCCACAACCAGCCACATAAGAAGCAGCGCAAATACGAAAAGAATCCAATTCAATGCCCAGAAAAACCAGAGTAGAAGACCCTTCCAATTTATCCAAGGCTAAAGGAACATCCAGAATCTGTGTCACCGCATGAGAAGCCACCACCAAATCCGCACACTGAGAATACTGTGCAGGACCCCCAAACAAAAAATCATCTAAATAATGACCTACAGTTCCACAACCAGAAACCTGTTCAGTTACCTAATGAATAAAAGTGGAAAATGCTTCAAAGTAAGAGCAGGAAACAGAACAGCCCATAGGCATACACTTAGCAAAATAAAAGTGATTATTGAACTTAAACCCAAGCAAGTGAAATGAAGCCAGATGAACAGGAAGTAAATGAAAGGCAGACTCAATATAAGCCTTTGATAAAAGAGCCCCAAACCTAAACTACAAAGCATCACAATGGCCACATCATAAGAAGTATACTGCACAGAACAAAAAAGGGGGGTCTATGAAAGAATTGACACTAAAGGGAAAGACATGTTATGAATCAATCAGAACTTGCCCAGCTCCTTTTTGGGCACAACACCTAAAGGAGAAACAACCAAATCAGAAAACAGCAGAGAAGAAAAGGGGCCAGCAATCCTACCTAATTCCAACTCCTTCTGCAACTCCTGATGAATAACATCCTCATGCAACTGTACAGAAGAATTACAACAGCAATGCGAAATGAGTAGCTCCGCAAAAGGGATATCAAAACCACCATTAAAACCCTCTCAAAGCAACTGTGCAGCATCTTCCACAGGGTAAGCACCCAACCAATTCCAAGTGGCTCCATATTTATAGGGGACATTGCCAGCAAAGAACCCAGGATTCTAGGCTCCCAGGCCTCAACCTCCAACGAAAGGCAATGAAAGGCCGGGTGAGCACCTGCACACTTATGTCGGAACTTACACACTGCCCGGTCACAGCGCCCAGAACTGAACTGGAAATAAAAGGTACCAAATCCAGCCCTACTACCGGGAAACCAAAAAGGTTTCAACGCACTCGACCAAACCAAAAGGTCTGCAGGAACCAAAAGAGGTGGAGACTCCACTTGAAGAAGCTCCTAGCACCTTAGTACACACATGCTCACTGTAAACCTACCCAACATGAACTCGCAAACCTCCCTACCCAAATGCCTCAATGAGCACCCTTCACGCTCGCACATAAAACCCCAAACCAGAACATAAACTCACCCAGAAAACCACACCACGGACCCAACACACTACATAAAGACATTGGTCTGTTGCCATAGAAAACCGGAAGTCCTCTGCAGCACTGCAAGCAGCAGCAGACACACTGTCGCTTCACAACCCACCGCGAGTCAGCAGGAAAACAACCACTAACAAAACTCCCGAAGAAGAAAACACACTCACCACCAGACCACAAGACTGACAGCACATGAAGAACTCCAGCAATACCACAAGGTAAAAGGAAAATTTCATCCCAACAACAAAAGATTAACAGTGACAAATGTAAGCAATTTAACTCCCAATCCTACCAACACCCTCCCACACTCCCTCCCATCCAAAATAAAATAAAACCACCAATTCTCATCACTCTTACCAACCAACCAGCACCCCCTTTGCCTTACCCAATCCAATCTGTCCTGCCTACATAACCAATCACTACCACAACAACCACCCACTCAATCCAGCATCCCCTTAAAATATACAGCCATCCACCCTATTCCCACAATCCTTCTATCCATAATCCCCCCATCCCATCCCTTCCCAATTAACCCTCGGATGGCTCAGCCACTGTTATAAGCCCACAGTATAAACTGTGAGCTCACTAATCTAAATATTTTCTCCCATTCTTGCAAAACTGATGGGGACTTATTTGCAAAAGGGAGGTAAGTTAGGTTAAAAAATTAACATGCAGTAAGTATAAAGCCTGAATGGTCCATCCAGTATCTGCCCTGCTGTTACTACTCAAGGAAAATGCTTAAGAACATGAGAACATAAGAAATGCCACACTGAGGCAAGCCAAAGCTCTATCAAACCTAGTATCTTTTTTCCAACAGTGTCCAAGCCATGTCACAAGTACCTGGCAAGATCCCAATAGTAAAACAGATTGTATGCTGCTTATCATAGAAATGCACAGTAGATTTCCCCAAAGTCTATTTTAATAATGGTTTCTAAACTTTGCATTTAATAAATTATCCAAACCTTTTTAAACCCTGCTAAGCTAACTGCTGTCACCTCATTCTATGGCAACAGATTCCAGACTGTAAATACATATTCATTGATGAAATATTTTCTCTGGTTTATTTTGAATCTACTACTAATTAGCATCATTTCATACCCCCTAGTCAAAATGTTTTTTGGTAAGGGTTATCAAGAGATTCACATCCACCTATTCCACTCCACTCAGTATTTTATAGACCTCTTTCTTATCTCCATTCAGCCATCTGTTCTCCAAACTGAAGAGCCCTAGCTACTCTAGCCTTTCCTTATAATTCTTAACATTCCACTTGCTTTCAGGTATCTCTTTCCCACATACAGCACTGGCCCTTTATCCTTACTCTCTGCTTTCTATCTTTTAACATTCCAGCGTTCACGCCCTTCTCAAAACTTGCTTACTTTGGCATTCCAATTCTTGCTCTCTAGTTGATAAGAACATAAGAAATGATGTAATGGGACATATTGAATATCATTGAGCCCATTATCCTGTTACCATGAGTATCTGGCAAGATCCCAAGTAGTAAAACAGATTTTATGCTACTTATCCTAGGAATAAGCAGTGGACTAACCCAATCCATCTCAATAATGGCTTATGGACTTTAGTTTTAGGAAATTAACCAAACCTTTCTTAAAACCTATTAAGCTAACTGATTTAACCACATTTTCTGGCAACAAATTCCAGAGTTTAATTATACTTTGAAGAAATCTTTCTCTGCTTTGTTTGAAATCTACTACTTAGTAGCTTCATCACTTGCTCACTAGTCCTAGTATTTTTGGAAAGAGTAAATAAATTATTCACATCTACCCTTTCCACTACACTCAGTATTCTATAGACCTCTATCATATCTCCCCCAAGTCAACTCTTCTCCAGTCTGAAGAGCCCTAGCCAATTTAACATTTCCTCATAAGGAAGTCATCCCATTCCTATTTTCAGTTTTGTCACCCTTCTCTGTACCTTTTTTAATTCTGTTATATCTTTCTTAGATACTGTGAGCAAAACTACACACAGTATTCAAGATGTACCTTAGAGCAATACAAGAGCATTATAACATTTTCTTCTTTGTTTTCCATTCCTTTCCTGATTTCTAATATTCTGTTCGCTTTCTTAGCTACTACTACACACTGAGCACAGGAATTTGACATGTCTTCAACAATGACACCTAGATCATTTTCCTGGGTGATAACTCCTAACATGGAACCCTGCATATTGTAGCTATAGATTGGGTTCCTCTTTCCCAAATGCATCACTTTGCACATTTATGTATTTATTTAATTCAATTTCTAGCCCGACCTCTCAGGAGCTCAGAACGGGTTACAAGCCAATATTCGCATTATGTACATTTGGTAATACAATACAATACCATACCATACAATACAGTAGCATAATGACAAGACCGGACAGTACAGTAACTTAAGGCCAACTTGGGTGGGGACATTTATAGGAAATTCCTGGGGAGGTAATACAGCAGATTGGATCACTTAGGGTCCTTTTACAAAGGTACGGTAGCGGTTTAACGCGCGGAGTACCTAATGCCTTCATTGATGAGGCGTTAGGATTTTAGGCTGATGCAGGGGTTAGCGCCTGATGAAATGTCCGACGCGCTAACCACGTAGCGCGCCTTGATAAAAGGAGCCCTAAATGTCATCTGTCATTTTGATGTCCAGTCTCCCAATCATACATACATTGCTACTTTTCAGTTTTCTTTCAATTTAATGACTTTGAACAACTTTGGGTCATCAGCAAATATACATTACATTACATTAGAGATTTCTGTTCCACCATTGCCTTGTGGTTCAAGGCAGATTACAAAAGAATTACAAAAAAACATATTACATTAAGAAGATATCTGGTAATTTCTAGAGGAGATAAAGAGTAGATGAAGTTGCTTTGGTTATCTCAATTGTTATTCCTATCTCTAGATCATTGATAAATATGTAAAAAAGCAGCTGTCTCAGCACAGACCCTTGGGGAACCCTACTATTTACTCTTCTCCATTGACCATTTAAATCTACTCTGTTTTCAGTCTTTCAACCAGTTCTTAATCCAAAATAAGACATTACCTCCTATCCCATGATTTTCTAATTTCCTCAGAAGTCTTTCAGACAGTGGCGTACCTAGGGGGGGGCGGGCCGCCCCGGGTGCCAGCTCATTAGGGGTGCTCGAGCCTTGGAGTCATGGCCCGGGAACTTCCCTGCTATGGCCCGACTCCAAGGCTTCCGCGAGTCCCCGAAGTGATCCTGCCTGAGCCCTCTCTCTTAACTTCCATTCCCCCACGGCCACACACCCCATCGCTGTTGGAGCTTGGTCAGCAACTTCCGGTTTCCGGCTGGGTAGAAGCAAGAAAGGGAGCCCGAGCCGTGTGGGACACTGCAATTAAGGCAGGAACTGAGGGTGAGTATCGCTGGACTGCTTGGCGGTGGTTTTATTGTTTTGTTTTTTTTCTGACCGAATCAATTTTTTAAAAACCACAAAATCGGCCTCCCGAATCATCAACTGACCCTCCCCCCCTAAAGCAGGATCGGCAACTTCCTCTTGCTAGCCGGCTCCTGCTTTAGAGGGCGAGGGGGGAGGGTCAGTTGGGAATTGCTGCAATGTCCTGCTTCCCCTCTGGCCTCCTGGGGGGTGTAGGCCTTAAGAGGGTGGGGTGTAGGCCTTAAGAGGGAGGTGTAGGCCTTAAGGGGGGGACAGACCACTGGGTGGGAGGTAAAGACCTTCGGGGGGGGTGTAGGCTTTCAGGGGGGGACAGATCTTCAGATGGGGGGTGCAGGCCTTCAGGGGGGGTGCAGGCCTTCAGGGGGGTGCAGGCCTTCGGGGGGGGTGCAGGCCTTCGGGGGGGGGGGCAGGCATTCGGGGTGGGTGCAGGCCTTCGGGATGGGTGCAGGCCTTCAGGGGGGGACAGACCTTCGGGTGGGGGGTACAATCCTTCGGGGAGGGTGCAGGCCTTCAGGGATGGAGTTTAGGCCTTCAGAGGGGGACAGACCTTCGGGTGGGGGGTACAATCCTTTGGGGAGGGTGTAGGCCTTCAGGGGTGGGGTGTAGCCCTTCAGAGGGGGGACAGACCTTCGGGGGAGGGGGGTCCTGGTGTAAAAGTACACAGAAGGAGAGAGGGAAGGGAGGGTTCAAAGATACATGCATATGCCAGACTTTGGGGGTTAGAAATAATGGGTCTAAAAACAGAGGAGTGGGAGAGAGATGGTGCATAATGGGATTTAGGGAGGGAAGGAACAGAAAGGGAGAGAACTTGGAAACAGGGGATGGTGTGGAGGGGGGATAGAGATACTGGATAGGAGGATAGTTGGGAACAGAAAGGGAGAGATGGTGGATCCTGGGGTGGTGGGGAGTTGAGAAAAGGTGAATCTGTGGATGGAGACAAAAAAAATGAAAGATGCCAGATCTCCGGGAGAGGGAAGGGAAACGGAAGGGGAGGACAGAGATGGCAGACGGATGGTTAGCACGGAGAAAGGAGACCCTGGCAAGCAAGACAACAAGAGTCTGGGACCAACAAGATTTGAATATTGACCAGAGAACAAAAGGTAGAAAAAATAATTTTATTTTCTGTTTTGTGATTACAATATGTTAGATTTGAAAAGTGTACATGAGACAGCTTGAAATGGCAAGGCTGAGTTCAGTTAAAATATATGCTTTATAAGAAAATATAATAATGTGTTTTATAAAGTTTATAAGCATTGCTGGCATACTCGGTGAGGTGTTCCTAGTGTTGGTGGTGGTGGTAGCATGTCAGTGTGTTGAGAGGAAGAGGTAGTCTGGGAAATTCTGCTGAGCAAACTCTGGACCCATTTCCACCCCCAGTTAGTCCACTCCACTCAACTGGTTCACACACTGAGTGGGTCTTTGGGTGTTATTTCTGGGTAGTTGTTTTAGAATCTCTTCCAGTGGTTTGTCAGTATCTCCTTCTGGTCCAAGGAAGGAAACTTTGTCAACCTTAGCATTGACCTTCAGAGTATGTTTGTAACAGCGCTGCTTGTGTGGCATTAGGCTATGTAGTGATCGAAAGAAAAAAACAGACCTTTGCACATTTTTGCACTATATGGTGGGTGTATGAGGAGATTCATTTCCTGCACAGTTAAGTCCGTGTGAAGTTACCTTGTGCTGTATTTGACATCTAGCAAGGTCTCTGTTTGGAAGGAAAGATCTAAGTTTAAAAATGAAGTGGCCAGAAGTTATGTTAAAAGTAGATAGCGTAGCTGGTTTTAAGAAAGGTTTGGACAAATTCCTGGAGGAAAAGTCCATTGTCTGTTATTAAGACATGGGGGAAGTGTCTGCTTGCCCTGGATTGGTAGCATGGAATGTTGCTACTCTTTGGGTTTTCACCAAGTACTAGTGACCTGGATTGGCTACTAGTGCTGCCCGATTCACGATTCGAATCGGTTCACCGATTCGAATCAGGTGAATCGACGAGTTTGGACTATTTCACGCCGCCGGACTCTTCCCATCTAATGTAACTTCCGGTTTTGCGAAACAGTAAATTACATCGGAAGAAACAAAAGGAGTGGGAGAGTCAAGCGGCGAGCGAGCAGACCTCGTGCAGCAGACCTCGGCACTCAGCAGCAACAAATACTAGTTTTGGCTGGCTCTTTCCCCGCATTTCTCCTCTCTTCCCCACAATTTAATATCCAG
The DNA here is from genome assembly GCF_902459505.1 of Geotrypetes seraphini. Classification (NCBI taxonomy): domain Eukaryota; kingdom Metazoa; phylum Chordata; class Amphibia; order Gymnophiona; family Dermophiidae; genus Geotrypetes; species Geotrypetes seraphini. The sequence continues at coordinate 99,581,022 of NC_047095.1, read as the reverse complement.
TTCAGGCAGTAAGTAAATACATCGGCAGAGGGGGTCTGGTAAGTCTTGGGGGCTGGGGAGGGAAGGTGAGAATCAGTTCTGTAGGCTATCAGAAATTTGCTTAATTATCTACTCACACAGAAAAGCAGTAAAGTCAATAGGTTCTCTGAGTGGGAACAACCTGTTTGATCTTGCACTCTTGTGATTGACCAATTGTTTATCACTGTTTAATTTATCACATTGATTAATTTGAGCACACCTGAGGTGGTGTGCACACAGGGTGATTAACCTGTGCCTTATTGTGTAAAGCGCTGGAGAATTCTCTCCTCTCGCTTACCTCTCACGCTGAGGACACCCTACTTCAGTATAATCATTTATATGATTTATCTTATAAACATTATTACGTGGTCTTTTCCTCAAGTGCTGAGACATCAGGTTGTTCCCACTTGGAGAACCTATTGACTTTTACTGCTTTTCTGTGTGGCTTTAACATTTTTGCTATTCAGTATACCTAAACTATTATTCAGTAGAAAAAATTTAGTTTGTTCAATCAAATCCTGTGTGGACATTGGACTTCTATGAGTGAATGTTCTGCTTGATTGAACAACTAAATTTTTTCTACTGAATAATAGTCTAGGTACAATGAAAGTAAATAGCAAAAATGTTTGAGTAGATAATTAAGGAAATCTTTTTCATATTGCTTGCTTATGGACTGGGAAAAAAAGACTGTTCAAGCAAATGTCTCCAGAACTGCTTTAATGGAAAAATGTGATTTTTTTTTAAGTACTTTTGAAATTTATTGTTGTTGTGAAATTTATTGTTGTACTTTGTTTAAACTTAAAAAGCGGTGTCATTAACAGTGAATCGAATCGAAAAATCGATTCAACAGGGTGAATCGAATCGAATGAAATATTTTTCTCTGAATCGGGCAGCACTATTGGCTACCATGAGAATGGGCTACTGGGCATGATGGACCATTGGTGTGACCCAGTTAGGCTATTCTTATGTTATGTTCTCATCTGTAGGGGCCTTTGTTTTCACTTCTTATTTTAATGTATTTTTTTCCTGGGAACTTATCAGTGTTTTTTTATAATGGGAACAAAAATGGAAGAGAATTCTAAGTTGCTTTTAAGTTTGTTGTTTTAACCTTCTTACTCAGTCTCCAGATATGCTCCACTATCCCTACTAACCAGAATGGCCACTGCCTTGATCTTGTCAACTTCTCCAACTGTTCACTCTAATTTTTCCTCCTTTACTTCTTCCCCTCTCTGATCATCTAATAACTTTAACACTTAATCACCCCCCACCCCTCCCCATTCCTGTTCAGCCTTTACCAATTCATTTAGCAATGTTCAGGCTATTTGATCCTTGTACTCTCCACCACCACCAAAAATAAATAAAAACCCTTCTATTAAAAAAACACATAAAACCGAACTAACACAATCAGAACTGTCCCAAGCATCACCTGCAACTACTCCATATGTACTTCTAATGTCATGACAATTTAGACATAATTTATGTTATGTTATGTTTGGAATAATGGTTACATATATGAGGTTCAATAAAAGAAAATTTTCACTGCCTGTTTCTATTCTGACCATTTATTCCATTTCATGGTTATTGCAAAAAAAAAAAAAAAAAAATTTACATGGGGGGGGGGGGGTCAAAAAATGATGGGCCCCGGGTGCCACATACCCTAGGTACGCCACTGCTTTCAGATGTACTTTATCAAATGCTTTTTGAAAATCCAGATACCCAATATCAACCAGCTAACCTTTATCCATATGTTCCTTGTGGCCCTGGGCAAGTCACGCAGTCCTCAATAGCCCCAGGTACATTAGATAGATTGTGAGCCCACCAGGACAGATAGGGAAAATACTTGAGCACCTGATTAAAAAACTACTTACATAACCTTGATAGGCAGTATATAAACACCTAATAAACTTGAAACTCAGTCATATAGTAGTAAAAGTGATTTTTCCCACAGCTTATTGATTTTAATATGCCTAAAAAAGTTATTACTGTGTGTTTTGGCTTCCAGTGTAATTTTTTTTTTTCAAGATCTTTCTGTTGCTGCTGCCTGCCTTGGTTTCAGTCTTTAAGTTACTATATTTGAATGCTCTGATTCTATCTCCATGCTTTACCTTTCATATGACATTGTAGTTCCCTTCCTTTTCTTAGAAACTGTTGTTTGTTATTTGTACACTGCTGTACAACGTATTTTGTTCACACTGCCAGAAGAGAAATATCATTAGAGAAGGTCATTATGTTTGAGAAGATCAAAGGAATAAAGTGAAGTGGGCAGCCTGCAATCAGAGAGATGGACATGTTGAAAAAAAACTTGGGGATGATGCTGGAGGACCATTCTGGACTAGTACAAAACCAATTTATTTTTGATCTGTAGTTCATCAAGTCGCTAGAACACAAACACAAGTCAATGGCATCTAGCTAACACTGCTCTGATTTGTTCTGAAGGGTGGTATATCAAGTCCTATTAAACTAAAAGAAAACTAAACCTAACCAGTTCTTAATCCACAATAGGACTTTTCCTCCTATGCCATGACTCAGGAGACTTTCATGAGGTACTTTGTCAAATGACTTTTGAAAATCCAAATACACAATATTGACTGGCTCACTTTTAAGCACATTTTATTTACCCCTTTTGAAGAAATGTAATAGATTGGTGAGGCAAGATTTCACTTGACTAACTACCATACCATATAGTTTCTTATATCCCACAATTGTCAACAAGGATTCATTGTGTTTAACAATAAGATTTGAGATCAATCATTACAATTATGTTAAGATTCTAGAAAGTATTAAAGGATAGCGGTAAGACAGTTACAAGGAAAAGAGGCTGAAATCGATAGGATTAGGAGACACTCTAACTACATGGGTTGGGGATTGGCTGAGCGGTAGACTTCAGAAGGTGGTGGTGAACGGTACCCCATCCGAAGCATCGGACGTGATCAGTGGAGTGCCGCAGGGCTCGGTCCTGGGCCCGATTCTATTTAACTTATTCATAAGAGATATGACGCAAGGACTTAGAGGAAGGGTATCACTGTTCGCCGACGACGCCAAACTTTGCAACATAGTAGGCAAAAGCTTATTACCTGATAATATGACACACGACCTACTGTTGCTGGAACAATGGTCAACTACTTGGCAGCTAGGCTTCAATGCTAAAAAATGCAAGATAATGCATCTGGGTAAGAGAAACCCGCGTAGAACTTATGTACTAAATGGTGAGACCTTGGTTAGGACCACGGCGGAACGCGACCTAGGGGTGATCATTAGTGAGGACATGAAGGTTGCCAATCAAGTGGAGAAGGCTTCCTCCAGGGCAAGACAAATGATAGGGTGTATCCGCAGAGGTTTCGTCAGCAGGAGACCTGAAGTTATGATGCCGTTGTACAGAGCCATGGTGAGGCCTCACTTGGAGTACTGTGTTCAGTTTTGGAGACCACACTACCGAAAGGACGTGCTGAGGATCGAGTCGGTTCAGCGAACGGCCACCAGGATGGTCTTGGGGCTCAAGGATCTCACGTATGAAGAAAGATTTAAAAAATTGCGGCTGTACTCACTTGAGGAAAGAAGAGAACGGGGAGACTGCGGTGATAATCCACGTCGGAACAAATGATGTGAGCCGGAAGAACTTCAGCATGGCCACGCTGACTGACCAGTTCAGGGTCCTGGGATGAAAACTGAAGCGGAGTACCCGGAGGATAGCATTCTCAGAGATCCTGCCTATGCCGAGAGCAGATACAAAAAGGCAGGCAGACCTCCAGGCTGTGAATGCATGGTTGAGGAGATGGTGCCAGGAGGAGGGCTTCCACTTTGTAAGGAACTGGACGTCCTTCTGGGGAAAGAGTAAGCTCTACCGGCGGGACGGCCTGCACCTGAGCACAGAGGGAAGTAGACTACTGGCTGCCAATGTGAGGAAGGAGATCGAGAGGGCTTTAAACTGAGGAGAGGGAGAAAGCCGACAGCTGATCTGATGTTGACGCTTCGGACAACAGTATCCAGAACAGATGCTGAACGGGCTGACTGCACGGAGGAAGTAGAGAGACCAGTGGATTTCAGGATCAGACAGCGAGGGAAACAACAGGTAAAGGGAGCTTGCTGGGTGGAGACTAAGGGGCATGGAGACACAGGGGGACTGGGTGGCAAGAGGGCGAAAGCTGAGGGCATTATAGGGGCTACACAAGGCAAGGGGGATCGAACAGAGGCCGGGGCCCAGGAGGGGGCAAGAAAACCCAGAGGAAAAGCGGGGAAGTGGGGTGGCGGAAATGTGGGGAAGCTGAAAGCTACGAGGGTAAACGCAAAGGGCAAAACAGAAGTACAGGGAGCAGGAGAGGCGGCCCAGGTGAATGCAGAGGTGATTGCAGAGGTGAATGCAGAGGTGGAGGAAAAACGACGGGACCTGCGGTGCTTATACGCAAATGCAAGAAGCCTCATGGCCAAGATGGATGAACTAGAGGTCGTGGCCAAGGGGGAAGACCTGGATATAATTGGAATTACAGAAACATGGTGGACAGAAGAAAATCAATGGGATGTGGCGCTGCCGGGGTACAAGCTCTACAGGAGAGACAGGACCCACAAGAAGGGGGGAGGCATAGCACTATATATAAAGGACTCTATCTACTCGGTCGGGATGGATATGGCAACGAAGGCAGAGGGGCTGGAATCGCTATGGGTCAAATTGCCGGGAAACAAGGGTGCAGGCATAAAACTGGGGCTGTACTATCGCCCACCTGGCACGCCGGAAGGACTCGGACATGACCTGGAAGCTGAACTGAGACAGGAGTGCAGGGTTGGAAGTGTAACAGTGATGGGGGACTTCAACTACCCAGGGATAGACTGGAGTACGAGTCAATCCAACTGCACTAGGGAAACAGGATTTGTAGAAGCTGTGAGGGACTGCTTCATGGAGCAACTGGTCAAGGAACCGACGCGGGGGAGTGCTACCCTTGACCTCATCCTGAACGGATTAGGGGGGCCTGCAAGAGGGGTAGAAGTGGGAGGACCACTAGGCAACAGCGACCACAATGCGATCAGATTCACATTAGAAAGGGGGACACCCATAGTAAGGAGAACTGCAACAACTGCGCTCAACTTCAAGAAAGGGAACTATGTTGCTATGAGGGAAATGGTGGGGAGGAAGCTCAGAAACATCTTTAGGATGGAGACTGTGGAAAGCGCCTGGACCCTATTCAGGGACACCCTGCAGGAAGCACAAAAAACATACGTCCCCAGTTTCAGGAAAGGCTGCAAGAACAAGCGGTCAAAGGACCCGATTTGGATCTCAGCAGAAGTAAAGAAGGCAATGAATGACAAAAAAGTATCTTTCCGGAGATGGAAAAAGGATCCAACGGAGGAAAATCACCAGGCGCACAGGAAATGCCAAAAAGAATGCCACCGAGAGGTTAGAAAAGCAAAAGGGAAATACGAAGAGGGGCTGGCCAGGGAAGCAAAAAACTTCAAGGCATTCTTCAGTTACGTAAAGGGGAAACGACCAGCGAGAGAGGAGGTGGGGCCGTTGGACGATGGGGATAGGAAGGGAGTGATTAAGGAGGATAAAGAGGTAGCTGAGAGGTTGAACACGTTCTTCTCGTCGGTTTTCACGAGAGAAGACACATCTAATATACCGGACTCAGAGGAGCTCATGAGTGGGGAACAGGCTGAAAAATTGGAGCACATAGAGGTAAGTAAGGAGGATGTCCTCAAACAGATAGACAGGTTAAAATGCGGCAAATCACCGGGTCCGGACGGGATCCACCCAAGGGTTCTGAAGGAACTAAGACAAGAAATAGCAGGCACAATCCAGCATGTTTGTAACCTATCCTTGAAAGCTGGAGAGGTACCAGAGGACTGGAAATTGGCGAATGTCACACCTATCTTCAAGAAGGGATCGAGAGGTGACCCCGGGAACTACAGGCCGGTGAGCCTGACTTCAATTATAGGGAAGATGGTGGAAGCTATGATAAAGGACGGCATTTGCGAGCACATTGAAAGAAATGGCCTACTGAGAACAAGCCAGCACGGATTCTGTAAGGGAAGGTCGTGCCTAACGAACCTTCTGTACTTCTTTGAGGGAATAAGGGTGGACAATGGAGAACCCATCGACATCATTTACCTCGATTTTCAAAAGGCTTTTGACAAGGTACCACATGAAAGGCTGCTTAGGAAACTGTGGAACCACGGGGTGAGAGGGGATGTGCACAGATGGATCGAGCACTGGTTGTCGGGTAGACTGCAGAGGGTCGGAGTAAAGGGCCAATATTCTGACTGGCGGGGAGTCACGAGCGGAGTGCCACAGGGATCGGTGCTGGGGCCGTTACTCTTCAACATATTTATCAATGACCTGAAAAAGGAGGCAAAGTGCGAGGTTATAAAATTTGCAGACGATATCAAACTGTGCGGTAGAGTTAGCTCCAGGGAGGAGTGTGAGGACCTGCAAAGGGACCTAGACAAGCTGGAAGACTGGGCAAACAAATGGCAAATGCGCTTTAATGTGGAAAAATGCAAGGTTATGCATATAGGGAAAAAGAACCCGTTGTTCAACTACAAATTGGGGGGGGCATTGTTGGGAGAAAGCAATCTTGAGAGAGACTTGGGTGTGCTGGTGGATGCATCACTGAAGCCATCTGCACAGTGCGCAGCGGCCTCAAAAAAAGCCAACAGAATGCTGGGCATCATAAAGAGGGGCATAACTACCAGGACGCGGGAAGTCATCATGCCACTGTATCGAGCGATGGTGCGTCCGCATCTGGAATACTGCGTTCAATATTGGTCGCCGTACCTCAAGAAAGACATGGAGGTACTTGAGAGAGTCCAAAGGAGAGCAACGAAACTGGTAAGAGGGCTGGAACACTACCCATATGCTGAGAGGTTGGATAGGCTGGGGCTCTTCTCTCTGGAAAAAAGGAGGCTCAGGGGTGATATGATAGAGACCTTCAAGATCATGAGGGGCATAGAGAGGGTGGATAGGGACAGATTCTTCAGGCTGAAGGGGACAACAGGTACGAGGGGGCATTCAGAGAAACTGAAGGGAGATAGGTTCAAAACGAATGCAAGGAAGTTTTTTTTCACCCAGAGGATCGTGGACACTTGGAATGCGCTACCGGAGGAAGTGATCAGGCAGAGTACGGTACAGGGATTCAAACAGAGACTGGATGGATTCCTGAGGGATAAAGGGATCGTGGGATACTGAGAAAGCTAACCAGAAAATAAATGTAGAAACCCAACCAGGTCGTGCAGGTGCAAGACCGGAGGGCTAGGACTTTGATAGGAAGATAGGACTCAATTAGGAAACCAAGGAGGCATGGGGGCACCTACTGGTGATTTAGACAGGTCGTGACCTGTTTGGGCCGCCGCGGGAGCGGACTGCTGGGCAGGATGGACCTATGGTCTGACCCAGCGGAGGCACTGCTTATGTTCTTATGTTCTTATGAAACATATAAGTACATCACGGGACACATCGAGTCAGAAGATGATATCTTCTGGCTCATGGGACCCTCGACCACCAGAGGGCATCCGCTGAAAATCAGGGGAGGGAAGTTTCATGGCGACTCCAGGAAGTACTTCTTCACCGAAAGAGTAGTGGATCATTGGAACAGACTCCCACTCCAGGTGATAAAGGCCAGCAGCGTGACAGATTTTAAGAGAAAATGGGATACTCACGTGGGATCTTTAAGGGAGTAAATTCAAGGGAGGGGATACTTGGAATGGGCAGACTTGGTGGGCTATAGCCCTTTTCTGCTGCTTTTTTCTATGTTTCTATGATGTAAATATAGTGGTAGGCTATTCCAGACTTTGGGACTTTGGAATTTGAACATAGATTTAAATAGTTTATGGTGTTAAACTTGGTGGGGAAAAGGAAAGGTCAGTTTCAGGTATTGTGTCTTTCTTGAGTTATGGAAACAGCAGGGAAACTTGATGCCCAATACAAGTCTGTTAGAGTTATCTTCATAAATTGATTTGTAGGTCATGCAAGGAATATTGAAATGAACTATTATTTTTCACTAACAGTCAGTGTAATTCTCCCAATAGCAGGCTAGCCTCCTCAAATTTGCCTCTTCCCAAAAATTAATCTAGACACTGCATTCTGGAGTAGTTGCAATGTCTGATATTTCTTCTCAGTGATGCCATAGTACAAAGAGTTACAATAGTCTAGGTATGGGAGTAAGATGGCTTCTGCAACAATTCTGAAATAATTTTGGCATAGGAAGGATCTAATCATTCTTAGTTGTCTTAGTATAAAAAAATTGACCAAAGCATAGATCTGATCTCTAAAGGAAAAATAAGAATCTAGAATAATGCTTAGTATTTTTGAAGTTTTCTCAATCTTAAGGATATCTTATGTAGTTAATACTAGATCTGTACAGAGTAATGAGTTATAGTCACCAAACCAGAGCACTTTGGTCTTCAATTTATTAAGTTTAAGGAAGTTCTTTTATGTCCAAGTACTCAGGTATTCAATAGTCTGTGTTAGGGTAACATCAAAATAATATTTGGCTATGCAAAGTAGGAAGATATTGTCTTTGTATAAAAAATATGTGAACATGAGGAGACAAGATTTTTTATTCCTAATGCTCTTAAGTAGATGTTGAACAAGGAATGAGACAGTGGAGAGCCTTGTGGCACTCCACAAAAGCATTATATTTGGGAACTTCCCTTTCTTACTTCATAGGTTCTATTTCCGAAGAAGTCTGAAAACCATTTTAGAACCATTCCATGTATACCTAGTTCACTCATCTTTAGAAGAAGTTCATTGTTTTAATATCATGTTTATTGAGGTCAACCAAAGCAACAAAGGACATACAGGAAATACAAATGCAACTGGGAAATACAGATGCAAACAAATACAAGTGGCTGGGAAGAGTGCAAAAACAATACAGGACAAGCAGCCGCACCAGCAGCTTTGGTTATGGGTACTTGGACGATCAGGCTTTTTGTTCATCCAAGTAGCCATTTAGGACACTTTTTAGACGTTTTTTTTTTTATTATGAACCCCATACTGTCCAGAAAATTCATTGACAACACTGGAACTGCAGCTATCCTAGCTATCATAGCAATAGCTTAAAAAACATAATGCCTCCAAGAACAATCCCAAATGAGTATAATCACTAAGAACATCCCCAACCACCACCCCACCCCTGAGAAGAATTTAGACTTCCATACTACTTTCCTGCCCATCCTTCCCAGCCTTCCCACCATCTCAATGAGGTTTGGGTCATATGACCCGCTTAATATATTTGACCTGATGAAGGGCCATAGCCCCCAGCTCTAAATCATGTCCCAAACACATACTGCTGTTATCCCTTATGCCTTACCATTGGGGCAATATTGATCCCCAATTGTTCATGTTGCTTTATTAGCCTGGATTAAAAATGGTGGCTCTGATCCATAGCTGTAGTCTTTCAGAACCATCTCTAGAGGTCAAGTTATCAAATAAGGTTGTGCCATCCTACAGCTATGGAACAGATCCATTATTTTCAATTTGAGCTTGAGAAGAGACAAAAATGTCTGAGGATTACTCATGCCCTCTATCTAACCTACTAGAGACAGTAGACAGTAGATGCTGGGGGTCAGAATGGAATCAGGATTCAGATTGAAAGGATTAGTTGCATTTTTGTGCAGTGGTTTGTGGTATCTGCTTGCTGGTAGCATGAGTGAGGTAATAATATAATAATCTTCCTTCTCAGATATGGACACCTGTATAACATGCCCTGATGATGAATGGCCCAATCAGAAAAGAGATGCTTGCATCCCAAAGGTGGTAACTTTCCTGTCTTTTGAAGAGCCTCTAGGGATTGCTTTAACTTCCATCAGCATGTTCTTCTTTCTCATCACTGCTGTCATCTTGGGAATCTTTATTCATCACCGAGATACTCCCATAGTGAGAGCTAACAACCAATACCTCAGTTACATTCTCCTCATCTCCCTCATGCTCTGCTTCCTCTGCTCCTTGATATTCATTGGTCATCCACAGGAAGTGAACTGCATTCTCAGACAGACTACCTTTGGGATCACATTTTCCATCACTCTTTCCTCTATACTAGCAAAAACGATCACAGTGGTCATGGCCTTCCAAGCCACCAAACCAGGAAGCAACCTCCGAAAATGGATGGGTTCCAGGGTGTCAGTTTCTATAGTCCTTTGCTTTTCCCTTCTTCAAACTGTCCTGTGTCTCGCCTGGTTGTTCACTGCTCCCCCATTCCCACATCTAAATATGAAGTCATTAACTGGAACAATATTAATTGAATGTAATGAAGGATCAATAGTTGCATTTTACTGTGTTCTGTGTTACCTGGGATTTATGGCTGGTATCAGCTTCAGTGTAGCTTTTCTAGCAAGAAATCTACCTGACAGTTTCAATGAGGCTAAGTACATCACCTTCAGCATGCTGGTATTTTGCAGTGTCTGGATTTCCTTCATCCCAACATACCTGAGCACCAAGGGAAAGTACATGGTGGCAGTAGAGATTTTTGCTATTCTGGCCTCCAGTGGTGGAATACTGAGTTGCATTTTTCTTCCCAAATGTTACATTATTCTGCTGAGGCCTGAAAGGAACAACAGGAAAGAACTAAGAAAACTGTAGGGGCCCTTTTACTAAACTGCATTAAGTGCTATCACACGCTTAAAATGGGGAAAAGGATTGATCAGAAAGTGCATTCAAATTTTTGCAGTAGTTTTCCTGTTAGCATGTCCTATTTGCACCTTGTTTATTTATTTATTTGGGAAGATTTTTTTTAATGGGATGGGTAATGGGAATGAATAGTCCAGTGTTAGCTTGCTAATCCATGAAGATGAGCACTTACAAACTTGTTAATGTAGACTTAATTAGTCTTTAGGGGCAACTTTTTTTCTTCGCTACCCATGTAAATGTGTGATACAGTATCAAATGCAAAAATATGTCTTCTATGATCCTACCCAATTGACAACTTTCTTGACGGCCGCTCGACTGAGAGCAGAGACAGTATAAATGCTCATTGTTTAATTTGGACATTTCCTTCAGTTGATCATGTTTCACGTTTCTTTTTTTTATGAATCTTTCATAATAACTTGTTGAATCTATTTCTTGGATCTCAGTATTGAAGACTTGAGTTGAAGTTAAGTTTAAAATTTTTTTATTATCTTTGTCTTATATTATCATAATGTAAATCTGTTTATTTACTTAACTCAACTTTTCTATACAAGTGGATACTTGATAATGTTATAGAAAATCTGATAAATAAATAAATTTTAAAAAAACCCAATTAAGTTAGTGCTGCCTCAATAAGAGGTGCTAAGAGCTCTCACCTTAATTTTTTTTAAGTCCTAAGCACTAAAGAAAAAATTAAGAACTGTCCTGAAAAAAAAAAAAAAGAAATATACTTATGATTTTATTTTAGCACATTTAATAACCTCAATAAGAGGTGCTAAGAGCTCTCACCTTAATTTTTTTTAAGTCCTAAGCACTAAAGAAAAAATTAAGAACTGTCCTGAAAAAAAAAAAAAGAAATATACTTATGATTTTATTTTAGCACATTTTAGTAAAAGAGTTCTGTAATAACTCAGGGGTCCTTTCACTAAGGTTAGTTCTGGTATGGTCCAAAGAGTAGCAAGTAGTTCTATGGTCATGAACCATGTTTAGTGTCAATGCTGCACTTGTAAGTGACTAGATTGGACCACACAAATGACAGTCCTCAATTTAGCTGTTTAGCTATGTGAGTACTTCTACTGGATATCAGCTGGCACCCATAAAACTTCTAGAATGTTCCAAAGGAATTGTATGTGCCATGAAGTGAGAGGTTGATATATACACAGACTGGGATATAATCCTGGCATGTGGATGGAGGGCTGTGGGTATAATGGTATAGACTTGCGATACAGATCTTATGTTTAGAAAATGACTTTTTGGGTGATTATAACTACAGGAAAGAACTATGGCCCAGATTCACTAAAGATAGCGACTCAATCACTGTTGGACAATTCTTTGGCCAATTTTTAAACAGCGGGAAGGGCAGTCCTGCTATCTGGAGGGAATAAGCATCCATCCAGTCAGCTTACAAAAAATATACAAGGGGGATCTAGATGGGCTTGGTGAATGCATGTTTTCAGGGGGGGGGGGTTCCAGAAGGAGGGAGTGGGCATCCCTCCTGCTGGCTGACTTCAGCAGCCTGAGGGTTTCCTGTTGCAGCCACTGAACTGATCATGGCAGGGAGATTCCCTTCGATATGAAATGAGTACCAGCTTCTTTAATAAATACTCATAATGAATTTGAATTATTAAATAACTTATAAATACTAAATTAATAAATATATATATGGATATTTAAATATATGAAAAGTACTCAGTGTCTTATCTCTTGCATGCGAGCCACAATGAGATCATAGAGGGACCATCATAGCACTTTTATGTCCCTTTTCGTATATACTTTCTGATCTGTTATTGTAAGGCCATCCCATTGGTGCTTATAAATTTCTCATATATTATTTAATGAATAATGAAAATATTGCACTTATCTCAGAGGATGGTCTGCTTCTGTGACTCTGCAGGATAGATTTTCAAATAGCATTTAGTGATAATCAGTGTCCAAACGATGCAAACGGTGTATAAGTGCTAAAAAATAAGGGGTTTTCTCAACTCCCCATGTTGAATTTCCTCAGCTCCTCAACTCAGTCCTCAGTTTCACCGTAAATGGTTTTTTCAGGAGGATTATTTACTAAAATGAATAAATATATCAATGATTATCTTACTTACACACTTGAAATTTGAAACTTATAACTAAGCACTATTCATTAATGTCACTAGATTTCTTATTATTGTGCTTATTCTACATCCAAACAATATATCTATCATATATATATATATATATATATATATATATATATATATATATATATGTGTGTGTGTGTGTGGTATCAACTAGGATTTAAAATGGGAGGGTCTGAACTAGTGAACACTAATTTATATCTTATCTAAACCTGTCAAAAGTGCCAAGAAGACCTATCGCTTCTTTCGTGGGTCAAAGATGTTCCGCTTGTAATCATCTACCCAAATATACCTTATATCTTAGACAGTACAAACCCAAATACAGTAAATATGAAATGAATCTGTAATTCAAAACTTTTCAAATAAGATGAGAGTTTGTTACCTTATAATAACAGATCAGAAAGTATATATGAAAAGGCACATAAAAGTGCTATGATGGTCCCTCTATGATCTCAATGTGGCTCGCATGCAAGAGATAAGACACTGAGCACTTTTCATATATTTAAATATCCATATATATATTTATTAATTGATTATTTATAAGTTATTTAATAATTCAAATTCATTATGAATATTTATTAAAGAAGATGGTACTCATTTCATATCAATCGTAACACGCTACCAGCAAGCCAGTAATTTTAGACTCCTATAATTCTATAAGGAGATTCCCTTGTCATGTTTAGCTCAGCTGCAACACAATTCTCTAACCAACACCTGTGACAAGGTTAGAGAACTGGAATGGTTAGGCATCTGTACATTGGGATAGACATAGTGCAGTATAGGATGCCAATGTGTAATTATCAAAAGCTGCTTAGGCAGCTTCTGAGACCAGGAATCCTATAAAGAATCCAGGTCTGAATGTTTGGAACACCATTGGTAGATGAGTGTGGCATAAGGCCTTGTTGCAAGGAGCTGAACAACATTGCAGGCTTCAATTCACACTTTAGCTTTATCTGGACTATCTTAGTGTGGCTGTTATGTTTCTCTGCTGATCTAGTGGTGTGATATTGTGCACCATATAGAACTATATATATGTGATAGGCATGGTAACATATTGCCATTAACCCTGATTGTGATGCCAGTGTTCAATCTGCATAGACTAGGAGACTGTATAGACCAATCAGGGTTTTTTTTTGTTTTTTTTTAAAGTCAATCATTTTTATTGGAAAAGAACAGCAAAACAAAAATCAATAGAGCAGAGCATCCAAGTATGACAAAAGCAGCTGTAGTAATAACAACAGGGAAAGCAGAAACTGCCAAACACATACTGGGGGAATGTATAAGCAACCCATGGCAGTAAGAAATAAAATCTCAATACATAGACAATAAGAGATAAGAAAAGAAGGAGCACTGTAAAGTTAGTCAGCAAGTACAATCACAATATTGCATCAATGGAGACCAGATATGATGGAAAGCCAATTGGGAACCCCTGCATTCAGCCAAACGGAACTCATATTTGTAGGTCAAAAGAACCATGTTCCACCAACGAGATGTAGACACTGGAGTTTGCTGTTTCCAATGAAGCAACACAGTCTTGATGGCCAGTCCAAGAAGAATGTCAAAAAGAATGGAGTGGTGGTGTGAAAGTGGTGGATCCAGAATGGCTGAGCGTAATATGATCTGACTATACGTCAGGGACATCGGAGAAGGGAGGACATGGCTCACAATATCTCCCTTCTCCAACCAAAATCCAGAAATGAAGGAACAGTCAAAGAGTAAATGCTGAAAGGTGCCAATATTCATCATGCATCGCCAACATTTATTGGATGAGGTCGGAGAAACGCGTTGTTGTTTAACAGGAGTCCAGAGTGATTTATGAAGAACAAAGAACAATGATTGTCTAATTGAGGCCGAATGCAGGGGTCGATTACAATGGCACCATATCTGAGACCATTGATGTGCAGAAACGGTGCAATTAAGATCATGCATCCACATCCTTTGAACAGGAAGAAAACATTCCTGCATGAATTCTGTAGAACATCATAAATCTTAGACATTACATGAGTTTTATTACTCCAAGAGGTCAACAATGATGACAAAGAAAGAGATCCCCAATGGAGATTCTCTAGAGCAGGCCCAAAAGCAGCATGAATACTGTGACAGAGTTGGAGATAACGATATACCTGATGAGAGGGCAACTCATACGCTGATTGTAAGAACATAAAAAGATAAGAAGTTGCCTCCGCTGGGTCAGACCAGAGGTCCATCGTGCTCAGCAGTCCGCACCCGTGGCGGCCCATCAGGCCCATGACCTGTAATGTGATCCTTCTCTAAGCCCTTTGATCCCTTTTATCCTTTTATCCATACTCATCAGAGTGTGATCCTTCTATCCATATGTCTTCAGAGTGTGATCTAACATGACATCTCAAACATGCCAAATACCACAAGCAATCCATTCAGGCCAAAACACCATACGAGAATCAGCAGTAATGTTAGGATTACCCCAAATAGGAGAATGGATATTAGTATATAATGGATGTTTTAAAGTGCGCCCAAAACCGAGTATCACATGTTGAGTAACAGCACCTCCCATTCTTTAAAACATGGAGCTGTGCTGGAAAAGCAGACAGTATCCAAAGGATATGGCAGCACCAAGTCATGTTCTAACATACCCCAGTAGGGCAAAGCACTGCTTGCTTGGGGCAAAAAACATTTACTGGCACCGTGCAGTATGGCAGCGATGGCATAATGAGAGTACTGCAGAAAATTAACCTCACCTTGGTGCCACGGTTTCTTAAGGATAGACAGTGCAATATGGGAGGGCTTCCCATTCCACAAAAATTTGGTCAAAATCCGGTCAATTTTTTTAAACAGGGTAGTAGGAAGGGGTAATGGCAACATTTGCAAAACATATAAAATTTGGGGGGGCCAACATCATACGAATGGTCTCTAATCTGCCCCACCATGTTAAACATAAGGGGGACCACTGAGTACAGAATGTTTGGAACTTAGAGGGCAGTAACTTGACATTCAGGGCCACCGTATCTTGCCAGGTGTTGCAAAAGTGAATCCCTAAGTATTTAATAACAGTGGAACACCAAGTAAGACCATAAGGAGCAACTATAGCTTGAGTGCAGTAGGCATTCAGAGGCAGGACCTCAGTCTTATCCCAATTAATGGTATAACCGGATAGCCGACCAAAACTTGAGAGAAGAGTAAGGACAGCCGGAAGGCTAACTACCGGTCTGGAGATATAGAGGAGCACATCATCTGCAAAAGCTGATACATGCACCTCATTCGGGCCCACCTGTATATATTGAATATCAGGAGAAGAATCTAGGCTCCGTAGCAAGGGTTCCAGGGCCAGATTGAACAGAAGTGGCGACAAAGGACAACCCTGTCTGGTGCCCCGAGACAAGGAAAAGTAAGGGGATAAATATCCATCCACATTCAATCTGGCCCTGAGATTAGCATACAAAAGGTGAACCATATCAATAAAAGCATCCCCTAATTGGAACCACCGCAGAGTATAGAATAAATATTTCCATTCCACATATTCAAAGGCCTTCTCTGCGTCCAATGACATCACACATGTTGGGATGGAAATATTTCGGGCAGCCTGTAGCACATGACAAAAGACTCTGGAATTATCCGCTGTCAGCCGCCCTTTCACAAACCACATTGAGTAGGACGAATGAGCAATGGGAGAGCTTTAGCGAGTCTTTCTGCAAGGAGTTTTGCATAAATTTTACAATCATAACTGAGTAAAGATATGGGTCTATAATTTTTAGGAAGTAGGGGGTCCCGGCCGGGTTTGGGAAAGACCACTATATCTGCTTCAACAAAGGTGCACCCACTAGTCCCTCTCTCCAGAAAGTCAGCATATAGCCTAGATAGTTGGGGAAGCAAGAGCTTCTGAAAAGTTTTATAAAAGCCCAAGGAAAGTCCATCTCCCCCAGGAGTCTTACCAGACTTCAGGCCATCTATGGCCGCACCAATTTCCGATTCTGTGAGAGGTCTATTAAGATCCGCAAGAAGCTGAGGTGTAAGTGTAGGGGGGGTCATGTCCTTGAAGAAATCATCAAAATCTGCTGCGGAAGGGTTAACTCCTGAAGTATATAAATGTTCATAAAAGGATCGAAAATGGTCAGCAATGGCAGTAGGATCCATAATGAGAGAACCGGACGGTTTAAGAGCTTTGATATGACCAGTTCTTTTTTTCTGCTTGAGGTAGTTGGACAGCAATGTGCCCGCTTTGTTATGATGTTCATAATATAAAGCCCCCTCGTGCAGCAGTATGATACCAGCCCTCTCAGACAGAATGGAATTGTACTGGAATTTAAGTTTGCAAAGCTGCATTAAAGCTGAGGCATTGGGGGAAGTATGATATTTGACTTCTAAAGATTTAATCTGGTTGTCCAATTCAGTAAGTAAACGTTTACATTCTTTATTAAGATGAGCAGAGTATGCTATGATTTTTCCTCTCAGGTATGCCTTATAAGCGTCCCAAAGAGTTTGTTAGGACCATCTCCGGGGTGTCATTATGGACAAAATATTCTTCGGTCCATTCCTCAACATGAGTCAGAAATTTAGTGTTCGCTAAGAGAGCAGCATTCAAACACCAATTAGGGGCAGGGGATAATGAGGCAGAAAGACTGAAAGAGACCAAGATAGTTGAATGATCAGTGAGAGGACAGGAAAGTATAGAAGAGGAGTATACAAACTGCAAAAGGGGTTGAGACAGAAGGAAATAATCCAAGTGCATGGCAGAGGCGTGGGGCGCAGACCAGAAGGTATATTCGAGGTCTTTAGGGTGACGCCAGACATCAGCCAGGCCATCAGGATCGAAAGCGTATAAGAGGATTGGGATCTGCGGTCCAGGTGTGCATCTAGAACCAGATTCCCACCCACTATAAAATAATTAGTGGAGATAGAAGCCAGTTCCTTGGCTAAGGCTCGAAAGAACCCTATGTCAGCAATATTAGGGCCATAAAGCGTAAAGAAGGTGTAGCTTTGGGAATCAATGTCCAGTGTGACCGTTACCCAACAACCCCGAGAATCATGAGAGGAATGCACAATGGTGTATTTAAGGGGTTTAGAAAGTAAAATAGCCACACCTCCCTTGGAGGAAACGGCGGGAGAGAAGAAACAATGAGATACCCAGTCCCGTTTTAGTTTAGCAGACTCAATCGTAATCAATTTGGTTTCTTGCAAAAAGACAACTTGAGCTGAATGATGTTTACAAAACAACAATGTTTTCTTCCTTTTGATGGGGTGATTTAAACCCCTAACATTCAAAGATAACACTTTACATAAGGTCATCCGTAACCGGTAAAAGATAGAATGGCACAGAAAGAAACTGTACAGCGCATACACACACTGCCCGCTGCCCTGCTAGCCCAAAACAAGACAATAGCTGCCAAGCTCTGAACAAAAAAGGAACAAACCCCAGACATACACACATGCATACAGCCCCCCACCCACCCTACATTCATCCAAACTCCCCCCCACCCACAAGACAGAAGCCTTGTAACCATCCTGCCCAAAAGGCGACCCAAAGGCCTGTGGAGGGGGAGAGGCACCACAACATAGAGGCTCTAAGTCAACTCCCTCCCCCAACAGCCCCGCAGAGACCAATGTTGGAGAAAACAGAAAACATAACTGGTATAGCAAATCGCTCACACCCCTTATAGAGGCAAGTCAACAGTAGCAGCCAAGGCCGCTCAGCACAATGTGCATCACAAAAAAAAGAATAAGAAACATAGCAAATTCAGAGATACAATCAGGTATCCATGCGTTGCAGCTCTTCGTGCTCCTTTAGAAAGCAATCCACTTCATCAGGGTCAGTATAAGTTTTTGTTCTGTTTTGATAGGTGATTTTGAAGTGTGCCGACGATAGAAGACCAAACCGGACCTCAAGAGCGCACAGACGGGGGCACAAGGCCAGAAACTTTTGTCGTTTTTCCGCTGTGGCTTTTGTATAATCAGCCGAAATGTAGATGGTTTGACCTTGCCATTCGAGCTTATGAAGAGATCTCATTTTGGCCAGAATCAGAGCCACATGAGGGAAGCGTAGCAGCTTCATCACCACCGGTCTTGCACGCTGAGAGCCAGACGATGCTTTAGTCGGCACCCTGTGGGCTCTCTCCACCTCCAGGGTCCGGTCGAATTTGAGAGAGAGCACCTTGGGGAGCCAATCTTCAAAGAATTTGCAGGCATCAGGTCCCTCGATCCCCTCATTCAAGCCGCTGATACACAAGTTATGCCGACGCCCTCGGTTACCAAGATCTTCCAGCTGGGTCTCCAGTGCATGGAGGGCTCTCCGATCCATTTTTTGGTTCATAGCAATCTCATCTACGAGCTGAGTCTTCCGTTCCAAAACAATCATCTTAGCATCCATCGCCGACAGCTTTTCCGTGAGATTCATAATCTCGTGCTTAATGTCTTTAATATCATCTTTGCTCTCCGACATCATATTAGAGATCTGATGCAGTTGATTCAAGATCGTTAGCTCAGGATCAACACGTGGTCTGCCCACATCGCTCTTTGTAGTGTGGCCACCAGTATTACCCAGAGCAGGGCTCTGTAGAAACTTGATGGCTACAAACAATAATGCAATCGCGTGTGACCCGGCCTGGAGTCACCCTGCAGGACTGGAGTTTATAGTAGCAATGAAAAATTCAATCAAACACAAATAAAGTTCCAACAAATGTGGCTTGTCAGGATAAAGTTCTTTTTACTTAATTCCTTAAGGCAGGTAAGTACTTTTTCAGACTTTATAACCTCAGTCAGGTTTCCACACAGCTTTAATAACCAAAAAACCAAAGAGAAAAAAAACAAACTGCCAAAAGAGAAAAAGGCAGGAAAATAAAGCCGCTCACAATACAGTGCAACTTTCTTTCTGTGTTTCTTAAGTCCCACTTATCCCTGAGACCTCAGCTCAATACCGAGCTTACTCTGCTTGCTGAAAAGCAGGTATTTCACTTCATCAAAAAATACAGTTCAGCATTCAAGTTTTCCTTAATTTATAGTCCTTGCAGCAAATGAAGGAAAGCCTCTGGCAATCAGAATATGGTTGCCAGGAAAAGGAGAGAGTCATAGGTTTTGCCAAAAACAAAGGCCTTCAGAAAAGGCTTTCAAATTCCCTCCCAGAATGGAAGCAAAACCTCTCCCCACTCTCTCTAAGCTTTCTCACAAAATCAGCATTCAAAAACAAAATACACAGCACACAAACAGGTCCAAAACACACTCACTGTTTGTGACTCAAAGTCAGGTTCAGCTGCATAGGTTCAGGCAAATTACACTCACAGTCAGCACAAGACTCTTGGAAGTCCATAGGTTCTTCAAACAGGTAAGACAAATCCTCTGGCTGTTCAACCTCCATCGGTTCCATAGGTTGAGGCCTGTTGTCCCTGTTTGGCTCGGCAGGGTCCCTAGGGAGGCAAGGCCTAAACTTCCTCCCTAAGCGGCTTGCTGGTCTGAATGCCACTGCTGGCTTTTCTACCTTAGGGGCGTGCCCTGCTCTAGGTGAGTCAGCAGTAGCCCAGGGTCCCCTAGAGCTCCCCTGGTGGTGAGTTGTACATAATTCACCTATCTCATCCTCAGATAAGTCAGGCTCCACCTGGTGGTCACTGACCCTGTTTCTCACAATAAATTCCTGAGAGATCCTGGAATCTTTCTTCCTGGGTTTTAGTGTTACTTTATCTTTTACCTTAGCTGGGACCTTGACAGGCCTTGTGTCTGTTTGGTCACAGTAGGCATATGGGGATCCTGTTTCGGCCGCTTAGCACCCGAAGTGCCGGCAAAGGCAGCCTCAATTTTACCCTGTTTAGAAAGAGGCATCGTTGCAGCAGAGAGTCATGAATTTTTAGGGATAGTGAGTGATAAGCGATAATTAGCAGAGCTGTTGGCGGGAGCTCGTGACTCAAGCCTCCATATTGAAAAGGCTCTCTAGTGCTCCCCCAACCATGCAGGTTTTTAACTACCTTTAAACATTCCATAGATCTTATCCCCCCTCAATCTCCCTTTTGGTCTGATCTCTCCCCGTATCCCTCCATGGTTCCAGTCTCCCAACCATAGTCCCCTCCCCTTACCCCATAGTTCTGATTTCCCAATCCCTCCCCATATCTCAGAGAGACTACAGGAACTCACGGCAGTCATTTCCTATTGGCGATCTGTTCTGCCCCTATACCAAGGGAGAAGTGTAAAATCTTGTATTCAAGTTTCCTGCATTTCTTATTAATTATGCAATGTTTGTATATTTTTCAGCCTGACTCCCATGCCTCTGAGGCAGGCTTCTATTTGGAGGCTAAAACACGGACCATGTCAGGTTTCCAAAGACTGATGATAATATATCCATGTATTTTTTACATGTATTTATTTTGTCTTGTGGGTCACAAAGGACTAAATACATTTATTTATATATTTATTTTGATTAAAGTTTATATGAATAAAATTTGTTGGTGTCAAGGTTGATGTGTTCTGTCCTGCTCCCCACTTGTTGTTTTTTTTCTTTTTGTTTGACTCTATGGTTGTTGTTCCTAGTTTTTTTGGTTTGCATTGGTTCTGAATTACATTAGTTTTGAATTGCACCTTGAGATGCCTATAGTGAGCTTAGGCATTGTTAGGTGTTTTAACTTTAGGCACACCCTATTAAAGCCAGCTGTTTCTTGGCCTAAATGAGTGTGCCTAAGTCCAAAACATGTACCTGCATGACAAACATGCTCACAATCCACCCGTAACCTACTTTCAGGTAGGTGCCTTGGACTAGATAATTATCTCAAAATGGCACCATTCAATTACTACTACTACTACTACTAATAATAATAATAATTTTATTCTTATATACCGCCATATCGAAAAACTTCTAGGCGGTTCACAACAAGGTGAGCTAATACATGGGATACAGATTAAATATAAATTAGAATAATGGACTTAAAAACAGATAAAGACAGAAAGCATTTACAATATAATGCAGAAAATACCGGCATGGCATAGAAAGAAGTAATATATAGAACAGATAAAATACATCAAGTTGAATATAAAGAATTTGATTGAAAAAATGAAGCAGAATTCATTAAGATAAGTGCAATTTGCATCAATTACAAGGTACCAATTAAGTCTTTTAAACAATTAAGTTAGGCTCCTAGATCAACCAGACAGGCTAATGTAAGTGCCCAACATTAGGTATTCAACTTTATTGAATTCAGCACTATTTCCATTAAATAAAAAGCAAACTATATGAAATAAAACTCAGCACAATTCTCTTTCAATATAGCAAGAAACACCCGCAATTTTTTTGTAATTAAACAACTGATAAATTCAGCTCTAAGACAGAAAATATTCTATATACCAGTGAGCCCTGCTCTGGCCTTTAGGGGATTGAATATCTGGTAGATTCTAATCAATGAAATTCATTGTATAATTTATTTATTTTCTTTATATTATAAATCAAGTGCATAATTCCCATGCTGGCATTATTACACTCCTCACAAAGCACTCCTTTCCAATTAATATTTATCTTGCAAGGTCATGTTCAGAAAAAAACAAGTTTAGAAATGCAATATATATTTATTATTAAATGCAAAAGCCAGTGGATGATATCCCTCGAGGCTGAACCTATCAGGAGCAGAATCCTATAAAGATCACCTAATGCCCACAAAGCTGCAGGATACTCGCTCGGATCAGAGTTCACATCAACATCAGGAGAAGGCTTCTCTGGTTCACCCGTAATATGATCTGTGTCCATCAAAGGGTCTTCTCAGTGTCAGTTTGAAACTTCTTGCTTAATACTTAATACACAGATTTGAAAAGGTAGGGGTCACTGTGACCTGTGAAGAATTCTCCACTAGAAATTATCCAGAGTGACAGTGCAGGAAGAGCAGTTGTTTCTCACCTTGAAAGATGGGAGCTCATCACCTTTTGATTTTATTAAAATTTTACACTGATCTCTGGAAGCCTGTTGAGTGCCAGTGCCCAAAGATGGATATAAACTTTTCAGAAGATGGCTACTACATGGATGGGGACATTATAATTGGGGGATTTGTTCAACTGTATGGTGTTCAATTAACTAAATCCTTTAGCAACATAATATCTTTTACATACTCAGAGTAAGTAGCATTGTGCATTATCTACTGTTTCAGAATTGTTTGTAAGTTGCTCCGTGACTAGCTGTTGATTTGAACTGCAGATGTAACTTGTACCTGTATGAATAATAATAATAATAATAATAATAATTTTATTCTTATATACCGCCAAAGCCATGGAAGTTCGAGGCAGTTTACATGAAGTGCTGGACAATCAGCGAAGAGATCACAATCACACATCAATACAATCATACATAATGAAAGAAGTAGAAAGCTATATATTTTTACCAATTTTTTAAAATTGAAGTAGGATGAGGAGAGCATGATAATGTTACTAAGCCAATCTTTCCATTTGCCTGCCTGGAAAGCAAGGGTTCTGTCCAAGAATCTTTTTTAGTGGCAGGCCTTTATTGTCGGATAGGTGAACAGCTATATTCTTCATGTGGGCCTAATAGAACTTGCCAGATTAAATTGGGAAACTAGATAAGTGGGGGCCAGACCAAATATTGATTTATAACACAGACAAGAGAACTTAAACAGGATTCACGCCTCCAGGGGCAGTCAATGGAGTTTTGAAGGATCCCAAGTAAATGATGTTGCAATAATAGAGCAAGATTAAGATGGAAGATTGAACCAGTAAGTGGAAGGATGCTGCATCCTGGTATTTTCTGATGATTCTAAGTTTCCATAGTACTGAGAAGCATTTTTTAACCAATAAATCTGTGTGAGCATTTAGAGTGAGGTGACAGTCCAGGGTCACTCCCAAGATTTTAATAGAGTGGTCAATAGGAAAGTCCCAACCATTCAAGGAAATCGATGAGTCTTTGATTTTGTCGTTAGGGCTTGCAAGGAAAAATTTAGTTTTGTCTGTGTTGAGCTTCAATTTGAATTTGGTCATCCATAGTTCAATTTGCTTTAGAATTGATGATAGATGAATCTTTGTCTCGTAGGTCAGAGTAGTAAGGGGAATAACAATGGTGATATCATCAGCATAGATATAAAATTTAACTTTTAAGCTTTGTAGTAAGTTCCCAATGAGGCAAGGTAAATGTTGAACAATTTAGGGGATAGAGGAGAGCCCTGTGGGACTCTGTAAGAGTTTTTTATTGTCATTATAGACTTGATTTGACCGTTTGCTCAGAAAACCCCAAACCATTTTAACACGTTATCTGAAAGACCAATTGACTCCAGACAGTCAATCAGAATAGCATGGTCAACCAGATTGAAGGCACTACTTAGGTCTAGTTGCAGAATTAGAGCACTGGTACCGTGACTGAATAAGGTGTGAAGGAAGTCCAGCAGTGATGCAATGACAGTTTCAGTGCTGAACCCAGAACGAAAACCAGACTGATTGTCTTGCAGTATGCTAAATTTGTCCAGGCTCTTTGGTGGTTAATGTCTTATTAGGAGTTTACAGTACATTTTCCTGCTTCTATTGTTTAAGATATTACAGTATTTATAATTACATTAGAGGTTTTGGTGTCAACATTTAGAGTCTTGGAATATTTTTATTCACCATTGAACATATAAACTAATGATAAACTATAGCAAGTGAATTCTTACTAGCCAAGTATTCAGCTTCCATACCCTGCTAATATTTTACCATTATTTTGTTTTATTTGCAGTTTAATATTTTTATACTTTTATCCATTTTAAAACAGATGAACATGCCCTGATAATCCTGTCTGAAAATATCATGTGCCCAGTGAAAAGTGCTTTTTTTATTTATTTATAAGGTTATTCATTTATTATAACAAATAAAAACCATAAGCAATTACAAATCAGTTCCAGGAAACAATAAAATCATACACAAACTTATATTTCTAGTCCACATTATTAGGACAACTGTTAGGGCATAGAAAGGGCAGAGAAAGAGTAGACAGGGACAGATTTTTTAAATTATGGGGAACCACAAGTACAAGGGAGCACTCAGAGAAATTGAAAGGGGGAAGGTTTAGAACAAACGCCAGGAAGTTCTTTTTTACCCAGAGGGTGGTGGATACATGGAACGCACTACCGGAGGATATGATAAGCAGGAGCACGCTACAGGACTTCAAAGAAGGTTTGGATAGGTACCTGGAGGACAAAGGGATTGAGGGGTATAGATAGGAGTAGAGGTAGGTTATAGGGATAGGATTAGAGGCAGTTACAAAATTAGTCAGGGGCACTGTTCAGGCAATTAGGCCTAATGGGCCGCCGCGGGTGCGGACCGCTGGGCAAGATGGACCTCTGGTCTGCCTCAGCGGAGGAAGAAGAAAAAAAAAAATAACCAAGTGGAGGAACACCAGTAAATAATACATATAAAAGAAAAATACATAAAATATATATTATATATATAATCACCTTGTCTGCAGGCAGGATATTAGTTCAATTTTTTTAGATCTCCTCTCTTCAAACCTCTGAATTAGTCTGGGGTAAATTATCCAATTTAGATTTATCTTGCAAAAATAACTCCAACTGAGATGGATCAACAAAAATGTATTTATTGTTCTCATATGTGACCAAGCATTTGCAGGGAAATTTAAGAAAAATAAATAAATCTCCCACAGCTAGGACACGAGCCTTTAACTGCTGTTTCTATCTATATTGTGTTTGCTTGGGGACATCAGTGAACACATTTATATTTTGCCCACAGAACAGGGTCTGTCTATTTTTAAAAATAAAGTTTAAGAACAGCTTGCTTCTCTAATTCAGTTTTGAAGGTGACCAACAGGGTAGCTCTTTTAGCAATATAGTCATTAGATGACTCCACAAATTGTGATCTGTTTAAATTGTCTGAGGATACAAGCTTATCCATTCCCCCTTCTTATGATATAAGCTTAGAGCTTCTTGGGACATAATACAAATTATCAGAGAGAAAACCTTCTGCCTGATTAAGAATATCTTTTAGATACATCCTGAGAGGCTCAATTGGGGACAAATAATGAGAACAAGGAAAGTTCGAAAGGGAAGATTCCTGGATCTCATAGCATTTTCCATTTTTTCTAACTGAACATGAATCAAGGTATTATCCTTCACATTAGATGTTAAACAAGACTGGATCACAGATACAGATGTCTCAACCTTCTCAATTCTTTTTTCCATTAACTCTAACTGAGTTCCCTGTTCGTTCACCTCCTTAGTAATATCAGTAGAAAATTGGCAAAGCTGTACGAACGTGGTCTGTAACGAGCTCTCAATTCTGTTAATCACTGTCCACTGTCCACAGTTCTTCACTGTCAGTTTAATTTCCATCCTATAAGTTCACATAGAATTTTTCTTTTTTCAACCATCTTTATTTTCTCTTCTTTATTAATTTCCAGGTACTTTAGTTAGATTGTGAGCCTTCGGGACAGTAAGGGAATTTTTAAGTACCTTCTTACTTCTCATTTATAATCTTAATGTATATTTTCTTCAAACCGCTTAGAACCTAACGGATGTAGCGGTATATAAGAAATAAATTACATTACATTACATTACTGGGGGTGCTGAAGAACACTGAGGCATTTAAACAGGAGTTAACTCCATTTTAGATTTATCAGATAACATTAAAGTTGAGTCCAGATCAGTTAATTTGGGAGAAATTAGCTCTACTCCAACTTTGGCTGTAGAGTTAATTTTCTCTAGTATACTTATAACAGGTTGGGGTGGAGGAGCAGGTTCGCCAGAGGAGAGCGAGGTGGAATGGGACTGGAGGTCAGTCTTACCTTCCAGAGATGTTACCAGATTAGGATTTAGGTGGTGGTCCATCGGTCCCATAACTGGAGCCATTGGGATGACTTTAGTTTCCCTCTTTCCCATTTTTTCCTCCTTATTCCTGTCTTGTTACTCCTTGTGGCTCCGAAGGGGCCAGAAGGGGTGAGTCCAGTCCCTTCAGCCACACTTCCATGGCGGTAAGATCTTTGTAAACTCAAGAGAAGGACCTCCCCTCCCGAAGCCGACAGCCATTGGATAGTAGCCGCTGGGGTGCCTGCCTGCAGTTCTTCCTCCCTCCGGGCACACAGCAGTCCTCCCTCACAGGGCAAATCAGGTCTTTTTAAAGTTGGGAGAAGGACCTCCCCCCCAAAACTGACAGTCATCGGATAGTAGCCACTGAGGTGCCTGCCTGCAGTTCTTCCTCCCTCCAGACACACAGCAGTCCTCGAAAAGTGCTTTTTTTTTCTTTAGCCAGCCAGTAAGGTTTTCCCAGAGGTGTGTTTTGAAAAGATGAGAAAAGCAGAGAATGTATATGACTTTTTCCAAAGAAGGCAGGATATTTTCCCTTCTCAACTTCCTTCCCAAAATAGCAAGTGCAGTCACATTTAAAACACATCCTTTAAAAAATGAAGACTATTTAGGAGGGGACCCTAGGTAAGATGTTACACATCATGAGAAACTCCCACCTGGTTAATTCCTCATGATCTTCCTATTCCTGGGTTTTCAGCACTGCTTGACTGGTTAGTGTCACGAAAAATGTAGTGCAACTGAAGCAGCACTAGCTGATTAGATATAACATGGTCTTGGGTTAATGCTGAAATTTACCCAGGAAGTGACATCAGAGGGAGAGCGAAGACTAGTGTGGGCAGAAGGTTGGAGGTGTTGTTTGTGCTGGCAAAGAGTTAAAGAGGTATGGGGAAAAATTAGACAAATGTTTGATAAGGACATGGGAGAAGTGTGGGCTACAGAAAGAGAGAGGGGGGTACTTCCTACCATCACTAAGCCACTGAGTCAGCGAGTAAGACTTTGTGTATGTGCAGAAATGGTGTGATGGCTGTTGGCCCATTTTCAAGGCAACATGTAGAAATAAAACAAAAACAAAGGAAAAAAGGTAACTCAATCCATTTTATGTTGCAAATGGTGACAAATGCCAATATATATAAGGGAAACATGAAAGCATTTCAGAGATAGTCTCACAGAAAGAGGGAGGGGTGGGTGGACAGGAGATAGAGAGGTGGCAAAAAAGTTTTAAATTTCTTTGGAGTGTGAAATGAAGCCCAGATCTTTGTTAAGTCCTGTCTGGTAGGAGCCAAAATATCTCATCATTTTAATTCCAAAGGTGTTATGTTAACCCAGCTGGGGATAAAACTATTTAGTTATTTTATGATTATCATCCCATTCACCAATTCTGTCTCCGAAACTATTCCCAAAGCTTCAGAAGCTATAAACATGATGGAACAATGGATGACAAACTTTAGGCTCAAACTTAATTCAGATAAAATGACTTTTTTCATTGCTTCACCACATCTACTTGACATTAAATCACCCCTCTGTATCAATAACCTTAGTTACCCTATCCAGCTCTCCATAAAGATACTAGGTGTAACTCTGGCCTAACCATGAAAGACCAAGTAGATTCCTTAATCAGAAAGGGATTTTTCACTCTCTGGAAACTCAGATCCCTTAAAGCTTATTTTGTTACATCGGTTTTTAGAATCCTAGTCCAATCCCTCGTACTAAGCCTGCTTGACTACTGTAACATCGCCTATTTGGCAATTTCCCAAAAAAGTATGTGACGCTTACAACTGTTGCAGAATGCGGCAGTCAGACTAATCTTTGGACTAAAAAAATTTGATCACGTGACACCCTACTACCGGCAGCTACATTGGCTGCCGATGAAGGCACGCGCAAAGTTCAAATTTGCCTGTTTCTGCTTTAAAGCATTACACGGACTTGCCCCCAAATACATTACTGACCTTTTCTCCTTCTCAACTAACAGACACAAGAGAAGTTCACATTCCAACTTCATTTCCCCCCCCAGTGAGAGGTTGCAAACTGAAAAAACACCATGAATTCCTTCTCTCACACCAAGCAGCATCATGGGGTAAAGACCTAGAACAATTACTTTCGCCCTCTACTTATGAGGTATTTAGGAAACGTCTAAAAACACACCTGTTCCTAAAACATCTTGATCCACTTATCTCTTTCCTCTTAATAGCGACCTACTGTCCTTTTGATCACTTTTCTCCTCAACAATGAATTTCCTGTCTAATTACTTCTCTTTCTTCTTCCCCTCTTGAAGTAAGTCAATTTGTACCTTTGCTTAATCTTTTGTAAACCACATAGAACTTCATGGTATTGTGGTATATAAGCTGTTATTATTATTATTATGTTATTGAATTGACTGAGAAATACAGATTCTAGAATAAAATGTTCTTATGGGTTGAAAGAGTTAACAGTTTGTGACACTATATTTTGATTTTGTGAACTTACCAAATTTTAGAGTAAGAGACATCAATGAAGGATAAATATACACCCTGAGAGAGTAAAAAAGAATCAATTTTTCACTCTTTCAAAGAGTACAAAAACCATGGGACATTAAATTAAATTACATGGGAATACTTTGAAAACAAAGCATAGGGGATAATTGATGAAGTTCCAAGGAGATACTTTTAAACCAATAGGAGGAAATACTTCTTTATTCAAAGAATAACTAAGCTAAGGGTCTCATTGACAGAGGATGTGGTAACAGTGGTTAGCATAACTAGGTTTTAAAAAGGTTTGGACAAGTTCCTGGAGGATTTAAATGTTCATAGTCTGATTTTGAAATTGACATTGAAGAGAGCCACTGCTTGCCATGGGATCAGTAGCATGGAATGTTGCTTCTATTTGGGGTTTTCACACACTGTCCCAAACTGCATCAACAAGTCAAAAGAAAAAGGGGGACAGGTGAATAGATAAATTATCACTCCCTAGAGTTGCAATGAACTTCAAAACAAATTATTGAAAAAAATTGTTTTCTATAAATTGGAAGAGAGGCATCAGAGTTGCTTATCAAAGCTGGATCGTAGGGCCACCTATAACACACTGTTATTTCAGGTCCCAATCTTATGATGTAAGCCTTTATTCAAGTGACTCTCTTTCTCTATTTACTTTCTGTTGTTAGCAGTCTCCATCAACTTGTAAATGCAGAGTACCCAGAAAATTAAAAAATAGTCCAAACAATGTATTCCTTTTTCAAGTCCAAGCATTGGTACATGATTTAAGGCAACCTGCTTCAGGGGATTCTTGCTGCTGATTAAACATGATTAAATATCTAACAACCTACACCAACATCTAACAAGAATAAAATTACCTGAATTAGAGAATGATATGGGGAAAAAATCTGTCCCCGTCACTGCACCGTCCCCGGCCCACCATCCTCTGCACTGCCCCGTTACCGCCGTTTCCTTCACCGCCCTGACACCGTCACCGCCATCCCTTTCACCGCCCCGTCACCGCCACTGCCATCCCATTCACCGCCCCATCACCGTCCCCGTCTAGCACCCATCTTCTTCCCTCCGCTCCCCCATAGTCTGGCATCTGTCTTCTTCCCTTCCAGCGTCTTCTCCCCACTCTGCCTTCCACATTTCCTTTCAGGGTCTGTTCCTCTCTACCCTCTTTCAATGTCTGTTCTGTTCCTTTCCACCACCACCCTTCCCTCCCTCCTTTACCATATGTTCCTTTCTACCACCCTTCTTTCATATCTTCTATCAGTCCCCCCACCATCACTAGCAGTCTCTCTTCTCCCTTACCATGAGCAAATAGAACTTCTGAAAATTGTATTGCTGAGGCATTATTTCTAGTACGCCTTTTTTTTCCAGATGGATAATGACATCAATTTTATAATTCTTACTGTCTGCTCTGATTTCATTCACAATTTGGTTTGTGTTTTGTACCTGAGGATTCCATGAGGCATTTAACCTTTTCCTGTCTCTTCTGTGATTTCAAGTTGATTCCTTCAATAATGGAGTCTCAAGGCAGTAGCAGTTTTCTATTTTGGGCTCTTTTGATATTGTTTAAGGGATTTCTTATACATTTGGTGCTGGTCTTCTTTGATGAGGTCACTTCAGAATCTATTTGCAAGGAAGAGAAACTTTTTCCCTTTCTCTTCCTTCCTTGTGTGAGCCGGAACACGCGGTCCCTGCAAGCAAGTAATTTTATATCATTTTCATTCTATTCATTCATAGAAATTAAAGTCTAGATAATGCCAGTCACATAACAAAACATGATTTTACAAAAATAATTCCCTGCACAGTCAAGCCTGCAAGGATTACTAGATGTCTTTCAGCAGCTCCCCTCCCTCCCTCCCCCTTACCTTTGTGGCCAAGTCAAAATGATCTACCAACAATAAAATTTTAAAAACACAAAGCACGCTGTAAGCAGAGAAAATGTTAATTATCATTTATATTCCGCGGGTTTTCAAAGAGGTCAAGGCAGATGACTTTATGCAATGCCACCTCAGTAACAACTATACAAAAATAGACAAATATTCCCCCTCTCTTTTTACTAAACTGCGATAGCGGTTTTTAGTGCAGGGAGCTGCGCTGAATGCCCCACGCTGCTCTCGACGCTCATAGGTTCCTTGCGCTAAAAACCGCTATTGTGTTTTAGTAAAAGGGGGCCATAGTGCAAAATATAGACAGCAGATATAAATTCTCAAAACGGACACATTTTGATCACTAAGTTGAAAATAAAATCATTTTTCCTACCTTTTTGTCTGGTGATTTCATGAGTCTCTGGTCCTTCTTCTTTCTTCTCCTGCCCCCCCCTTTCTTTCTCTCTCCCCCTGGCCCCCCTCTTTATTTCTGCCTTTCTTTCTCTCTTCCCCTGGCCTCCCTCTTTATTTCTCTCTCCCCCTGGCCCTCCTCTTTCTTTCTGCCTTTCTTTCTCTCCCTCTTGACCCCCTCTTTATTTCTGCCTTTCTTTCTCTCTCCCCTTGGTCCCCCTCTTTCTTTCTGCCTTTCTTTCTCTCTCCCCGTGACCCCTCTTTATTTCTGCCTTTCTTTCTCTCTCCCCCTGGCCCCCCCTCTTTATTTTTTTCCTTTCTTTCTCTCTCCCCCTAGCCCCCACAAAGCCATCGTGCCAATTTCTCCACTTCCACGATTCTTTCCCTACCCTCACCCCCAAGCCAGCAGCCGATTTCTCCCTGCTCCTTCCCCGATGTCCTGAACTTCATCGGGCAGCAGCAGCATTCACAATTCACTGTTGTTGCCCGCTTCAGGCCTTCCTCTCTGTCGGGTCCTGTCTTCATGAAAACAGGAAGTAGGCAGGACCCGGCAGAGAACAAGGCCTGAAGCTGGCAACAGCAGCAAATTGTAAACGCTGCTGCTGCCCGAAGAAGGTAATGGAGCACCGAGGCAGACCACTTCTTCCCCCTCCCAGCTGAACCCCTGCTGACCCTCCTATCTCCCCCCCCGTGAACCTTTCCGACCCTCCCAGCGAGAGCAGCAAACCTCCTTCGCGGCTTTCTCCTCCCTCTGCCGCGTCACTGATGACGTCATCAGTGATGCGGCAGAGGGAAGAGAAAGCCAACACTACTGGAGGGAGGTTTGCTGCTTTCGCTGGGAGGGTCGGAAAGGTTCACTTGGGGGGGAGAGATAGGAGGGTCAGCGGGGGTTCGGCTGGGAGGGGGGTGAAGCGGTCTGCCTCGGTGCTCCAAGGCCTGGCGCCATTACCTTTTTCGCCCCTCCCGCCCCCCCCTTGGTACACTACTGCTGTCCAGCTCTCCTTAGTTTGCCGGTTTTCTTTTTCGGCGACCGGTACGCTTTCAAAGAGCCGCGCATGCGCGGCTGCTCAAAGTTCAATCTTCTAGTCTGCTGCAACTTCCTGTTTCCGGTTGGGTCAGAGCAGAAGATTGAATACTGAGCAGCCACGGGTGTGCAGCTCTATTGAAAGTGTTCCGGTCGCCGAAAAAGAAAGCCGGCAAACTAAGGTGAGGTGGAGAGAGGAAGCTGGTTAAACGATCGAGCCGGCATGCGGGTGGGGGCTGCGGGGACCGCACGATCCTCTATGCCTCACTGCGGTGACAAGACCATTCACCGCTCCACGGGGCGGTGATGGCCTTGTCCCCGTCCCCGCAGAGGCTGCTAATTTTCATTCCCCGTTTTTGGCGGGTTACCCGCGGCTAAACGCAGTAGCCGCGGGTAAACCGCCACCGTGTCATTCTCTAACCTGAATCAAAACTCACTCTATTGCAGTTAGCTCAAAACAATTGTTTCAAGAAGGTTCCTGGCTCAATGAGAGTCCACAACCTTTGATAATTAGTAGCACCTGTTTGAGTGTAATCAGATGATGACATGTTAAGTAACCAGGGTTTAATGGAAGAATATGTTGGAGAACTTTATCTTATATATAATGACTCCATCAAACATCAGGAATATTTAATATCTAGAAAACTACTCTAAAGCACTCCCCACCCCCCAACAAAACCATCAGAAACATGCATGATCACAAACCCCCTTCATTTATGCTCTAAATCACATAAAGAGCAATAAAGAAATACCCTTACTACACTCAATTTGCTTAACACTCAGAACAGCATGAACTTCTCCTTTTTGTTTCCAAAATACCCCCTAAGCTGGAAGTTAATGCCTAGAATGCAAAAAAATAAGCTCCAATCCCACACTCATTTGGAAACACACTGGCTAAATAAAAAATCCAATGCCTCTCCTTCTGTATTAAGATTATATGAAGGACACTTCCCCTTGGACTGTTCTGAGTTGTTTCCAAAACTGTGAATCATAAGTTATTAAAAGAACAGTAGAAATCAAACAATGTGCCACTACAAGTGAGTTCTTGACCTGTTTTTAGAGGTGAATTCAATGCTCAATAAGCCTCATTTTTAAAAGATTTCATGTTTTACCCACCTAAATTAATGGGCAAGGCACCACAGTACATAAAGTGCTCTCGATGTTGTATATGAAGTGAAACTTCTCAGGCTCCTTTTGATGTGTAACTTGTAATTATGTGTTTGTAACTACAACATAATTGTATTAAATGGTTGTGTCAAACTGTCCATTATAATTTCATGGGTAACTGAACCAACCTCTTAGAATGTAATCTGACCTTGAATTGAATAGGTAGAGGGGGGAACAGGGAACCTGATTAACATACCCAAACATAACATAACATAACATACTTGTGACCTGGATTGACCACTTTTAGAAATAGGAGAGCACTGGTCTGACTCAGTATGGTTGTTCTTATGTTCTATAAGACATACTTGTAGGGAACGGAGGTTGGAAACAGCAGTGGTGTATCTAGATATGTGACACCTGAGGCCCATCATTTTTTGATACCCCCATCTATATGAAAAATATGATTTTTAGTAACAATCCACATATCGCACAATAAGAATGTACCTAGGAAAAGGCAGCATCTTAAAACTGCAGTGTACACCAACACATACATTGTAAAACTAAACAAGCCAGATCCCACATAGTCAATTGATCCTGCAGTCAATGCCAACTGAAAACTATGTTCTTTTCATACACACAGAACAGAGCTACACAAACTAAAAATAGAAATATGTAGACAAAAGTTAAACTGAACCGCCAAGAAACCAGACTCTGCATACAATGCAACATCACAACACCACAAAAACAGTAACACATTTCTTCTAATACTGTGCAAAATTATAAAGACAGTAGATGTAAATTTTTTAAAAAATGATACACAACAATCACCACTTTACAAATTAACAAATAAAAATAAAACAAATAATGAGAAATAAGAAAATACAATTTTATTGGACTAATCCCCATAAGCTCGGTCCCACCTGATTCCATCCATACAAGCCTTGAATTATTTTATATTGAACTTATTATATTAGAGTATAAAAAGAAACAATATTCTGTACAATTGTCAATTTATAAATCAGTCTTCTCTCCACTCTCTCTTCCCCATTTCCCTTCAGCGTCCTCAGCCCACTCTCTCTCCACTTTCCTTCAGCGCACACACATAAAAACAAGCAAGTAATTTTATATCATTTTCAATCTCCCTGCGCTAAAAACCGCTATTGTGGTTTAGAAAAAGGGGGCCATAGTGCAAAACATAGACAGCATATATAAATTCGCAAAATGGACACATTTTGATCACTAAATTGAAAATAAAATCATTTTTCCTACCTTTATTTGGTAATTTCATCAGTCTCTGGTTGCACTTTATTCTTCTGACTGTGCATCCAATATTGCTTCCTCTCCTCCAGACCTCATTCCATCCCCCAACGATTTCTTTGTTTCATCCTGCCCCTTCTTTCTTTCTCTCTCTATGCCCCCTTTCTTTCTGTATGTCTGTCTTTCTCTCTCTCTCTGTGCTCCATTTCTTTCTTTCTTTCACCCTGCCCCTTCTTTCTTTCTCTCTCTATGCCCCCTTTCTTTCTCTATGTCTGTCTTTCTCTCTCTCCGTGCCCCATTTCTTTCTTTCTTTCTTTCACCCTGCTCCCTTTTTTCTTTCTCTCTCCATGCCCCCTTTCTTTCTCTATTTTTGTCTTTCTCACTCTCCGTGCCCCATTTTTTTCTTTCTTCCTTTGTTTCACCCTGCCCCCTTTCTTTCTTTCACCCTGCCCTCCCCCATGCCACCGCCATTGGGAAACATGCTGCTGCCACCGCTGCCGGGGAAAGGCTGCCACTGCAGCCATCGGGAACAGGCCGGCACCGAGTTCTCCCTCCCTGCTTTTCTTCCCCGCGGGGCCGACCAACTCTTGCCACCCAACGTCAATTCTAACATTGAAGAGGACGTTCTGGGCCAGCCAGATAGAGATTGGCTGGCCAAGAACATCCTCTCCGACGTCAGAATGTGGCAAGAGAAGGTCGGCACATTCGGAGAAGAAAAGCAGGGAGGGAGAACTCAGCATCGGCCTGTTCCTGATGGCAGCAGTGGTAGCCTTTCCCCGGTGGCAGCATATTCCCCAGTGGGTGGCCAGTTGTGTACCCCCTTGGGGCGTGTACCCGGGGTGGATCGCCCCCCCCCCGCTCCCCCTCTTAGTACGCCACTGGGACACAGCTAAAAATAGTTTCAGCATCCCAGAGAGACCTGCATTGGGACTACTGCAGGCTTCTTTTTCACACTGCATGATAAAAGAGACCATAGTTTTGTTTGTTTTTTTGTAATCTGATATTCTATTAAATAAATAAATATGCATAAATATCTGCATTTTTGCAAATATTTCAGGTACACTGTTATGAAATTATGATCTTAATGTCATTACAGATATTATCCACTTAATAACTATAACTTCTTGGCCTTTGTTTTTGCGGTTGAGGAAATTAACAACAACTCAGAACTCTTACCCAACATCACACTGGGGCTCCATATTAAAGAGTCTTTCAGGTATACAAGGAAAATAATTGAATCAACCTTGAATATTTTGGCAGGACAGAGCACAATAGTAAATTTCAAGTGTAATTCAGTTTGCACAGTGGCTGCCATCATTGAAGGCTTTACAGATGAGGAAACATATGGATTCTACAACATGTTCCAGATATATCATTACCCACAGGTCAGATTCTTTATCTTACTTTACATTTCCCTCCTAACCCTACATAGTCCATCCTTGAATACATAAATCCTCTTCAAAATGAATTCATCTGTTTCATGTGCCAAATGTTCTTTCCTTTGCAGTTGCAGGAAGAGAGTAACATAGTAACATAGTAGATGACGGCAGATAAAGACCCAAATGGTCCATCCAGTCTGCCCAACCTGATTCAATTTAAATTTTTTTATTTTTTTTTATTTTTTCTTCTTAGCTATTTCTGGGCAAGAATCCAAAGCTTTACCCGGTACTGTGCTTGGGTTCCAACTGCCGAAATCTCTGTTAAGACTTACTCCAGCCCATCTATACCCTCCCAGCCAATGAAGCCCTCCCCTGCCCATCTTCTACCAAACGGCCATACACAGACCGTGCAAGTCTGCCCAGTAACTGGCCTAGTTCAATATTTAATATTATTTTCTGATTCTAAATCTTCTGTGTCCATCCCACGCTTCTTTGAACTCAGTCACAGTTTTACTCTCCACCACCTCTCTCAGGAGCGCATTCCAGGCATCCACTACCCTACCGTAAAGTAGAATTTCCTAACATTGCCCCTGAATCTACTACCCCTCAACCTCAAATTATGTCCTATGGTTTTACCATTTTCCTTTCTCTGGAAAAGATTTTGTTCTACGTTAATACCCTTCAAGTATTTGAACGTCTGAATCATATCTCCCCTGTCTCTCCTTTCCTCTAGGGTATACATATTCAGGGCTTCCAGTCTCTCCTCATACGTCTTCTGGCGCAAGCCTCCTATCATTTTCGTCGCCCTCCTCTGGACCTCCTCAAGTCTTCTTACGTCTTTCGCCAGATACGGTCTCCAAAACTGAACACAATACTCCAAGTGGGGCCTCACCAATGACCTGTACAGGGGCATCAACACCTTCTTCCTTCTACTGACTACTCCTCTCTTTATACAGCCCAGCATCCTTCTGGCAGCAGCCACTGCCTTGTCACACTGTTTTTTTGCCTTTAGATCTTCGGACACTATAACCCCAAGATCCCTCTCCACGTCCGTGCATATCAGCTTTTCTACTCCCAGCATATATGGTTCCTTCCTATTATTAATCCCCAAATGCATTACTCTGCATTTCTTTGCATTGAATTTTAGTTGCCAGGCATTAGACCATTCCTCTAACTTTTGCAGATCCTTTTTCATATTTTCCTCTCCCTCTTCAGTGTCTACTCTGTTACAAATCTTGGTATCATCTGCAAAAAGGCACACTTTTCCTTCTAACCCTTCAGCAATGTCACTCACAAACATATTGAACAGGATTGGCCCCAGCACCGAACCCTGAGGGACTCCACTAGTCACCTTTCCTTCCTTCGAGCGACTTCCATTAACCACCACCCTCTGGCGTCTGTCCGACAGCCAATTTCTGACCCAGTTCACCACTTTGGGTCCTAACTTCAGCCCTTCAAGTTTGTTCAACAGCCTCCTATGAGGAACTGTATCAAAGGCTTTGCTGAAATCCAAGTAAATTACATCTAGCATATGTCCTCGATCCAGCTCTCTGGTTACCCAATCAAAAAATTCAATCAGGTTCGTTTGGCACGATTTACCTTTTGTAAAGCCATGTTGCCTCGGATCCTGTAAACCATTAGATTCAAGGAAGTACACTATCCTTTCTTTAAGCAACACTTCCATTATTTTTCCAATAACTGAAGTTTCCTGCTTCATCCCTGTGACCACTTTTATGAATAGGGACCACATCCGCTCTCCTCCAATCCCTAGGAATCACTCCCGTCTCCAGAGATTTGTTGAACAAGTCTTTAATAGGACTCTCCAGAACCTCTCTGAGCTCCCTTAGTATCCTGGGATGGATCCCGTCTGGTCCCATCGCTTTGTCCACCTTCAGTTTTTCAAGTTGCTCATAAACATCCTCCTCCGTGAACGGCGCAGAATCTACTCCATTTTCTCGTGTAACTTTGCCAGACAATCTCGGTCCTTCTCCGGGATTTTCTTCTGCGAACACAGAACAGAAGTATTTGTTTAGCACATTTGCTTTCTCCTCATCACTCTCCACATATTTGTTCCCAGCATCTTTTAGCCTAGCAATTCCATTTTTCATCTTCCTCCTTTCACTAATATATCTGAAAAAATTTTTATCTCCCTTTTTTACATTTTTAACCATTTGTTCTTCCGCCTGTGCTTTCGCTAAACGTATCTCTCTCTTGGCTTCTTTCAGTTTCACCCTGTAGTCCTTTCTGCTCTCCTCTTGGGTTTTTTTATATTTCATGAACGCCAACTCTTTCGCCTTTATTTTCTCAGCCACTAGGTTGGAGAACCATATCGGCTTCCTTTTTCTCTTGTTTTTATTGATTTTCTTCACATAAAGGTCCGTATCCATTTTTATCGCTCCTTTCAGCTTAGACCACTGTCTTTCCACTTCTCTTATGTCCTCCCATCCTAACAGCTCTTTCTTCAGGTACTTTCCCATTGCATTAAAGTCTGTACGTTTGAAATCTAGGACTTTAAGTATCGTGCGGCCGCTCTCCACTTTAGCCGTTATATCAAACCAAACCGTTTGATGATCGCTACTTCCCAGGTGAGCACCCACTCGAACATTAGAGATACTATCTCCATTTGTGAGGACCAGATCCAATATCGCTTTTTCCCTTGTGGGTTCCGTCACCATTTGTCTGAGCAGAACCTCTTGAAAGGCATCCACAATCTCCCTACTTCTTTCCAATTCCGCAGACGGAACATTCCAGTCCGCATCCGGCAGGTTGAAATCTCCCAACAGCAGAACCTCCTCTTTCCTTCCAAACTTTTGGATATCCACAATCAGATCCTTATCAATTTGCTGCGATTGAGTCGGAGGTCTGTAGACTACACCCACGTAGATAGAAGTTCCATCTTCTCTTTTCAGAGCAATCCATATCGCTTCTTCCTCTCCCCAGGTCCCTTGCATTTCGGTCGCTTGGATATTGATCTTTACATAGAGAGCTACTCCTCCACCTTTATGACCATCTCTGTCCTTCCTAAAAAGATTATATCCTGGTATGTTTGCATCCCATCCATGTGATTCACTGAACCATGTCTCTGTGATAGCAACAATATCTAGATCTGCCTCTAACATCAGGGCTTGCAGATCATGAACTTTGTTGCTTATACTGTGAGCATTTGTGGACATCGCTTTCCAGCTATTTTTCAGCGATAATCTCCTTTTTCGTATGGATTTTTGTGTCGTTTCACTTTCCGTTGCAATACTAAGAAATAAGCTGCTGATATTGCTTATGTTGCAGCCTTTACTACTATCACATCTTTTCTTTTACCGGGGATAGTCTCTATAATTGTCCTTCGTACATACACTACCCCCACCTCCTGCCTAGAAAAATATTGTCTAAATTTCTCTGCAAGGTTTCTTTTTCCTGCTGTAGTAATATGTAACCCATCAGTGCAATATAGCTTTTTGTCCTTCAATGTATTTCCCCATCCTCCTATGTACCTGAAACCTTCTTGATGACACCAGGCTCTGACCCATCTATTAAAGTCCTCTGTGTTTTTCACTCTTTGCTCTCCCTTTCCATATGCAGGCAGTATTTCAGAAAAAACTAAAGTCTTTACAAAAGGTTTCACGCCCTCACCAAGTTCCCGAAAAGCTTTCTGTGCTGCAAGTGTGGAGATTCTTTATCTTACTTTACATTTTCCTCCTTACCCTACATAGTCCATCCTTGCATACGTAAATCCTCTTCAAAATGAATTTATCTGTATGCTGCCAAAATGTTCTTTCCTTTGCAGTTGCAGGAAGAACATTTGAGACTCCTGCTCCTAAAATGTGTGAATAAAATCTAAATAGAAAGAGGTCTGTGCTGAGGAAGTGGCCCAGCTAGATTTTTAAAATCATTAAATTTAAACTACTAACTTTCTGATCTGACTGTTGGCTTCGGTCCAATGGTCAAAAGGCATCCTTGCTACCTGTTATTCCTTGCACCACTAGCAGGTCTGTATAGTGCCTGGCATTTGCACTGTGGCTTGGGAAACTGGTGGTGGAGAGCTGAGAGGTGAGTGATGCTTGATATCGGGGGAGGTGGCTGAGACATCTGGTGTGCTGGTGATTGTGATCTGGCTGTAAGGGGGAGGAGGTGGCCTGCAGAGGTTTCAGCTGGAAATGGGGTGAGAGGGGCAGTTAAGGTGGAGATGATTCCAGCTCTTCAGCTGCTTCCAGCAGTGGCAGTGGTATGCTTTCCTCCCTGGACAGTGCTGAGTCAAGGCTTGTGTGCTGATCGAGAGCCAGCTGAGAGGAGTGTGATGCTTCATGTTGGGGTAGGAGGCCTATGAAGATATCAGTGGTTCCTTCTTGCCTGATTTTGCTTTGACTTTGTGTGGCTTGACATCAGGGGACCTACCATGGCCTGTCTGGTATTCCAGCTCTCTTCGACATCATGAATTCAGCCATTGGGACCCTCCTGCCTCTTCTACCTCACCTTTGTCTCAGCCATTGTGTCCTGCCATTGCCTTGCATAGGACTGAGCCTTATTTTAAAATTTATAATTTGCTTAAAAATTTACTTTAGTTACTGTTTCAATGGCCTGTTGGCCTGTCCCTGAGCCAGAGGATCAGGAACTGGAGTTGGCCGGTCAAATGTTGGAGAGGCTGTGGAGGGATAGCCCATGAATGTTGTGTGCTGCACCCCTGTGGTCAGTGGATCAGCTGTGACTGCCTCTTCCTTTCTATCTACAATCTTCGGCCATTTGCTCTTGCCCACGGTTGGGATCTAGAGAACATCTTCGGCCTGTGATAGACTATCATTGAGGGTTCTTAGCCACTATATACTGCTGTTGCCTTACACTAATTAGAACCCAATTGGACTTCTATTCTATCTTGCTTGGACTGCTTTGGGTCTTTGAGATTTCTGATTTACTTTAATGTTATTCTTTTATTTTTTATTATTTGAATTGTTATATCTTTACTATTTAATA
The DNA here is from genome assembly GCF_902459505.1 of Geotrypetes seraphini. Taxonomy (NCBI): domain Eukaryota; kingdom Metazoa; phylum Chordata; class Amphibia; order Gymnophiona; family Dermophiidae; genus Geotrypetes; species Geotrypetes seraphini. The sequence goes on along the minus strand of NC_047095.1, from coordinate 99,540,087 downwards.
ATTGTTTTCTCAGGTACTTTAGCTAGATTGTGAGCCTTTGGGACAGTTAGGGAAGTCCAAGTACCTAGTTTTATTTTATTGTAACCCGTTCTGGACTCCTGGAGAGGACGGGCTATAAAAGTGAATAAATAAATAAATAAATTTGAGCTTGAACTTGAGCTTTATGGAGGGAAGTATAATATTGCAAGTTAAGGAGGAGCCTTGTCCTTTTCTTCCTGGAGCTGGTCCAGCATGAATTATGTAGAAAAGCCTCAAATGGGAAATCCAATGGTCAAAAGGCACACTGGAGAATCTATGAACTATGGAATGATAGGAAGTAGAATTAGCATGAACAGCATTCAAAACACCTTCCACAACTCATGACATGTTTCAGTATTTCATATGTTTCTGTAGAGGTCTTACCTAATTTAAAACAGAACTTCATGTTGTAGTGCTGCTCATTTAGGTTGAATCTGATGAAAAATAGTCAATCATGAAAACACAGTTACAAAAATTGTCATAGCATGGAGACAAAAACAGAAATCAATAAATAGGAAAAATGAGGTTACTCGTGAGGTTTCAGACTTCTCAATATCATCTAGCCTGTCTCAAAAGATTTTCCTGTTGGCTTGCAATCCAATATGTCCTGGAACATTTTGAACAGACCTTGTACAATCCCTTTTGAGAAGGGAACGGGGACTTGTATACCACCTTTTTGTGGCTTTGGAATTTCAAAACTAACCACATGGGTATATTATGTGAATTGCTAATGTCACAAAGAGCAGCACTGGTAAGTGCTAGGGAGCCCAAGCAAGATGACAGAGTAACTTCATAGTTCCCATAATCAGCTAAAATCAATTCATATTCAACCTCACTCCACTCAATTAAATCAATATTTATACCCGTGGAATGATGTCTCAATTTCTGGTGGAATGATGTCTGGTTAGACAAAATTGAAGTTGCTTTTCGGCTAAATTCAGGGGTAAAATGCCCAAACAAGACCCTCCATTTCCTGTCATGAATGATGGCAGAAAAGTTCAGATTGACAACATGGCTGAAGTAACTGAAGATCTACAGTAAATAACATCTATGCTTTCATAGAGTACTGGAGACATTAAAGAAAATAAAACAACTTATGCATCTAATGACAACTTTCAGCAGTCAATTCAAAGTTCAAAGTACTTGAAAGTAAACATCAAACTTTAGTTGGCATTGCTTCACAGCATAATTAAGACCAGGAAGTCTTGCAGCATTTAGCGTAGGCTTTGGAAGATCTCAGTAACAGAAGCCAACATAACAACTTAAGTATTATTGGCTTACCAGTGCTGACCAAAGCATCAGATCTCATCAAGGTTTTTGAAAACTGGATCCCCAAAGTTTTTAATATGACTTTTGAGAAACCATTTGAGATTAAACAGGCCCATTGAGTGTCAGCTTCTATATCTATTTATCTGCAAAGACCATGTGCTGTTGTTATGAATATTCTATGCTTTCCACAAGTGGCGGCCATTCTGGTGAATATGAGAACACCGATGAAAACAAAACACAAAAAACTGTGTATATAGATGTTCTGGAGATAATTTATTATACACTGACATATAAAAACATGAAAATTCAATTAAAAAAGTAAAATGATAAAAAATACAGTACAATGTACAGTACAATGATAAAAATACAGTTTTTTTTGCTACTTCAGCTTATCTGCGGTGTTCTTTGCTCACATGTTTAAAGACAATAGACTGTTTTCAGTCCAATTCTTTATATGTGAGCTTGCAAACCATTGGACCCCTGAGGAAGGCATGTTTGCTGAAACATAGACCTTGTAGGGTCTGGTTGGATTTTTATCGCTGTATTTTTTATCATTGTACTTTTTAAATTGAATTTTCATGTTTTTAATATGTCAGTGTATAATAAATTATCTCCAGAACATCTATATCCACAGTTTTTTGTTTTTATTTTCATCGGTGGATTGTTTTCATTGTGGATCATTGGGTCTCCCCATTTTTCTTTGTTGAATATGAGAACACAGCACAAAATTCTGTGGCAAATTAATTCTACCTATATATACCAATTATACCAAGGAAACAGCTAAAAAAACAATGATAATTTTCTTGTCTTGAGACAATGATTGGAGGCACTGAAGGCATGCTATGAGCTACTAATACCTGCTTGCATGAACATTACCTGCTAAAATTGAACAAAGACGTACACGGATCCTGATTTGCTTCTTAAATTTGTGGAAGAACTAGAAAGTTAGGTTTACATGACATCCTTACTGTTTTGGAATGTGTCCCCATTTGGATGTTTACAGCTATAGTGAAGGTCTTTGATAACTTGGGGTATAAGTACTGTTTCATTTTGTATTACAGTTCTAAATCCATGCAATGGAGTTGCTGGTTAATGTTATTGTATCTCAGTTTGCTTGTCTGTGTTTGCTGGTTTGTGGGAAGCCTGATCTGACTCCCCATGGGTTTTCTCACTCTTAAATCTGGCATTCATAGAAAGGTTTATTCTGGCAAGGGGCAGTGGGGGTGAGGGTATGAGTGTGGGGAAAGGTTTGGGTTTTGCTTTTTTGTATGTATGTGTGAGGTTGGTGTGTGAATAGGCATATCATGACTGGATATTTCAATCTGTTCTGGAATGCTTTAGAACACAGGTATCAAAGTCGATCCTCGAGGGCTGCAATCCAGTTGGGTTTTCAGGATTTCCCTAATGAATATGCATGAGATCTATTAGCATACAATGAAAGCAGTGCATTCAAATAGATCTCATGTATATTCATTTGGGAAATCCTGAAAACCTGACTGGATTGCAGCCCTCGAAGACTGACTTTGACACCCCTGCTTCAAAAGGTCAATATTTGCTCAGTTCTGATAGAACGGTACTCAATTACAAAAAAATCTAACATTCTAATTTAATTCATTGCTCACTGAGAGGGTGGGGTTGCTTTTTTATAAAGCTAAAGCTTTTTATTATGAAGGGGAAAACAGGCTGGGTCATATCCAAGATTAAGATCCAAGCAATTAAGAATAGCGATCAGGTGTTAGTATCACCTAAGGATATAATCCAGCAATTTCAAGATTTTTATACTACCCTCTATACCTCTAGAGCAGGGGTGTCAAAGTCCCTCCTCGAGGGCCGGAATCCAGTCGGGTTTTCTGGATTTCCCCAATGAATATGCATTGAAAGCAGTGCATGCAAATAGATCTCATGCAGATTCATTGGGGAAATCCTGAAAACCCGACTGGATTCTGGCCCTCGAGGACCGACTTTGACACCTGTGCTCTAGAGTATTGCCTTCTAGTGAGGCTATTTTGACCTTTCTCCTACTTTTATGTAGAGTCAGCATGATGCACTTAATGGTCATCCCCTGCATTCAGAAATTGTAGTGGCTATCAAACATTTAAAACCTAGGAAGGCTCCCGGAAATGATGGCTTCTCTGGAGACTTTTATAAAGCCTTTCCTGATATCCTAGCACCTAAATTGGCCACCTTGTACCAGACCTTTTTAGATGACAGCTATAGTGCAGGTTCTTTTACAGAAGCCACAATTATTGTGGTTCAAAATACATGGAGGGATCCCCAAGAATTACAGGCCCATATCCTTAATAAATTATAATTGTAAAATCGATTCCAAAGTCCTAGCGGAGAGATTGGCTGCTGTTATTCCCACTTTTGATTAGTAAGACCATAAGATTTTCTCTGATAGATTAGACTAGTGGTCCATCTTGCCCAGCAGTCCACTCATGCAGCAGCCCTTAGGACAAAGAGCAGGGCCCTATTTAAGTCTAACCTTACCTGTTTATGTTATGTTTCAGCAGGAACTTATCCAACCTTTTCTTGAATCCCTGAAGGGTGCTTTCCCCTATAACAGCCTCTGGAAAAGTGTTAGAGATTTCTACCATTGTCTGGGTGAAGTACAACTTCCTTATGTTTGTACAGAATCTATTCCTTTTTAACTTTAGTGAGTGTCCTCTGGTTCTCTTCACCTCAGAGAGGGTGAACAATCTCTTTCTCTAAGTCAATTCCCTTCAATATCTTGAATGTTTCGATCATATCCCCTCTCAGTCTCCTCTTTACAAGGGAGAAGAGGCCCAGTTTCTCTAGCCTCTCATTGTGTGACAACTCCTCCATAAGAACATAAGAATTGCTCTGTGGCCTCTGGTCAAAGAACAGTGCCCTAACTGAGACTAGCCCTACCAGCGCATGTTCTTGTTCAGCAGGAACTTGTCTAAATTTGTCTTGAATCCCTGGAGGGTGTTTTCCCCTATGACAGATTTCGGAAGAATGTTCGTTTTCTACCACTCTCTGGGTAAAGAAGAACTTCCTTACATTTGTACGGAATTTATCCCCTTTCAATGTTAGAGAGTGCCCTCTCATTCTCCCTACCTTGGAGAGGGTGAACAACCTGTCCTTATCTACTAAGTCTATCCCCTTCAGTACCTTGAATGTTTCAATCATGTACCCTCTCAATCTCCTCTGTTTGAGGGAGAAGAGGCCCAGTTTCTCTAATCTTTCACTTTACAGCAGCTCCTCCAACCCCTTAATCATGTTGGTTGCTCTTCTCTTGACCCTTTTGAGTAGTACGTGTCCTTCTTCATATACGGCAACCAGTGCTGGATGCAGTATTCCAGGTGAGGGCCGGTACAGCGGCATGATAACCTTCTCTGATCTGTTCGTGATCCCTTTCTTTATCATTCCTAGCATTCTGTTTACCCTTTTTTCCACAACCGTACATTCCACAAACGACTTGTCGATCAGAACTCCTAAGTCCCTTTCCTGGATGGTCTCTCCAAGTACCGCCCTGGACATCCTATATTCATCCATGAGATTTTTGTTACTGGCAAGCATCGCTTATCCACATTGAATCTCATCTGCCATGTCGATATTCATTTCTCGAGCATGATTATGTCACGTTGCAGATTTTCACAATACCCCTGCGTCTTCACTACTCTGAATAACTTCATATCGTCCACAAATTTAATCACTTCACTCATCGTACCTACGTCCAGATCATTTATAAAAATGTTGAAGAGCATGGGTCCAAGCACCAAGCCCTGCGGCACCCCAATGGTAACGCTTTTCCAGTCCGAGTATTGTCCAATTACCTGTTACCTATGCTCCAGCCAGTTTTAAATCCACATGAGTATTTCACCCTTGATTCCATGGCTCACAATTTTCTGAAGTAGTTGTTCATGTGGAACCTTGTCAAACACTTTCTGAAAGTCCAGATATACAATGTCGACTGTGTCGCCCTTGTCTATCTGCCTGTTTACTCCCTCGAAGAAGTGCAGCAAGTTTGTCAAACAGGATCTGCCTTTGCTGAAACCATGCTGACTGGTCCTCATCAGACCATGTCCATCAAAGTGATCAATGATGTGGTCCTTTATCAGCGCCTCTACCATCTTTCCCGGTACCGAGGTCAGATTCACCAGTCTGTAGTTTCCCGGGTCTCCCCTCAAACCTTTTTTGAAGATTGGTATAACATTTGCCACCTTCCAGTCCTCCGGAATCTTTCCCAATTTGGTTGACAGATTGGGTATTAGTTGAAGCAGTCCAGCTATGGTCCCTTTCAGTTCCTTGATGACCCTCGGATGGATGCCTTCCGGTCCTGGGGATTTATTGCTTTTAAGCCTATCAATCTGCCTGCATACCTCTTCTAGACTGACCGTTAACCCTGTCAGTTTCCCGTTTTCACTTCCAGCATATAGCCTGATGGGTTCCAGTATGCTGTGTATGTCCTCTTCGGTAAAAACAGATGCAAAAAATGTGTTCAGACTGTCGGCGATTGCTTTGTCCTTCTTTAGCATTCCCTTTATTCCTTGGTCATCCAACGGTCCCATCGCTTCCTTCACAGGTTGTTTCCCTTTAATATATTGAAAGAACGGCTTGAAGTTTTTACCTACTTGGCTATTTTTTCCTCATAATCTCTTTTGGCCCCTTTTGTCACCTTATGTCACCTGCATTGATGTTGTTTGTGCTTGTTCCAGTTTTTGTCCATTTTTATCTTTTCCATTCCTTAAACAAGGCTTTTTTAAATCTCTGATCGCTTCCTTTACCTCTACAGTGAGCCACGCATTTCTTTTTTCTCTTTGATCCCTTGATGATACGCGGTATATATAAATTTTGCGCCTCTATGACCATATCCTGTAAAAGAGACCAGTCCCTTAACCATTTTTGTTGCTGTTCTCTGGACCATTTCGAGTAGTACTATGTCCTTTTTATGTACGGTGATCCATGTTGGATGCAGTATTCCAAGTGGGGGCATACCATGGCCCAGTACAATGACATAATAAGCTTTTCAGATCTGTTTGTAATCCCCTTCTTTATCATTCCTAGCATTTTGTTTGCCCTTTTCGCAGCCACCAGTACAAGTACTCCAAAGGCTCTTTCTTGGGAGCTCTCTCTGAGTATATCACTAGACATCCTGTATTCATGCATATGATTTTTGTTACTGACATGCATCACCTTGCAGTTATCCATGTTGAACCTCATTTGCCATTTTGTGGCCCATTCTTCACCATGACTCTCATCCCTTTGTAGTTCCCTTTTTGGAAGTTCAATGCCATAGCAGTTATTCTGGATCAATTTTTTGTTCCTGTGTCTAGGTTGAAGTGGATCATGTTGTGATCACTGTTTCCCAGCGTCTCTTCTACTTCTATACTTTGTGCTGGTCCTCGTAGTCCATTTAGAATTAAGTCCAGTATTGCATGTCCTCTTGTATTTTCCATAACAAGTTGTTCCAAGAAGCAATCACCTACAGCATCCAGGAACTTTGTCTCCTACTGGAGCTGGAGTTGCCTAGGTTCCAATCTATCCCTGGATAATTGAAGTCACCCTTGATAACTGTGTTGCCTCCTTTGCATTCATGTTTAATCTCATCCGTCAACTGTCCATCAGCCTCTTCAGACTACCCTGGAGGTTGGTAGTAGATGCTGATCTTCATATCCATTCCATTTGTTCCTGGTATTTTGGCCCATAAAGACTTTACCTTATTGTTTGTTTCCAGCATGTTCTCTCTGGTAGACTCACTTCCCTCTTTTATGTATACGGAAATACCCCCACCTATTTGTCCTACTCTGTCTCTGTGATATAGCTTGTATCCTGGTAGCACAGTGTCCCAGATGTTGTCCTCATTCCACCATGTTTCTGTGATACTGATGATGTCTAGGTTATCTTTTTGTTCCATAGCTTCTAATTCCCCCATTTTATTCCTTAGGCTCCTTGCGTTTGTGTACATACATTCAAGTGTGCCGTCTGTTACTTTCTTGCACTTCCTTCCTCCTTCTGTCTCCCTCACTTCCATCCCTTTCGATCTGTCAGGCGTTTAGCCATTCAATTACAACTACAATGATTTACTACAAGTCAAGCTTTCATATAAGTTAAGTGCGAATTTTTGATACATTTTAAAGTTATTTATTTCACTCAGCACTTTATAAGAGCTTGTTGCACATTTGTAGTTTTTGCACATAAAAATACCGGCTCAATGAAAGATACCATTTACCTGTATATGCGGTTTCCAAACACAGAAGTGTTTTGAACGACACAGGTCTCTGAGAGCGGTATAACAGAATAGCAAGAATTCTCATTTGCATTAGTCCTCTATTCTGCTTGTTTGCCAGGATTTCTATCTTGCCTATGATCCAGTGAGTCTTTTCTGCAATCTTCTTGCATGGTATCCTCTGGTAACCATTTCCAAAATCATTGACTCTTGGTCGACTGTCAGCTTTCCCCTTCTTAATTTAAAAACTTCTCAATTTCTCATTTGATGTTGTTTGCAAGTAGCCTAATTCCATCTCCACTGAGGTGAAGGCCATCCCTGTATAGCTTGCTCTTCCCCCAGAATGTTATCCAGTTGTGCATGAAGTGGAATCCTTCTTCCTCACACCAGCACCTCATCCATGTGTTGACTGCTTGCAGTTCTGTCTGCCTCTTCCCGTCAGCCCTGGGTACCGGCAAGATCTCCAAGAAAGCTACATTTGGTGTTCTGGTCTTCAGCTTCCTTTCTAGCATCCAGAACTGGTCTTTCAGTGTTTCCCTTCTGTAGTTCCTGTTGCTCACGTCGTTTGTCCCAATGTGGATCACCACTGCCATAACTTATTCCACACTGTCAATGATCCTGTCAATGTGGCTCACTATAGCCTTCACCTTGGCTTCTAGTAGGCAAGTCACCAGTTGATCCCTTATTCCTCCCTATATGGCTGTCAACTTGTCAGATGATCGACTTACTATCTTCTGTGTCTTCTCTTGTCTCTCTAGCCACAGGTCCTTTTCCTCGGAATACATCCATCTGTCTAGCTGCCGTTCTGTGTCCTCAGTGCACTTCCATCTTTCCTCATCCCGGCATTGGCTTGCACTGGATTCCTCTGCTGTTTCCAAGTCCAGCTATCTATTCCTTTCTTGTGATTGTCCTCCAGGTGGTCCTCACTCACAGTAGGTGTATCTTGACAGTTTCTCTGTTGGTGATTTTCCATGGCGTCTCTGTATGCCTCCTCGATGAACTTCTCTAACTGAGATTTTCCTCAATGTTCCTCTCTTTCATGAAGTTTTCTGTCTCTCTGATCTCCTCCTCAACTGCTTGAACTGCTTCCAGTTCTAGTACTCTGCCCTCCAGTACTCTGACTTGCTTCTTCAGGCCCTCCAGTTCCTCACTTTGCGTGCATACATAAGACTGCCTCCCAGAGGGGAGGTAGTCATACATAAGACAAACGGTGCAGACAATTGGATAGCACAACATCCTACTTCTATCTTCTGCTTCTATTGCTGTCTGCTTGCCAGTCTGTAGTCTGAAATGGCTTTTCCTTGTTTCCCAGGTCCTCTATGCTTCTTGATATGCTTTCTCCTGCTGCGTGTGAGTTATGTCTATGTGTTGTCTGAAGTGGCTTTTCCTTGTGTAGGAATCTGTGTGGTGTCCTTGGTGTTGTTACTGTGCAGTCCCTCCCCTAATTATATACCTGCTACCCCTGTTTCTTTTGTGTATGTCATCTTTGTCTGCTGGGTTTGCCCTCTGCAACTGCTGTGTTTATTTATCTGCTGTTTGTGTCTGTTCTGTTACCCTTGTGGTACTTGCCTGTGTAGGTGTCCTTCCCTGGTGTTTCTTCAATGTAGTGACTTGTCTATTTGTAAAGCCCTTCGCAAAGGTGCTCTTGCTAAGGCGAGTGCCTTTGATGATCGCCTTCGACACATGCTGAATGGCTAAGTGTCATTGGCCCCTCCCCTTTTAAGGGGGGATCCGGATATGTGGTGGATGATGTCAGATGCGTGGGTAGAACTACCTCTCGCCATATCCCCTCACTTTCTGCTGCTTCCTCCTGACTCCTCTTCTCTCCACCCAACTCTCTTCTCACCTGCCTCCTTCTTCCTGCTCAACTCTCTCCTGACTGACTGCCCCACTTTCTAGGCACTTCTCAATGTGGTTTTATCCAAAGCCATATGTTCTCGGATAATACTATAATCCCTTGATTTAATGGACTGCTTGGGTGGAGGTATGTCCATTAATCACAATTGTATGGAAAATCTGAATATCCCTCCCTTGGCAAATAACTCCCTCCCTCTAGGGGTGGTGGTTTGAGTGGGTGGTAGTAGTTATGCCAAAAAAAGCATTCATTTCCTCTGGGTTGTGGCTGCTCAGCCTCCAAAAATTGTACTGGTATTACTCGAAGAGCATCAAAGAGTGTCGCTGAAGAGGGTGATGTATTGCAAACTAGGAGTTGTAGTCACCAGGGCGTGGTCCATTAAATCCAAAATCCAGATAAACAAGGTCCGGATAATCAAGGGTTTACTGTATATGTGTCTTATTCCTTGTACAACAATTGGTGCAAAAAAATCCTCTGTTTGTGTCATGACACTGGATGAAGAAAAAAACATTGGATTTAGTAGAATGGAAATTTATTTTTGAAACATTATCTCAGTTTGACTTGGGAAATAATTTTATATCCATGGTTGATATACTGTATTACTGATTTCTTGCAAAGTTATTGTTGAAGGTCACTATTCCTCTGCCTTTCCATTGACTAGAGAGATGAGACAAAGGTGCACACTCTCCCTTTACTTTATGATTTGGTGTTAAAATAGTTACTACTTACAATTCAAAATACTGCAGCTGTTTAAGGAATCTCTATAGGAAATACTTCTGTAAAATTAACTGCTTTTGCTGATGATATCTTGCTATTTTTGCAGGATCCTTTTACTTCCATTGCAGAGGTTCTCCATCTCCTATGTCATTATGGCTCTCTCAGGGTATTCTACCAATTGGGACAAAATGGAGATCATGCCCTTTAATTTGCTCTGTACTAGAGGCATGGTTGATATTTTTGCACTCTGATGGTGTTTTCAAGAACTTAAATATTTAGGTATCCATTTTATGGTGAACCCTCATTTGAAACTTTTATCACTCTCATATTCTTTCAATCTTATTTTTCAATCATCAGAGCTTCAGTACCATAACATCATAAGAACAAAAGAGTTTCAATACTGGGAGAGACTGGAGGTCCACCAAGCCTAGCATCCTGTTTCCAGCAATGTCAAACCAAGTCACAAATATTTAGAGAGATCCCTAAAGAGTAAAATAGATTTTATGCTGCTAATCCTAGGAATAACCAGTGGAATTCCCCAAGTCCATCTTAATAATGGCTAATGGACTTATAGTTTAGGAAATTATTCAAACTTTTTTTAAAAACCCTGCTAAGATAACTGCTTTTACCTCATTCTCTGGCAACAAATTCCAGAGTTTAATTATTTATTTTTATTTATTAAAAAATTTCTATATCGTTTACAACTTAATGGTTTACATAAATTACATACATAGTTTTAAACAAGCCTTAACTATCATGGCTGCAAAGTAATACCATAACTTTGCATAATAACAATCATGAACAGGCGGTAGCAGCTAGCACATGTGGCAATTTAGCGTGCACTATTCTGCGCAGCTTTGTGAAAGGAGCCCTAAATCTCCTAAAGGGGAGCATGTAATACCAGGTATATACCCTTTATAAAATGACCCCCAATTTTATAAATGAGAGCCTGACAGGAGCCTAGACACAAACACACTCCTGAAAAGTATGTGTTATTAAATCCTATGTGATATAAACTGTTCTCTCAGAGTGACGAAAAAGAATTATATATGAATTATTTTATATTTTCCTGACAGGTCAGTTATATCTCACAGAATCTTTATATGAGTGACCCTGTTCAGTATCCTTATTTTTACCGGACTGTCCCCAATGAGTTGCATCTCTGTGCTGGGATAGGTAAGTTACTGAAGTATTTTGGCTGGAAATGGGTCAGTATCTTTTCAACCGATGATGAAAGCAGTATGAGAGCTATCCAGACCTTGAAAGAAGGGATTGAACGGAATGGTGGCTGCATCGCATTACATCAAACCTTTGCTCACCAGAGAAAATTAACAAAGTTGGAATTACAGAAAATTCATAGGGCAATTAACCAATCATCTTCTGTGAACATTTATTACTTTAATAAAAACAATGCATTTTCACTAATTTATATACTGGATCTTCAAAGAAATGTGAAAAGTGGCCATGTTATCATCACCATAGCTGAGGTAGAAATAATGATAATAAATCAAAAACACTTTGAAATAAGCAACAAGTTTTTTATATTCAAACCATATAAGAAAGTTATGCCAAATTTTTTAAAATTTATCCGTGAAATGAAACCTGTATGGCTGGCAAGTGACAAAAGGGCTAAACATTGGTGGATTGACCTGTGTCGCAGCAGTTGTCCAAAGACGATCAGAAGAGACTGCATCCCTAGAGTTGAGACTCATGCCTTATCTCGCTGTTTCAGCACATACTTTGGGAACAGCTACAGTGTGTACAATGCCATGTATGCATTGGCATATGCACTGCATAACATGATCTTGTCTGGCGCAGGAAATGGCACCATATGGACTAGAGAAAATAGGGAAGTTTTGTACTCTTTGCCATGGAAGGTAATGTTATTATTTGTTACAGGAATTCTTTATTGAAAAGAAAAAGAGTGGTACACTTTGGCACAGAGTGAGAGGGGAGCTTTCACAGGAGTAGTGAGGGTAATCTTTCATCCATAACCACCCTCGTCCATCCATGATTTTGATACATACACTCAATAATCATGATCAACAAACCACAAATATCAGGAAAAGTTCATAATAATTTAAATTACTTATGTGGAGCTAAGGATATTCAGTGCTTAAATAAATTTAAACCCCACCTTGGGGTAGGGGCTTGATCTGGAATGTACATACGAAGGCAACATGACCTGAGAGCCATTGCACACTTGAGAAAATCATGGAATGTATCCCCCTCAAACAAGCAAATCGGTACTAATTGGCATTAATTAAAATCTTACATGAATTGCCATTTTTGAAAGCTGTATTGCTAGACAGTGGCGTACCTAGGGTATGTGGCACCCGGGGCCCATCATTTTTTGACACCCCCCCCCATGTAAAAAAATATTTTTTGTAATGACCATGAAACGGAATAAATGGTCAGAATAGAAACAGGCAGTGAAAATTTTTTTTTATTGAACCTCATATATTACATTACATTACAAGCAGCACTGTTACAAACATATTCTGAAGGTCAATGCTAAGGTTAACAAAGTTTCCTTCCTTGGACCAGAAGGAGATACTGACAAACCACTGGAAGAGATCCCAAAACAACTACCCAGGAACAACACCCAAAGACCCACTCAGTGTGTGAACCAGTTGAGTGGAGTGGACTAATTAGGGGGTGGAAATGGGCCCGAAGTTTGCTCAGCAGAATTTCCCAGACCACCTCTTCCTCTCAACACATTGACACGCTGCCACCACCACCACCATTAGGAACATCTCACCGGGTAGGCCAGCAATGCTTATAAACTTTATAAAACACATTATTATATTTTCTTATAAAGCACATATTTTAACTGAACTCTCTGACATCCTCAGCCTTGCCATTCACAAAAATAGAAGGAAGAAAACTTCCCATTTCCTGCTGTCTCATGTCCCCGGCCTTTACAATATTTTTCTTCTGCAGACCCTTCAAAAGTCTGACCAAATCCTAGTTTCACTTGCATTATAAAGTACTGAGGATGCCATCTCTCCCCAATCCCAGGTCCTAAAATCTAAGACAGTAACCATTATTCCAAACATAACATAACATAAATTATGTCTGAATTATGACATCAGAAGTACATATGGAGTAGTTGCAGGTGATGCTTGGGACAGTTCTGATTGTGTTAGTTCGGTTTTATGTGTTTTTTGAATAGAAGGGTTTTTATTTATTTTTTGAAGGTTTTGTAGTCTGTGGTCAAGGTCAATAGGTTGTAGAGTTGGGGTCGAGTGTTGCAGCTCGAATGACTAGGAGGTTGTTGAACAGTTTTTTTTCTTTTGACGTTTTTGGTTGGAGGGTGTGTGAATGATACGTGAGTTCTCCTATGTCTGGTTGAGGTGGATTGAATTATTTAGCTGAAGAAATTAGTTACCCCCCATTCCACACACATTAATTCTCTTCCATTTTGGTTCCCATTATAAAAAAACACTGATAAGTTCCCAGAAAAAAAATACATTAAAATAAGAAGTGAAAACAAAGGCCCCTACAGATGAGAACATAACATAAGAATAGCCTAACTGGGTCAGACCAATGGTCCATCATGCCCAGTAGCCCATTCTCATGGTAGCCAATCCAGGTCACTAATATCTGGTCAAAATCCAAAGAATAGCAACATTCCATGCTACCGATCCAGGGCAAGCAGACACTTCCCCCTTGTCTTAATAACAGACTATGGACTTTTCCTCCAGGAATTTGTTCAAATCTTTCTTAAAACCAGCTACACTATCTGCTTTTACCATAACTTCTGGCCACTTCATTTTTAAGTTTAGATCTTTCCTTCCAAACAGAGACCTTGTTAGATGTCAAATACAGCACAAGGTAACTTCACACGGACTTAGCTGTGCAGGAAATGTTTTTTTATTTCGATCACTACATAGCCTAATGCCACACAAGCAGCTCTGTTACAAACATATTCTGAAGGTCAATGCTAAGGTAAACAAAGTTTCCTTCCTTCAACCACAAGGAGATACTGACAAACTACTGGAAGAGATCCCTAAACAACTACCCAGGCACAACACCCAAAGACCCACTCAGTGTGTGAACCAGTTGAGTGGAGTGGACTAACTGGGGGGTGGAAATGGGCCTGGAGTTTGCTCAGCAGAATTTCCCAGACCACTTCTTCCTCTCAACACATTGACACGCTGCCTCCACCACTAGGAACACCTCACCGGGTAGGCCAGCAATGCTTATAAATTTTATAAAACACATTATTATATTTTCTTATAAAGCACATATTTTAACTGAACTCTGACATCCTCAGCCTTTCCTTTCACAAAAATAGAAGGAAGAAAAGTTCCCATTTCCTGCTGTCTCATGTCCCCGGCCTATACTATATTTTTCTTCTGCAGACCCTTCAAAAGTCTGACCAAATCCTCGTTTCACTTGCATTATAAAGTACTGAGGATGCCATCTCTCCCCAATCCCAGGTTCTAAAGTCTACGACAGTATCACAAACTAGTGCTGCCAGATTCAGGAAAAAAATTTTCGATATTGAATTGGTTTATCAATTCGATTTTAATGCCCAATTGGGTGTTTTTTTCAAACATCCTGGTGGGTTTATTTTATAGCTTTTTCACCCCCCTTTGGCTTCTCCTAACCACACTGGTGCTGTGATGTAAATAAAATAAAGAAACAAAAAGGACTTTTCCTCTCTCTGTTAAATCCTAGCTCACGTTTGCGGTCTAACACCAGCTCTGTCAGGATACACATTTCAAATCTGACATATTGTAATCACAAAACAGAAAATAAAATTAGTTTTTCTACATTTTGTTGTCTGGTTATTTTTCAAATATTGTTGGTCCAAGGCTCTGGTTGTCTTCTGATAACTTGCTTCTTTCTGCATGCTAACCATCCATCTGCCATCTCTGTCCTGCCCGTTTCCCTTCCCTCCCCCGGATGTCTGGCATCTTTCCTTTTTTTCGTCTCCCTCCACAGATCCACCTTTTCTTAACTACACTTTCATCCAACATCTCTCCCTCCTTCCCCACCACCCCAGGGTCCACCATCTCTCTCTTTCTTTTCCCAACTACCCTCCTAACCAGTATCTCTATTCCCCCCTCCACAACATCCCTTGTGTCCAACTTCTCTCCCTTTCTGTTCCTACCCTCCCTAAAACCCATGGTCCATCATCTCTCTCCCACTCCTCTATTTTCATACCCATTATTTCTTCCCACCCAAAGTCCGGCATATGCACATCTCTTTGAACTTCTCCCCCTTCCCTCCGTGTACTTCTGCACCAGGGCCCCCTCCCCTGAAGACCTGTCCCCCCTTAAAGGTCTGCATCCCACCCCTGAAGGATTCTCCCCCCCTTTAAGACCTGCACCCCCCGAATACCTGTCCCCCCTTGAAGGCCTGCACCCCCTCTCGAAGGCCTGTCCCCCCCTCGAAGGCCTGTCCCCCCCTCGAAGGCCTGCAACCCCCCTTGAAGGCCTGCACCCCCCTTGAAGGCCTGCACCCCCCATTGAAGGCCTGCACCCCATCTTGAAGGCCTGCACCTCCCCTTGAGAGCCTGCACACCCCCTCGAAGGTCTGTCCCCCCCATTGAAGGCCTGTCCCCCCCTTGAAGGCCTGCACCCCCCCTGAAGGCCTGCACCCCCGCTTGAAGGCCTGCACCCCCTTTGAAGGCCTGCACCCCATCTTGAAGGCCTGTCCCCCCCTTGAAGGCCTGCACCTCCCCTTGAAGGCCTGCACCCCCCTCGAAGGTCTGTCCCCCCATTGAAGGCCTGCACCCCCCTCTTGAAGGCCTGTCCCCCCTTGAAGGCTGCACCCCTCTTGAAGGCCTGTCCCCCCCTTGAAGGCCTGCACCCCCCCTTGAAGGCCTGCACCCCTCCTCGAAGGCCTGCACCCCCTCGAAGGCCTGCACCCCCCCTCGAAGGCCTGCACCCCCCTCGAAGGCCTGCACCCCCCTTGAAGGCCTGCACCCCCTCTTGAAGGCCTGCACCTCCCTCTTGAAGGCCTGTCCCCCCTTGAAGGCCTGCACCCCCCTCTAAGGCCTGCACCCCCTCAAAGGCCTGTCCCCCCCTCGAAGGACTGTCCCCCCCTCGAAGGCCTGCACCCCCCTTGAAGGCCTGCACCCCCCCTCGAGGGCCTGTTCCCTCCTTGAAGGCCTACACCCTCCCCCGAAGGTCTGCCTGTCCCCCCCCTTGAAGGCCTGCCTGCCTGTCCCTTCCTTGAAGGCCTGTCCCCCTGAAGGCCTGTCTCCTTCCCCCCCCAAGGCCGGCCTGCCTGCCCGCCTGCCCACCCGCCCCACCCTGAAGGCCTGCACCCCCCCCTCCGCAGGACCACTCACCCTCCCACCACCTCGAAGGACCGCTCATCCGCCCAGTTTGCCTGCACCATTTACCTGAAGCAGCCTGCAGCAATATTGCGATCCCAGCGATCTTTGTGCTGCTTTGGCTCTGTTTCCTCTGCCGAGGTCCCGCCCCTCCTCTGACATCAGAGGAGGGCGGGACCGTGGCGAAGGAAACAGCCGAAGCAGTGCAAAGATCACTGGGATCGCGATCTTGCTGCAGGCTGCTTCAGGTAAATGGAGCGGGGAGGAATACAGATGCGAGACGTCAGGGCTGAACCGGACGCAGAGGGGGTGGAGGAACCGGACCGGGAGCACCCCCTCAGGGCTTGGCACCCGGGGCGGACTGCCCCCCACGCCCCCCCTTGGTACGCCACTGTTGCTAGACATCCAAATTTGTTTTTAAAATTCTACTTGGGCATCTAATTCACAAGAATGACCAAAATTATACCTCAATTTTGGCCACAAAACTTCCAGATTTACACTATTTGGACATGGGAAGGGCTACCATTATAATAGACTGGCCACTCACACATTCCAACAGAGAAGTGAGGCTTCTTAGAAGGAACTACTGTGAACTTCACATAAAGGGTACCACATATACATCTCTCCAGATCCCCATTATAATTTATGGTGATCCCCCTAAACTCTCCTCAAATCAATTATACTACCTGTCTACCAGCCCTTATGGCTACAGGTAACTATATGGAAATAATACCTATATGGAAGTAGTATAGAGCACAGTTCTTCAACCGCCGGTCCGCGGACCGGTATCGGTCCGCAGGAAATTTTTGCCGGTCCGCACAGGACCGGCAAGATTGACTCATTTGAACTTCCTGCCGGTCCGCGCAGGACCGGCAAGATCAGCATCGGAAGCGTGCGCTGGGCCGGAGAGATCTTGGGGAGCCTCCGACAGTGGCTTTCTCCCCTCTCTGCAGCTCTCCTTTACTTCCCAGCGCAGCGATTCACGAAGGCAGCCTCGGGGCTTTTGCTGAGTCGCGGCTGCCTCTGATGATGCAACTTCCTCTTTCCTCAGAGGCGGCGCGACCCAACAAAGGACCCGAGGCTGCCTTCGTGAATCGCTGCGCTGGGAAGTAAGAAGAGCTGCTGGGAGGGGAGAAAGCCACTATTGGAGTCTGGGAAGCTGCTGGGTAAGGGGAAAAGGGGACAGCTGCTACTATAGAGGGAGAAGGAGAGATGCTGCTGGGAGGGGAGGAGGGAAAGGAATCTGGGAAGCTGCTGGGCCAGGAAAAAAAGGGACAGCTGCTACTGGAGAGGGAGAAGGAGAAGGAGAGATGCATCTGGGAGGGGAGGAGGGAAAGGAATCTGGGAAGCTGCTGGGCAAGATAAAAAAAGGGACAGCTGCTACTGGAGAGGGAGAAGAAGGAGAGATGCTTCTGGGAGGGGAGGAGGGAAAGGAATCTGGGAAGCTGCTGGGCAAGGAAAAAAAGGTACAGCTGCTACTGGAGAGGGAGAAGAAGGAGAGATGCTTCTGGGAGGGGAGGAGGGAAAGGAATCTGGGAAGCTGCTGGGCAAGGAAAAAAAGGTACAGCTGCTACTGGAGAGGGAGAAGGAGAGATGCTTCTGGGAGGGGAGGAGGGAAAGGAATCTGGGAAGCTGCTGGGCAAGGAAAAAAAAGGGACAGCTGCTACTGGAGAGGGAGACGGAGAGATGCTGCTGGGAGGGGAGGAAGGGAAGAGAGTTACTGCTGGACAGGAGGAGGAGGGAAGGGAGAATGAAAAAAGGAAGGAAACAGCTGGCAGAGAGATTAGAGGAGGGGAAGGGGAGACAGGCATGAGAAAGTAGAGAGATTGATGATAGGAAGGGGTCAGCAGAAAAATAAGCAGAGGGACAACGATGATAGATCTGGTGTAGGAGAGATAAAAATGAAGAGAGCAGTGAAGCTGGAATGAATCATGTAAATAGGAGAGAGGGGCACAAGCTGGATGGAAAGGGGAGAGGGACATAGAAAGAAGACAGATACCATATGGAAGGGGGAGAGGACAGATAGTGGATGGAAGGGGCAGATGCTGGATTGAAGAGACAGAGAGGGCATACGCTGGAAGGAAGAGAGTGAAAAAAAGATTGAAAGCAGAAACCAGAGACGACAAAAGGTAGAAAAAAATAATTTTATTTCTATTTTGTGATTAGAATATATCAGATTTGAAATATATATCCTGCTACAGCTGGTGTTAGACATAACTGGGGACTGCAAAACCCAGGCAGTGCTTCTTTAGCTTTCAGCTGGCTTAGGGCGCTCTCTGACCAGGGGGCAGTTGCCCTAGTTGCACTCCCCTAAAACTATTCCTGTCATGTGTTACTTCAGTATTCTGTTAGCATGATATTTCTGTGTAGCATTCTGTAATAATTTGGCTTGTTCAGTTTTCTTGATAGTAGAGGGGATATATGTGAAGGGGAGGGGAGACAGGGGTTTTGTTGATCCTTGCTCTGAATTATTTGTATTTATAAAATGACAATTGTACAGAATATTGTTTCTTTTTATACTTTAATAAAATACATTCAATATAAAATCATAACTGAGGCTTGTGTGGATGGGATCAGATGATTTGTGGGGACCGAGCTCGCGGAGATGGGGCGGAAACGGGATTTTTAAATTTTAGTCCTAGTAGTTTGCCGGTCCACAAAATAATTATTTTTTTTCTGCCGGTCCACGGGTGTAAAAAGGTTGAAGAACACTGGTATAGAGGGTTTTGAATGGTTTTGGTGACCTCACATTTTCCACCAAAAATTACTGGTTAAAGTGATTTATGGTCCTGGCTCTTCCTCTCTATGGTTCACTAGTCTACCAACTTGGCTTTCTTAGGCTTTCCCATACAAGGTGCTGCTGTTCTAGACACAGGTGTGTACTAATTTATTTTTATACGTTTGTGTGTTAAGAAGCATTTAGTGATCACTGGTGGAGTGTGGGGGACATTAATTAATGCCTTCAGTGCTCATCTGGTCAATTCAGGTATGTTTTTGGCACTTAGATGATTCTCAAATTGGTCTAGTTGAAAACATTTAATTTTCATCTAGGACACCCTGGAAATAGTTTGATTATAGGTTCAGGATATCCAGGTCTAAGCCCATCTATATCCCACCATAGCATGCCTACCAACATGCCCATTTCTTCTCTGAATGCACTATGACCACTTGGATGTTTTGATTAGTAAGATGTCCAAGTGCCAATTTTGGTGAGTTTTTGGTTGTCTAAGGTTCTTGATTTTGTGCCTGATAGTAACAGTAGATGACTGCAAAAAAGGTCTATCCAGTCTGCCCAACAGTCAAAATCATATTAATTCATGATTAAACCAACAATGAATCTATAATAATAAAATGTTAAGCGCGCATGCACACTCGTGCCGCGTGTTCCCTGATCTGTCGTGGCGGCACGAGTGCGCATGCGCTAGATGGCGCGGAATGAGGGGCCGGACTTAGGAGAAGGAGAGCAGGCCCGGGATTCGGCCCGGGATTCCCTGCCTTACTCAGGCCCCGGCGGTCCCCGCCGGCAGAGGCAGAAAGACAACAGTCACTGGCTGTGTGGACGTGTTTTCAGCCAGGTAACAGCTGTGACTTCCCCCTCCCGCCGCCGACCCTAGGTTACACCACTAACACACCGCGACTCACCCCCCCCCCCCCGACGACCCTACCCGGCACAACTGAAACCCCCGTTGACCCTCCCACCGCTACACAGCTGACAAACCCGGCAGTTGCAGCAGCGTCCCAGGCACACTAAACGCTGCTTCGGGTCTTCTACTGGCCTAATTTCCTCTGCCGCTTCCCTGATGACATCATCAGGGATGCAGAGAGGAAATTAGGCCAGTAGAAGACCCGAAGCAGCGTTCAGTGTGCCTGGGACGCTGCTGCAACTGCCGGGTTTGTCAGCTGTGTAGCGGTGGGAGGGTCAACGGGGGTTTCTGTTGTGCCGGGTAAGGTCGGCAGGGGGGGGGAGTCACGGCGTGTTAGTGGTGTGCCTAAGGTCGGGGGAAGGTGGAGTCATGGCATGTTAGTGGTATTCCTAGGGTCGGCGCAGGGGGGGTTAAAAACATGCTGCTCAGGGGGATGGGAGGCAGGCAGGCATCGGGGGGTTCAGTGGAAGGGGAATGGGAGGCAGGCAGGCTGGCATTTGAGGAGGGGTGGGGGTTCAATGGAAGGCAGGATGGCATGGGGGGGTTCCATGAAAACATGCTACTCAGGGGGATGGGAGGCAGGCAGGCATTGGGGGTGGGGGGGTTTCAGTGGAAGGGGAATGGGAGGCAGGCAAGCTGGCATCGGAGGGGGGTGGGGGGTTCAATGGAAGGCAGACAGGCAGGATGGCATTGGGGGTTCCATTGAAACATGCTGCTCAAGTGGATGGGAGGCATACAGGCTGGCATTGGAAGGGGGGTGGGGGTTCAATGGAAGTCAGGCATGCAGGATAGCATCGGGGGGTGGTTTCCATGGAAATATGCTGCTCAGGGGGATGGAAGGCAGGCAGGCTGGCATGGGGGGGGTTTCAATGGAAGGGAGATGGGAGGCAACAGAGGGGGTGAGGGGGTTTCAATGGAAGGCAGGCTGCCATCGGAGGGGGGAGAGGAAGGAGGCTCAGGGGGCACTAAGGACATAGGAAGGGGCACTAAGGACATAGGAAAAAGGCACAGGGAGATTCACAGACAGAAAAAATGACAGACAGGCAGCATGCAAGGAGAGAGAGACAAAGAAAAAAAATACCCAGACAGACAGACATCTACTCTAGCACCCGTTAATGTAACGGGCTTAAAGACTAGTGTGATATAAAATGTTTGATCATCATCTTTGCTATTTCTGGGACAAATACCATAGAAATCCATGAGGCATTGTCTTTACATTCCAACCACTGGAGCAAAAATCAAAGCCATCTTCAACCCATTTACACAATCTGTAGAGTAAAACAACCCAATTATGAGGTTCAAAAATTATGACTTTGATATTATGCATGAAAAATATCTGCCATTTGGAATGACTTTCAAGTAATTTTTCTCTTTTAAAGATGAGTGCAATGGTGTGGTCTTTGCTCTTACAGTCCCATCATCCTATAGATCTATCATTGAAGATGGAAGAATGAATTGAAAAGATAATGTATATTTCTTTTCTTTGTGCCTTCCTTCTCCCCATTCACTGGATATTTACATTATTTACTAGATTTTTATATTGTACTAGTGTTTAAGCCCTTTACATTAACAGGTGCTAGAATATATGCCTGTCTGTCTTTCTTTCTTTATTTATGTCTCTCTCCCTGCTCCTGTCTCTTTCTTCCTTTCTTTCTGTCTCTCTCCCTCCTACTATTTTCTTCTCTCTCTCCCTGGCACCCTTTGTCTGTCTGTCTGTCTTTCTTTCTGTCTGTCTCTCTGGTCCCCTGTCTGTCTTTATTTCTGTCTGTCTCTCTCCCTGGCCTCCTTTGTCTGTCTGTATTTCTTTCTGTCTCTTTCCCCCTACACTTTCCTTTGCAGAAGCAGCAGCGGTATTTCCCTTCCCCTCCAGGTCCCTGTGAAGTAGTACCAGCATTTTCCCCCACCCCCCATTCCCTTCTCTCCCCCCCACTTTCCTTTGCAGAAGCATCAGTGATATTTCCCTTCCCCTCCAGGTCCCTGTGAAGTAGTAGCAGCATTTTCCCCCACCCCCATTCCCTTCTCTCCTCCCACTTTCCTTTGCAGAAGCAGCAGTGATATTTCCCTTCCCCTCCAGGTCCCTGTGAAGTAGTAGCAGTATTTTCCCCCACCCCCCATTCCCTTCTCCCCCCACTTTCCTTTGCAGAAGCAGCAGTGATATTTCCCTTCCCCTCCAGGTCCCTGTGAAGCAGTAGTAGCATTTTCCCCCACCCCCATTCCCTTCTCTTATTGTGAGCTGTCCTGCTCCATTCGGCCCCTCCCCCTTCCCTTCCCACGGGCTGGCCTGCTGCGGCTGAAGTTTTTATTTAAAATTTCAAAGTACCGGCGGCTCCTCTGATGATCCCCGTGGTGTCTGATCCTCCTGTAAAGAGCAGCCTGCGATGGTGGCCGGCTTTAGCGAACCTCGCAGGCAGCTCTCCAACTCGGTAGCACGTTCTCTCTGACGCACAGGATCGTGTCAGAGGGAACGTGCTACCGAGTTGGAGAGCGGCCTGCGAGGTTCGCTAAAGCCGGCCACCATCGCAGGCTGCTCTTTACAGGAGGATCAGCAGCGGCGGCGGCAGCGAGTGAGGGCCAAGGTGTGTTCCCTGCCGAGGATGCGGGCAGGGAGAGAGCTTGCCTGGCTTCCAGGGTGAGTGAGGGCGGGAGGAGGGGAGTGGCCAGAATGTTCCCTGCCGCTGGGTTGGCTGCCACGGATCACACACCATAGTGGCAGGCAACACAAAATCCTAAGTGCGCATGTGCGCTTAGTCTTTTATTATATAGGATACTGCACTTCTAGAATGGAATCAGAGAAGTTTATATGGCTATTATAAAATAATATTCCTAAGCTTCTTCAGGGAGTTGGTCAGTAGTTTAAGGTTGTGCCCATCTGTCAGTGGGAGGATATAGAGAGTGCTTTACCTCCAGAAATGGCTTTAAAAATAGTTATAAAGAAATGTTTATGTATGCTTGAAATTACCTGTTTAACCTGGCACTTCTTAAAATGCACCCCTCACTTAGCTCCATCATTATCTAAGGAACCTCCATTTTAAGAATGGTCTAGGGGAAGATATGTACCTGGATGAAAATGGAGACCTCGCCTCTGGATACAATATTTTGAATTTGAACTTTCTTCCTAATATGACATTGAAATATAAAGTTGTTGGACATTATAACCCTAATGCTCCCCCAGAGCAGGATTTCACCATTGATGAGAAGGCCATCGTGTGGGAAAGTTCATTCACCCAGGTCAGATTTAAGAGATGAGAGGTGTTGATTTAAACTGGTATCATGAAACCTGTCATAAAATGGTCAAAAGAATGGTGTATTTTGGCTTTATGGGCAAAACTTTAGCTTCCAGATTTTGTAAATGTCACTTAAATTGGAGTGCTGATCCCAGGTGTGTACATATAGTTAATAGTTAATTGGGGTTAATTAGATATTACAGGCATGTCTGCCTACTTAAGAACATAAGAACATAAAAATTGCCACTGTTGGGTCAGACCAGTGGTCCATCGTGCCCAGCAGTCTGCTCATGCAGCGGCCCTTAATCAAAGACCAGCGCCTTAACTGAGTCTAGCCCTACCTGCATATGTTCTGGCTCAGCAGGAACTTGTCTAATTTTGTCTTGAATCTCTGGTAGGTGTTTTCACCTATGACAGACTCCAGAAGAGCGTTCCAGTTTTCTACCACTCTCTGAGTGAAGAAGAACTTTCTTACATTCATATGGAATCTTTCCCCTTTCAAATTTAGAGAGTGCCCTCTCATTCTCCCTACCTTGGGGAGGGTGAACAACCTCTCCTTATCTACTAAGTCTATTCCCTTCAGTATCTTAAATGTTTTGATCATGTCCCCTCTCAATCTCCTCTGTTCGAGGGAGAAAAGACCCAGTTTTTCTAATCTTTCACTATACGGCAACTCCTCCAGCCCCTTAACCATCTTAGTCTCCCTTCTTTGGACCCTTTCAAGTAGCATCATGTCCTTCTTCATCTACTATGACCAGTGCTGGACACAGTACTCCAGGTGAGGGTGCACCTTGGCCTGGTATAGCGGCATGATAACCTTCTCCAATCTGTTCGTGATCTCAATCTTTATCAATCCTAGCATTCTGTTCACCCTTTTTGCTGCCGCCGCACATTGCGTGGATGGCTTCATCGACTTGTCGATCATAACTTCCCAGTCTCTTTCTTGGGAGGTCTCTCCAGACAATGGTGTGGAGCAATCCTATTGGCTGCAAAGCATATTTTAAGGGACGTAAACATGACTATTCACAGCAGTCAAGCTAGTCTCTACAATCAAGCTAGTGTGAGATATGAGCCTGACTTAAAGGGCTCTACACATATATTCTGTGTACATTGGTGGAAAAAAGTGTCCTAAATGCCCAACCGTGCTGTTACAATACAAACTGCTACTAACCGAGGGCAGTATTAATGATAGAGCTAGTGCTAAAAAGACCGATCCATAAAGTTAGATAGGCTAATCATATATACTATATCAATAAGCCAAATAGCGCGTGCCAAGCTGCTATTTATAATTAGAGGGCACAAACAGCCTTTCATCTGGGCAGGTTTAAATAATGAAATTAGTGAACATGTACTAAAAATCAATGCTAATGAAAAAATAATAAAAACAATGCTAATGATAAACTAATAAAAGCAGGTCTTGAACAATTTCATTAAAACAGAATAAAATGAACAAAAATAGATAGATGAATGAATAGAAAAGAACTTTGTATGACTGCTAAACGTCTCCAAGTTTTATCTCTAATATACAAAATTATAAGAATGCGTGATTGTATGATAATGGATATCTAATATAATGCTGCTAACATAAAATTTTGAAAAAGCAACTGATAACCATGATAGAACAATAAATCAATGAATAAATTTACATTAAAAGATACTTATACCCTATAAAAATATATAAGTATAAAAATACCCTATAAAAAGAATAGATATTGGTAGGTCTTAAAGTTCAAATCAACAGACTAGAATAACTAAATTGACATTAAAAAAAAGGCTAATCACCTATAAAGAATGAATATTAGTAAATCTCAAAGATCAAACCAGCAATACTTGAAGTTTAGATTCAGAATGAGATACAACATATCAGGCATAAAACCTATATTTCTGAGTTATAGAAATGGACAATAATCAATCTCTAAGTTCAAGCCAGCGGGTGTGATGGTTTCCAATTCAAAAATCACTCTCTGTTTATCTTGTAATAAGATGCTGTCAATATTTCCCCCTCTCCAACTGGATTTAAATGTTTAAAAAATGAAAAACTGAAGGTCATCAGTGGTGTGTGGAAGATCTCTCCAATGGGAAACCAAAGGTGCTGTCATTACTTCTCTCATGATGCAGTCCCTGTTGGATTTTTCTTTTGTTCGTGGTTCTAGAAGAAGGAACATCCAGTGGGATCATCAAGTTTGCTGATGACACAAAGCTATGCAGGTCAATCAGATCGCAGAAGGATAGCGAGGTACTCCAGAGTGACTTGTGTCAGTAAGAGAAATGGGCGGAGAAATGGCAGATGAAGTTTAATGTGGAAAAGTGCAAAGTAATGCATTTAGGCAGTAAGAACAAGGAATACGAATATAGAATGTCAGATGCAACTCTGGGTAAGAGCGAACAAGAAAGGGACCTGGGTGTACTGATAGATAGGACCCTGAAACCGTTGGCACAATGCGCGGCAGCAGCAAAGAAAACAAATAGAATGTTAGGCATGATAAAGAAAGGAATCACGAGTAGATCGGAGAAAGTTATAATGCCGCTTTATACGGCAATGGTCAGACCACACTTGGAATATTGTGTCCAACATTGGTCTCCCAACCTAAAAAGGATATAAAAATGCTGGAGAGGGTGCAGAGACGAGCAACGAAGCTAATAAATGGTATGGAGAACTTGGAATATGAGGAATGACTCAAGTAATTGGGACTGTTCTCCCTTGAGAAAAGGAGACTGCGAGGGGACATGATTGAGACTTTCAAAATACTGAAAGGCATCGACAAAATAGGGCAGGAAAATAAATTATTTACATTGTCCAACGTGACACAGACAAGAGGACATGGACTGAAGCTAAGGGGGGACAAGTCCAGGACAAATGTCAGGAAGTTCTGCTTCACGCAGCGAGTGGTGGACAACTGGAATGCTCTCCCAGAGGAGGTTATTATGGAATCCACCGTTCTAGGATTCAAAAGCAAATTAGATGCACATCTCCTTACGAGAGGCATAGAGAGATATGGGTGACTAAAACTTCATCAGGTGTACACCTGACTGGGCCTCCGCGTGTGCGGATCACTGAACTTGATGGACCATGGGTCTGATCCGGAGATGGCAGTTCTTATGTTCTTATGTACCCAAATGCTGTTAGAAAATGCAAAGGAGAGATCCCAGCAAGAAAGTGTCCCCACAGCTCACTAGCTATGCCAGCCAAGCCACAGCTACTGTACTTCAATTCTCTCCAGCCCTATAAAAATACTAGAACCCACAGAAAAAAAACAAAATCTGCATGTGCAACAGCCACAAGAACAACACAACAATAGACAGGGTTCGGTCCTATACTGGTCTGAAGAAGCTAAAATAAAGTAAATTAGCAGGTAAGAACCTAATTTCTCCTTCTTTAGCACTGTCCAGACTGGTATAGGATCTTTCAAGTGGGATGTACCAAAGCAGTCCCCAACCAGAATGGTGAACAAAAAAGAGTGTCTTTCAACTCATCTGATAAATCCAAATGCCTTTATTCATCCAAAATTCATATAATGACTCAGCGACTCGATATGCACATGTTTCGGCCTACTCGGCCTGCCTCAGGAGTCTAAAGAGAGTTCTGGTGTATAAAAATGATGCACAAACTCTCTAAAAACTGCTTTGGAAAGACGTGTATCAATTCTGAACACTGCGACCTAGCTAGCTGATTGGGACAATTCCACTTTTGTTCTGTACTTTTGAGTTTGTGGTTTTGTTTCCCCTGTTTCATCTTCGTCCAAAGCAGTCCCCATCATGGGTGGGACCCCCGAAGGGCTGACACCAGAACACACTCACTAAACACCGCGTCCCAACATGTCTGAACATGCACACTGTAGTGTCCAACAAAGGAATGCAAGGAAGACCAAACAGCAGCCTTACAAATGTCCACTGGAGGCACCAGCGAAGACTCAGCCCATGACGCTGCCTGACCCTGAGTGGAATGAGCCTTGAGAAATTCCAGAACAGGCTTGTTCTGAAGAAGATATGCAAATGCAATAGTCTCTGATCCAACATGCAATGGTAGCCCTAGATGAGGACCCGCAAAAAGGACAAAGAGATGATCTGATTTTCTAAACGCCTGTGTCCTCTGCACAGATGAGTGAAAAAACCAACAGACATCTAGCTTCTGAGCATCCTGCTCAGAAGAACCCTCCTGACTACCCAACACCGGGAGTACCACTGCCTGATTGATATGAAAAGGAGAAACTACCTTTGACAGAAAAGAAGGAACAAGCCTCAACACTAACCGCTCCCTAGAAACTCCAAGAAGGGAGACTTACAAGAGAGAGCCTGCAGCTCTGAAACATGTCTAATAGAAATAATAGCCACCAAGAAGACTGCCTTAAGAGTAAGGTCCTTCAATGAGCAGGCCCCCAAAGGCTCAAAAGGGGGTGCACCAGCCCAGACAAGTTTCAAGTTTCAAGTTTATTAGGATTTCATATACCGCCTATCAAGGTTATCTAAGCGGTTTCTACAATTACATTACATTACATTAGTGATTTCTATTCCACCATTACCTTGCGGTTCAAGGCGGATTACATTCAAACTAAAAACAAGAATTACATTCAAATTAAAAGGAATAGAATAAGCGATGACATAGAATTTTTTAAGGTAATAAACATTGGATAAAGAGTTCCAAAGGGAAGTGGAGGTCTTTAGGAGATATGAATATGGTGAAATTATGGGTTTTAGATAACATTTGATAGATAAAAGTGTTGTTAAGAGTAAGAGATTTTAAGTGTAGGTGTGGTTAGGACTGTTTCAGGGCTTTCTTGAAGAGTATAGTTTTTATTTCTTTTCTGAAAATCTTGTAGTCTGGGGTGGTTAACAGTAGGTTAGAGATTTGGTTATCCAGTTTTGCAGCTCGAGTGGCTAGGAGGCCATCGTATTGTTTTGACCGTTTTACTTCCTTGAACGGGGGAGGTGTGAAAGGGGAGTGCGTTTTTCTATGTCTGGTTGAGGTTGCTTGGATGAGGCGATTGTTTAGGTAGGCTGGGCTGTTTCCGTTTAGGGTTTTGAATATCATGCAGTAGAATTTAAATAATATTCTTTCTTGGATTGGTAGCCAGTGTGAGTTGATGTAGGCATCTGTGATATGATCATGTTTCCTCAGTGAGTAGATGAGTCTCAGAGCAGTATTTTGGATTGTTTGTAGTTGCTTGGTCATCGTGGCAGGGCAGGGGAGGTAGAGGATGTTCCAGTAGTCTAGCAATCCTAGGATTAGGGATTGCACTATGAGCTGGAATTGTGTTCTTTCAAAGAATTTCCGGACTTGTCTCAGGTTTCTCATTATTGCAAAGGATTTCTGTATGGTTTTATTTATTTGCAGTTGCATAGTACAGCATCTGTCTATTGTCACTCCTAGTAGTTTTATGGTGGTTTGGATTGGATAGTTGATTGAGTTAAGTTCTAAATTGGTTATAGTTGGGACTTTGTCATTTTCGAGGAGGATGAATTTAGTTTTATCTGGGTTGAGTTTCAGTTTGTGTTCTTTCATCCAGGTCGTAACTGTTTCTATTGTTCAGTGTATTATGTTTGTCATGGTGGTCTTTGGCTGATCATATGGTATGAGGATGGTGATGTCATCCGCATAACTATAGGTGGTAATGCCTAGGTTATCCAGGTATGCTCCGAGAGAGGCAGTATATAGGTTGAAGAGAGTAGGGGATAGTGGAGATCCCTGTGGTACGCGCAAGGGTTTGACCAAGGATCTGATTTTTCTTTGTTTGATTTTACTCTGTAGGTTCTGGATTTTAGGAAGCCTTCAAACCAAAAATATACTGTATCTGAGATACCTATTGCATCCAAGATTTGGAGAAGGATGTTATGATCAATTAGGTCAAATGCTGCAGTCAGGTCCAGTTGTATGAGAAGCATTTTTTTTCCTGTGCTGAGGTGTTGTCTGACTGTGTCCATAAGGGAGCCCAGGAGTGTCTCTGTGCTGAAGTTGGTTCTGAATCCTGATTGCATGGGGTGGAGTAGGTTATGGTCATCTAGATAGTTTGTGTGGAGTTTGGCTACTAGGCCAATCAGGTACTCAAGCATTTTTCCCTCTCTGTCCCGGTGGGCTCACAATCTATCTAACGTACCTGGGGCTCTGGAGGATTAAGTGACTTGCCCAGGGTCACAAGACCAGATTCAAATCCCAAGAGGGAACATACGGCCACACGGGAGACCTAAGCAAGTTGGCAACCTGTAAGAGGCGAACAACATCAGGAATGGCAGTTAGCCACTGGCCTCGCAACAACCCATGAAAGGCCAACAAGGCCAACAGCTGAACCCAGAGAGAAGACCAAGCCAGGCCCTTGTCTGGGCCATCCTGCAAGAATTCTAAGATATTAGGCAGGGAAGCTTAAAAAGAGACCACCCCACATGCCCCACACCAATCCTCAAAGATACGCCAAAAACACACATAAGCCCGAGATGTGGAAAGTCTCTGGGACACCAAGAGGGTGGAGATCACTTTATCTTAATACCCCTTCTTACCTAGGCTTCCTCTTTCAAGAGCCAAGCTGTAATACAAAAAGGGACTCGGATCGAACATGAGAATTGGGCCTGAGTCAGAAGATCAATTGAAAGAGGCAGAGGAAGAGGATCTAACACCAGATGCCACACCATATCCACATAAGATGGACTTCAGGCCAATCCGGAGCCACTAGAACCACCAGGCCCGAGTGACGAACAATGCGGAGAACTTTGCCCACTAATGGCCATGGAGGGAACACATATAACAGCCCCTACATTGGTCATGGTTGAACCACAGAATCCAGGCCCTTGACCTGACTGTCTCTGTGATGACTGAAGAAGCAGGGTGGTTTGGCATTCACACCCTTGGCCATCACGTCCAAGAGGAGCTGACCCCAAGACTGCACTATCAACTGAAAGGTCACATGGCTTAGACACCACTCTCCGGGTTCTAGCATATGATGACTGAGGAAGTCCGCTTGAACATTCTCCACTCTGGCAATGAGGGAAGCCGAGATGTCCTGAAGGTGAGACTCTGCCCAGGCTATGAGCAGAGCCACCTCCTGTACCACCTGAGTGCTCTTGGTGACCCCCTGATGATTGACATGGGCCATCGCCGTGGCATTGCCCGACAGAACCCTGACTGACTTGCCTGTCAAAATGGAGTAGAAGGCTAAAAATGCCAGATGGGTTGCTCTGGGCTCCAAAACATTGATCAACCAGGATGCCTCCCCCGTGAACCAGGTGCCATGAGCTGAGTGACCTAGACACTGAGCTCCCCAACTGAGGACACTGGCATCCATGTCTGGGTGAGCCAGACTTGTCCCTTGAACAGGAGAGGAGGACTTTTAAATAAACTTGACACTTGTCTGGAGCCACCCACAAAGACTGCAGCAAACCAAGCCCCTTAGAGGAACAGGGTGATCTAGACTGAGGCTCTGGGGTGAATATCTCCAAAGCAGAGCAGACTGAAGAGGATGCATGTGGGCCTGAGCCCACCTCACAATGTCTAGGGAAGCCACCTTCGACCCCAAGACTTGGAGGAAATCCTGCACCAGAGGACACCGGGGCACCATAAGCAGGCACATCTGCAATTTGCTTATCTGGGCTTCTGGGAGGAAGACCTTCCCCATGGAGGTGTCAAATAGAGCCCCAAGGTACTCCAGATGCTGAGATGGGGCCAACCATCTTTTGGAAACGTTGACCACCCACCCCAGCAACTGCAGGAACACCACTACATGAGTCATGACCCGGTTGCTCTCCTGAAATGACTTTGCCCAAATCAACCAGTCATCCAGGTAGGGATGCACCAGAATGCCCTCTGTCTGCAGAGCTGCTGTGATGACCACCATAACCTTGGTGAATGTCCAGGTTGCTGTGGCCAGACCAAAAGGAAGTGCACAGAACTGATAGTGCGGACCCAAGATCGCAAAGCAAAGGAAGTGCTGATAGGAGGCCCAAATTAGAACAGGCAAGTAGGCCTCTAGCAGAGCGAGAGAAATCTGGCTGAACTGCCAGAATCACAGACCACAGAGTTTCTATGCATAAGGATGGAACTTGGAGAGCCCTGTTGACCCTTTCAAATCTAAGATGTGCCAAAAGGTCCTCTCCTTCTTAGGTACCACAAAGTAAACTGAGTACCTACCAGTGCCACACTCCTGAGTGGATACTGGAACAACCACTTTGAAATCTAGCAAGCATTGAAAGGTCTGGTGAAATGCCGCCTGACATGGAGAAGCTAGAAAATGATCTAGCACAGAGCGGGCAAACTCCAGAGTATATCTGTCTTGCACCACCTCCAGGACCCACTGATTGGATGTGATCATGGCATATTTGGGAAAAAAACTCATGTAGCCGGGCACCCATCAGAACCAAAGGGGGCACTGGCATTGGGCAAGACAGGCAATCCCAGCCACCAGATGGGCCCCTTCAAAAGAACTGCATGCACTGATAAAAATGATCATGGGAAAATCCCAAAGCCAGAAAAGTAGCAGCCCCATGCCCAGGGTGGTAGCAGCAGAACTCCCGTAGATGCCCCTAGGCAGTGCCATACTGAGCCTCCGGGCGGGCACAGTCCTCAGACAGGCGGGGCACTTTAGAGTCTGTCAGTGTCTGAACCAACTTATCCAAATCCTCTCCAAATAAAAAGGACCCCTGAAAGGGAAATTTTTGTGAGCTTAGTTTAGGACATGGCATCTGCTGACCAAGCACAAAGCCACAAGGTACATTATGCAGCCACTCCAAAACTCATAGACTTGGCAGACGTCTGCACCAAGTCATAAAGGGCATCCGAGAGGAACGAGGCAGCCATCTCAATCATTACCACTTCCTGATCCACCAAGGACCAGTCATCAGAATCACCATCCAGGACACACTCGGCCCACTGAAATACAGAGCAAGCCACTAGCCCCCACAAACAGCCACCTGGACCCTCAAGGCTGAGACATCAAAATTCTGTTTAAGAATAGTCTCCAACTTACGCTCCTCAGAGTCCCATAAGACAGAAATGCCCTCTACAGACATGGTATGCCACTTAGCAATTGCTGAGACACCGAGTCCCCCACTGGTGACTTCAAGGTAACCCTGTCCCCCTCCAGGATGGGATACATATGAGCCATGGCACGCGCCAACCGAAACAGCACCTCTGGCGTATTCCACTATGTCAGGACGAGATCCCCGAATATCCTGAAGCATAGGACAAGAGCAGGAAGCAACATGGATCCCCCTAAGAAGAGGGTCCTCCACATGTGGGGTCTCCGGTGGCACCTCTTCAAAACACAGCACCGAGGAGACCTGCTGAATTAGATCTGGCAGTTCAACCCTCTGAAAAAAGGTGCACCATGGCTGCCTCTTCACCAGAAAAGCAGGAAACCCGATGCCCCGCCACCTGCGGCCATCCCCTCAAGAGGATCTGGGAACTCCTAAAAAGGGTCTGGGTCCTGAATCAGGCTTACACACTCCTCCAACCACAAATTCTAATCCTATGATACCCTCAGGCACTTGGACGAGGTAGGAGTAAGAGGGAATGCCAAAGATGTAGAGGGAGGCAAAACCACAAGGGGTGTGGAGGGAACCCCCTGAAACCCCCTGAAACCCCCTGAAACCCTGGGCACAGCAGGACCCCCAGCCACCAGAAAATAGGCTCTGCACACAGCAAAAATTAAAGCAGGGGAAAACCCCCGGGGGTCCCATGAGACTCCATAGCACAGAAGAAACCTGCCCCTGTTTTTCCAATCAAGGAGGAAGGTCACCTGAGGTTGCAGACAAAATGGAGGGGCCTGTCTGTAAAAATGGTGAAGTTCCCACCAAAAATAATCTCTCCAGGGCCTGTAGCAGCTGGGAAACCTGAACTGTCCCAGCTGCTAAAGCAGGCAAGCCTGCATCAGCTGTGAAAGAAAACAGCTGAGAAGGAATCTCTCCATGGGCGGTGGGGAAAGACCGGGCTTCCCCACTGCTCCTTGCCGACTTGCGAGGCACTAGGTCACTTGGACGCCTTCAGCCACTGCCGATGGGGCTCCATGACCACATTGGCCTAAACAGCTGTTTTCAGGCCGGCTGCGAGTGCCTCGCGTCTGGACCAAATTGAGCACCACTTCCCCTGAGAAGTGCTCAATTGCTCCATAAACGACAGAGCTAAAAGAAAAGTTCTGGTTAGTTAAATACAGTGATTTACAGCATATTTAAAGGGAAAGCAAACCTTCAGACCAACACTACCTCAGGATTTTTTTTCAAAAATCAGACTCCACTGGCTCTCAAAGCAGTATGCCTTGCTTGAATAAGGAGGTTTAGGCACCTCTAAAAAAATGTTGGAGATGGAGGAAAGGGGGGAGGGACCCAGCATGAGACCCACCAGGTTTAACACCCCCGAGTTCAGATGGACCCCGAAACATGGCTCACCCAAGCTCAATCCAGCATAAAAAAATTCCAACAGCCCTAACAAGGGATATAGGTACAGCTCTTCACACCTGCTGAGACTGAAAGAAGACTGATAGGAATAGGGGATGGTACCTATTATGTACTATTCCACAGTTTTGTTTCAGTCTCCACCTGCTGGTCATGATGAGATATATACCCGCTTGTAAGATCCTATACCGGTCTAGAGAATGCTAAAGAATATGCCGTTATGAATTATAAGAATTTAAAAATAAGCAAATGGAGCATTCCATTTCAGAAACAATCATCCATTATTAAATGATGTTACATAACATGCTTTCTCAATCTTCAGAAACCTCTAAAGTTCAGATGCAATCCAAGTTGTCAACCTGGTTACAGGAAATTAACCAAGGAAGGAGAGCCTGTCTGCTGCTATTATTGTATTCCATGTGCAGATGGAGAGATCTCCAACCAAACAGGTAGGTGATATCATGGAAAACATGGGATACAAATAAATATAGAATATTTATTAAGGTCCCAGTTCTTGAAATTAGGGAGGGATATAGATCTTCAAAAAGTGTAATTCAGTTTCAAGTTTAATTAAAATTTTATATACTGCTTAACAGATATCAAATCTGTCCACATAATAAAACTTTAAATAAATACTGGGTATCAAGAACAAACTCACAATGACAATTAATATCATACATTTGATAAGGTGCAGGAGATGCAATGATTGATAGGATAGAGATGCAAAAAAGGAGAACACATGCCGGGTGGGACTATATTTTTCTTTACAGAATGAGGAAAATACTTGATAAGATTCCTATCTTCCCACCTGCTAACCAAGTAGTCATGGTGATAATTCAGGAACTGTCCTTTGTCTCTTTAAAAAACAAAACACCATAGGGTAGGATACCAGATGGAGAGGGCATAGGATGAAGCTAAGTGGTGATAGTCTCAAAAGTATTTTAAGAAAATGCTTCTTTATAGAAAAGGTGGTAGATACATGAAATGGCCTCCCAATGGAGGTGATGGAGATTAAAACTGTATCTGAATTCAATATAGCATGGGACAGGCATGTGGAATCTCTTAGGGAGAAGATTAGATAATGGATGTTGGGGAAGGGCAGACTGGATGTGCATCAATGTTGTCTTATAAAAATTATTTAGAGCCACACCATCATCAAAATGTTAAAAAATTTTTATACTAGAATTTTTAAGAATACGCGTTAAACACTCACCTATTTGTAGCTGAAGGAGGACTTACATTCAGATTTTGTAGACATGTATAGGTATTGTATATCACTTTGGAATAGAGTGGTTTATACATTTTTAATAAAATGAAATGAAACTTGCCCTGTCCCAAAAGGGCTTATAATCTAAAGATTTTCTCCCATTACTGTAAAACTCATAGGGACCTGTTTACAAAAGTGAGGTAAGTTAGATTCAAAAATTAACATGCCTTTTTAAAACCTAGATGCACAATACAAACCAGCTTGACATGTTCATTCATCCCTTCAAATAAATATATTAGATTGGTGAGGCATGATTTCTCTTGTCTAAATCCATATTGGCTTTCTACCATGTTTATGTAC
Source organism: Geotrypetes seraphini (assembly GCF_902459505.1). Lineage (NCBI taxonomy): Eukaryota > Metazoa > Chordata > Amphibia > Gymnophiona > Dermophiidae > Geotrypetes > Geotrypetes seraphini. The sequence goes on along the minus strand of NC_047095.1, from coordinate 99,504,937 downwards.
AAGTTCTGTCATTTTATTCCTTAAAATAGTATCTACCAATTTGCCTGGCATCAACATCAGACTAATCAGTCTATATGTTCTCAGATCACCCTGTAACCTTTTTTTAAAAAATTGGCATCACGGTCACCCTATGTCTTCCACTGCAATGCTGGATTTTAATGACAAATTACTAACAATAGTTCTGCATGTTCATTTTTCTATTCTGTCAGCACTCTGGCATGTATACAGTCCAATCCAGGTGATTTGCTAATGTTCACTTTGTCAAACTGACCCATTATATGTTCCAGTGTTTCAGAGATCTGTTTCAGTGTCACTGGTTTATCAGCATTGACTATCATTTCTGGTACTGGTATGTGCCCCTTATCTTCCTCATTGAAGACAAATGCAAAACATTCATTTAAACTCTTGACTATGGCCTTGTCTTCCCTGAGAACCCCTTCCTACATTTCAGTTTCAGGGAATTCAAATACATAATCTTGTAGCTGTATGACCTGTTTCTTTGTTGGGAGCTGTGCTTCTCCTCTCCAAATGTGGCTGGCATTTGGCTTCATTCCTGTGTCTTCTTAGTGCTGCTGCTCTCTATTCCACCTCCTTGCCTTCCATTGTTAGGCCTGTGGAAACTAGCAATAAGAGTAGGCTGTTCTTTAATCACTTGACTCCTCCTGAGAGATGTGGGCTTGTCTAAACTGGTTCCCTACATGCATCATGGTGTGACCTGTTTAGAAGTCCTATCTGCACCTTGACTTCCTCATTTTATGATTCCTACCAGGGCTGTTCTGCCACGTGTTTATCTAGCAAGGGTATATAGAAGTCCACCAAAACTTCAGAGTAATATGATTCTTTATTGCATACACATCAGATAATACCAAACAATGCAGATAGACATCAGATAATATACAAGACATAAGCAGAGAATATCTATATACACCAAATAGAATACTTCACCATGTCTGCCACGCCCCCTTCCAATACTGATCAGGAATCTGATCGATCAAGGGAAAGGATACAATACATAGTTCCCAGGGCCATGGCTGAATCCAAATTCTAAGATGTGACTCACAGTCTTAAATAGCACAGAAAGTGCTGAATTTCTCACACACACAGATACTGCTGTTTCTGTAGTAACAACAGATGTCTCCCTTATCTCCTAACTCTCACAGATGGAATGTTAACCGCTGCTCGAACCCTCCCTTATCACAGTAGCATGAGAACCCTTCCTCGGCAAGACATGAAACAGCATAGGATGCAAGTTGAAACAACTTGCTCTCATTAAAACAAAAAACAACTTGCTCTAATGAAAGTAAGTTATTAGGCTGCCTAATTGTCTGGCACAAATGTAAGGCAAGGATTGCAGCCTAATAGCCAAAGTGACCACTTGCCATGCCTTGGCCAGCCATGGGCATAACAGAGCAGGCAGGCGAACGCAGAGGCTTCAGGGCTCGTTGCCGATTCCAGCGGCAGCGAGCAGGAAAGCAGAGAGGCGAGGGGGACGCGGTGAGCCAGGGGCGGGCGAGAGTTAGCTCCGCCCACCCGCATCGCGTCAGCGGCTTCAGTCAGCGGGCTCCCCCTTAAAAGGCAGGGAGCCGCGGCCAGGACAGGAGAGCAGGCAGGCGAACGCAGAGGCTTCAGGGCTCGTTGCCGATTCCAGCGGCAGCGAGCAGGAAAGCAGAGAGGCGAGGGGGACGCGGTGAGCCAGGGGCGGGCGAGAGTTAGCTCCGCCCACCCGCATCGCGTCAGCGGCTTCAGTCAGCGGGCTCCCCCTTAAAAGGCAGGGAGCCGCGGCCAGGACAGGAGAGCAGGCAGGCGAACGCAGAGGCTTCAGGGCTCGTTGCCGATTCCAGCGGCAGCGAGCAGGAAAGCAGAGAGGCGAGGGGGACGCGGTGAGCCAGGGGCGGGCGAGAGTTAGCTCCGCCCACCCGCATCGCGTCAGCGGCTTCAGTCAGCGGGCTCCCCCTTAAAAGGCAGGGAGCCAACGGCGTGCAGCCGTTCGGCGCGCGGCGAAGGCGAGCGGCAAAGGCGCTCGCCTTAGCGGGAGCGCCTTTGCGGAGGAGCCTTAAGAAGGAGCCAGGAGCACAGGCAGCCCAGTAGAGAAATTCCTGAGGTACATTTTCTCTAATTTACTCGCGATTCATTCTCATTCTCTTTCTCTCTCTTCTCTTACAGAACACAGGAAAGAAAACAGAGAAATGGAGGCTGCAGGAATCCAGCAGGGCTACCCAGTATACTGCATCACATGTCATATGTATGACTACCTCCCCTTTGGGAGGCGGGCATACATATGCAATCGATGCCAGGAACTGGATAGCCTGAAGAGGGAGGTCGGAAGGCTGCAGGTTAGAGTCCAGGAGCTGGAGGGACTCTGCTCAATAGAGGAACAGTGTGGGGAAACGGAGGATACTACCAGAGAGAGCCACATCTCAGAACAAGTCAGAGAGCTCGAGAAGTACATAGAGGAGGCCTGGCAGATGGCAGAGGCACAGGACCACCAGCGTATCAGACGGGAACCGGCAGCTGGAGGTCAGGAACCAACAAACACCATGGGAGTGGGACCTAGCGTAGGGTCTGAAAATGCAGATGATGGTACCCAACAGGACCTGGCGGAAGGACCAGCGGAGATCCAGCAGAGCCCGGAGGACACGGACCTGAGACCAGAGAGACATCTGAGGAAGGGGAAATCTGCTGTTGTAGTAGGAGACTCAATCCTGCGAGAAGTGGACAGTCACATTGCCGGAGGAAGGGAGGACCGACTAGTGACATGTCTCCCGGGGGCAAGAACAACGGACGTCATCAGCAGAATTGATAGAATCCTGGAGGGAGCCGAGACAGAGGAGACGGCAGTTGTAATCCACATTGGAACCAACGACGTCAGCAGGAAAAATTTCAACCGGACTACACTGACTGAGCAGTTCAGGATCCTGGGGCGGAAACTGAAGCTGAGATCAAATAGGATAGCCTTCTCGGAGATCCTACCAGTACCGAGAGCAGACGCAAGAAGACAGAGCGAACTACAAGAAATGAACGGATGGCTGAGGAGATGGTGCGAGGAGGAGGGATTCCACTTTGTTCGAAACTGGACGACCTTCTTGGGGAAGAACAAGCTCTACAGGAGAGATGGACTGCACCTGAGCACAGCTGGGACGAGGCAGCTGGCAAGAAACATCCAAAACGCCATAGACCTAGCTTTAAACTGAAGAGAAGGGGAAAGCCGGAAGTCGATCTGGCCTCGACACACCGGACATTGGTATCAAAAAATGATACCGAACAAGGACATTGCAAAAGAGAGCTTGGGACCGAGTGGGATCTTTTGGACAAAGGGACTGAGAGAAAATTCTTGGGCAAAGGGACTATGAGAGGCTTCTTGGATAAAGGGACTGAGGGGACACTTTTGGGCAAAGGGACCGAGTGGGAACTCTTGGACATAGGGGCTGAGAGGGACTTTTTGTACAAAGGGACTGAGGAGACACTTTTGGACAAAGGGACCGAGTGGGAACTCTTGGACAAAGGGGCTGAGAGGGACTTTTTGGACAAAGGGACTGGGAGGGAACTTTTAAACAAAAGGGTTGAGTGGAAATCTTCAGAAAAAAGGCCCACAGATGCAATGCAGGGGCCCAGTGCACAAACGAGCCTAACAGGCATGGTTGAAAGAGAACAATGGGAGCAAGAGGACCATCCAAAAAAGGAGATACTGGATGGGGGCAAAACGGACACGCCACGGGAGGTGGATGACCGAGTAAAGGCAAGCCAGGTGGGAGCGCCGAGCCATGGAAAGAAAACAGCAGGGCGGGCGACAAATCAGGACCTATATTGCCTCTACACAAATGCGAGGAGCCTCAGGGCCAAAATGGGAGAGCTGGAAATTATAGCCAGTCAAAAAGCCCTGGACATAATTGGAATCACAGAAACGTGGTGGGCTGAGGATAATAAATGGGATGTGGTCATACCAGGGTACAAACTTTACAGGAGAGACAGGACACACAAGAAGGGTGGAGGAATAGCGCTATACATAAAAGACTCCATACCCTCAACCAAAATGGAAACAGCAGTAAGGTCGGAAGGCTTGGAATCCATATGGGTTAAGCTACCAGGAGGATCTGGAGCAGACATCAAATTGGGTCTATACTATCGTCCGCCTGGCCAATCGGAAGAAATCGACCGGGACCTGGAGACGGAACTGCGGCAGGTATGCAAGAATGGAAGTGTGGTGGTGATGGGAGACTTCAACTACCCTGGGATAGACTGGAGTATCGGGCACTCAAGTTGCGAGAGAGAGACCAAATTCCTGGAAGCCACGAGGGACTGCTTCCTGGAACAGCTGGTCATGGAACCTACACGAGGAGAAGCTACTCTTGATCTAATCTTCAGTGGACTGGGGGGACCTGCAAAGGAAGTAGCGGTATTAGACCCACTGGGAAACAGCGATCACAACATGATCCAGTGCAGACTAGAACTGGGATCATCCAGGGTGAAAAGAACCACAACAACAGCGCTCAACTTCAGAAAAGGGAATTATGATGCAATGAGGAAAATGGTGGGGAAGAAACTCAACGGCAGCACAAGGAAGGTAGAGTCCGTAGAAAGCGCCTGGACCCTGCTCAAGCGTACGGTGCACGAAGCACAGAACCTGTACGTCCCCAGGTTCAGAAAAGAGTGCAAGAAAAATCGAATAAAGAACCCAGCATGGATAACGGCAGCTGTAAAAAAGGCGATCAGTAACAAGAAAGCATCGTTCAAAAAATGGAAACAGGATCAAACGCAGGCCAACCAAAAGGAACACAAGGAAAGCCAGAAGGAGTGCCACCGAGTGGTTAGGAGAGCAAAGAGGGAATATGAAGAGAGACTAGCGGGAGAGGCAAAAAATTTCAAATCATTCTTCAGGTACGTAAAGGGGAAGCAACCAGCGAGGGAGGAAGTGGGGCCCTTGGATGATGGGGATAGAAAGGGAGTAGTGAGGGAGGAAAAAGAAATAGCTGACAAGTTAAATGACTTCTTTACGTCGGTCTTCACGAGGGAGGACACATCCAACATTCCGGAACCAGAGGAAATAGAAAATGGAGATCAAGATAACAAGCTGGTCAAATTAGAGGTGAGCCAGGAGGATGTCCTCAGGCAGATAGACAAGCTAAAGAGCGACAAGTCGCCAGGTCCGGATAGCATTCACCCAAGGGTGCTCAAGGAATTAAGAAATGAAATAGCAGAGACACTTCAGCAAATATGCAACCTATCCCTAAAAACTGGAGAGATCCCGGAGGACTGGAAAATAGCTAATGTCACGCCCATCTTCAAGAAGGGTTCGAGGGGCGACCCGGGAAACTATAGGCCGGTAAGCCTCACATCGGTCCCGGGAAAGATGATGGAGGCACTGATTAAGGACAGCATCTGTGACCATATCGAAAAAAATGGACAGCTAAGGTCGAGCCAGCATGGGTTCTGCAAGGGTAGGTCGTGCCTCACAAACTTGTTGTACTTCTTTGAGGGGGTAAACAACCAGGTGGACAAAGGAGAACCCATAGACATAATTTACCTAGACTTCCAGAAAGCCTTCGATAAGGTACCACATGAGCGGTTGCTCAGGAAGCTATGGAACCATGGGGTGCACGGGGAGGTCCACCGATGGATCAAAAACTGGCTGGCAGACAGGAAGCAGAGGGTTGGTGTAAAGGGCCATTACTCGAACTGGCAAGGGGTCACGAGCGGGGTTCCTCAAGGATCGGTGCTGGGACCGCTCCTGTTTAACATATTCATTGACGACCTGGAGGAGGGAACAAAATGCGAGGTCATCAAATTTGCAGATGACACCAAACTATTCAGCAAGGTTGAAACCACGGTTGACTGCGAGAATCTCCAAAGGGATCTTACGACATTGGAAGAATGGGCGAAAAAGTGGCAAATGAGCTTCAATGTAGGGAAATGCAAGGTCATGCATATAGGGAGAAGGAACCCGATGTTCACTTACAAAATGGGGGGATCAATGCTAGGGGTCAGTAATCTGGAAAGAGACTTGGGAGTGATGGTAGACACGACATTGAAGGCGTCGGCACAATGCGCCACAGCCTCGAGGAAAGCAAACCAAATGTTAGGTATCATTAAGAAGGGTATCTCGACCAGAACGAAGGAAGTCATCCTGCCACTGTACCGGGCTATGGTGCGCCCGCATCTGGAATACTGTGTACAGTACTGGTCACCGTACCTCAAAAAGGACATGGCAATGCTTGAGGGAGTCCAGAGAAGAGCAACTAAACTGATTAAGGGTATGGAAAACCTTACATACACTGACAGACTGAAGAAGCTGGGGTTGTTCTCCCTGGAAAAGCGGAGACTCAGAGGAGATATGATAGAGACCTTCAAGATCCTGAGGGGCATCGAAAAGGTTGACAAAGACAGATTTTTCAATTTGAAAGAAACCACAAGAACAAGGGGTCACTCGATGAAATTGAAGGGGGACAGGTTTAAAACAAACGCAAGGAAGTACTTTTTCCACACAGAGGGTGGTGGACACATGGAACACCCTTCCGGAGGCCGTGATAGGAAATAGCACAGTACAGGGTTTCAAGGAAGACCTGGATAGGTTCCTGGAAGACAAAGGGATTGAGGGGTACAGATAAGAGCAGTGGAAGGTTTAGAGATAACTGTAGAGGTAGGCAATAAAATTAGTCAGGGACCGCTGACCAGGCAATATGCCTGATGGGCCGCCGCGTGAGCGGACCGCTGGGCTGGATGGACCTCTGGTCTGCCCCGGCGGAGGCGACTACTTATGTACTTATGTACTTAACACTAACCCAGACCTAGGAAAAGACAAATTGGTACAAGTTTGCTTGAGTACACTTTCCATAAGCTTCAAGTTAATTAATTTCTTGATATAAAATCCATCAAAGATATTTAAATAGTTTACAATAAGAGAAACTATAAAAAAAAAGAAAAAAATAATTAATTAAAACCCACAGGGATGGCTGCAAGAACTGAATTAAAGTGGCAGCCATGTTGTGCACAGCTTACAGTTGTTTGGATCTTTCTTGGATTAAGGTAATGAACTATTGAGAATAAGTTGCAAAAGAAACTGAATGTCTGAAGATAGCTGTATGAAGAGTGGATTATGCCGTTGTTTTGAATTCACACCCCTGACAGGATTCTAGATTCCCATACCACTGACCTGCCCACCCTTCTCACCATCCCAATAAGGTTTGGGACATTTGTTCCTCTTAATATCTTTGACCCATAACTCCCTGATGAAGGACCAGAGACTCCAGCACTAAATCACACTCCCAGCACTTATTATGGGTATCTCTCATGTATTACAACTGGGGCAATAATGATCCCCAATTGCTCATGTTGCTTTATCAGTCTTTCAGAACTATCTCTAGGGGTTAAATTATCCTATAAAGTTGTATCATCCTTATTTGGTAGAATGTAGTACCATGGATTAGAGCCACTATTTTCAATTTGAGCTTGAAAAGCAACAAAAATGTTTGAGAATTGCTCATTCCCCCTGCGTAACACCCCAGAGATGCCATCATTAAAGGCCAGGTGATCAATATGAGCGAGAGAAGTGTTAGGTCTTCACCAGTGGAATGGAAGAGGTTCAGGATTAAAATTGGGGTATTGGTTGCATATCCTGTGCTATAGTCTGTGGTATCTGCTTGTGGGTAACATGAGTGTATATACTACCTGCTCTTATATTCAGCCATGCTAATTCAAAGTGCTGTTCATAGTCCTTCATTCTCCATGCAATTAGTGTAAATTAGATTGCTCTGGCTTGGCTGAGTTGTGAAGATTATAGGACTCATGATATTTAAGTGCACTTTAGTAAATAGTCTTTATCAGGGGTGCCCACACTTTTTGGGCTTGCGAGCTACTTTTAAAATGACCAAGTCAAAATGATCTACCAACAATAAAATTAAAAAAAAAAAACACAAAGCACACTGTACACATAGAAAATATTAATCATCATTCCTATTCCAGGGTTTTTCAAAGAGGTCAAAGCAGATGACTCTATGCACTGTCACCTCACTAACAACCATACAAAAGCAGACAAATACCCCCCTCCCTTTTTACTAAACCACGATAGCAGTTTTTAGCGCAGGGAGCTGCGCTGAATGTCCAGCACTGCTCTCTACGCTCATAGGCTCCCTGCGCTAAAAACCTCTATTGCGGTTTAGTAAAAGGGGACCACAGTGTAAAATATAGACAGCAGATATAAATTCAGATACATTTTGATCACTAAATTTAAAATAAAATCATTTTTCCTACCTTGTCTGGTGATTTCATGAATCTCTGGTTGTACTTTCTTCTTCTGACTGTGCATCCAATCTTTCTTCCCTTCTTTTAGCCTGTATGCTTCCTCTCCTCATGACCTCATTCCCTCCACCCAACGTTTTCTTCCTCTCTCCCTGCCCTCTCTTTCTTTCTCTCTTCATGCCCCCTTTCTTTTTTTCTCTTCTTTCCTTCTGTCTCCCTGCCTGCCCTCTTTCTCCCTCCCTGCCCTCCCCCAAGCCACTGCCACTGCCACTGCCATCGGATAATAGGCCCCCAAAGCCACCTGCCGCCGGCCAAGCTCTCCCTGATTCAGGCCCACCAGCATTCCTCTACCTGACGTCAATTCTGCCATCAGAGAGGAAGTTCCGCTGGCCAGAACTTCCTCTCCGACGGCAGAATTGACGACGGGGAGAGGAAGGCTGATCGGCCCAAGATCAACCTATTGGGAGAAATGCTGCTGGGTCCTGCCTTTGAGGAAACAGAAAATAGGCAGGACCTGGCAGCAAGAAGAGCAAATCGCAAGCTTCACTGACCTGTCTCCTGCTTTAGCCCGCGAACGGGGCTCTAACATGTGCGTGCCAGCTTCCCTTCTCTCCCCCCCCAACATAACTTCCGGTTTCAGAGGGAAGAGAAGGGAAGCCAGTACAAGCACACGTTAGCCCCCAGAGCATAAGTTCTCCAAGCCGTTTTTTTTTTTAATGTTGAGCAGCGGCGGCAGCAGCAGAATTCAGGAGCAGGCCAGTCAGGAGGGGAAAAAAGAGAAGGGAAGAAGGGAACCCGCTCTGCGACCGACTGGGGTCGCCTGAGTAAGCGACCTGTCGATCGCGATCGACGTATTGGGCATCCCTGGTCTTTAAGATATATGTGAGATAATGAAATGATAATTTTTTTTCTCAGATATGGACACCTGTACAACATGCTCGGATGATAAATGGTCAAATAAAAAAAGAGATGCCTGCATCCCAAAAGTGATAACTTTCCTGTCTTTTGAAGAGCCTCTAGGGATTGCTTTAACTTCCATCAGCATGTTCTTCTTTCTCATCACTGCTGTCATCTTGGGAATCTTTATTTATTACAGAGACACTCCCATAGTCAGAGCCAACAACCGACACATCAGCTATATTCTCCTAATTTCCCTCAAACTCTGCTTCCTCTGCTCATTGTTATTCATTGGGCATCCTGAGGATGTCACCTGCATTCTCAGACAGACTACATTTGGGATCACTTTCTCCATAGCTCTCTCCTCTATATTGGCAAAAACCATTACTGTGGTCATAGCTTTCCAAGCTACCAAACCAGGAAGCAAATTCCATAAATGGATGGGTTCCAGGGTCTCTAACTCTATAGTCCTTTCCTGTTCACTTATTCAAACCATTCTGTGTCTTGCCTGGTTGTTCTCTGCTCCCCCATTCCCATATCTCAATAAGAGATCAGAAATTGGAAAAATACTAATTGAATGTAATGAAGGGTCAGTAATTGCATTTTACTGTGTTCTGAGCTACCTGGGATTTCTGGCTGGTATCAGTTTCATCATAGCTTTCCTAGCAAGAAATCTACCTGACAGTTTCAATGAGGCCAAGTACATCACCTTCAGCATGCTGGTTTTCTGCAGCGTCTGGATCTCCTTCATCCCAACATACCTGAGCAACAAGGGCAAGAACATGGTGGCAGTGGAGATATTTGCTATTTTAGCCTCCAGCACTGGACTGTTGGGTTGTATTTTTTTCCCTAAATGCTATATTATTCTGCTGAGGCCTGAAAGGAACAACAAGAAGGACCTAAGAAAAACATAGGGGCCCTTTTACCAAACTGCACTAAATGTTATCACACATTTAATATGAGGAAAATATTTTATCAGAAAGTGTATTAAAGCTTTTTGCTGTAATATGCCTAGGGGAGAGTGTTAATACTACAACTAAGATTTCTCCACTAATCGCATTAGAAAGTTACTAACGTTCCTCAGATTGCCACACCAAACAGCAGTGTGGTAGCATATCTTCACCGGAACAATTTTTTGTAACTTTATGTGAGCTTTATATTTTTCATATAGTGATACTTTTTTATAATTTATAACTTATTGAAGCTGATATATGCTATAAAGAATAACTTATCTTTTTTGCACCGGGTCTGTTTCATTCCCCACCGACGCGTTTCAGATGTTTCCTCAGGGTCGGGGACATGATTCACTAAAAAAAGTTAGAACCCCATTAGTTCAATGAACCGGCACCCAACAGTACTTACAAACAACTATATGCTAATATAAATACCAGACTTATCCGGAATACAGCATAACGCTAATCCTGATAGAAGTCCAAGGCTGTAAGATGGCCGCGGCGTATAGTGGAGTATTTAAAGCAGCCTCCCCCTAACATGTGACCCGTGGTGTCCTGAAAACCAGCTGAGCCAAAGTGTCATTAATTAACTAACCCTGGAGTGAGCTAGAGTTATTACGGCAAAGATTGATAAGAGCTGAATTACATGCCAACACTCTGGCTCAATATGTTACTTCATCCATGATCCCGAGAGGTTTACGGATCCAAAAAGCACCTACTTTGTACTCGTATGATTCTGATTTTAACAATAAATGGTGTGCTATCCTCAATAAGTGCAGCATTGATCTCATGCTACTGATAATAGAACAAACAACTAAGTTGGAAACCGAACTCAAAGGGAACATTGAACAAACATTACAAACCATCAAGAATACATATACAAATGAAGCTGAAATGTCTAAATTGGAGGGAGATCAACAACTAGCTTTGGATATGTACAGAGATAAGATTAAACAGACAAAAATAAAAAAATATAAAAGGGATGAGAGGGACTATGCCAGCATTAAGGTGTACATATGGCTATTTAAAACCAATAACGGATCACGACCACGACACACAATCTCAGACGACCAAGGTTCCACTAGTTCGACATCCGGCGGTAGTGACAGTTCCATCTCCTCTGCCAGAGGTGGACATACCTCTCACGGAACAGTACCGCCAAAAAACTACATACCACAAGGCTCCAGAGGACGCCAGCGATATCGCAGCAACCGAGGACGGAGAGTAGCTTTTCAATCCACGGGATATCAAGGGCCCCAAACGAGGTCCCAGAGGAACTATCAGCCGTGATTAACATATCGGGATATAACATCTCTCAAGACCAATTATCCCTGTTGGAATTGGGACTGGGATTTGTACCCATGAATACTTATGATGCCTTTGAAGCTCGCATAGCGGTGTACAAACTAATTCGCAGACTTCATACTTACTTGTACTTCAAGGACAGAGACATCTCTACTGATTCCTCAATCATAGCCAGAAAATCGGGATGGTGTCCACCTTTACCTCTCCATCCCAACATCAGTACTTTTCTGGATTTGGTATTGCAAGACATCGAGATGATGGAACAACATTACACTCCTCCCCCCGACAATATTTCAAGAAGTCAAAGAAGATCTATAAAAGAATTAAAGAATAAACAGGAATTGATCATATCCCGTGCGGATAAAGGAGGAGCGATAGTTCTTCAATCTCGTGAGAAATATAATATGGAGGCTGAGCAACAGCTTAACGATATCCGCTTCTATAGTCTTTTATCTGAGGATCCAGCAATGGCATTGAAAATCGATATTTCCATCATTGTATCTAGTGCCTATAAGTCCAAATTTATAACCACAAAAGAAGCTGCCTTTCTCCGCCCCCCTTTTCACAGTACTCCGAAAATTCAGTTTTTACCTAAAATACATAAATCAATTATCAACCCCCCGGGTTGGCCCATCGTGTCTATGAAAAACTCCTTGTTAGAACCTCTGTCCAAATTTGTGGACAAATTTCTCCAACAGGAAGTGGTTAAAATCAAATCCCATGTGAAGGACAGCACTCACATGATTCTCATGCTAAAGGAACTTTCAGAAATCCATCCTGATTGGCAACTCATTACGTTGGATGTTAAATCTCTTTACACCATGATCCCCATTGAAGGAGCTCTTAGTATGTTGGAGAGAATCTTTGAAAGTCAAACTTTTTGTAATAGAATTCCTACCACCTTTCTCATGGACTTAACTAAGTTAGTTCTAACTCGTAGTTACTTTTGGTACAATGGGAAGTTTTATCTACAAACCCATGGCATAGCCATGGGCGCTTCCCTCGCCCCATCTATCGCCACCTTATATATGGCGAATCTCGAGGAAGAACATCTTTATCAGTCTCAGTGGTTTCAACATGTGGTTATATGGAAGCGTTATTTGGATGACATATTTTGCATCTGGCGATCCAATCTGAATCATTTCAATGAATTTTTGTTTTGGCTAAATCAAATGGACCCTAACATCCAATTTTGTGCTACCAATAGCCAACAACACATACCCTTTTTGGATCTTTGGATTTTCAAGTCTCAAGGGAATTTATTAACCACCATATTCCGAAAACCCACAGACAGGAACAGTATGCTTCGTTACCATAGTCATCATCCGCGCCAGCTAAAGGACAGTCTCCCATACAGCCAGTTTTTGCGTTTGCGCTGCATTTGTTTTTCTACCAGGGAGTTTAAAATCCAAGCTCGGGACCTCAAAAAAAGATTTAAACTAAGAGGCTATCCTAAGGAAGTCATACGCCAATCTTACACTCGCGCTAGATATGCCCACAGAAGTGTTTTACTTCAGTATAATCATACCAATATTGAAAACAAACCCATAGTGTGTGTGCAACTGTTTTCCCCTCTAGCTCTCAACATCAAACGTAGCATACTCAAACACTGGCATATTGCCAAATTAATTTTAGGACAGGATGTGGATACCCCTACCTTCGTATTTAAAAGATCGAGGAATATAGGGCAATTGATTACCCCTTATAGAGAAAGGATCTCTAGCGAGGCATGGGGTCATTCCACCTATGGACAGTGCCAGTGGTGCGCATTTGCTATTACAGGGGAGAGTTGGGAACATCCGCAAACAGGCCAGGTTTTTCAAGCCAAGCACAAAACCGATTGCAACTCGTCTCACGTTATCTATATGATATCATGCCCCTGTCCTAAGTTATACATTGGACGCACCACTAGGGCCATTAAAATTCATTTAAACGAACACAAATCCAGAGTCCACACAGGTACTGAAACTGCCCCTTTGGTCCGTCACTGGACTTTATTTAAGCATAAGTTCACTGATATGAGATGGCGGATCATTGACAAGATAAATGTTGGGTGGGAGGGAGGCAACATAGAGCACAGGCTCACTATTAAAGAACTACGATGGATGTTTGCTTTAAATACCATGAATCCTCATGGATTAAATCTTACTAGTGATTGGCTGACTTCAGCACTTTAATTCTCTGTCCTTTGTTTCGTTGTTTACTTTTCCTGACACTCTATTCAGGGTTAGTTAATTAATGACACTTTGGCTCAGCTGGTTTTCAGGACACCACGGGTCACATGTTAGGGAGAGGCTGCTTTAAATACTCCACTATACGCCGCGGCCATCTTACAGCCTTGGACTTCTATCAGGATTAGCGTTATGCTGTATTCCGGATAAGTCTGGTATTTATATTAGCATATAGTTGTTTGTAAGTACTGTTGGGCGCCGGTTCATTGAACTAACGGGGTTCTAACTTTTTTTAGTGAATCATGTCCCCGACCCTGAGGAAACATCTGAAACGCGTCGGTGGGGAATGAAACAGACCCGGTGCAAAAAAGATGTTATTCTTTATAGCATATATCAGCTTCAATAAGTTATAAATTATAAAAATATAAAGCTCACATAAAGTTACAAAAAATTGTTCCGGTGAGGATATGCTACCACACTGCTGTTTGGTGTGGCAATCTGAGGAACGTTAGTAACTTTCTAATGCGATTAGTGGAGAAATCTTAGTTGTAGTATTAACATTTGTATCAGTGCCGTTCCTTTGGCTTGTAGGGGAGAGTGTGGCACAGTGGTTAAACCTACAGACTCAGCACCCTGGGGTTGTGGGTTCAAACGCATGCTGCTCCTTGTGACCCTGGGCAAGTCACTTAAATGCCTCATGGCCCCAGGTACATTAGATAGATTGTGAACCCACCGGGACAGACAGGGAAAAATGCTTGAGTACCTGAATAAACCCATGTAAACCATTCTGAGCTCTCCTGGGAGAACGGTATAGAAAATTGAATAAATAAATAAAAAGTACTAATCGAAAGTGGTGGCTCATGGGAAGGGAACCGACATTCCAGTGTTGTCCTGCTAGCATATTAAGATGAGCAAATGAAAACTGGATAATGTGGATATAAACAGAGAAACCTGGGGGTTCAATATTCAGCATAGACTTGTTCAAGCCAGAGTGAGACCATAGAGTAGCAAGTAGTTATATGGTAATGAACTATAATCAGGGCTAGTTCCTGCACATCTAAGTGACTAGATTGGACCACATAAATGGCAGTCCTATCTTTGGCTGCTTATCTATGTGTGTACTTTCACTGGACTCATAAATCTTCCAGAATGTTCCAAAGGATTTGTATGTGCCTGGGAGCAAAAGGTTGATATCCTTCAGACTAGCGGGGACAACAAAAACAAGAGGTCATTCAGAAAAACAGAGGGGACAGATTCAAAACGAATGCAAGGAAGTTTTTCTTCACTCAGAGGGTGGTGGACACCTAGAACACGCTTCCAAATGAGGTAATAGAACAGAGTACAATACTGGGTTTCAAAATGGGACTGGATGACTTCCTGGAAGCGAAGGAGATTACAGGGTATAGATAGAAGGTCACTCTACAGGACATAAGTGAAAAGCGTATGACAGTTTTAGGGTATGAGCACTATCAGGTTCTGGACCTGAGGAGCCGACGCGTGAGCGGACTGCCGGGCACGATGGACCTCCAGTCTGACCCGACAGGGGCATTTCTTATGTTCTTATATTGTCTGATGATATGAAGGTGATAAGCTTTTGTGACTGAAAGATGTACAGAGAGAGGTATAATTAGCAGAAGACAGGATGTGTTAACAGTCCTGTACAAATTGCTGGTGAGGCTCCACTTTGAGTACTGTGTTCAGTTTTGGAGGTGGAGTATGGCTAAAGACAAAATTGTCTTGAAGCAGTTCAGAGAAAGGCAACACAAATGGTATGGAGCTTTCAGCTGAATATGGATACCATAAAGGAAAGGAGGGATAGGGATATATAATACAGGCACTGAAATACTTGAAAGGTATTCATATACAGTACAAACACAACCATTCAGTTGGCTGCTTTTCAATAACCAGCACGGCAAGTGGCTTCTAGATGAGAGTGTGTGAGTGGTGGGTTGTGGATGTGACGATACGGACTTGTAACATGGATTTTCTTTTTTTAAAAATGACTTTTTGGGGTATTATAACTGCAAGAAACAACTATGAGTTGGTGCTGAAAAGTTCTCAGCCCACATGGTTCAATCATTGATCTGAAACAATGTCAATATATTTTGTTATGATTCTGCAAATGATAATTAATTATGTTTACCTTGTTTTAGATCATTGATTGAACCATGTCATTGAGAATTGTGGAAGTTTCAAGATGTCTGAGACTTTTCAGCACCCTCTACTGTTATGCAGAAAAGGGAATGGGTGAAGGGAAATGTAGTCTCTTTTCTGCTATACTTTGATGAAGTATTTGGACAGTAGCTTAAAAAGGATATTTGATTTTAAAGGAGTTCTGGACTGGAAACATTCTCTATAGACCAATGATTTTAAAAGTATGTGGAGTATTTGAGGGCTTATTGCTCAAAATGAACTGAGCCAAAGTAAAGCCAAACTCCTTAAGGATAGGTAGGCTGACAAAGGTGTTACTTTTGGGATTAATTTACCTACAAGAATAATTTAAAGAAGGAAAGATCAGAGATTCATTCATTACAAGGGAAATATCTACTCTTCTGGTGCCAGGGAAGGTAAGTTAGGACCAGATGTAAAGCAATTCAAACAAGTGAAGGAAAAAGGCCTGAGTTAAAGCCAATAATGGCTTGGAAACCACTAATCAATCAGGTACTTACAAACACAATCTCACAAAGTGGTCCCATAACTGTCATAGGTCACCAGAAAAACTCCACTTTATCTCGTTGTAACAAAGTAATGCTCCAATCCTCACTGAGCATCAAGAACTGAAGAGTCTCATCCTAATGTAAGCAATCCTGGGCTCTTCTGGGAGATGGGCTAGAAATTCAACTTAAATAAATAAATAATTAAAAAATATATCCACATAGTCATTAATAACATCCAACAGCATAAGAACTATAGTCAATTATCTTATGCTGGTCATCCAGAAAGCTGTGTTGAAAACAATTCAAATCCTTACGGGAGTACGTCACTTCATCAAATGCATCTTCAGGAGAAATATCAAAGTAATGATCCACTCACAATATGGCAAACATTGATGATCCATCCATTCACAGCGTGCACTTATAAAACCCAGCATGTCAGCCCGTACAGAAATGCCTGGCAACATTGTGAAATCATACTACAGGAGTTCTCCAATTAGAAGAATGTCCACCATTCAATTGCAAAATTTAAACCTCTGGGTGAATAGTTTAAAATGTAAAAATTAATTGTTGCTCCCATTGATATATTCTTCATCTAATATCCCCTCTGTGGAAATCAGTATACAATTGTTCTATTATAAAACATTTGAAATCGGAGAACACATGTCCAGTTCCACCTGTGGTTCAATTATCTTTTTACCAAACAGAACTTTGTAACATAAACATCCTTACTTGAACAGCACTCTCACCTCTACAGGAAGTCAGTGCAATTCTCTGTAGCATGGAGTTATATGGTCTGCCTTTTTCAGTTTAAAAATTAGACATACAGAAGTATTTTTTATCAATCAAAGTAGATAAATATTTTAATGAAATCCTCTGAGATGTACAATATACCCAAAATAACTGACTGAAATTATAATTGGAAGAAATTATCATTAAAATAAGGTCTGATGGAGCAAAGCTTTGATAATATGAAATAATATTTATGGACCAGAGCATGACCTCTGTGGTCATTGATAAATTCCTATCCAGATGGACACCCATGGCCAGATTGTTTATAAGATACCCAGTCTCAGAAGCCACCTAAGTGGCTTTTAAGAATTGCACATGGACATCCTATAGAGAATTGTGTCTGTCCTCACAGACACCTAAGCCCACCTAATAACATGATTATCTGACTGGCTTCCATGTCACAGGCACTAGTTAGAAAATCGGGTTGTAGCAGAGCTTATCATGGCAAGGGATCTTCCTGCCATGATAAGTTTAGCTGCAACCTGACCACCCCCTGATGACTACTGGCAGGAGGGATGCCAGTCCCTCCTGCTGGAAACCCCCACAAACATCATGGGCATCCTCCCCACTGGACCTCCCATCCCACTCTACCTAGATATCCCTCCACCCCCAGACCCTCCAGCTCCTGGAACCCCCTACCTTAAATCATTGACCAGGAAGAGGCATCCTTCCTGCCTCCAGCCGACTGGCCCACCATCTTATGAATGGCAAGCCTACCCATTCCTGGTGTACTCTGGGATGTACTTGAGTGGCCTAAGATTCCAATTGGCCAGATCCCTTAGGTCACTGCCATGTTAATTTAAGTAAAGAATGATCAAAATTAAAGTCCATATAAGCAATCAAAAACAAAATTCAAAACTTTTCCGAGACTGAACGGAATCAAAAGTTACTGCCCAACAGAGCTGAGTTTCATTCTTCAAGCGTAGAAATGGATTCATCATTTTGTGCCATATTCAGGTGTCTGATGTCACAAAAAGTACTCCTTTCACCTGTACTGACTAGTAGGCTCTTTAAATGACACACTCTTGCTTAATATTGCCAATTTGTGTCATACTATGCTAAATATGCTTTGTAATACTGTTTCCACACACAAGAGTTGTGAGGCAAAGATGTAATCAAGCACAAAGGATTTCAACTTATAGTGCTTTATTGGATATTGACTCAACACTGCCAGTGTTTTGGCAGCTCGTGCCTTTCTTAATAGTCACAATCTTTATGAAAGAGTCTTTAAGTATCGTCAATTGGAAGCATAAAACAGCAGGAAACACCTATCAGATTTAAAAGTTTTATAAACAAAGTAAAACCAACCAAACAATAGCATATATGCTCACTGGTTAAGCTTGTCATGCTATGAGGGTCATTTCATAAATAATGCACACTATTTTTTAAAATTTACCGTATATACTCAAATATAAACCGAGATTCTTCGGTAAAAAAAATTGGCCCAAAAATGGGGGTCCCGGTTTATATTCAAGCCAATACACTGCCCCTTCCAAAATTTTTGCAGGCCACCACCACAGTTCACCCTGCCGCCCTCCCTGTCCTAGACTCAGGCTCATACCTCTACTGATGATCATCAGTGGAGGTACACCGGGCTGGAGAAAACTTTCCAAGTTCCTGCCCCGCTGTTAACTGGTTACAGTGTCTTCGGCCACTGAGAAGAAGCATGAGCAGATGTGTGATTTTGCGCTGCTGCTCAGTGCTGAGCAGCTTCCTTAATGGTTCCTGTGAGAATTTGTGGGAACCATTAAGAAAGCTGCTCAGCACTGAGCAGCAGCACAAAATCACGTGCCTGCTCATGCTTCTTCTCAGCGGCCGAAGACACTGTAGCCAGTTAACAGTGGAGCAGGAACTTGGAAAGTTCACTCCTGCCCGCTGCATCTTCACCAACGATAAGATACAGCAGCCAGTTAACAGTGGGGCAGGAACTTGGAAAGTTCGCTCATGCCCACTGCATCTCCACCAATGATCATCAGTAGATATGAGCCTAAGTCTAGGACAGGGAGGGAAGCAGGCTGCAGAGCCTGGGAGGTAGAAAGGGTGCAGAGTCTGGCAGGGGAGGGAGGGAAGGAAGGAAGGGGACTATGTGTAATGCCTGACAGGAAGGGGTGCATTGCCTGACAGGAGAAGGAGGGAGGGAAATAAGGGTGCTGGGTGCAGAGTATGACAGGGGAGGGAGGGAAGGAAGGAAGGGGGCTGGGTGCAATGCCTGACAGGGGGGAGGGAAAGAAGGAAGGGGGCTGAGTGCAATGCCTGACAGGGGAGGGAGGGAAGGAAGGAAAGGGGATGGGTGCAATGCCTTACAGGGGAGGGAGGGAAGGAAGGAAAGAGGCTGGATGCAAGGCCTGACAGGGGAGGGAGGAAAGGAAGGAAGGGGGATGGGTGCAATGCCTGACAGGGGAGGGAGGGAAGGGTGCTGGGTGCAGTGCCTGACAGGGGAGAGAGGGAAGGAAGGAAGGGGGCTAGGTGCAATGCCTGACAGGGGAGGGAGGAAAGGGTGCTGGGTTCAGTGCCTGGCAGAAAGGGAGCTGGGTGCAGAGCCTGACAGGGCAGGGCACTTGAATATTAAGCCACCTGACATATTCAAGTCAAATTTTTCCTCCTTTTTGGGGGAAAAATGGGGTCTCAACTTATATTTGGATCAACATATATTCGAGTATATATGGTATATGTTTTATTTTTTTCAAATATTTCTTTACAGTCCTTCAATATAGTCTCCCTGCTTTGCAATGACCAAGTCCCAATGTCTGGGAAGCTTCATTATTCCATCCAAGACACTGTTTTAGTTTCATTGCCGAATGGCTCAGATACTGGTGGAAGAAAACTCTTCCAGAGATGCAAAATTATGTCCATGCATAGGTTGTTTCAACTTGGAAAAAAGGTTGAAGTCTGGTGGACTCATGTCTGGACTGTAGTGAGCATGAGGTAACACCTCCCAGCCATATTCGCATAGTCTTTCAATGATGACATTCCCTATGTGTGGGTGAGAGTTGTCATGAAGAATGAGTGGCCCAGCCAAGAGCAACTGAGGTCAGGTTTTGTGCATTTTTTGCAAAAAAATCATGATAATACACTGCTGTGACACTTCTTCCACTGCTGTTATAATGATGCCTTCATGATCATAAGCAAAAATCATCATATGTTTGACTTTTGATTGAGCTCATTGAATTTTTTTGGTTGTGGGGAAGATGGAACTCTCCACTCATCATTGAAAAACTACATGAATACGGCTGGGAGGTGCTACCTCATACTTCCTACTGTCCTCTTCAGGGCAGCTCCACTTCGATCGGGAGCTGCCCCACCAATCAAGCCTTCAGCTATCTGCCGCAAGGGGAGGAAGTCGGACCGGTGTGAGAGACGAGCTCTGCCTCCCGACATCCCTTACAGTGCCAAGCGCTGCCATTTAGGGTGGTGTGCCAAGCGGTGCACCACCACTCAGCTTGTCACCTAAGGTGGAAGCCAAAGGTGCACTCCTTTGTGTGGCAACTGAAGGGTGACAAATGATTTCTGCAATATACACCGAGAAGAGAATCGACACAAGCAAATCTACACTCAGATCACAAAATGAGAGCCCCAATCACGCTAACCCTATCATTACTATACAGGTACATCAACTGCATAGCTGCAACCCACTGTGCATCACCTAATGGCATCCCACACAACAACAAAGATTTAAACCCTCACAACAAACTGACACACATAACAATCAACATGGACACCACTAGAACATCAAACCCATTCTTTGGAACAAACAATAACAACAACAAACAAAAGAAAAAAATCACCTTTCAAACTAGAGAGCTGCACGGGAACGGGGACGACGGGAATCCCGCGGGACCCGCGGGCATCCCGCGGGTTCCCCCTTTGGGTCACGGGGATCCCGTGGGGACGCCCCTAGGGTCGTGGGGATCCCGTGGGGATGCCCCCTAGGGTCGCGGGGATCCCGTGGGGACGCCTCCGAGGGTCGCGGGGTTCCTGCGGGGCTGGATGTACTCAGTCGCGCGGCTCTTCTCCCTACCTTCTCTGCTTGCAGCACAGAGCCGAACGGAAGTCTTCCCGACGTCAGCGCTGACGTCGGAGGGGAGGGAGGGCTTAAACAAAGCCCTCCCTCCCTCCGACGTCAGCGCTGACGTCGGGAAGACTTCCGTTTGGCTCTGTGCTGCAGGCAGTGCAGGTAAGGAGGAGAGTAGCCTCGCGGTTCGAGTGGCTACCAAGGGAGGGGGGCGGTCCGCCCCGCCACACCCCGCCCCGGTTGCAGCACAGCCGGCCAGGTCCCCTTACTTTTGTGGCACTTCCCCGACCGACCGACCGACAACAGCCCCGGTCCGACAATCCTCCCTGCCCTGTAGCCGCGAATCTAAATTATCTTCTTACAGCAGCTGTAATAAGGTAATTTAGATTCGCAGTTAAGGGCAGGGAGGTTTGTCGGACCGGGGCTGTTGTCAGTCGGTCGGGGAAGTGCCACAAAAGTAAGGGGACCTGGCCGGCTGTAATGCACCCGGGGCGGTAGAGAAGGAGTGGGGAGAAGGACGCTGAAAGGCCATGGGGAAGACGGGAGGAGGGGGGGAAGGACTCTGAAAGCACTTGAAGACAGAGGAGGGAGAAGGACGCTGAAAGCACATGGGGAATACAAAGGGGTGGAGAAGGACGCTGAAAGGCCATGGGAAGGGCGGGGGGGGGGGGTGAAGGAATCTGAAAGCACTTGTGGAAGACAGAGGGGGGAGAAGGATGCTGAAAGCACATGGGGAAGACAAAGGGGTGGAGAAGGACGCTGAAAGGACATGGGGAAGACAAAGGGGTGGAGAAGGACGCTGAAAGGCCATGGGAAGGGCGGGGGGGGGAAGGACTCTGAAAGCACTTGTGGAAGACAGAGGGGGGAGAAGGATGCTGAAAGCACATGGGGAAGACAAAGGGGTGGAGAAGGACGCTGAAAGGACATGGGGAAGACGGGGGGGTGGGTGGAGAAGGACGCTGAAAGGCCATGGGGAAGACAGAGAGGGAGAAGGACGCTGAAAGGACATGGGGAAGCAGAGGGGGGAGAAGGACACTGAAAGCACATGTGGAAGACAGAGGGGGGAGAAGGACGCTGACAGGACATGGGGAAGATGGGGGGGAGAAGGACGCTGAAAGGAAATGGGGAAGAGAGAGTAGGGAGAAGACACTGGCAGGGAAGAAGACAGATGCCAGACTATGGGGGAGCGGAGAGAAGAAGATGGGTGCCAGACCAATTTGGAAGGGGGAAGAAAGGGAGAGGCACAGTAACAGAGCAAATGGAAGATGCAGAAGGAAGAGAGACAGTGGATGGAAGGAATTGAATGAGAACATGAGGAAAGCAGAAACCAGGCAACAAAGGTAGGAAAAGAATTATATTTCTTTTTTTTTATTTTGCTTCAGGATAAAGTAGTATATTAGTTGTGTTGATAAAAATTTATAAACATTAGAGGCTCTGGTAGAAACCCATTTGCAAAGTATGTATTCTTCCCAATTAATATTTTCAAATTAATAAAGTCTTTTTGCTTATTTGTAAATGGGTTTCTACCAGAGCCTTTAATTCAGTAGCATAATTAAATGAAATAACTATTTCTGAAGTTTATATGGACGGGCGGGGACGGAGGGGATTCCTCGCGGGGACGGGTGGGGACGGAGGGGATTCCTCGCGGGGACGGGTGGGGACGGAGGGATTCCTCACGGGGACGGGTGGGGACGGAGGGATTCCTCACGGGGACGGGTGGGGACGGGTGGGACTTTGGCGGGGACGGGTGGGGACGGGTGGGATTTCTGTCCCCGCGCAACTCTCTATTTCAAACCAAATATCACTCTAAAGCCCACCAATCATCAACACACTAAATCAAACAACAAAATTGTCACCTCAATCCCATGTTAAGGCAAGGTCAGTAGCAAACAAACTGCTCCTCTTAAATGAGCTAATCACAACCAATAACATAGAGCTGTCTCTCATTACAGAAATGTGGCTAAAAGAACAAAATAGCCCAGAACTACCTCACCTGTGCCTACAAGGATACAATATACTCCAGATCCCTAGGAAACACAAGCGAGGAGGAGGACTAGCAATAATCTACAGAGACTCATATACCATCACAGAAACAGACTCAGTCATCCACCTAGACCTGGAATACATAATCTGCAAACTAGAAGACAAACCTAACTCCACACTAAACAACATAGGAATTCTTCTGTTCTACAGGCCCCCAAACTCCCACTCAAACACTGTCTCCAAACTGTTAGAAATAATAGCAAACCTGGCATGCCTGCTCATCATTGGAGATGTCAACCTACCTCTCAAACTGACCAACAATAATGATATCTCTAAACTCAGGTCCAACTCATGAAAAAGGACACACCCTTGACCTACTCGCTACTGCCCCCACCAACCTCACCACAAATATCAAATGGTCCCCTATCCCCTGGTCTGACAACTATATTCTCAAATTCAACCTGAACCTCACAGTAGAAAACCATGCAAGCAAAATAGCAAAAGAAGTAAAACTAATTTTTTTTTTAAAAAACAATCCAGACCTTTTCTGGAGACAAGTAATGAGATCTCTGATCTCCCCCTCAAACAGTACTGCAACAATGCTAGCAAACATGAACAAGTCCATAATTGATAACTTAGATGCTCTCTCCCACCTATACCCCTACCAAATAATACAAAGCCGGACCTCCCCCTGGTGTATAGAATCTATAAGAACAGAAAAACAACTATGCAGATGACTAGAAAGGAGATGGCAAAAGAACAAAGCACGAAACCACAGAGCATTATGGAGAGCAGCAATCAATAAATATAAGTTCTGATGGATTCCAGAACTTGGCTGCAGCAAAGATGGCTGTGTGATTGCTGAGCTTCTCCCCTGGTAGCACATACAGCTTATCTATCAGCATTTGAAATACTGATTTTCCTCCCAGAAGATAAAAATTTATTCAGAATGGCAACTGGGAGACAAACTCAGTTAGAGGCAGCCTTTGCTGCAAAAGGATCAAGTAAGAGATCTAAACTTGATCCTACCACTCCATCCAAAGTGTCATTACCAAAAGACTTCATGGAAATGTTAGAGCAGCTAATGGAGTGAATGAAAAGTGTACAAGAGCTGTTGTAAGACAACTCAGTTAAGTTGTCTTCAGTTCAAGAAGAAATGGCAAACCTTACCAAACAGGTGCAGATTTCTAATACTAGACTGGAAAGCTGTGAACACCAGGCATGTGAGACTAAAAAATTAGCGCACATAGGCGCGTAGCCTGGAATACCGCTTGGCACTGGTTTAATTAGCACGGGGCATTATGGTAGTCATGTGCTGATCACTGTGTTAATGTAAATGTCATGCACTGACCTCCACGTAAGTAAATAGCATGCGACAAAGGCAGATATTAGCACGTGACATGGAATCAAGGGAGAAATACTCACATGGATTAAAAACTGGCTGGAGCATAGGAAAAAGAGAGTGGGGTAAATGGGCAATACTCAGACTGAAAGAGTGTCACCAGTGGGGTGCCGCAGGGCTCGGTGCTTGGACCTGTACTCTTCAACATCTTTATAAACGATCTGGACATAGGTAAAATGAGCCAGGTGATTAAATTTGCGGACGACAAGAAGTTATTCAGAGTAGTAAAGACGCAGGGGGATTGCGAAGATCTACAACATGACATAACCAGGCTCGAGGAATGGGCAATGACATGGCAGATGAGATCAGTGTTCCCTCTAAGCGGGCGGGTGTTGTGAGCAAACTTTTTTCACTGTGAGCTAAAAATATCGGGCGCCAGCAAGTTATGAGCCAAATAAATATGTTGCTTTCTACCACAGAACTTCCTTACGTTTGTATGGAATCTATCCCCTTTCAACTTTAGAGAGTGCCCTCTCGTTCTCCCTGCCTTAGCTACTAAGTCTATTCCCTTCAGTACCTTGAATGTTTCTATCATGTCCCCTCTCAATCTCCTCTGCTCAAGGGAGAAGAGGCCCAGTTTCTCTAATCTTTCGCTGTACGGCAACTCCTCCAGCCCCTTAACCATTTTAGTTGCTCTTCTCTGGATCCTTTCGAGTAGTACCGTGTCCTTCTTAAAGTACCAGTGCTGGACGCAGTACTCCAGGTGAGGGCGTACCATGGCCCGGTACAGCAGCATGATAACCTTCTCTGTCTCTTCAGTCCAGCATCTGCCCCTTCCATTCACTGTCTGTCTTTCCCTGCCATCTCTCCTCCTGCCCCCCCTCACCCCCCAATTTGGTCTAGCATCCATCATCTTCCTTCTGTTCCCCTCATGGTCTGGCATCTCTATCCTTCCCTCCCCCCTGTGGTTTTTAGCATATCTCTCTTCTCATTTCCTCCACTCAGATCTGATCATTCTCTGCTCTCTCTTCCCTTTTCTGTGGTCTTCCTTCTCTATTTTCTGCCTCTATCTAAATTAAATTCTTTCTTACTATTTAGTCCCGTTTCCCTCTTTTCACTGTGTCTACACACAGCTTGTCACCCCTTTCCCTCACCCCTCCATTATCTTACTATTTTCTTCCCCCTTTATTTATCTCCTCCTTCCATCCAGTATGTGTTCTTTCCCCACTTCCATTCAGCATCTGCTCTCCCTTCTCAACTGACATCCATCTGCCTTCTGCTCTCTCTCCCTTCTTC
This sequence comes from Geotrypetes seraphini, assembly GCF_902459505.1. Classification (NCBI taxonomy): domain Eukaryota; kingdom Metazoa; phylum Chordata; class Amphibia; order Gymnophiona; family Dermophiidae; genus Geotrypetes; species Geotrypetes seraphini. Next base: position 99,479,300 of record NC_047095.1, on the reverse strand, counting down.
TCACTTCCATCATCTGTCCCCTTCTCTCTCTCTCTCATCTCCTCCCATTCCATCATCTGCCCCTTCTCTCTCTCTCTCTCTCTCCCCCCCCCCCAACTTCCATCATCTGCCCCCCTTCCCCTCACCTTTGTGGGTCACTTTCTTTCCCCTGAGGGTGGCTCATGTCACAGGGGAAGCTTTGGCTGAGCAGAACCGCTTGATTGACAGTGGAACTTACTTGATTGATGTCGATGCTGGGGCCCGTTGCCGTTTGAAGGAAAAAAAAAAAAGGTGGAAAAAAGGAACCTGTAAAGGCGAGAGGAAGGGAAACCTCCAGGACAGCTGCTTTTTGCCCTCCTTCAGCGGCCCAAGAGTTCAGACCAGCAGCGGCAGCTCTGTATGCTTTTAACTTCGGCACAGAGCTGCCCCTAATCAATAGTTTAGCGCGGTTTCATGAGGCAGCCTCGGGGCCTTTGATAGCCGGCCCGCTTCGATGATGCGATGTGGGCCGGCCTAGCAAAGGCCCCGAGGCTGCCTTATGAAACCGCGCTAAACTATTGATTAGGGGCAGCTCTGTGCCGAAGTTAAAAGCATACACAGCTGCCGCTGCTGGTCTGGAGGTGCGGAGACAAGGCAGGAGGCAAACGCGGTGGAAGGCAGGAGTCCCGGCGAAGGCAGGAGTCCCGGCACAGCGACTGCAACAGGAAGTTGCAAGTCAGCTGACGCCGGCCTTTCGTTGCGGCGGGGACCGAATCCTTCGCGGACCGGCAAGATTTTGTTTGCGGACCGGCGGTTGAAGAACTGTGCTCTACACTGTGTGCGCTGTGACGAGAAACTTGTGCGCTGCGAGGTAATATTTTGTGCGTCAGCGCACCCCAGCGCAGCTTAGCGGGAACACTGGATTCAATGTGGATAAATGTAAAGTGATGCAAGTCGGTAACAAAAATCTCAGGCAAGAGTACAGGAAAGGGACTTGGGAGTTCTGATCGACAAGTCGATGAAGCCATCTACGCAATATGCGGCAGTGGTGAAAAGGGTGAACAGAATGTTAGGAATGATAAAGAAGGGGATCACGAACAGATCGGAAAAGGTTATCATACCGCTGTACTGAGCCATGGTGTGCCCTCACCTGGAGTACTGCGCCAGCACTGGTCGCCGTACATGAAGAAGGACTCGGTACTACTCGAAAGGGTCCAGAGAAGAGTGACTAAGATGGTTAAGGGGTTGGAGTAGCTGCCGTACAATGACAGATTAGAGAAACTGGGCCTCTTCTCCCTTGAACAGAGGAGATTGAGAGGGGACATGATTGAAATATTCAAGATACTGAAGGGGATAGACTTAGTAGATAAGGACAGGTTGTTCACCCTCTCCAAGGTAGGGAGAATGAGAGGACACTCTTTAAAGTTGAAAGGGGATAGATTCTGTACAAACGTAAGGAAGTTCTTCTTCACCCAGAGAGTGGTGGAAAACTGGAACGCTCTCCCGGAGACTGTCATAGGGGAAAACACCCTCCAGGGATTCAAGACAAAGTTAGACAAGTTCCTACTGAACAAGGACATATGCTGGTAGGGCTAGTCTCATTTAGGGCACTGGTCTTTGACCAAAAGGGCCACCACATGAACGGACTGCTGGGCATGTTGGACCACTGGTCTGACCCAGCAGCGGCAATTCTTATGTTCTTATGTTATGTTTTAATCCACCAGCATTATGCCTATTCATCTTATGGACACAACTGATGTTGATGGGCCCCAGGTGCCACATACCCTAGGTACGCCACTGCTTTCAGATGTACTTTATCAAATGCTTTTTGAAAATCCAGATACCCAATATCAACCAGCTAACCTTTATCCATATGTTCCTTCTGACCCTGGGCAAGTCACGCAGTCCTCAATAGCCCCAGGTACATTAGATAGATTGTGAGTGTGTGGGAGCAGTGTCAGCAGGCAGTTTGCTCATTAGAACCCTTATTATGCTTTGGTAAAAGCAGTGGCGTACCTAGGGTATGTGGCACCCGGGGCCCATCATTTTTTGACCCCCCCATGTAAAAAAATATTTTTTGTAATGACCATGAAACGGAATAAATGGTCATAATAGAAACAGGCAGTGAAAATTTTCTTTTATTGAACATCACATATGTAACCATTATTCTAAACATAACATAACATAAATTATGTCTGAATTGTCATGACATCAGAAGTACATATGGAGTAGTTGCAGGTGATGCTTGGGACAGTTCTGATTGTGTTAGTTCGGTTTTATGTGTTTTTTGAATAGAAGGGTTTTTATTTCTTTTTGAAGGTTTTGCAATATGTGGTCGATGTCAATTGGTTGTAGGGTTGGGGGTCGAGTGTTGCAGCTCGAATGGCTAGGAGGTTGTCGAACAGTTTTTTTCTTTTGACGTTTTTGGTTGGAGGGTGTGTGAATGGTGCGTGAGTTCTCCTATGTCTGTTTGAAGTGGATTGAATTATTTAGCTGAAGAAATTAGTTACCCCCTCATCCCACACACATTAATTCTGTTCCATTTTTGTTCCCATTATAAAAAATACTGATAAGTTCCCAGAAAAAAAATACATTAAAATAAGAAGTGAAAACAAAGGCCCCTACAGATGAGAACATAACATAAGAATAGCCTAACTGAGTCAGACCAATGGTCCATCATGCCCAGTAGCCCATTCTCATGGTAGCCAATCCAGGACACTAATACCTGGTCAAAACCCAAAGAGTAGCAACATTCCATGCTACCGATCCAGGGCTAGCAGACACTTCCCCCATGTCTTAATAACAGATTATGGACTTTTCCTCCAGGAATTTGTCCAAATCTTTCTTAAAACCAGCTACACTATCTGCTTTTACCATAACTTCTGGCCACTTCATTTTTAAGTTTAGATCTTTCCTTTCAAACAGAGACCTTGCTAGATGTCAAATACAGCACAAGGTAACTTCACATGGACTTAGTTGTGCAGAAAATGTGAATCTCCTCATACACCCACCATATAGTGCAAAAATGTGCAAAGGTCTGTTTTTTTCTTTCGATCACTACATAGCCTAATGTCACACAAGCAGCGCTGTTACAAACATATTCTGTAGGTCAATGCTAAGGATAATAAAGTTTCCTTCCTTGGCCCAGAAGGAGATACTGATAAACCACTGGAAGAGATCCCAAAACAACACCCAAAGACCCACTCAGTGTGTGAACCAGTTGAGTGGAGTGGACTAACTGGGGGGGTGGAAATGGGTCCGGAGTTTGCTCAGCAGAATTTCCCAGACCACCTCTTCCTCTCAACCCATTGACACGCTGCCACCACCACCACCACTAGGAACACCTCACTGGGTAGGCCAGCTATGCTATTAATTTTATAAAACACATTATTATATTTTCTTATAAAGCACATATTTTAACTGAACTCTCTGACATCCTCAGCCTTTCCATTCACAAAAATAGAAGGAAGAAAAGTTCCCATTTCCTGCTGTCTCATGTCCCCGGCCTATACAATATTTTTTTTCTGCAGACCCTTCAAAAGTCTGACCAAATCACTTGCATTATAAAGTACTGAGGATGCCATCTCTCCCCAATCCCAGGTCCTAAAGTCTAAGACAGTAGCGCAAACTAATGCTGCCAGATTCAGGAAAAAAAATTTTGATTCGATTCAGCCTATTGAATTTGTTTTTCAATTCGATTTTCCTGCCCAGTTGGGTGAGTTTTTCAAAACTCCTGGTGGGTTTTATAGCTTTTTCACCCCCTTTGGCTTCTCCTAACCACACTGGTGCTGTGGTGTAAATAAAATAAAGAAACAAAAAGGACTTTTCCTCTCTCTGTTAAATCCTAGCTCATGTTTGCAGTCCAACACCAGCTCTGGCAGGATACACATTTCAAATCTGACATATTATAATCACAAAACAGAAAATAAAATTAATTTTTCTACTTTTTGTTGTCTGGTTATATTTCAAATCTTGTTGGTCCAAGGCTCTGGTTTTCTTCTGATAACTTGCTTGTCAGGGTCTCCTTCTTTCTTCTTTCTGCATGCTAACCATCCATCTACCAACTCTATCCTCCCTTTCCATTTCCATTCCCTCCCCAGGAAGTCTGGTATCTTTCCTTTTTTTCATCTCCCTCCACAGATCCACCTTTTCTTAACTACCCTTTCATCTGGCATCTCTCCCTCCTTCCCCACCACCCCAGAGTCCACCATCTCTCCCTTTCTTTTCCCAATTACCCTCCTATCCAGTATCTCTATCCCTCCTCCACACCATCCTTTTCTGTTCCTTCCCTCCCTCCCTAAATCCCATGGTCTATCATCTCTCTCCCTCTCCTCTATTTTCAGACCCATTATTTCTTCTCCCCCCCCCCCAAAGTTTGGCATATGCACGTCTCTTTGAACACCCCCTTCCCTCCGTGTACTTCTAAACCAGGGTCCCCCCCAAAGGCCTGTCCCCCCTTTAAGGTCTGCCTGTCCCCCCTTGAAGGCCTGCACCCCCCTTGAAGGCATGTCCCACCCCCTTGTAGGCCTGTCCCCCCCTTGAAGGCCTGCCTGCCTGCCCCCCTTGAAGGCCTGCAAACCCCCCCCGAAGGCCTGCACCCCCCCGAAGGCCTGTCCCCCCTTGAAGGCCTGTCCCACCCCCTTGTAGGCCTGTCCCCCCCCTTGTAGGCTTGTCCCCCCCTTGAAGACCTGCCTGCCTGTCCCCCCCTTGAAGGCCTGTACCCCCTTGAAGGTCTGCACCCCCCCGAAGGCCTGCACCCCCCCTGTAGGCCTGTCCCCCCCCTTGTAGGCCTGTCCCACCCCCTTGTAGGCCTGTCCCCCCCTTGAAGGCCTGCCTGCCCTCCCCTTGAAGGTCTGCACACCCCCTTCGGGGGTGGGGTGGGGGACTGAACGGCAAGGCCGGGAGCACCCCCTTAGGGCTGGCACCCGGGACGGACTGCACCCCCCCGCCCCCCCCCCTTGGTACGCCACTGGGTAAAAGAGGGAGTGAGTTAGTACAGGTCTGATATCACCATTAGTAAACAGTACTGTTTAAAAACGTACACACAAACTCACTGAACTGGCAGGACTGCTCCTGCCAAGCTCTCACTTCTGGGTATGCTGGCTGCCTCCACTCATCAGACTGGAAATACCCCTGCTGCAATCAACTCAGCTGCCTGGCCCACACCATCTCTTTCCCAACAGTCATCCCTGAGATTGGCAGGATGGAGGGATGGCCACTCCCACTTGCATGATACCATCAACCCCCTCATCTCTTACATTCCCCCAACAGCAGGAGGATTGCTCATTCTCTCCTGCTGCTGGGAGCACCCCCTCAAACCCCTGACACTGCAGCTTTATGTCACCCACCTGATATCTCAACACCTTACTCTGATCCTGCTAACACCATATCCCAAAACCCCTGAGTATCTGGGTGCAGTGTTTGGTGGTTTCATGTCAGTGTCGAGTGTTAGAGGTGAGGTATTGGTGGTGTGAAGGGAGCTGGCCTCATGAGGGAGCAGGGATCCCTTAAGCAGATATCAGGGATGTATATGGGCCTCTGCTGCAGCTGTCAGACCTGATCACAACAAGGTATATTTCCCTGATCAGCTGAGACTGTGTGACTCCCAGAAGCTGTGGTTGTATGTGAAGATTCTTGTGTTGTCATCAGGGGGCTGAGCAGCCTATCTTTGTGATCAGACAGATGGAATTCTATAAGTAGGGTTTGTTAGAGAAGGGGGAATTTGCCAATAGGTAAGGTGACACAGCAGTGTAGCACATACAATGACACAGCTATAGCTTCATCAAACGTGTACCTCCAAATGGTGGAACACTATCCAGCTCTCATAGGGGGATGTGTCCCAAACACAGAAGCCATGTACAGAACAACCTCACCAATGGTAATCAAACAACATTTGTGAAAGAAGGTGTATGTGCCTGGGGACACCTGGAAGAAACATATGTATACACATGTCAATATAAGGTTGTATGTGAAACTGCACAGTTCAACTGTGCACATGGTGTGGGAAATGGTGAGGTGGCCAGATGGAGCCACCAACAGAAGCAAAAATACCTCTACGCTGGGGACATCCCTGTCATATAGCAGTGTTATGATGATCATATGTAACTCATGAAGAACATTTCAACTGCCCCACTCGATCAAGCCAATGGTTGGGCCTTCTCACAGTGACCAAGGCAGCTCCCTACTATTTTGGCAAAACCCAAAATATGCTATGTTACATGCTACCATCTGGCTGTCTCCTCATATCATGATCACTGTCTATGGACTTTTCCTCCAGGAACTGCATCAACAACTATGCCTAAATCACTGAAAGGCGTAGGCTGCCCTGTAGATTGAAATTTCCTAGAGGCATCCTGCTCAGAACAACATCTATGGACTTTTCGTCAAGGAACTGAGAGCAACAACTACGCCAATGTCACTGAAAGACGTAGGCTGCCCTGTAGATTGACATTTCCTAGAAGCATCCTGCTCAGAACAACGTCTATGGACTTTTCCTCCAGGAACCGAGAGCAAGAACTGCGCCTATGTCACTGAAAGGTGTAAGCTGCCCTGTAGATTGACATTTCCTAGAGGCATCCTGCTCAGAACAACGTCTATGAGAAATGAGCCTTGGAAACATTACAATATAAGAACAATATTTGACACCACATGCCACACTCATCTCGTGCATAATATTAAACTACCTTCAGCAAATGATTTAGCACAGCATTTCGATTCAAAAATTAAAAACCTAAGAAACACCTGCTTGACAAATGACACTAACGGTAATGAAATATACCAGCAGACATGATCTGGAGTTCCTTTCAAGATTTAGAATGGAACAATTATTTCAAACTATATAACAAATACTGTAAACCATACTGCAGTCTGGGCACATGTCCCCCAGAAATTATGAAAGCAGCTCCTTTAGAATTTAAACTATCTCTGCTCAATTACTTAGCCCATAACATAAAAAATGGAAAATTCCTCACTAATAATGGTCACATAATAATAATCCCAATTCCAAAAAATAATAAAGAATCATCAGTGCTGGTAACCAACTATAGACTAATAGCATCCATTCCATTCATTGTAAAAATCATGGAAGGATTGGTACATTCCCAACTGATGGAATATCTTGATCAGTTCTTTCTCCTGCATGAAACTCAATCTGGCTTTGGACCTCTGTTCAGTAATGAGACAGTAATTGTGGCTATCTTAGATAATCTGTGTCTCTTGTTCAGTAAGGGCCTTAATGCCCTGATCATGCAATTTGATATGAGCTCTGCCTTTGACCTAGTCGACCATGGGAAAATGCTACAATGCCTAGATTCAATTGCATTAGGGAAGAGGTTGGACTGGTTCCGAGGCTTCCTTATGTCCCGTACCTATCAAGTAAGTTTCAATTATGATCTCTCCAATACCTGGAGCAACCCATCTGGCGTACCGCAAGGATCACCACTATTCCCATTGCTTTTCAATGTCTACATGTCCTCACTAGGTACGCAATTGACCCAGCTGGGGATAAAATATTCAGCTACGCGGATGACTTTACGATCATCATTCCATTTACTAACTCTCTCTCGGAAATTACTCCCAAGGCATCAGAAGCACTAAATTTGATGGAGCAATGGATGACTGAATTCAAACTGAAACTTAATTCAGAAAAAACAAAATTTTTTGTAGCTTCGACACACCCGCTTGACATCAAAACACCGCTTTGCATCAATAACCTTAGTTATCCTATTCAGTCTACTATGAAGGTACCACCTTTTCTCAACTACCCTTTCATTCAGCATCTTTCCCTCCTTCCCCACCACCCCAGGATATACCATTTCTCCCTTTCTTTTCCCAACTACACACCATCCCTTGTGTCCAACTTCTCTCCCATTCTGTTCCTTCCCTCCCTAAATCCCATTTTCTACCATCTCTTTTCCCACTCCTCTGTTTTTAGACACATTATTTCTTCCTCCAAAGTCTGGCATATGCACGTCTCTTTGAACCCTGTTCCCTCCCTCCCTCCCTTCTACACCAGGGCCCTCCTCCTCTGAAGGCCTGCACTGTCCCCCTGAAGACCTGCACACCACCCTTGAAGGCTTGCCTGTCCCCCTGAAGTCCTGCCTGTCCCCTCTGGTCCTACACCCCACCCCTGAAGGCCCGCCAGTCCCCCCTAAGGCCTGCACCACTACCCCTGAAGGCCTGTCTCCCCAAAGGACTACCCCCTGGAAGGCCTGTGTGTTCCTCCCTGGCCTCCCACACATCTCTTTACCTAATTTAACAGGGAGCAGCCTGCAGAGAGGATCACCAGTACTTTAGTGATCCTTGCAGGTTGCCATAGGCCTCAGGAACTGTCTTCCCTCTGCTGCAATCCTGCCTCTGACTCAGCTGCAAACATTCATCCTGCTCTTCATTGTTGGTGGACCCATTCTTGGAGGTCTCCGCCAGCGAGGGACATAAAGGAGGGCGAGGAGATTATGGTTCTACTGATGTGCCCGTATAGGCCGCCCAGGTACTGCTAGGTAAGATACACACACTCGATACCGCCGGGCAGTGTTCCCTCTAAGCTGAGCAGGTGTCCTCCAGCTGCATTGCTACCACTAGGGGGTGGAATATTTTCAGTCGCTAAGGACAGGTATGTTCCCTGGAGTCCTGCAGAACTTGCATGTCCCTCACAATTGAAAAATGTGACAGTAAAACAGCACCCTCTATTGGTGAGACTGTGGGTGGAGGACTCCTGCTCAGCTTAGAGGGAACAGTGACACCCAGATATATATATTTGGGGGAATAGGGTATATAGTTACCCATCCTTTATTAAAATTGATCCTCAGTTTGCATGTGTACATCTCTTGTGTGACTGTTATGTCGATACTAGTCTCTCTACTCGGTCTCCTCTCCTTTAACAACATTTTCTCCAGGTTGTCCTTCCTCCATGCACATTCCCAGAGTTTGGACACTCCTGTCCATCATCAGTGTTCTGCCTTTATAGATGAAGCCTCCCTCCCAGCCACCCACCCCTATCGTATTTGCCACCTCACCCTTCCCCCTCTCCACTACCAGTACTATTAATAGTTTAAATAACACTAGCCTACCTATACACTATTGTACATCGAACACACAGCAGACGGTCTGTACTCCCAAGAGCTTACTATCTAGACATGGAAACCTGAGCTGGATACAGTCGGCAGGAAAGAGGGAATGACAACACACATGAGTACATATAGGTAGCAAGGGTTAGCCTTAAGGGCAGCTTCAAAAAGGTCCCCTTGTACCCTGGTCATTTATAACTGTTATGTGAGGGCCTGATGCACTGAGTGTGGCAGGTAGTAACAGGAATAGGGTGGAAGCTGTGTCTTCAATATTTGCTCAGCACCTTTGCCAAACTGAGCAGCTGCTGTGGTAGCAGCTTACTTCCAAGCCACAACATGTTAAACCTGGCCTCTCTTTGCCCACCCAACCCTTTCATTACCTGAATAGCCTCCCACAAGATCATTGTGCCACACACCCCAGCAAGGGGAAGGCTGTGTCTGTCAACCACATAGAAAGATATGCATACATATAGATAGATAGATAGCCCTCTTTTAACACTCTGGCTGTTGAATCACAATACTCTGAGGCTCAGGAAAAAAGTGATGTATGAATGGATGGATAGGTGTCACTATCATGGCCAGAACTCCATGTTAGTGCAATGAGCACAAGCAAAAATTACTTGTGTTGCTGTTGTGCCTTCTGATTTGATATGTTTACTCGTTGACAAAGTATAACTGCACTATTACTTCAATAAGGGATATATTGGGGGAGAGGAGGGGAGGGTCACTAACATTTGGAGCATATTCTACAGCTCAGAGGGTTCACCTGTCTGTGGATGGTACTCTATGTCAATGTTCCCTCTAAGCTGTGCGCTTATGTGCGCGCACACAACTTGTCGAATCCGCACACACAAATTAAAATAGCACGCACAAAAAAATAAATTTTTGCCTAAAATGATTTTCATTGCTAAAATGAAATGTTGCAGAAGACCAGCTGTTCTGATTTCCCATTTATCACATTTATTGAAGCGCTATAATATAAATTTTAAGTCATTCACGTGATTCCGTTATCTTTGGCAGTTGAACTTGACACGTCACATGCCCCAAAGGGCCATAGCCTATGGCCCATAGGATATGAAACACTTCCGATTCTTTGACTTCCTGAAGTTCCGCCATATTGTTTATTTTGTGGAATCGTAGTGTGCAGCGTGGTACTGCGGTTATATAACTGTATTCATTTATTAAATTGCAACCAGATATAACTCTTAAAATGTCTAAACCGCGAATGGTGAAAAGTGTAAAACACAAGAGAGCTGCAACAGCTTTTAGGTCTGAATGGCTTGAAGAAATTGTTGAAACGGAGACACCGGAATCTCGAAATACAATGCGTGTTCGACTGTGTGAAATATTTACCTATGGCGAAGATGATGGAGTTGTGTGTTGTTATTGTCAAGATACCAAAGCAACTGGAAAATTCTCTACTGGAAAAATATGGGATGATGTTTGGAAACTTGACTTTCTGAAATGCCATCTATTAAATAAATCTCAAACTGACAGTATTAGGAAACTCAGAAGTAAAAATCCGAATTTAAGAGGGGGACTGGTTAACATGATGCTTGAAAGCCCAACCAAAAAAGAAAACAGGCAAATTAGTAATGAACGGAAGCGTTCCAGTCCTGATGAAATTAAGGTTCTTGTCGACAGTGTTGTGCTGGCCATTAAGATGAATATCTCAATGCTCTCTGTTCAAGATATCAATGAGCACTTGGCAAAGTATGTTACCTGATAGCTGGAGAAGCAAAAACTATGCGGTTGAATTTCTTGGAATTATCAATGGCATCATGCAAGATGATCATATGGCAGACATTAAATTAACAATGTATCATACGTTAACTGTTGATGAAAGCACAGACATTTCTGTCAACAAGTACTTAATACTCTACTTTAAGTATCGGCCAGTCAATTCAAATGAGTATAGGACATCATTTGGAGGGATGCTACAATTGGAAGCATGTGATGCTACATCAATAGTAACAGCAATTAGGGAATTCTATAGGAAACATGAACTTGACCTGAATAAAATGGTTATGTTCACCTCTGATGGTGCCTCTGGTATGTTGGGCAAAAAAGATGGTGTTGCAGCACAGCTGAGAAAAGACATTCCACATTTAGTGCAGCAACATTTTGTTGCACATCAGGAAGATTTGGGACTTTCTGATTCATGGAAAGAAGTAAAATTGATGAAAGAAATAGAAACTGTAATGAGAACTGTGTACACGGTGTTCTGTCGGTCTTCTACTAAACGATGCAAATTTCAAGAAATAGCAGATGCATCTGAATGTGAATCAATTGCTTTCAGACCTCTGAATGAAGTGCGCTGGTTATCTAGACACTTTGCATCTGGGTGAAATATTTCCTGAAAATGAAGTTGAGGAATGGTCTGCTTTTGACTGTATAGCAATATCACAATGCGACTTTGACTTCGGAAATGGACATATCAGATCTCTTTGTTTAAAGTATAAACAATTTCTTCCAGAGAAAAGTGTTATTATTCAGCAATACAATGACTTTAAATTCCTTGTTGCAGAAAAAATCAAAAGCAATCTGATAAACAGCTTTCCAGATATGATGAAATTTGCATTTCAGAATGATCAGTTTGCAGATTTAGCAAAATTGATGGGCATTGGTGCCACATTCTTAGCATCTGGTTCAGATTGTGAGCGTGATTTTAGTCTAATGAACAATTTGAAGACTAAACAAAGGAATCGTTTACATTTAGTGCATTTGGAAATGCTGATGTGTGTTAAGAGTCACCTTCAAGATGGAGGCTCAACAGATCTTGACAGAATTTATTCGGACTGGATAAATATGAAAGATCACAGGAAAAACTTTGAAAATTAAATTGCTGTTATTTTCTAAATTTTAAGTATAAAGTACAATGATACCTTATTTATAGGTAGCGCTCAATGAAACATTTCAATGAAACATAATTTATGTTTATTGAAATGAGACTTTATGTTACATAAAGTGTAACTAACATAAAGTGTAACTAAAATTACATTGTGTTTTCGTTAATTCAGACTAAACTCAAAGACCTGCCCATAAATGCCCATAACTGAACTCCAGGCCCTCTGGCAATCATTTTTATAGTGCACACAAATTTAGTTTTTCTTTAAAATGCGCACAGATAAAATTTTTTGTGCACACAGCCTATGAAAAATTAGAGGGAACATTGCTCTATGTCACAATATATGATGAATAATATAGGCCACAATAGTTTGCTATACAAAGTCATGGCACACAAGGTGAGCTGCTCACATAGAGAGTGGTGTAGGGAAGGCAATAGAGGTTGTGGCCCATATATGGTATGATGTGTGTCATATGTGGTACACCACTACCATTTCTACTAGTGTGCATAATGTCTATAGTGCAGACAAGTATGTGCTGTGTTGTCCAGATAACATTGAAAAAGCACTCTCTGCTCAGAAGAGCTTATAATGTGATTAGGACACACAGACAGGGCATGTCTAATATAATATTGAAGGCTGTTATATCAAGTGAGACACAAAAGGAACAAGGTCTTCAACCCCCCTTGAGCATGCATACAGCTAATACATGAATTGGAACAATATATGCACAGGGCTATATTATTAAACAAACACCCTTTTTGAAAAATGCCTAGAGGGGGTATATGTGGCACCAGCTGAGGTACTTGCTCCCAGGCTCATGGGAATTCCATGAGTGTTGGTGCCATTACTGCGGCTGCTGCCCCTAAAACCCACACATAGCAATTGTAAAATAGTGTGGAATGTGTCTGTCACTATCAGCAACACATTTGTAAGTAGGGTGTGTGCACTCCCACCACCAATGATTATAATCATGCATGATCAGTTAGCCGCCTGCCTGCCTACATTCATATCAGAGCAGACCCTTCATTTTTCTTTTGTGTACTTCAGCCAGCAGAACACACCCCCAGCCTCAGAAAGGAGAGGCAAGTGGGGAGCCAGCAGCAGGGCCTTCAGGATCCCCCAGCAGCAATGATGGGGAAGTGGTAGAGGCAGGGGCAGCACAGCCAGCCACAGTATCCACCAGCGTGGCAGGATCTGCAGCGTCTGTCCCACCAACCAGCCCAGTGCCGGCAGGAGCAGCACTGGCACCACCACCCCTTCATCTACCCATCCCCCTTTCCAAGAGCAGCACCCCATGTGAAGGGGGAAACCCATCCTACTGCCACTCCTCTCCTACAGCATGCCTCTGGGGTCCATCAAGGGACAGCCCCCCCTTGGGGGACCCCAGGTGGAGAATCAGATGCTGCACAGGAAGAGCTAGGTGGGATGGAGGGCTGGGTCCCTATCCTCCAGGGTCAAATTTTGGCCTATTGGTGCACCTCCAGGCTCAGCACAATCAGTATGCTGCCCTGATGGCCTGGATCCATCAACTGAAGGTGAGCCTCAGTGCCACTATGCATGGCCATTTCTGGTGAGGGCCACATGTTGGCCCTGCAGGCCACCATAGTGGCACTGCAGGCTCGTGTTTTGGCCCTGGAGGGTTGAGACACAGAGAGGGATGCTCCTCCCCTCCATAAGGCTCCTAGGGAACCAGCCATGTTTCCCCTTGTGCATGGCAGGTGCTCCTTTTTGCAAGGGGGTTGTTTTATCCAACTCCCACTCTCCCTGCCCCCTCCCCTGGCCTATCTCCCCACTTTATGTAAACAGTTATATTGTTTTTTATATTTGAAAATATATATTTTTTATGTTTTGAAACAGTGTATTGTGTATTAACTCCTCAGAGTGCAACTGGTTTGCAACTACTTACTAAGCACAAACAACATTTGGCCATGTATAACAGGTTTAACACAATCCAGTCTGAGGATAAATGGGTGAGAATTTTTCAGAAAATCTGGCCTCCCACCAACAAAGGCAAGTCTCCATCTCCCTATAAATGGATCGGGGGATGGGAGGAAATGCCTGACAAGTATCACCTCATCCTTTAAAAAAACCCAACCTGCTTTAAATGGCCTCTTAAACTCTTAATTGGGTCCACTCTACTTGCAATTCCATGAATAGTGGCCCACTTTACACATCATCATGAGTATAGCTCAGATTCACAAAACACAGCCATTGTCTGTCCCTCAATCAAAAGACCCATCGGGGACTTTGTGGTGCACCTTCCTAAGTAACTCCCCAATTGCCTCAAATGCCTCAGGCCTCGTTCCAAGGGAAGAGGCTGACACATCACAGGCTATCAGTGCCTTAGGTCTCTCCCCCTATATCACATGATGTACCAAGGGCCCTGTGATGTAACAGAGGAAACAGAGGTGTTTACAGTAGCTCCTGCTCCCAATGTCTCCAAGACAGCGAAAGGGTGCCTGGAGGGTGAGGTGTTTGGGGTCAGCAGGAAGTGGCCATCCCTCCTGCCATTCTTTGAGGAGTAGGGGATAGGGGTGGGGGATGGTTGTGGGGGAGGCGGGTATTAATGGGAGATATGGTTCACGTTTTATTACTGCTGAACATGTGGTCCATCAAAAACCAAAAGCCTGATATGGTGATCATCCATCACAATTGGTACTTTTGATCTATCACCACTTCCTAAGGGGGGGTTATCGGTTTGAGTGTTATTTTGTACTAGCTTTATAGCCCGTTACATTAACGGGTGATAGAATATATGTGTGTCTGTCTTTATTTCTTTCTCTCTCTGTCTCCTTAGCCGCTTTTTCCTGTCCATTCTCCCTTATTTTTACCTCCCCTGTGTCCACCACCACCCCTTCACTGCTCCCCTTATCCAGCAGCAGCCCTTCTCCCTTTGTTTTACCTCCCCCTATCTATCAGCACCTCTTCCTGCTCCCCCTGTCCAGCAGTAAGCCTCCCTTCATTTTTCCCCCGTGTCCATCATTACCTCTTCCTGCTCCCTCTGTCCAGCAGTAGACCTCCCTTCATTTCCCCCCCTGTCCATCAGCACCTCTTCCTGCTCCCCCTGTCCAGCAGTAGGCCTCCCTTCATTTCCCCCCCTGTCCATCAGCACCTCTTCCTTTTCCCCCTGTCAAGCAATAAGCCTCCCTTCCTTTCCCCCCGTCCATCATCACCTCTTCCTGCTCCCTCTGTCCAGCAATAGGCCTCCCTTCATTTCCCCCCTGTCCATCAGCACCCCTTCCTGCTCCCCCTGTCCACAGGAGTTAGTACAGGGCCGGTGTCTGCCATTCTCCCCAGAGTCCTTGCGCCCCCCCTTCCCTTCCCATGGACCTGACTACCTACCCGGCGATTCAAGCAGCGTGTGCAGCAGTCTTCACACGCTGCTTCGGGTCCTTCTACTGCCCTGATTTACTCTGGCACGTCCCTGATGACATCATCAGAGACGCGGCAGAGCAAATCAGGGAAGTTGAAGGGCCCGAAGCAGCGTGTGAAGACTGGTGCATACGCTGCTTGAATCGCCAAGGTAGTCGGGTCCGCGGGAAGGGGGGTGAGCGGAAAAGGACTCGGACTCCTGTGGTCTGTCGCGGAGGGTGGCCAGGCTCCATTTCAGCCGCAGGGAAGGCTCACTGCCCCAGCTCCTTACCCGTCTGCAGGCTGGGCCAGGCCTCCCGTGCTTTCTCAGCGGCCCGGCTTGCTCGGTTGTTCTTTTTTTGTTTACCTGGCCACTCCGCTTCCTGCATTCGCTGCTCTCCATCTGTGACGTAATAAGCGCGCAAGCGCACTTGTCTTGCCACATCCCGACAGAAAAGAGATCAGGGAACATGCGAGGCAAGTGCGCATGTGCGGCTAGCATTTTATTATTTAAGATTGTAAAACCAACAATGGTTAAAAGGGGAGGGGCCAATGGAGCAAAGCCGATCAGAGCAGGAGAGGAGAAACATTTGCTGAGAGTGGCAAGCATGGAGAGAGAAGCCAAAGGGGAGAAAGTGAGCAGGAGAGAGAACCAGAGGTAGGAGACAGAGAGGGGAATCGGCGAGAGTTAGCTCCATCCACCCCAGACGTTGACCACCGAAGCTCCCCCTTAAAAGGGGAGGGGCCAACAGCATTCAGCCTTTCGGTGCCCATCGAAGGCGAGCGTTAAAGGTGCTCGCTTTAGCGAGAGCGCCTTTGTGAAAGGCCTTGAGAAGGGACAAGCCACCACTAAAGGAGAGCAGAAGGAGACCACAGTAGGCACAGAGGGCACACAGCAGGTACAGAGGACACACAACCACACACTGTTAAAGGAGAGTAGAAGGAGACCACAGCAGGCGCAGAGGACACACAGCCAGGCAGACACAGACACAGCAGGCGCAGAGGACAGCCAGGCAGGCACAGAGAACAGACACAGAAGACATCCACAGCAGACCAGCAAGCAGGCAGCAATGGAAGTAACAGATAGAAGCAAGATGTTGAGCTACCCAGTTTTCTGCACCATCTGCCATATGTATGACTACCTCCCCTCTAGGAGGTAGTCTTACATATGCGCTCGATGTGGAGAACTGGAGAGCCTGAAGAAACAAGTTAGACTCTTGGAGGGTAGAATACTGGAACTGGAGGCACTTCAAGAAGTGGAGGAGACAGAGATACAGAGAACATCAAGACAGAGGAAGCAGAGGACAAGACAGAGGACACCATTGAGGAAGAAGTCCGAGAGCTGGAGAAGTTCATAGAGGAGGCATGCAGGGAGGCTGTGGAAAATCACTAGCAACAGTGGAACTTCTGAAATACACCATGAAGAAATGGGTGACACTGCAGCGGGAATGAAGGATACGGGTCTGCGGCTGGAGAGATGGACATACACCAGAGACACGGACCTGCAGCTGTAGAATCAAGAGAAGATAGAGAGGACAGCAATCGTTTTGGGGGACTCCATCATCAGACAAGTCAACAGCCACATAACGGGAGTAAGACTGGATCGGCTGTTGACCTGCCTACCAGGAACCAATGTAGAAGACATAGTGAGCCACATCGACAGGATTGTCAACAGTGTGGAAGAAGAAGATACGGTGGTGGTGATCCATGTGGGGGCGAACATCGTAAGCAACAGGAACTACAACATGGAAGTACTGAAGGACCAGTTCCGGATGCTAGAAAGGAAGAAGAAGACCAGAACGTAGAGAATAGCATTCTCAAAGATCCTGCTGGTACCCAGGGCTGATGAGAAGAGGCAGATGGATCTGCAAGCAGTCAACGCGTGGATGCGGTGCTGGTGTGAGAAAGAAGGATTCCACTTCATGTGCAACTGGACGGCGTTCTAGGGAAGAGCAAGCTATACAGGAAGGACAGATTCCACCTCAGCAGAGATAGAATGAGGCTACTATCAAGCAACATCAAAAGAGAAATTAAGTTTTTTTAAACTAGGAAGAAGGGGAAAGCCGACAGTCGACCGAGAGAAAGAGTCGATGGTTCAGGAACCGGTATACCCGAAGGATACCATACAAGAACATAGAGGGAAAGACTCACCGGATCACAGGCAAGACAGATCAAAAAGGACACAAGAGGGAAGGAAATGCAAGAAAGGAACAGGCCACAAACTCAAGTGTATGTACATGAACGTAAGAAGCCTAAGGAATAAGATGGGTGAATTAGAAGCTATGGCACAAAAGGATCACATTAACATCATAGGCATCACAGAAAAATGGTGGACTGAGGAAAATGTCTGAGACACTGTGCTACCAGGATACAAACTATAATGCAGAGACAGAGTGGCCCAAAAAGGTGGGGGCATTGCCATATACGTCAAAGAGGGAAATGAATCTACCGGAGAGAACACATCACAACTGACGGATAAGTTAGAGCCTCATTGGGTCAAAATTCCAGGACAAATGGTCTGGAAACGAAGATCGGCACCTACTACTGACCCCAACAGCAGTCTGAAGAAATTGACGGAGAAATGACGGATGAGATTAAACACAATTGTAAGGGAAGCAAAGCAGTTATCATGGGTGACTTCAACTATCTGGGAATAGATTGGAACCTAGGCACCTCCAGCAGCATTAGGGAGTCCAAGTTCTTGGATGCTATAGGCAATTGCTTCCTGGAAAAACTTGTCAAGGAAAATACTAGAGGAAATGCAATTCTGGACTTAATTCTAAATGGCCTACGAGAACCGGCACAAGATGTAGAAGTAAAGGGGACACTGGGAAACAGTGATCACAATATGATCTGCATTGATCTGGATGCAGGGGAGAAACATTGGTCCAAAACAACAGCCACGGCACTGAACTTCCGAAAAGGGATGGATGAGACTCATGATAGGGAAGAAGATTAAGAAGAGGATAAGCACTGTAAAAACGCTAGAGCAAGCTTGGTCCCTTTTTAAGGAGATAGTCACCAAGGCACAAAATCTATATATACCACATATCAACAAGGGATCCAAGAGGAAAAAAAACAAAGAACAGGCGTGGCTCACTGTAGAGGTGAAGGAAGTGATCAGAGACAAGAAAACTTCATTCAAGGAATGGAAAAGGTCAAAAACGGATGAAAACTGGAACAAGCACAAACAACATCAATGCAGGTGCCATAAGGCAGTAAAAAGGGGCCAAAAGGGACTACAAGGAAAAAATAGCCAATGAGGCGAAGAACTTCAAGCCGTTCTTTCAATATATTAATGGGAAACGACCTGTAAAGGAAGTGGTGGGACCGTTGGATGACTATGGAATAAAGGGAGTGCTAAAGGAGGACAAAGCAATCGCTGACAAACTGAACACATTTTTGGCATCTGTATTTACCGAAGAAGATGTAAACAGCATACTATATGCTGGAAACGAAGATGGAAAGCTGACAGGATTGACGGTCAGTCTAGAGGAGGTGTGTAGACAGATTGATAGGCTTAAGAGTGATAAATCCTCAGGACCTGATGGCATCTATCCAAGAGTCATCAAGGAACTGAAAGGGACTATAGCTGAACTGCTTCAACTAATAGCCAATCTGTTGATCAAATCGGGAAAGATTCCAGAAGATTGGAAGGTGGTGAATGTTACGCCAATCTTCAAGAAAGATTCGAGGGGAGATCCAGGAAACTACTGACCGGTGGGTCTGACTTCGGTATCGGGAAAGATGGTAGAGTCGCTGAAAAAGGACTGTATCATTAATCACCTTGACGGACATGGGCTGATGAGGACCAGTCAGCACAGTTTTAGTAAAGACAGATCATGTTTGACAAACTTGCTGCACTTCTTTGAGGGAGTAAACAGACAGATAGACAAGGGCCACCCAGTAGATATTGTGTATCTGGATTTTCAGAATGCGTTTGACAAGGTTCCTCATGAATGACTACTTTGGAAAATTGTGAGCCATGGAATCGGTGAAATACTCACGTGGATTAAAAACTGGCTGGAGCATAGTAAACAGTGAGTGGGGGGTGAATGGACAATACTCAGACTGGAAGAGTGTCACCAGTGGTGTGCTGCAGGGCTTGGTGGTTGGACCTGTGCTCTTCAACATCTTTATAAATGATTTGGACATTGGTACGATGAGTAAAGTGATTAAATTTGCAGATGATACAAAGTTATTCAGAGTAGTGAAGACACAGGGGGATTGCGAAGACCTGTAATGTGACATAATCAGGCTCGAGGAATGGGCATCAACATGGCAGATGAAGTTCAATGTGGATAAGTGTAAAGTTAAGAATGTAGGTAACAAAAATCTCATGCACGAATACAAGATGTTAGGGATGGTATTGGAGAGACCTCCCAGGAAAGGGACTTGGGAGTTCTGATCGACAAGTCGATGAAGCCTGCAGCAGCAAAAAGGGTGAACAGAATGCTAGGAATGATAAAAAGGGGCAGCGGTGAAAAGGGTGAAAAGAATGCTAGGAATGATAAAAAAAAAGGGATCACGAACAGATTGGATAGGGTTTATTTTTTTCTAGATAGGCTATGGATGCTTCTGGTTGGTAAGGCTCCAGGATGTATCTCTTGTTCTCTCAACTGATATGATATGGTGTGCACTGTACTAAAATGTGTTTTCTCCCATGCAGGGGTTTGGTATGTTTGAGGTAGAGCCAAACCTATTTGAAACAATGGAATGGATGTTTATTATAATGAATGCAAATTTGGTGTGCTCCTGTAGACTTGTGGTTTACAGGTACTATGTTGAGTTCAGTGGCTTTAATTGTTTTGACCTAAGCTGCTATGTAATGTGGACTGTGAGTTAATGGGTTTTTTTTGTTCTTTCACAGATAATATGGCAACAATATGAGATTGCCCTCCTCCACCTCACATAGTAAGTAGAATGGAGCTACATAGGTGTGGAATTGAGCTCCTTAACTTAAGAAGCTTTCATGAATGCTTTGTTAAGGAACCAATTTGAATGTTATATGTTAAATGCTATGTCTTAAATCATGGGTTCTCTATAATTTGAAAGACAAGATGTGCATTATGATATAGACTGTTGTATATCTATAATAATAAAATGGTAGCCCGCGCATGCGCACTTGCAACGCGTGTTCCCTGATTCCTGTTCTGTCGCGCTGTGCCAGCTTAATGCGCATGCGCGCATACTACGTCACCAGACACGTGTCGCAAGTGCGGGATCGCAGCCAGCCAACGATTGCCTGCACAGCAGAAGGACTGGACCCAAGCGCTGGACATCCTGCTCTCCTGTCGGCTCCTCTCACGATCCGCACCAGCGTCGGAGAAGGCTTCCGATGCTGGTGGGGATCGAGAGGAGCCGCGGCGCACCTCAAGGGGCGGGAAGGGAAGCGCAAAAAAAAAGTCCAGCTGATACTTTCTTCGCGGGCCACAATCCAAACGCCGATTTAAGCAGCATGTGCAGCACTCTCCACACGCTGCTTCGGGGCCTTCTACTGCCCTGATTTGCTCTGCCGCATCTCTGATGATGTCATCAGGGACGTGCCAGAGTAAATCAGGGCAGTACATGGCCCCGAAGCAGTGTGTGGACAGTGCTGCACACGAAAAGTCACTGTGCCTCAGAGCAGCCTGCGAGGTTCCTTACAGCCGGTAGGCTGTTTTAAAGAAGAAAAGCCGCATGATGGACAGGGGGAGCAGGTAAGAGGGTCAGGGGGAGAAAGTAAGGAGTGCTGCTGGACAGGGGGAGCAGGGAAGAGGAACAGAGGAGCAGGTAAGAACTGCTGCTGGACAGGGAGAGCAGGGAAGAGGGACTGGGGAGCAGGGAAGAATTGCTGCTGGACAGGGGGAGCAGGGAAGAAGGACAGGGGGAGCAGGTAAGAGGGTTGGGGGAGAAATTAAGTAGTGCTGCTGGACAGGGGGAGCAGGGAAGAGGAACAGAGGAGCAGGTAAGAAGTGCTGCTGGACAGGGGGAGCAGGGAAAAGGGACTGGGGAGCAGGGAAGAAGTGCTGCTGGTCAGGGGGAGCAGGTAAGGAGTGCTGCTGGACAGGGGGAGGTAAAAGGAAGGGAGAAGGCCTACTGCTGGACAGGTGGAACAAGCAAGAGGTAATGGTGGACAGCCGAGTAAAGAGAGAGACAGAAAGCGGCCAAGGAGAGAGAGAAAGAAAGAAAGACACACACATGTATTCTAGCACCTAGCTAAAGAGAGAAAAAGAAATAAAACCACACACACACACACATATATATTCTAGCACCCGTTAATGTAACGGGCTATAAAACTAGTATATAATATAAGCACATAAGCATTGCCTCTGCCGAGTCAGACCATAGGTCCATTATGCCCAGCAGTCCGCTCAAGCGGCGGCTCCTCAGGTCAATGACCTGCAAGTGATCTATTACTGTATAATAACCTTCTAATTGTATCCCTAAATCCCCTTTTCCCTCAGGAACTTGTCCAATCCCATTTTGAAACCCAAAGTCGTACTCTGCTCTACCACCTCCTCTGGAAGCGCATTCCAGCTGTCCACCACCTTCTGAGTGAAGAACTTCCTAGCATTTGTTCTGAACCTATCTCCCTTCAATTTTTTTGAGTGCTCTCTAGTTTTTGTTGCCCCTGCCAGTCTGAAGAATCTGTCCCTCTCTACCTTCTCTCTACCCTTCATGATCTTATAAGTTTCTATCATATCCCCTCTAAGTCTCTGCTTTTCCAGGGTAAAGAGCCCCAGCTTCTCCAGCCTCTCAGCATATGAAAGGTTTTCCATGCCCTTTATCATTTTTGTTGCTCTTCTCTGGACCCTCTCGAGTATCGCCATATCCTCCTTAAGGTATGTTTGAAAGGTTACAGAGACCTACACAGCAAGTTTGTCATTAGAAGATGTGACAGCACACCTGAAACCAGAGGCTGAATGGAGAAGCAAAGAACATCTCAGGGAGTAAGGTAAGCTAATTACCTACATGAGGAAGGCTGTGAGTTAGATGAACTTGTTTTGGCAATATAGTAAATATAGTAACAGCATGATTGGTGGTATATGAAGAGAGGTATTCCAAAAAGGCTTCCCTAAAGAATAGGTGGAGAGGTTTGTATTATATGAGAGGGTGAGTAAAAATTGGCTTAATATACTGATCACTTTTGTGTAGCTGAACCTAATTAGAGGTAGCAGAGTGGGATGAAAGTGGGAGAGAGTGGAACCACAGCACTTTCTCTCTTGGCCTACCAGAGTTGATGGAGAGGGAGCAAAGTGAGGGTGGGGTGGGGATGGGGGATTGACCTTGAGGGAGGAGATGATCTGACTCTGTCTCTGCATGTCCTCCTGTCTTTGTAGGCAGTGTCTCGCTCAGCCATGCCCCCTCCATAGCCACAGCCAGGCCAGCCTCTAGGGCAGGTAAGAGGGGTTAAATGGGATGAGGGTGGGAGAGGATAGGACCACAGCGCTTTCTCTATTGGCCTAGCAGAGTAGCTGGAGAGGGAGCAAAGTGAGGTGAGGGTGGGGTGAGGGGACATAGTGGTGAGAGAGGAGAGGATCATACTGTGTGCTTTTAGATTTCCTCCTGTATTTGTAGGACTACACTCTTTCAGACTGCTCCTCACCTCTGCTCCATATAGCCCAGCCTCTAAGGCAGGTAAGAGGGGTGCAAGTGAGAGAGGGTGGGATGACAGTGGCTTCTCTCTTGGCCTAGAAGAATTGATGGAGAGGGAGCAAAGTGAGGGTGGGGTGGGGTGGAGGGATAGACATTGAGGGAGGAGAGGATCTGACTCTGTCTCTGCATGTCCTCTTGTCTCTGTAGGATTACGCTCTTCCAGGCTGCCCCTCAACTCTGCTCCAGAGAGCCCAGCCTCTAGGCCAGGTAAGAGGGGGCAGATGGGATGAGGTTGGGATCACAGCGGATTTTTCTCTTGGCCTAGCACAATTGATGGAGAGGTAGCAAAGTGAGGCGGGGTGGGAGGGACATGGTAGTGAGGGAGGAGATGATGTGACTTTCTGTCTGGATTTCCTCCTGTCTTTGTAGGAATCACCTCACCTAGCCAGGACACCATCTCCCTGCCATGCAGGCAAGCCTCTAGGCCAGATAAGATGGGGCAGATGGGATGAGGGTGGGAGAAGTTGGGATGACAGTGGCATCTCTCTTGGCCTAGAAGAGTTGATGGAGAAGGAAGAAAGTGAGGGGGTGGGGGTGGGGGATTGACCTTGAGGGAGGAGACGATCTGACTCTCTGTCTCTGGATTTCCTCCTGTCTTTGTAGGAAATGCCTTGCCCAGCCAGGACACCCTCCCACCCACCCTCCCACCCTACTGTAATGAGTTTTGTCGTCATGTAGGAGGGGTATTTAAATTCCAGAGTCTGTACGCCGCGGCTTGTTTCTTGAAAAGTCCGTTGGCGGTACACTGTGTATGTTCACAATAGTAGGTAAGCAATCATTATTTAAGCAGCGGGAGGGTTAAGCTGTCCTCAGGATAATATTTTATAGTTCTAATTGTAATGTTTCTTGGGTTTCAGTTTTCCCCATGTCGCCTTGACAAAGAATTCGAAACGTGTTGGCGTTCAGGGGAATGATTTCAAGGCTGAAAGCTAAGTATTTACATTCGATAACAATTGACACAAAAAAATAGTATGAAATGGTAAGATAAAGCACCAGAAATGACTAAAAGCAATAGAAATATTAGAAAAAAAGAATAAGTATGGAAGAGGAGATACCGTGGGGCAAATGAAGAATTTATCCCCTTCAAACTAGGTTTTTTGTCGGGCTGTCTGATACCCCTCTTGGACCTCATAAAAAGTTTATATCAATATTGCATGGGTTATATCTCAGTGGACTCTGTGAATATTCATGGTTTGAGATATCTTTAAGTTTCCATTAAGAAGAAATTGGTTGCAAGATGTCTTTTTAGTCTAGTCATTCAGAGGCAGTGTAAAGGCCTAAGCTGGTTTTAGAAATATCTAAAACCAACTTTGATTATCGGTACTTGGACAATCTGTCTTTTTTATTTTCCAAGTACCGATTTAGGCCACTTTTTGAACGTTTGTTTTAAAGTTATTATGAGCTCC
Source organism: Geotrypetes seraphini (assembly GCF_902459505.1). NCBI lineage: Eukaryota > Metazoa > Chordata > Amphibia > Gymnophiona > Dermophiidae > Geotrypetes > Geotrypetes seraphini. The sequence continues at coordinate 99,455,033 of NC_047095.1, read as the reverse complement.
TTAGCCTGTGTGTACTATCTGAAAAATTTCACTCTGTAGCCTTCAATTTCACTCCTTGATGTGATAAATCTCTCTCTTTTGATGGTTTATCCTTGGCATCTCTTTAAATTCATGGACACTCATGAGAGAGTGTTAAATACATTTATGTACCACCCTCTTAGGAGTGTCCCTGGATTTGTTGGGAGGGCGGGTAGAAGAGGGTTGGCCTAACGTGAGGCTGTCTATGTGTAAATGACTAAATTGCCCCAAAAGGGGAGCATGTAATGCCAGGTACAGAACACATCCCTTTATAAAATGAACCCCAGTTTTACAAAGGAGAGCCTAACTGGAGCCTAGACACAAGCACCATCCTGTGAACTATGTGATAAAAACTGTTCTAACAGAGTGATGAAAAATGATTATATATTTATTATTTTATATTCCATGACAGGTCAGCTACCACTCATTTGAGTGACCCTGTTCAGTATCCTTATTTTTACCGGACTGTCCCTAATGAGTTGCATCTCTGTGCTGGAATAGGCAAGCTACTGAAGTATTTTGGCTGGAAATGGGTCAGTATCTTTTCAACTGATGATGAAAGCAGTATGAGAGCTATCCAGGTCCTGAAAGAAAGGATTGAACAGAATGGTGGCTGCATCGCATTCCATGAAGCCTTTCCTCATCAGAGAAAATTAATAAAGTTGGAATTACAGAAAATTCATAAAGCAATTAAACAATCATCTACTGTGAACATTTACTATTTTAATAAAAACACTGCATTTTCACTAGATGATATACTGCATCTTCAAAGAAATGTGAAAAGTGGCCTGGTTTTTATTACCATAGCTGAGATAGAAATAGTAATAAAAAATAAAGAATACTTTCAAATAAGCAACAAGTTCTTTATATTCAAACCATATAAGAAAGTTATGCCAAATTTTTTAAAATTTATCCGTGAGATGAAACCTGTCTGGCTGGCAAGTGATTACAGAGCTAAACAATGGTGGAAGGACCTGTGTCACAGCGATTGCCCAAAGAAGATCAGAAGAGACTGTAACTCTACCAATAAGATCCTTTCTTTCCCTCACTGTTTCAGCACAATCTTTGGAAGCAGCTACAGTATATACAATGCTGTGTATGCAGTGGCACACGCACTGCATGACATGATCATGTCTGACTCAGGAAATGGCACCAATTGGACTAGAAAAAATAGGAAAGTTTTACACTCTTTGCGATGGAAGGTAATTTTAGTATTTGTTACCGGAATTCTTTATTCAAAAGAAAAAGAAAGGTAAAGGGGATGAAACTCCTCTCATATGAGGAAAGACTAAAATGGTTAGGGCTCTTCAGCTTAGAAAAAAGACAGCTGAGAGGAGATATGATTGAAGTCTACAAAATCCTGAGTGGAGTAGAACAAGTACAAGTGGATTGATTTTTCACTCTGTCAAAAATTACAAAGACTAGGGGACACTCAATGAAGTTACAGGGAAATACTTTTAAAACCGATAGGAGGAAATTTTTTTTCATTCAGAGAATTGTTAAGCTCTGGAATGCATTGCCAGAGCATGTGGTAAGATAGGATAGCGTAGCTGGGTTTAAGAAAGGTTTGGAAAAGTTCCTGGAGGAAAAGTCCATAGTCTTTTATTGAGAAAGACATGGGGGAAGCCACTGCATGCCCTGTATTGGTAGCATGGAGTATTGCTACATCTTGGGTATTGGCCAGGTACTAGGATTGGTCACCGTGAGAATGGGCTACTGGGCTTGATGGACCATTGGACTGACCCAGTAAGGCTATTCTTATGTTCTTATGTACACTTTGGCAAAGAATGAGAGGGGAGCTTTCACAGGAATAATGAAGGAACAATCATGTTCAACCAAACAAAAATATTCAACCAATTTAAATGACCAGGAAGCATTCATATTCATTTAAATTACTTCTTTGGTGGTATCCAAGGAAATTCAGTTCTTTGATTAATTTTATACCCCATGTTGGAGTGGGAGGATTGATATGTAGCAAATACAATATGTGTGATATAAATGGGGAGATATTATGTTTTATACTGTGACTTTTCACGTTAATATTGCACTCGTATTGATCACAGTTATATCTTCTTAAATATATTATTTCTTAAAACTAATAAGATAATATGAATATATATCATAAGGTGATGTGCTCAGACCTTTTACCCAATAAATAGTGCAGTCACTATAATGGGTTTAACAAGGGGACCATCATTGCAACCACCTGTCCCCGCCCTCCCTCAATATTCTTAGCCTGTTATAACACTGAGATAGTACTTATCTGAATGGGGAGGCTTAGTGTAGATGAACTTGTCTTTGTTAAACCTCATCAGTGACCAAATTAAAGTGTTAACGTGCAGTGTTAAAATCCACAACCATGATTTCAAATTTCTTTCCCGTCCCCCCGACTCGAGTTTCGTTTCCTTCGTCGGGGAGGGACACTATAAAAGAAAATACACTAGTTAGATCTACTTATCATTTTTAGATTTATAAAAGATCTAAGCTATAGCTATTATTACTGTAGTAATAACAACAGTAATAATAGCTATAGCTTAGATCTTTTATAAATCTAAAAATGATAAGTAGATCTAACTAGTGTATTTTCTTTTATAGTGTCCCTCCCCGACGAAGGAAACGAAACTCGAGTCGGGGGGACGGGAAAGAAATTTGAAATCATGGTTGTGGATTTTAACACTGCACGTTAACACTTTAATTTGGTCACTGATGAGGTTTAACAAAGACAAGTTCATCTACACTAAGCCTCCCCATTCAGATAAGTACTATCTCAGTGTTATAACAGGCTAAGAATATTGAGGGAGGGCGGGGACAGGTGGTTGCAATGATGGTCCCCTTGTTAAACCCATTATAGTGACTGCACTATTTATTGGGTAAAAGGTCTGAGCACATCACCTTATGATATATATTCATATTATCTTATTAGTTTTAAGAAATAATATATTTAAGAAGATATAACTGTGATCAATACGAGTGCAAATACAATATGGCCATATGATCTGAGATTCTCTGCACAACTGAGAAAATCATGGAATGTATCCCCCTCAAGCAAGCAAATATTGGTGCTAATTGACATTAATTAAAATCTTCATGTATAAATTTTGGTGTGGAATTTGTGCTTAAATTTTATATATGAATCCAAAAAGGGGGCTTTGAAAGGGGAAAGTTATGGGTAGATCAGGGATATTCCTCAAGGTGACACATATAGTTAAAAAATAAGGTTTGATCCCCACTTAATTTAGATGGTTGCTCCCAATTCAATTCATATAAAATGGAGTCTCAAAAGTATTCTGTGTCTCTATTTGTAGTTTCTGTGGATTTTTTTTTTGTTTTTTTCTGGTTTGTGTTCATCCTGACTCTAAGAACCATTTATAGAATAGCCCTCAGCAATGATTTTTAAGCACTTGTTATAGAATCCAGTTCTTTATGTGTAACATAAACATCCTATTTTACTTCTTAGCTCCATCATTATCTGAGGAACCTCCACTTTAAGAATGGTCTAGGGGAAGAGTTGTACATGGATGAAAATGGAGACCTTGCCACTGGATACAATATTTTCAATTTGATCTTTCTTCCTAATATGACATTGAAATATGAAGTTGTTGGGCATTATAACCCCCACGCTCCCCCTGGGCAGAATTTCACCATTGATGAGAAAGCAATAGTCTGGGAGAGTTCTTTCACTCAGGTGAGATTTAAGTGATCAGAGGTGTTCATCCAAACTGGAATCATGAAACTTGCCATAAAATGGTCAAAAGAATGGTGTATTTTGGCTATATGGGCAAATATTTATCCTCCATATTCTGTAAAGGCCACTTAAATTGGGGTGCTGATCCCAGATGTGTACATATAATAATTAGGTACTATCAATTATTGGGGTTAATTGACACAAACTAGCTGTTAAAGGCACATCTATCTACTTGGAACAAACTTCTGGCTCATTTGAAATATAAAGAAAAAGGATGGGGCTTGATATACTACCGTATTTTCGCGGATATAACGCGCACCCGTGTAAAACGCGCACAGGGGTATAGCGCGCAGAAATCACGATGATATGTACAAAAACTTTTGTATACCGCGCTCAGGCATATAATGCGCATGATGCCCGACGCTCCTTTCGCCCGCCCTGACTTTCCGTGCGCTGTCCCGACTCTCCGTTCACCCCCACCCCCCCTGACTTCCGTGCACTGCCCTGACTTTCCGTGCGCTGTCCCGACTCTCCGTTCACCCCCCCTGACTTCCGTGCACTGCCCTGACTTTCCGTGCGCTGTCCCGACTCTCCGTTCACCCCCCCTGACTTCCGTGCACTGCCCTGACTTTCCGTGCGCTGTCCCGACTCTCCGTTCACCCCCCCTGACTTCCGTGCACTGCCCTGACTTTCCGTGCGCTGTCCCGACTCTCCGTTCACCCCCCCTGACTTCCGTGCACTGCCCTGACTTTCCGTGCGCTGTCCCGACTCTCCGTTCACCCCCCCTGACTTCCGTGCACTGCCCTGACTTTCCGTGCGCTGTCCCGACTCTCCGTTCACCCCCCCTGACTTTCCGTGCACTGTCCCCCCTTGAAGTCCTGTCCCCCCTTGAAGGTCTGTCCCAATCCTGAAAGCCTGATGCCCCCCCCCGATGTCCGATACATCCCCCCCCAGCAGGACCACTCGCACCCTCACCCCGAAGGACCGCCGACTCCCCAACAATATCGGGCCAGGAGGGAGCCCAAACCCTCCTGGCCACGGCGACCCCCTAACCCCACCCCGCACTACATTACGGGCAGGAGGGATCCCAGGCCCTCCTGCACTCGATGCAAACCCCCTCCCCCCAATGACCGCCCCCCCCCAAGAACCTCCGCCCGTCCCCCAGCCGACCCGCGACCCCCCTGGCCGACACCCATGACACCCCCACCCGCCTTCCCCGTACCTTTGTGTAGTTGGGACAGAAGGGAGCCCAAACCCTCCTGGCCACGGCGACCCCCTAACCCCACCCCACACTACATTACGGGCAGGAGGGATCCCAGGCCCTCCTGCCCTCGACGCAAACCCCCCTCCCCCCCCAACGACCGCCCCCCCCAAGAACCTCCGACCGCCCCCCCAGCCGACCCGCGACCCCCCTGGCCGACCCCCACAACCCCCCCACCCCCCTTCCCCGTACCTTTGGTAGTTGGCCGGACAGACGGGAGCCAAACCCGCCTGTCCGGCAGGCAGCCAACGAAGGAATGAGGCCGGATTGGCCCATCCGTCCTAAAGCTCCGCCTACTGGTGGGGCCTAAGGCGCGTGGGCCAATCAGAATAGGCCCTGGAGCCTTAGGTCCCACCTGGGGGCGCGGCCTGAGGCACATGGGCCAAACCCGACCATGTGTCTCAGGCCGCGCCCCCAGGTGGGACCTAAGGCTCCAGGGCCTATTCTGATTGGCCCACGCGCCTTAGGCCCCACCAGTAGGCGGAGCTTTATTTATTTATTTTATTTATTTATTTATTTATTCAATTTTCTATACCGTTCTCCCAGGAGAGCTCAGAACGGTTTACATGAATTTATTCAGGTACTCAAGCATTTTTCCATCTGTCCTGGCGGGCTCACAATCTAGTTAATGTACCTGGGGCAATGGAGGGATTAAGTGACTTGCCCAGGGTCACAAGGAGCAGCGTGGGTTTGAACCCACAACCCCAGGGTGCTGAGGCTGTAGCTTTAACCACTGCGCCACACTCTCTTTAGGACGGATGGGCCAATCCGGCCTCATTCCTTCGTTGGCTGCCTGCCGGACAGGCGGGTTTGGCTCCCGTCTGTCCGGCCAACTTCCAAAGGTACGGGGAAGGGGGGTGGGGGGGTCGTGGGGGTCGGCCAGGGGGGTCGCGGGTCGGCTGGGGGGGCGGTCGGAGGTTCTTGGGGGGGGCGGTCGTTGGAGGGAGGGGGGTTTGCGTCGAGGGCAGGAGGGCCTGGGATCCCTGCTGCCCGTAATGTAGTGCGGGGTGGGGGTAGGGGGTCACCGTGGCCAGGAGGGTTTGGGCTCCCTCCTGGCCCGATATTGTCGGGAAGTCGGCGGTCCTTCGGGGTGGGGGTGCGAGTGGTCCTGCCGGGGGGGATGTATCGGACGTCGGGGAGTCGGCCGGGCAAGAGGGCTTGGGCTCCCTCTTGCTCCGATCGTGGATGCGGGTGCGGGTGGGAGCGCGTGCGAGCGGTCGTTCGGGGTGGGGGTGCGAGCGGTCCTGCTGGGGGGGTGAATCGGGCGTCGGGCGGGGTGGGAACTATGTTTAAAAACTTTTGTATACCGCGCTCAGGCATATAACGCGCGAGGGGTATGCGCGGTAGGTAAAAACGCGTATAACGCGCGCGTTATATCCGCAAAAATACGGTACTTTTTCTCTGTGACTGCAGTGTTTTACATGTTTTAGACATGTATTAAACAACTTTCCCAGAGTCATAAGGAGCTGCTGTAGGAATTAACCTCACAACCTCAGGGTGCTAAGGCAGCTGCTAGAACCACTTGTCAACTCCACTTTGAAAAGAGAAGATATTCTTTTCAAGGGAGCAAGTGGGATGTGCGGGACATGATGCTGTTTGCATGATTTTTTTTCTATTTGAAATTTGTTGGCTGTTCTTCCTTTTTTAATAGGCTGTTTTCTTGCACAGTTTTTGTTTTTAATGTGATGTATTATGAATATTCAATTATTGATTACTATAACCTATCCTTAGATTAGTGAGCTCGGGGACTGGCAGCCCATGAGGGGGTCGGCAGGAGCACCAAACCATGAGGAAAACCAACAGGGAAGGTAAACAACCGGGACTTAAATTGCCTATACACTAATGCAAGGAGCCTAAGAACCAAAATGGGAGAGCTAGAAGTCATAGCCAGTAAGGAGGACCTAGTCATAATTGGAATCACAGAAACATGGTGGTCCGAGGACAACAATTGGGATGTGGTCATACCAGGGTACAAGCTCTATAGGAGAGACAGGACATACAAGAAGGGTGGAGGAATAGCGCTATATATAAAGAACTCCATTCCTTCAACCAGGATGGAAACAACAGTAAGGGCGGACGGCTTGGAATCACTATGGGTTAAGCTACCAGGAGGAAATGGAGCAGACATAAAATTGGGACTGTACTATCGCCCGTCAGGATGATCAGAAGGAAATGACCAGGACCTGGAGGCTGAATTGAGGTAGGTATGCAAAAGCGGAAATGTGGTGGTGATGGGGGATTTCAACTACCCTGGAATAGACTGGACACTCAAACTGCACGAGGGAAATAAAATTCCTAGAGGCTAGGGGTGAGTAACCTTGAAAGGGATCTGGGGGTGATGGTTGACACATCACTGAAACCATCGGCGCAATGTGCGACAGCCTCAAAGAAAGCAAACAGAATGCTGGGCATCATCAAAAAGGGTATCACAACCAGGACGAAGGAAGTCATCATGCCGCTGTATCGCGCAATGGTGCGCCCGCACCTGGAGTACTGTGTTCAATACTGGTCGCCGTACCTCAAGAAGGACATGGCGGTACTCGAGGGAGTGCAGAGGAGGGCGACTAAACTGATAAAAGGTATGGAAAATTTCTCCTACGCTGACAGGTTAAAGACGCTGGGGCTGTTCTCTCTGGAGAAGAGGAGACTTAGAGGGGACATGATAGAAACCTTCAAAATCCTAAAGGGCATAGAGAAAGTGAATAAGAACAGATTCTTCAAACTGTGGGGAGCCACAAGCACTAGGGGTCACTCGGAGAAATTGAAAGGGGACAGGTTTAGAACAAATGCTAGGAAGTTCTTTTTTACCCAGAGGGTGGTGGACACATGGAACAAGCTTCCAGAGGAGGTGATAAGCCAGAACTCTGTACAGGGGTTCAAGAAAAGTTTGGATAGGTTCCTGGAGGATAAGGGGATAGAGGGGTACAGATAGAACTTGAGGTAGGTTATGGAAGTGGTCAATAACCACTTCACAGGTCGCAGACCTGATGGGCCGCCGCGGGAGCGGACCGCTGGGCAGGATGGACCTCTGGTCTGACCCAGTGGAGGCAACTTCTTATGTTCTTATGTTCTTATGTTCTATGAGGGACTGTTTCATGGAACAACTGGTCAAGGAACCAACACGAGGAGATGCCACTCTCGACCTAATCCTCAATGGGCTAGGGGGACCCGCAAAGGAGGTGGTAGTACTAGCGCCACTAGGAAACAGCGATCACAATAAGATCCAGTGCAAGCTAGCAATAGGAACATCAAAGGTGTAAAGAACCACAACGACAGCACTCAATTTCAGAAAAGGGAATTACGAGGCCATGAGGAAAATGGTGGGAAAGAAACTCAGCAGAAGCTCAGGGAAGATGGAGACCGTAGAAAAAGCCTGGTTCCTACTCAAGGACACGGTGCACAAAGCACAGAACCTGTAAGTCCCCAGGTTTAGGAAAGGATGCAAAAAGAATCGAACAAAAAACCCGGTGTGGATAACAAATGCAGTGAAAAAGGTGATAAGGGACAAGAAAACATCGTTCAGAAAATGGAAAAATGACCAAACCAAGGACAACCAGAAGGAGCACAAAAGACACCAAAAGGAATGTCACCGAGTGGTTAGGAAAGCAAAAAGAGAATATGAAGAGAGACTGGCGGGGGAAGCAAGAAACTTCAAACCATTCTTCAGGTACGTGAAGGGGAAGCAACCGGCCAGGGAGGAAGTGGGACCATTGGATGATGGAGACAAGAAGGGAGTGGTAAAGGAGGAAAAAGAGATAGCTGACAGGTTAAACAGGTTCTTCTCGTCAGTCTTCACAAGAGAGGACACATCCAATATTCCAGAACCCGAGGAGATCATAAGTGGGGATCAGGATGAAAAGCTGGTCCAACTAGAGGTAAGCCAAGAAGATGTCCTCTGACAGATAGACAGACGGAAGAGCGACAAATCACCAAGTCCGGACGGCATCCACCCAAGGGTACTAAAAGAACTGAGAAACTAAATAGCGGAAACACTCCAGCAAATATGTAACCTATCCTTAAAAACTGGGGAGATCCCGGAGGACTGGAAAATAGCAAATGTCACGCCCATCTTTAAGAAGGGATCAAGGGATGACCTGGGAAACTACAGGCCGGTGAGGTTGACCTCGGTTCCGGGAAAGATGATGGAAGCACTGGTTAAGGACAGCATCTGCGAACACATAGAAAACAATGGACAGCTGAAGGCAAGCCAGCACGGCTTCTGCAATGGAAGGTCGTGCCTCACGAACTTACTGTATTTCTTTGAGGGAATAAACAGCCAGATGGATAAAGGGGAATCCATAGACATCATTTACCTTGACTTCCAAAAAGCCTTCGACAAGGTACCCCACGAACGGCTGCTTAAGAAGCTGTGGAACCACGGGGTGCAATGGGATGTCCACCGATGGATCAAACACTGGCTGACAGGCAGGAAACAGAGGGTTGGAGTAAAGGGCCATTACTCAGACTGGCAATGGGTCACGAGCGGAGTTCCACAGGGGTCGGTGCTGGGACCGCTCCTGTTCAATATATTTATTAACGACCTGGAGGCGGGAATAAACTATGAGGTTATTAAATTTGCGGACGACACCAAACTCTACAGCAGGGTTAGAACCACGGAAGACTGTGAAGACCTGCAAAGGGACTTAACGAGGTTGGAGGTCTGGGCAAGAAAATGGCAAATGAGTTTTAACACTGAGAAATGCACAGTCATGCATGTAGGGAGAAAGAACCCGTTGTTCAGCTACAAAATGGGGTGATCATTGCTACGGTTAAGCAACCTTGAAAAAGACCTAGGGGTGATGATGGACACAACATTGAAAGCATCAGCACAGTGTGCGAGAGCCTCAAAGAAAGCGAACAGAATGTTGGGTATCATCAAAAAGGGTATCACGACCAGGACAAAGGAAGTCATTTTGCCGCTGTATTGGGCAATTGTGCGCCCACATCTGGAGTACTTTGTCCAGTACTGGTCACCGTACTTCAAAAAGGACATGGCGGTACTTGAGGGAGTCCAGAGAAGAGCGACAAAACTGATAAAAGGTATGGAAAACTTCTCATACGCTGACAGATTGGAAATGCTGGGGCTATTCTCCCTGGAAAAGCAGAGACTTAGAGGAGACATGATAGAAACCTTCAAAATCCTGAAGGGCATAGAGAAGGTAGACAGGGACAGATTCTTCAGACTGTGGGGAAGTACAAGTATAAGGGGGCACTCGGAGAAATTGAAAGAGGACAGGTTTAGAACAAACACTAGGAAGTTCTTTTTTACCCAGAGAGTGGTGGACACATGGAACGCGCTTCCGGAGGTTGTGATAAGCCATAGCACAGTACAGGGGTTCAAGGAAGGTTTAGATAGATTCCTAAAGGATAAGGGATAGAAGTAGAGGTAAGTTATAGGAATAATCAGGGACCTCTTCACAGGTCATAGGCCTGATGGGCCGCTGCGGGAGTGGACTGCTGGGCACGATGGACCTCTGGTCTGACCCAGTGGAGGCAACTTCTTATGTTCTTATGTTCTGAAGGCACAAGGGAGCAGAGAGAAGGCAGAGAGTAAGAGGCTGAGGTGAGAGGTAGCTCCGCCCACTCCCTGACATCACCCGAATCAGACTTGAAGCTCTCCCTTAAAAGGGGAGAAGCCAACGGTGTGCAGCCATTTGGTGAGCGGCAAAGGCACTCATCTTAGCGAGAGCGCCTTTTTTGAAGAGCCTCAAGAAGGGCCAAGTCACTACACTCAAGGATACCAGGGAAGGACAGCAAGCAGGCAGAGAGAGAGGACACCAGCAGCAGGCAGAGAGAGAGAGAGAGAATGACAATGGAAGCAGAGGGAAACCAGAAGATGAGCTTTCCAGTGTTCTGCACAGACTGTCATTTGTATAACTACCTCCCCTCGGGGAGACAGTCATATGTATGCGGTCGGTGCCAGGAGCTGGAAAGCTTGAAGAAGGAAGTAAAGCGACTAGAGGGCAAGATACAGGAGCTAGAAGGACTTCATACTACAGAGGACCTAATCAAGACAGCTATAGACTTCATGAATGAGAGACACATTGAGGAGGAGGTCAAGGAACTCGAAAAATTCATTGAGGAAGTCTACAGGAGGAGAGTGGAAGAAAACAAACTTCAGATGAATGATGAAGTTACACCAACACCAACATGGAAGGGAGAACAAGAAGCAGATGACCTCATAGAAGACACCCACAGAGGAACATCGCACAATGGGTAGAAAATGGCTAGTCGATGCCCAGGAGAGGAAGCAGCGAAGAACACTGAGGACATTGACCGTCACTGAGGTCAGAGACCGAAGTGAAACCTAAAGAAGGGAAAGTCAGCGATCCTAGTGGGAGACTCGATCCTGAGGCATGTGGACAGCCACATAGCAGGAGGGAGAGAGGATCGACTGGTGACCTGCATCCCAGGAGCGAGAACCAAGGACATTGTGGACAAAATTGGAAAGATCCTGGAAGGAGCGGAGACGGAAGAGACCACAGTAATGATCCACATTGGGACGAACGATGTCAGCAGGAGAGACTACAGAAGAAGCACACTGATAGAACAGTTCAAGATTCTGGGAAGGAAGCTGAAGATGACCCAGAAGATGGCATTCTCAGAGATCCTACCAGTACCGAGGGCAGATGTGAAAAGGCAGGAGGAACTACAATCAATAAATGCGTGGATGAGGAGATGGTGTGAGGAAGAAGGGTTCCACTTCGTGAGGAACTGGACAATGTTCTGGGACAGGAAAGATGGACTGCATCTGAGCGCAGCAGGAACAAGACTTCTAGCAAACAATGTCAGGAAAGGAATAGAACAGGCTTTAAACTAAGAAGAAGGAGAAAGCCGACAGTTGACCAAGCGTCGACGATTCAGAAGAAGGTATCCCATGAAGATACCGAGGGGAAAAAAGGCTGGAAAGAAACAATGGACAAATTACAGGAGTCGACTAACCTAGAAGAGGAGGTTAGAAGGATTGTAACAAAAGAGAAGAAGCTAAAGACCGAAGCACTGGAAAAGGAAATGAAGACAAGAAAATACCAGGATCTAAATTGCATATATACTAATGCAAGGAGTCTAAGAAACAAAATGAGGGAATTAGAAGCCATGGCCAATGCAGAGGACATAGACATCATTGGAGTCTCTGAAACTTGGTGGAATGAAGAAAACAAATGGGATACAGCACTGCCGGAGTACAAGCTCTATCGCCAGGACAGAAAGGAGGTGGAATAGCCCTATACATAAAAGAAAGCATACAATCAACAAAAATGGACACAGCAGAGATGACCAACAAGCTGGAATCGCTATGGGTTAAAAAACTGGGAAGGAAAGGGCCTGAAATAAAGATGGGCCTATACTATCGTCCACCCGGGCAAACCGGAGATATTCAAGTTTCAAGTTTATTAAAATATTTGATTGAACGCTTTTCAGAATACAAAGCGTTTTACAAAGACATAAAATTGGATATATTAAAATTACAAATACATCGTAAATAAAAATTATTAATTAAAAAATTAAAAAACGAACTGGGGTAACAAACACATGGAACAGTAGGAAAGGAGGGAAAAGAAAAAATACAACAAAAAAATAAAAAAAACAAGATGAGTTAATCAGGTTGGGTTAAAACATAAGGATAATGTGAGAAAAGGATTTACAATCTTGAAAATCTAAGAGAAAAGGATTTACAATCTTGAAAATCACAGAGAAAGAAAAAAAAAAAAAAAAAAAGGGGTATATACTCAGAGTATAATACAAAACGATAAAATTGGGAATGAACCGAAAAATAAACTTTTAGTTAAAGGCTTCTTTGAAAAGAAAACACTTTAAACTGTTTTTGAATTTATTCAAATCTTGTTCAAGTCTTAAATGAAGAGGAAGGGAGTTCCAAATGGTAGGGGCTGTAACCGAAAAAATAAGGTCACGGCGAGTACCTATGACTTTCAAAGAGGGAACATAAAGGGACGCTTGTGAGGAAGATCTAAGAACTCTAGAAGGGCTGTAGGGGATCAGAAGCCATGGATGAAGAAATGGAAGCCGAGATGAAGCGAGAATGCAAAAGTGGTAACACGGTTATTATGGGAGATTTCAACTACCCCAGGATAGACTGGAGTCTTGGAAGCTCAAAATGTGCTAGGGAGACAGAATTCCTGGAGGCTATACAAGATTGTTTCATGGAGCAGCTTGTTGGAGAACCAACGAGAGGAAATGCCAGTCTGGATCTAATCCTAAATGGGTTAAGGGGACCTGAAAAGGAAGTAGAGGTAGTGGGACCATTGGGAAACAGCGATCATAACATGATCAAGTTCAAGGTTGAGGTAGGAATACCGAAAGGAAAGAGAACCATAGCGACAACTTTCAACTTCAGTAAAGGAAACTACGAAGCAATGAGGGAAATGGTAAGGAAGAAAATTAGGAACACTTCCAAAAAATGGCAAACGGTAAAACCATGCCTGGTCTTTTCTCAAGAACACAGTGAGCGAGGCGCAAAATCTGTATATCCCCAGATTCAGAAAGGGGTGCAAAAAGAGTCGAACAAAAGACCCGGCGTGGATAACTAAAATAGTGAAGGAAGCGATAGGCAATAAGAAAAATTTATTCAGAAAATGGAAAAAGGACAAAACTGAGAGGAACTGGAAAGAGCACAGGAAATATAAAAAAGAATGTAACCGAGTGGTTCAAAAAGCTAAAAGAGAGTATGAAGAGAGGCTAGCCAAGGAAACACAAAATTTCAAACCATTCTTTAGAAATGTTAAAGGGAAGCAACCGGCTAGGGAGAAGGTGGGATCGCTGGACGACGGAGACAGGAAGGGAGTGGTGAAGGAGGAGAAAGAAGTGGCAGAAAGACTTAACATGTTCTTTTCATCTGTATTTACAAACGAAGACACATCCAACATACCAGAACCTGAGCAATTCTTCAATGGAAATCAAGCAGAAAAATTAACATCCATGGAAGTGAGCCTTGAAGATGTACGCAGGCAGATAGAAAAACTAAAAAAATAACAAATCCCCAGGTCCGGACGGAATCCATCCAAGGGTTCTGAAGGAATTAAAGGAGGAGATAGCGGAACTACTGCAGCAAATTTGCAATCTAACCCTGAAAACAGGCATGATCCCTGAGGACTGGAAGATAGCCAACGTTATGCCCACCTTTTAAAAGGGATCAAGAGGTGACCCAGGAAACTACACACCGGTGAGTCTGACCTCGGTTCCGGGAAAAATGGCGGAAGCACTGATAAAAGAAAACATCGATGAACATTTTGAAAGAAACAAACTTCTGATAACCAGCCAACATGGTTTCTGCAAGGGGAGATCATGCCTAACGAACTTATTGAACTTCTTCGAAGGAATTAACAAACGGATGGACAAAGGAGACCCCATAGACTTCATATATCTAGATTTCCAAAAAGCCTTTGACAAGGTACCCCATGAACGCCTACTCCGGAAACTGAAGAACCATGGGATGGAAGGAGACGTACATAGATGGATCAGAAACTGGTTGGTGGGTAGGAAGCAGAGGGTAGGAGTGAAGGGCCACTACTCGGACTGGAGGAGGGTCACGAGTGGGGTCCCGCAGGGCTCGGTGCTCGGGCCACTCCTATTTAATATATTCATAAATGATCTAGAAACAAGGATGAAGTGTGAGATAATAAAATTTGCAGACGACACCAAACTATTTAGTGGAGCTCGGACTAAAGAGGACTGCGAAGAATTGCAAAGGGACTTGAACAAACTAGGGGAATGCGTGACGAGATGGCAGATGAAGTTCAACGTTGAGAAATGTAAAGTATTACATGTGGGAAACAGAAACCCAAGGTACAACTCTACGATGGGAGGGATGTTATTAAATGAGAGTACCCAAGAAAGGGACTTGGGGGTAATGGTGGACATGACAATGAAGCCGACGGCACATTGCACAGCGGCTGCTAAGAAGGCAAACAGAATGCTAGGCATAATCAAGAAGAGTATTACAACCAGAACAAAAAAAGTTATCCTGCCATTGTATCGGGCAATGGTGCGTCCGCATCTGGAGTACTGCGTCCAGTATTGGTCGCCGTACCTTAAGAAGGACATGGCGTTACTCGAGAGGGTTCCGAGGAGAGCGACGGGCCTGATAAAGGGGATGGAAAACCTATCATATGCTGAGAGATTGGAGAAACTGGGTCTCTTTTCACTGGAGAAGTGGAGACTTAGAGAGAATATGATAGAGACTTACAAGATCATGAAGGGCATAGAGAGAGTAGAGAGGAACAGATTCTTCAAACATTTGAATAATAAAAGAACAAGAGGGCATTCAGAAAAGTTGAAAGGGGACAGATTCAAAATGAATACAAGGAAGTTCTTCTTACCCAACGTGTGGTGGACACCTGGAATGTGCTTCCAGAGAGCGTAATAGGGCAGAGTACGGTACTGAGGTTCAAGAAAGGATTGGACAATTTCCTGCAGGAAAAGGGGATAGTGGGGTACATAGAGGATTACTGCACAGATCCTGGACCTGTTGGGCTGCCATGTGAGTGAACTGCTGGGCACGATGGACCTCAGGTCTGACCCAGCAGAGGCATTGCTTATGTTATGTTCTTATGTTCTGCAGATAACATTTTTCTACTTATTTCCATAACCAACAGTCAATCAGACATCACCAACAAAATTTCACACAATTTTGAAAAAATAAAAAACTGGGCAACAAACAACAAACTAAAATTAAACACAACTAAAAACAAAGTTCTATACTTCCACACAGCCCAACAGATTACACCAACAAGCATAATCCTTTGATCAGGCAAGACCATCTCTATAGATGAATCATCCAAAATCTTAAGTTGTATACTGCACTCCACAATCACCATGGAACCTCAAATCTCCAGTCTTCAAAAGAAATTCCTCTTCACCTTGAGAAAACTAAGACTAATCAGACTGTACTTTCAACAAAATCACTTTGCCTTAATCATACAACTGATGATACTACCACAACTGGACTACTGCAACTCCATTTACATGGGAATCAACACTGCTCTAATCCATAAAATGCAACTCATCCAAAACACTGCTGTAAAACTAATCTTCAACCTGAGAAAATATGACTCGGTCATAGCCTTCATCAAACAACTACACTGGCTACCCATCCCATCATGAATACATTTCAAAATATAATGCATCATTCACCGCATACTTTATGGAAACTCAGTGGCCCCACTCATCCAGCTCTTCTCAATGGTGTGGTCCTCTTCTTGCAAAACACTCAACTGGATACTACTAAATTTCCCATCCACAAAAAATCTTCAGTACAAACAAGTTTTATGCTCTGTGTTTACCTTTACATTATATTACGGATTTCTATTCTGCCATTATCTTGCAGTTCAAGGCAGATTACAAATGGTTTGACCAGAAATTAGAAGTATTTATGGAGTAGTTTGTATATCTTTGAGTTGTTAAGGATTACACCTGAGTTATCATGATATTAGAAGTTCATATGTAGTAGTTGCAGGTGATGCAGGTGATGCTTGGGACATTTCTGATTGTGTTAGTTCGGTTTTATGTGTTTTATGAATAGAAGGGTTTTTATTTCTTTTTTGAAGGTTTTACAGTCTGTGGTCATGGTCAATAGGTTGTATAGTTGTGGGTCGAGTTTTGCAGCTCGAGTGGCTAGGAGGTTATCAAACAGTTTTTTTCTTTTGACGTTTTTGGTTGGAGGGTGTGTGAATGGTGCATGGGTTCTCCTATGTCTGGTTGAGGTGGATTGAACTAGTCAATTGTTCCAATAGGCTGGGCTGTCTTTCTAGGAGTAAAAACTTTGAATGACCTTACAGAAATGACCAGAACTGAACTTGACCACACCATATTCTGGAGAAAACTGGAAACTTAATCTCCTGTATTCTCTTCTTTTCTCCTAATTTCCATTTTCCCTTCCTCTTCCTCTCTCCCCCTCTTACCTATCCTCTTTCCTCCTCTCTTCCTTTTCCTCCCTCCATCTCCCTTCTCTCCCCTCTTTAAGTTGCCTTGAGCCCGTATAGGTATGAGTGACACACAAATAGAAAATTAGATTAGATAATCTGTCTATGTACTGACAAGAATCAACACTTTGGGGGTATTTTTACACGTGCCTTCCTAATCATGAAATATGCTATTATATATGATGACAATTAAAAATAAATAAATAAAAGAAGCATTCTATTTCAGAAACAACTGTCCAATATCAAATAAAGTTAGATAACCTGTTTTCTCAATCCTCAGACACCTCCACAGTTCAGATGCAGTCCACATTGCCATCCTGGTTACAGGAAATTAGCCAGGGAAGGAAAACCCATCTGCTGCTATGATTGTATTCCATGTGCAGAGGGAGAGATCTCCAACCAAACTGGTGGGTGATATCATGGAACACATTGGATACAAATAAATATAGGGTATCTATTATGGTCCCTGTTCTTGAAATTAGGGAGGAATGTAGGTCTTTGAAAAGTGTAATTCAGTTTCAAGGTTATTTAAAATTTTATATAGCACTTATTAGATATCTTAGCTGTGCTCATAATAAAAATTTAAATAAATATGGGGGTGTCAAGTGCAAACTCACAAAGACTCACCAAAAATTTGTCTTTAGACTAGAACAATTTAGCCAGTCTTTCACTTTTGACTAATTTCTCTAAGTTTACACTGGAGCTCACAATATCTACTGTATATATATACAGCATATATGCAGTGAAAGACTAGAACCCCTGCAGCCAGCCCAGCATTGAATCAACCTGTTCCCCTTCCTAGGGCAAGAAATAGAAGTGGAAAGCTTGGGCAGAAGGCTAAGATTCCAATAATAATTCAGGAGACAGGGCAGAAGTAATGCCAGAATCTGCATTGTCATCCTATTCTTCCTTTCTTAAGCATGCTGACAAAGTCTGTTTTAAACCTCAAGCCTTACTCCCTGACCAGGAAAAAGTTAAAGATAGGGGTGGGGGGACTAGCAGAGCTGATGTGCCTCGGTTACATCATTCAGTTGCTAGGGGAAACTGAGTAATGCAGAAGCCTTACCTGGATAAATTCTACTCAGCTGGGAAACCTAATTCACTAGGGCAGCACAGAACTGGATGCTCAGGGGAGAAACTGGGTTCCTTAACCTGTGCCCTGTAGCAGAACTCTAACAGAAGGGAACAGGAAAGTCAGGTACAAGTCTCCCAAACAGAAACTTTCCTGGGAGGAGGAATTCTTAGGTGAGGAGTTTCCAGAAGATGATTTAGGAAAACATTTGCACCCACTGGTAGGGGGTGAGGAACAGTTAATGGAGGAAGAAAGCTCTATGGAAATAGGAGATGACCTAGATTTGAATAACCCAGAATATATGTACTGGTGTAAACCACCAATCCAGAACCAGAAGAAAGTGTAATAGATGGATGTATTAGTGAGTGAGCTGGTTATGGGGGCAAGCCTGACTGTGTTTAAATAGAATGATCCTGAAGATTAAAGAATATAAAATGAACAAGTTTCAAGTTTATTGACTTTTAATATACCGACCATCAACAAGTATCTGGCCGGTTTACAATAAAAATTTAAAAAAAGATAAATATTTAAAAAATAATAAAAGTGCACACCAAGGACATTAACTAGACAGACTTGAAGGTGAGGGAAAGTAAGAAGGATGGGGGGGAGAGTTACATGTTAGAAGAAGAAAGGAGACAGAGGGAAGAGGGTAAAACATATGGGGTGGGATGGCTTTATAAAAGCGGTTGGTTGAATATGAGAAGAAGAAAAAGAAGAAGAATGAAAGAAAGAGAAGAAGAAAAAAAAAAAAGAGAAAATCTAAACGCAGGAAAAGGCATCGCTAAATAAGAAAGTCTTCAGGCTTATCTTAACTTTATCAAGTTGATGTTCGGATCGGAGTAGCTGTGGCAGAGCATTCCACAAAGTTGGAGCTACTACTGCGAAGTTTATTTTCCTAGTGTAAAAGAAATCTTTTATAGAAGGAATTGACAAGAGTTTCTGATCAGCTGACCTCAGTAGACGTATTGAGCGTTGTGGGATGAGGAGCTTATCTAGGTATAAAGGCAGGTGAGAAAGTCTGATTTTAAAGGTGAGCAGAATGGTTTTATAAGTGATACGGTGTATAATGGGGAGCCAGTGTGCTTCCTTCAAAAGAGGGGTAACATGGTCAAATTTGCCAGTTTTATAGATGAGTTTTAATGCTGTGTTTTGAATTAATTGTAAGCGTCGAATTTCTTTTTGAGGGAGTCCGTTATAAAGAGAGTTACAATAATCAAGGTGAGAAATAACTAGAGAATGAATTAGAATTTTGATTGCATCTGTCTCTAGAATTGAAGTTAGAGAACGAATAAGGTGAAGTTTACAGAAGCAAATTTTTGCAACCGAGCTGATGTGATCGTGGAAAGTGAGATCTTTATCGATAGTAACTCCTAGTAATTTTATTTTTGATTCTATTTTTATAGGAATGGATTTGATGGAAATTTTACCTGATAGAGTCTCACTGTTGTTGATTGGGAGTAGGAGACCACAGGATTTGTCGATATTGAGGGAGAGTTTGTTTGTGTAAAGCCAGTCGTTAATTGTATCCAGTTTATTGTTAATAACGTTTATTTCTGAGATGTTTGAGGTGTTAATAGGGTGAAGTAATTGTATGTCATCTGCATAGGCAAAGATCTTGAATCCGATAGACTGTGCTAGGGTAAGAAGAGGGGATAGAAAGATATTGAATAACAGAGGAGATAGAATGGAGCCTTGCGGGACACCATAAGTTTGTGAAATGGAAGTAGAAGTTTCGTTCTTTACATGAACTTTAAAACAGCGTTCATTAAAGTATGAAACAAACCATGAAAGAGCCTGGCCTGTGATGCCGCAATCTTTAAGTCGGTTGATGAGGAGAGAATGGTCAATGGTGTCAAAGGCTGCAGATAGGTCAAGAGAGACAAGGAGAACAGATTTTTGATGATCATGATAGTAATGTATAGTAGAGACTAGACTTAATAGTGAGAGTTCAGTTGAATGTGAAGAGCGAAAGCCAGTTTGACATGGATGTAAGGCATGGGTATTATCGATGAATTCGGTAAGTTGATTATGAATGATTTTTTCAGTTAGTTTAGAAATCAAAGGGAGGTTAGCGATAGGGTGAAAATTTGCTGGTGAAGAGGGATCTAAATTGTGATTTTTCAATTTTGGAATAACAAGAGCTGTTTTCTATGCTGTGGGGACAAGGCTGTCAGAGAGAGACTTGGTTACCATTTCCCGAATGAATGGGCCAAAGAAGGAAAATAAATTTTTGAGGAGCGACGGGGGGATACTCTCCATGAGATTGTTGGGAGTATTTAAGGATTGTAGGATTGAAAGGAGATTTGCTAGTGAAGGCGGTTTAAAGTTTGAACAAGTACTAAATGGCAAGTGAGTGGAGTCATCAGGGATGTCGGAAGGAGAGGCAGGAAGAGAAGGTCCGAAATGGGATCTAATATCCTTGATTTTAGTGTCAAAGAAAAGTGCCAGCTCAGTGGCAGTCGGCTGTGTGGTTAGGGGTAAAAGTTTCTTTTTAGAATATGAAGAAAGCGATTGAACTAGGCTAAAAAGAGCAGAGGAATTACAGGTAGAGGTGATATATTTAGAATAGTATTCTTTCTTAGTTTGTTGAATGATAGTTTTGTAGTGGGAGGCTTTTTCCTTAAAGAGGATAAGAAGATTATTACAGCGTGTTTTGCGCCATTTTTGTTCTACTGAACGAAGTTAACGACAAAGCAGTGTGAGGTTATCGTTATACCAAGGTTTTTTGTTTTTATTTTTTTAGTCTGACTCGAGGTAGATATTTTCCTGTTGAGGGGCCAGAAAATCTATTAGAGATTTAGTAGAGGTTTCCCAGAGGGAGAATTGTTCATCGATAGAGAGGGAGGAAAAGTCTTCAAGATTTATGTTAAAGGAGTGAGTATGCAAAGCTGTGGGGGTAGGAAGAGACCGAGATCTCCAGCACTGCAGTTAAAAGGAGCCTAGTTTAAAGACCAGGAAGAGAGTGAAATTTGCTTTTAATGCCCCAAACTTTGCTACCCCAGTGACACTAAATATGAGGGGAATATTGGGCAGGTACA
Organism: Geotrypetes seraphini; assembly: GCF_902459505.1. NCBI lineage: Eukaryota > Metazoa > Chordata > Amphibia > Gymnophiona > Dermophiidae > Geotrypetes > Geotrypetes seraphini. The sequence continues at coordinate 99,434,023 of NC_047095.1, read as the reverse complement.
GGATCATAAAATCACTATAAGGGTAGAAGCTCCCATACTTTCTGGCCTTAGCTTGATGGAAAGGTCAGTTAGATGAAAGAGTTTCAGTGATTCAAAGAAAGCTTGGCCCAAGAACTGTTTGATATCTCCTCCAGGCAGACCAGCTGGATGAGGTACCCACAGGGGTGGCTTCAAGAACTGAATTGAAGTGGCAGCCATGTTGTGCACAGCTTACAGTTGTTTGTACCTATCTTGGATTAAGGTGATGAACTATTGTGGATAAGTTCTAAGACTAAACTGAATGTCTGAAGATAGCTCTATGAGGAGTGTAATATGCTGTTGTTTTTAATTCACATCCCTGACAGGATTCTAGATTTCCAAACCACTCACCTGCCCACCCATCTCACTATCTCAATGAGGAAATACATTTTTTACAGAAAGGGTGGTAGATCCATGGAATAGTATCCCAGAAGAGGTGGTGGAGACAGAGACTGTCTGAATTGAAGAGGGCCTAGGTAGGCACGTGGGATCTCTCGGAGAGAGAAAGAGATAATGGTTACTGTGGATGGGCAGACTAGTTGGACCATTTGGCCTTTATCTGCTGTCATTTCTAAGTTTTTGTTTCTAATATCTTTTACCCTTAACTCCCTGATGAAGGGCCAGAGACCCAAGCCCTAAATCACACCCCCATCACTTATTGTGGATGTCTCCCATGCATTACAAGTGGGGTAATAATGATCCCCATTTGCTCATGGTACCACAGTCTACCAAATAAGGATGATACAACTTTATTTGATAATTTGACTCCTAGAGCTAATTCTGAAAGGCTGATAAAGCAACATGAGCAAATGGGGATCATTATTGCCCCACTTGTAATGCATGAGAAACATCCACAATATGTGCTGGGGGGTATGGTTTAGTTTTGGGGTATCTGGCCCTTCATCAGGGAGTTATAGGTGAAAGGTATTAAGAGGGACAAATGTCCCCAACCTTACTGGGATGATTGGAAGGGTGGGCAGGTATGGAAATCTTGAGCCACTATTTTCAATTTGAGTTTGAAAAGCAACAAAAATATCTGAGGATTACTCATGTCTCATGCCCCCTACCTAATCCCCCAGAGAAACCACCATTGAAGGCTGTGTGATCAGTATGAGTGAGAGAAGGGTTAGGTCTTCACCAGTGGAATGAGAGGTGTTCAGGATTCAGATTAGTGGAATGGCTGCATTTTTTCTGCAATGGTCTGTGCACCTGTGTTATTTGCAGACATTAGAGGTAAACTACCAGGTGCTAACTCAAAATGCAGTGCATAGTCCTTCAATCTTCATACAGTTAGTATAAATTGGACTGCTCTGTCTTGGCTGAGTTGTGAGGATTATAGGAATCATGATATTTAAGTGCACTTTAGAAAATAGACCTCATGATATATGTGATATAATGAGATCATAATCTTCTTTCTCAGATATGGACACCTGTACAACATGCCCGGATGATCAATAGTCCAATCAGAATAAAGATGCCTGCATCCAAAAAGTGATAACTTTCCTGTCTTTTGAAGAGCCTCTAGGGATTGCTTTAACCTCCATCATCATGTTTTTCTTTCTCACCACTGCTGTCATCTTAGGAATCTTTATTTATCACAGAGACACTCCCATAGTGAGAGCCAACAATCGACACATTAGCTATATTCTCCTCATTTCCCTCATGCTCTGCTTCCTCTGCACATTGTTATTCATTGGGCATCCTGAGGATTTCACCTGCATTCTCAGACAGACTACATTTGGGATCTTTTTTTCCATTGCACTTTCAACCATACTGGCAAAAACCATCACTGTGGTCACAGCCTTCCAAGCTACCAAACCAGGAAGCAAACTCCATAAATGGATGGGTTCCAGGGTCTCTAACTCTATAGTCCTTTCCTGTTCCCTTATTCAAACCATTCTCTGTCTTGCCTGGTTGTTCACTGCTCCCCCATTTGCATATCTTAATATGAGATCAGAAATTGGAACAATACTAACTGAATGTAATGAAGGATCAGTAATTGCATTTTACTGTGTTCTGGGATACCTGGGATTTCTGGCTGGTATCAGCTTCATCATAGCTTTCCTAGCAAGAAATCTACCCAATAGTTTCAATGAGGCCAAGTACATCACCTTCAGCATGCTGGTCTTCTGCAGCATCTGGATCTCCTTCATCCCAACATACCTAAGCAGCAAGGGCAAGTACATTGTGGCAGTGGAGATCTTTGCTATTTTAGTCTCCAGCACTGGACTGTTGGGTTGTATTTTCTTCCCTAAATGCTATATTATTCTGCTGAGGCCTGAAAGAAACAACAAGAAGGACCTAAGAAAAATGTAGGGGCCCATTTATCAAACTGCATTAAATGTTATCACACATGTAATATGTGGAAAATGATTGATCAGAAAGTGCATTAAGCTTTTATTGTAATATGCCTGTCAACCTGTACTAATCGAAGGTGGTGGGTCATGGGAAGGGAATGGACATTCCAGTTTTGTCCTGCTACCACATTAAAATGATCAAATGCAAACTGGATAATATGGACATAAACAGAGAAACCTAGGGGGTCAATATTCAGCATTGCCTTGTTCAAGCCAGGGTGACCATAGAGTATTAAGTAGTTATATGGCCATGAACCATATTCAAGGCTAGTTCTTGCACATCTAAGTGATTAGATTGGACCACACAAATGGAATTCCTATCTTTGGCTGCTTATCTATATGTGTACGTCCACTGGACCCATAAATCTTCCAGAATGTTCAAAAGGACTTGTATGTGCCAGGGAGCAATAGGTTGAAATCCACAGACCAGGAGAGGAACCTTGGGTTGATAGTGTCTGATGATATCAAGGTGATAAGCTTTTGTGACTGAAAGATATACAGTACAGCAGTTCAGAGAAAGGCAACTCAAAAGGTATGGGGCTTTCATCTGAACACGGATAACACAGAGGAAAGGAGGAGTAGAGTAGATATAATACAGATATAATACAGGCACTGAAATTCTTGAAAAGTATTCATATACAGTATAAACACATCCATTTAGTTGGCTGCTTTTCAATTTAATTGTCCCTTACAATCTTCTTACATTGTATACTGTCTAGACATTTGATTTGATAGATGGTATATCAAAAATAAAGAAACTTGAAACTTGAAACTAGCCAGCCCAGCAAGTGGCTGCTAGGTGAGAGAGTCATAAAATTATGCCAGGTAGATGGTGGGTAGTGGGTATGATGGTACAGACTTGTAACATGGATTTTCTGATTGGAAAATGACATTTTGTAGGATTAAAACTGCAAGAAACTACCATGATTTGGTACTGAAAAGTTCTCAGCCCACTTGAAACTTGCACAGTTTTCATTGACAAGGTTCAATCAATGATCTGAAACTATATAAATTCATTTTTGTTATGATTCTGAAATTTTGATGAAGTGTGTTAACCTTGTTTCAGATCATTGATTGAACCATGTCAATGAGAACTGTGCAAGTTTCAAGTGGTCTGAGAACTTTTCAGCACCCCCTCATATGTTATACAGAGAAGGGAACTGTAGTCTCTTCTTTTTTTAAGTTCAATATATTTTATTAATAATTTCAAATATAAACAAGTCAAGACTCAAACAGTTTACAGAAATGATTGGCAAAATAGATTAATTAAAATAATCAGTATACAAATAATGTTGACACTAAGGGCTCCTTTTACAAAGCTGCGCTAGAGCCTTAACACGCGAAATACCGCACGCTAAATTGCCATGTGCGCTAGCTGTTACTGCCTCCTTTTGAGCAGGTAGTAGATTTTCGACTAGCGTGCACTAATCCGGTGCGTGCATTAAAAACGCTAGCGTACCTAAGGAGCCCTAAGACTAAGCATACCTAAACGTAAGAAAACTAACAGCATTTTAAATGTGATATGTCAATGAGAATTGTGGAAGTTTCAAGTTGTCTGAGAACTTTTCAGCATCCCCTCATATGTTACACCAAGAAAGGAATGGGTGAAGGAAAGTGTAGTCTCTTTTCTGCTATACTTTGATGAAGCATTTGGACATTAGCTTAAAAAGGATATTTGCATTTAAAGGAGTTCTGGACTGGAAACTTTCTTTCTAGACCAAGGATTTTATAAACACGTGTTGTGTTTGAGAGCTTGTTGCCTAAAATGAACTGAGCTAAAGTAAAGCCAAACTTCTTGCTTAAGTAACACTCTTAATTTAAGGATGGGCAGGGGGACAAACGTATTGCTTATGGGATTAATTTACCTACAAGATTAATTTTAAAATGGAAAGATCAGATATTTATTCATTACAAGGGAAATTCCTACTGGTTAAAGAAGAAAACTAAAAAAGGGGCGTAGTGGTAAAGCTCTAGGCAAAATCACACAATATATGAAAAACTCACTACCAGTAAGTAGTGGAAGAACAGCCACAGATGTTCAATCAAAAACTCAAATAATAAAAAATAATAAATAAATTGTTGAGAAAACAAACCTTAATACAGTGGTTCCTGGGCTGCAAGGTACTCAAAAGGAGCCTGTATCATCAATGGAATGAAAAAACTCCACATCTGTACACACTGATATTTATCAAAATCTTCCTAATTTATTATTTGAGTTTCTCTTTGAAAATCTGTGGCAGTCCTTCTTATACTTACTAGTAGTGAGTTTTTCATATTTTTAAAATTTTGCCCACTAATTTCTTCTGGTGCCAGGGAAGGTAACTTAGGACCAGATGCACAACAAATCAAACAAGTGGAGGAAAAAAAGACCTCTGTTAAAGCCAATAATGTCTTGGAAATCTCTAATCAAGCAGGTTCTTACAAACATAGAGGCTCACAGAGTGGTCCCATAACTGTCATAGGTCACCAGAAAAACTCCTGTTGTATCTCATTGTAACAAAGTAATGGTCATGAAGGGCATAGAGAAGGTGGAAAGGGACAGATTCTTCAGTCTACTGGGAACTACAAGACAAGGTGGCACTCGGAGAAATTGAAAGGGGACAGGTTTAGAACCAATGCTAGGAAACTTTTCTTCACTCAGAGGGATTTAGACACCTGGAATGTGCTTCTGGAGGATGTGATAGGACAGAGTACACTAAGGGGATTCAAAGAGGGATTGGACAAGTTCCTGAAAAATACGGGGATTGAGGGATATAGATAGAGGTAGAGATAGGATTATGGAAGGGTATAGGTAGAAGAAAAATGGGAATTGAAAGGTTTTAGACAAAAGATCACTTACAGGTCATGGACCTCTGGTCTGCTGGGCATGATGGACCCCTGGTCTGACCCAGCAGTGGCAACTTCTTATGTTCTTCTATACCTTCTTAGTTAGGTGACTTCTAGGCAGTTCACATCAAAGAGGGCTGAACAATCAGTGAATTACTGGATGCAAAAAGAGAGGGTACAAACAATTTTGCATAAGAAATAGACATATAATAACATATTACATAAGAAATTGACATATTAAAGCATTTTGCATAAGAAATGGACATGAAGGAGATATGGGTCTCAAGTATACATTATGAATCTCAAGTATGCAACCTGAGGTAGAAAGCTGGAAAGTCAGCGAAATTACTGAATGCAAACAGAGAGGATTTTATATTTAATTTTTTATTAATGTATACAAAGGGACAATATTCTGTACAATTGTTTATAAATGAGAGTGACAATTTGTGTTTTTCTTTAAAATTTCAATAAAATATTTATGAATAAAGAATAGCTCTAAGGCACTGATTCTATAAATCATGCCCAAAACATAGCATCGTTAAGCTTGACTCTATTATTACACTTCTCTCAAATCACTCATTTCAAATTAACATTTTTCTTGCAAGATCATGTTCAGAAAAACAAGTCTATAAAAACAATCTATATTTAATATTAAACACTCAGGTGAGTGGTTAATGTCCCTTGAGGCTGAACCTTTAAGGAGAAGAGTCCTATAAAGATTACATGGTGCTCACACAACTGCAGGATATCCACTCAGAGTTCACATCAGCATCAGGAAGTGGCTTCTCTGGTCCATTTGTAATGTGATCTGTGTTCATCAAAAGGTCTTTTCTGTATCAATTTTAAACTTTTTCTTTAATGCATTGAAAAGGTGGGGGTAAGCATAACATGTGCAGTATCCTCCACTAGAAAATTTCCAAAGTGACAGAGCAGGAAGAGCAGTTGTTTCTCATTGTGAAATATGGGAGCTCATCCCTTTTTTATTTTATTAATATTTTCCACTGATCTCTGGAAGCCAATTGAGAGCCGATGTCCAAAGCTGGATATGCACTTTTCAGAGGATGGCTTCTACATGGATGGGGACATTATAATTGGAGGATTTATTCAACAATACCTTCTTACATTAAATAAATCCTTTAGCAACATAATATCTTATAAACGCTTTATGTAAGTAGCATTGTTTATTACCTCCCAATTCTGAAGTTTTTTGTCAATTGCTCCCTGACTAGCTGTTGACTTTGAACTGTAGATGTAACTTAAACCTGTAGGAAGGATCTTAGGTGGGCAAAGCTTTTTAGAACACGCTAAATATTAGCATGCACTAAACACATTCTAAGCGCTATGGACGCATTAGCAGTTAGCACACATGTTGATTTAGAGTGTTCTTAATCCATGCTAAAACACTTAGGGCTCCTTTTACTAAGCTGCAATGTGTGCACTAAATTGTCATGCGTGATAGATGCTAATGCCAGCATTGAGCTGGCATTAGTTCTAGCTGTGTAGCATGGGTTTAGCATGCTAAAATTCTGCACATGTTAAAAATGCTATTGCAGCTTAGTAAAAGGAGCCTTTAATGTGCCTTTGTAAAAGAGGGCCTAAGAAAGAGAAAAGAAAAATAAATAAAAGCCATGTATCAAACTAAAGTGCGGGTCTAAAAAGTCCATGTGCAGTTTAGGTTAATCCTTGGAAAACAAGGGGAAAAGGACCACCAAGCTATTAAGAATGTTTAAAAATTAAGCCACCAAGAAAGTAAAGGATCACGGAGTGAAACATCAAAATGATTAAAATGAAATGTATAAACAAATAAAATATAAAAGCTAAAAAATAAAAAATAAAAGCTGGTATGTTACCTCTGAATAACTCATAAGTAGCCTGCAATGGGTCCCTCACACATTGAAGAGAAAGCATATAAAAGCTGAAAAAATCAACGGCAGCTCTACTGTAAAAACATCTATAAAATAGCAATTGTAAAAGAAATCAAAGCACTTACCAAGTATTAAAACAGGGAAACGCTGTGAGATTCTGCTGATGCTGCATGGGTTTGCTGCTAAACAGAAAGTTTGCCTCAAAGAGAAACCACTTTATTGCTTCTCTTCTGACACTAAAAGATGACATCATTAAAGATGTAAAAACATGCTAAAAAGTCTCACTTATTTCATTTGCTACTTCTATTTTTGTCTTCTTTATTGATATGAAGAAACTTAACTTCTGTATTGCTACTACCTTTGCAAAATCTATTATTCAGAGTTATTACACAGACTGACATTGTGTGCACCAATATCTGTTGTATCATTCCCTCGGTAATTCCCCCCACCTGAGCACTGTGTATTGATACACCTTCTTGTCCAGTTTGTCTGTCCTGACTAGGTTGTAACTCTTTAGAGCAGGGACTGTCTCTTCTTTGTTTTGATGTACAGTGCAGTGTATGTCTGGTACTGCTTTAGAAATGATTAGTAGTAGTAGTAGTGGTGGTGTAGAACTGCAGATTTCATCAAAATATCCTTTCAACAATACAGACTCCATCTCTGCCCCATGATTATGATTTTATATTTAAATATTTTTATTAATGTATAAAAAGGGACAATATTCTGTACAACTCTTTATAAATGAGAGTGACAATTTGTATTTTTCTTTAAAATTTCAATAAAACATTTATGAAAAAAATGAATAACTTTAAGGCACTGATTCTATAAATCATGCCTAAAACATAGATGAGATAAGCAAAGAATGTACAGTACATTTTCACAAGAAGGCAGTGCATGTCCCCTTTTCAATCACCCATTCCAAATAGCAGGTGCAGTCACATTTAGAGCACATACTTTACAAAATGAAGACCATTTAGGAGGGGATTCTAGATAGGAAATTACAACTCATGGAGTGTGGCTTGGAGATGCTATGAAATGGATGTGTAGCTGTGAAGCTCTCATCCCCAGGCATACTTTTTGTGATTTTTCAGCTTTTAAATATTTATCCTTAGAGGTCGGAAAGTTTGAATCTAGCTAATAAATGCTTCTACTAAGCAATGTAAACTAGAAACAGCTTTTAATGCAGGATGGAAGGCAAAAAGACTGAAAGCAGATCTGCCCACACCTTCCAAGATTCCCCTGCCTATCAATGCTCTGGACATTGCAAAGCTAATGAATTATCTGAGAAATATCAAATTACTGCTACAAGGTAACACAGAGCAGCAGCAGTGAGGGAAGCAGTGGCAAACCTGGCACAGAAGATTGAGATAGTACACACCAGAATGGAACAAATTGAAACTCCAGTTGAGAAAGTAGAAATCGAGCAGTTACAGTATAAAAAAGACCACAGGGCTCTCCAGGACATGGAAAAATGGATGGAAGAATTTGAAAACTGATCAAGGGGGAATAATTTGAGAATACTAGGATTTTCAGAAGGGTTGGAGGGGAAGAAATTATACCACAGATAATAATAATAATAATAATAACAGCTTATATAACGCAATACCGTGAAGTTCTATGCGGTTTACAAAAGATTAAGCAAAGGTACAAACTGACTGACTTCAAGAGGGGAAGAAGAAAGAGAAGTAATTAGACAAGAAATTCATTGTTGAGGAGAAAAGTGATCAAAAGGACAGTAGGTCGCTATTGAGAGGAAAGAGATAAGTGGATCAGTTGTCAAGATGTTTTAGGAACAGGTGTGTTTTTAGATGTTTCCTAAATTCCTCATAAGTAGAGGGCAAAATTAATTGTTCTAGGTCTTTACCCCATGATGCTGCTTGGTGTGAGAGAAGGAATTCATGGTGTTTTTTCAGTTTGCAACCTCTCACTGGGGGGGAAATGAAGTTGGAATGTGAACTTCTCTTGTGTCTGTTGGTTGAGAAGGAGAAAAGGTCAGTAATGTATTTGGGGGCAAGTCCGTGTAATGCTTTAAAGCAGAAACAGGCAAATTTGAACTTTACGCTTGCCTTCATCGGCAGCCAATGTAGCTGCTGGTAGTAGGGTGTCACGTGGTCAAATTTTTTTAGTCCAAAGATTAGTCTGACAGATGTTCCCCCTTAATTTAAAAGTGCCGTTAAAATCCTGGGAAAACGGTCCAATGGTCAGAAGGGCCCTAGTCCATTAATATTCCATTTACTCCATTTCCAACATGTTATGGAGATTTTAAGACTGGCAAAGTAGAAGAGAAACCTGAATTATAATGACTCAAAGATATTATTTATCCCAGACTTTGTGAGGGTAACAGTGAACAAGCGCAGGCAATTTTTATTATTACGACCACAATTAAAGCAAATTGGGGCAAAATATGGACTATTTTACCCCAAGATAATGAGGGTAATTTATAAGGATAAATTTATTCAGTTTGATGACCCTGAAAAATTAAAAGAATTTATGTCTCAACAAGAGACACCAATGAAATGAGGAAACATTCCAATTTAACATAACATAACAGTCAGCTTATATACCGCAAGACCATGAAGTTCTATGCAGTTAACAAAAGTTTATTAAAAAGATATACAATTGAATTGAATCAAGATTAAATTACCAGATAATTATAACTAAACAAAACAAGTTACTGAAATTTTAATATCCATGTGTATGCATATTAATTACCCAAGTATTTGGAGAACAAATATGGTTTAAAATTTCTCCTAAATTCTTCATAGGAATTAGAGCTCATTATCAGATGTTCCAAATCCTTAACCCATAAAGATCATACAATGCATTAGCAACATAATCTGATCCAGTCAAAAGAAGAAGAGGAGGATTCACCACCACACTTTCCAGTGTGCACAGCTGAGAAAGACAGGCATGTGTTACAAAGTACACCAGCAAAGCAGCTTTTGTGTCTAAAGCAGCTGCATCAGAGTCTCCAGAAGACCACATCCACATGGTGGTCTTGCATATCTTTAAGCACCACACCACCTTCACTGCATAAAGAGGTGCACTTTGTCACTTTGCAATCAAAGAATCCACCCTAGGCTGACCCAGAAGCTGCTGACACTCCTGTGCCAGAGGATACAAGCAAGACATTGCTCTTGCTATCTTATGAGCACCTTCTGAAAAGTCATACTTCATCAAGATTAGAATGCTCATATCAGGGTGCCAGAGAAAGGTAACAAACTGCGAACACACACCACAAAGCCAGGAGGAAGAAGTGGACAGAGTTGGCTGAGTGACTAAATTCAACTCCTGCAAAGACTCTGAAATAAAATCCAGCAAAGCCAGAACCGTAGTATCATCCCCAGGTTCCAAAACCCCATAGGGATCCGCAGATCCAGCACACAGTCCCTGGATCCCCACCCCGGGAAGCACTGCGCCTGTAAATAAAGGGTCAGCAAGCTGGTCATCATAAGGATCTCCTATATCAGGATCAGGAAGTGCAAGAAAAGTGGCTGACTGAGCCGAGGACATGCCCACAGAAGCAATGCCACTGACAGATGTGGGAAGGCACAGGGGAAGAACGCTGGCTTTGAAACTCATTCCACAATGTTTTATAAATTCTGAGAAAGCCTCCAGCTCCTGGGGGTGTAGAGTTTAATCTTAAGCAAGTATTTATTTTGTTTTTCCATTTGATTTCTAATTGATTTTATTTACTAGACCATTATTGCTGGGAAATTCATGGTGCTTATGAGCTTATAAGCACTAATATGCAGGATGCCTGCAGGATGCATGCTGAATATGGATATCAGACAGTTAGAGATCTGTCATATATAGTGGCTACACTGGTTGTAGAGACTGAGGGAATTTAGGACTGTGGAGGAAACTGAGACTTCAGCTTCTTTTTATTATTTTTATTTTTTGTGTGTTTTGGTAATGACATGGATAAATTTTTACTGTCTTGGACTATTTTTTTTATTGATGTTTCTGGTTTCCAACTGTTATAGCACTGTGGTCACAAGGACATTCTTTTCTTTTCATCTGAATTTGCCTCATGATAGGAGAAAGTTCGATCTTTATTCTACTTCTGGCAAATGGATGGTGATTGAGGCGGTTAGTTCCCTCCCATTAGGGAAACTGAGATCTCCAATTGGGAAGCACACTAGTGGGCATACTAGCTACATACATCAGAGGAGAGTGAAGAAGGTTAGTTGTGGAAATGGAGTTATGGAACTCAACGCCTGAGATTTGCATGAAACTAAATCTTGGAGTTCGTTTTTTATCAGCATATCAAGGAAAGTATTATTGGAAGTGGATCAAAGTTGCCAGTCAAAGATGGTAGATGGAGGGTTGTCTACGTCCTTGATAGTGTATAGCATAAATATAACTTTTCATTTTTCATATTTCTATAAGCGAATATGTCACTAGATCATCAGAGGAGAAGATCAATTTGATAAGTATAGTTGGCATAGCATAGCACAGAGACAGTTCTTTAGCTGCAATGTGGAATGTTTATTCAGGCAATGCAAGTTGTAATTTATGAATTCCTGCTAGCTGTCCTTGGAAACGGTTGGAGGAAAGGGTACTATGGATGACTAAAGTAAGGGAGAAGCTGTATGGTCTTGAGTTGAATGGAAGTCAACAAAGATAATGATTTCCTTTCTGAAATTAGCACAACTACTTTAAGTAATTTTTAAGTTATTTATTATATTGATTAATTTAACTATGCTTAATAACATATTTATCGGTTACTATATGCTCTAAAGATTTTGTTATTAGATGTCAATGATTTAATTTAAATGACATATATGACAGATATATATAATAGTTAAATGAAGAGGGGTTGTTTTTAAATTAACTTAAATGGGGTGATAAGATTAATGTTTAGTCTATTAGAGTGGATCTTACTATGTTATGAAGTCATAATTTATGATTTTAGGATACTTTTAAGTAAAGCATTGATTTGATAGATTTTTCAGATACTATTGTATTTATAGTTTAATCCAGTAAATATATTGTTTTCATCAATTTTATGAAATTCCATATGGAATGTATTTTAATTTATTATTGTTATTTCTTTAATCATTTACTATTATTATTTAAGAACATAAGAACAGGGAGCTGCTGGTCTGTGCTGGGACGTTGGAGGAGTGCTTTATTGCTGCCCCGTGTTGTTCGCTGCGGCGGCTGGCCCCGGAATGGATTTTCGGCCAGGCACTGTGGAGGACGGACCCCTGATGTCACTGGGTCCGTCTCCCTTCGTTGGTTTTCTTTAAATTCCTGCCTGCTGCCGCGGTGCCATTGGGAGCTGCTGGTCTGTGCTGGGACTTTGGAGGAGTGCTTCATTGCTGCCCCGTGTTGTTCGCTGCGGCGGCTGGCCCCAGAGTGCATTTTCAGGCAGGCACTGTGGAGGACGGACCCCTGATGTCACCAGGTCCGTCTCCCTTCGTTGGTTTTCTTTAAATTCCTGCCTGCTGCCATGGCACAGCTGCAGCCGCAGGGCGTGCCCTAAGGGGCAGGTCCTACCCCTTGGAGCAACGTGGAGCTGGGGAGTGGGAGCTCAGGTAGTATAACTTTAATTTTGACAACATGGGTATAAGGAAAATCAAGCCCAAGAGCTCAACCCCTGCTGTTTCTGGTCCTTTGGACAGACATTTAATATTTCCTGCAGAAACTCTATCACAACCTTTACTTGACATAAACTCTCCCACATCAGAAGCATCATTGAGCCCCCTTGAAAGGACATCCCCCTCTTCATCCAGTATCTGGAGGTAGCGGGAATATTACTCCCGCTCTTTCCACTGGTTTAGTGGTTGTATCTACACAGACAAGTAAACTAGTTTTCACTTAAATACCTAAAACACCTGAATTTTCAGGTGTAGTAGAAGACCAACCACCAACAGAGGAAAAACAAGATTTGTGGTTAGGTATTTCTAGAGCTGAAGGGTTTCTCAGTGAATCAGTGAAACAAACTTCGGACTATTCTCATTCAGTGCCTCAAACATTTCAGAATGTGGACTCTAACTTAAGTTGTTTGGATAAAAGATTAAGTGGGGTTGAAACACAAGTTAATACATTGCAATCTGTCTCAGTATCTGCTGTTAAGGATTCCACGATGTTACATTCTAAAATAGAAATGTTAGAAAATCTGCATAGAGCGAGGAACCTCCGCTTGGTTAATTTCCCAGTAACTCATCTGTTATCCTCTGAAATATTGTTAAGGAAATTTTTCAAAGAAATCCTGGTATTACCCAATGCGGAGAATTTCCCAATAAATAATTCTTATTATATTCCGCAAAAGAAAATACAATCCGACCAGGAAGTAGACCAACTGGTAACAGAAGAAATAAATCTGACAGAGTTTTTGGAGGATACTCAGGATGTGATCCAGAATAGATCTACTATGGTAATAACATGCATGAGCGAGACATACAAAACGTTAATAATGAAACTTTACTTTAAAAATAGACTGACTAAATTTTATGGTGATTTTGTTAGGATTTTTCCCAATGTCTCAAGAGCAATGCAGCTAAGAAGGAAAGAATTATTAAAATTAAGAACAAGAGTCTTAGCACTTGAGGCATCTTTTTATTTAAAATTTCTGTGCAAATGTCTTGTTAAAATATAATCTATACAATAACACAACTAACACACTCCACAAGAGACTCAAATCAATAACCGTTCTTCCCAAGGTAGCATATATTCAACTACCTTGATATGCCCTCATGCATGAATATTTAAGTTACTATACTTAAGGATCCTCAGCGGCACCACTTGGGGCTCAATACCATCTCATTGCCCCAAGCTTTACGTGTCAAATCTTCATCGGGTCCTATCATAACTTAATTCAATCACTTTTTATACCTTTTTATACTTTTGTTTAAGTTTTTATATATTTATTTAAATATTTAAAAAGCTATGCTTAGCTTTTGTCATGTGGTCTCTGGCCAAGGGATTGTCATAGCTATGAACATGTTTCGCTATGAACTAGCTTTATCAAGGATAATCCCCATACATTAAATCACCAGCAGCATGACCAGTGGATCTCTATAGGTAGAGTGGTCATGCTGCTGGCGATTTAATGTATGGGGATTATCCTTGATAAAGCTAGTTCATAGCGAAACATGTCGGTATGACAATCCCTTGGCCAGAGACCACATGACAAAAGCTAAGTATAAAAGCTAAATCTATCTGTACCCTCTGATTCTATATATACCCCTCAATCCCCTTATCCTTCAGGAATTTATCTAAATCTTCCTTGAACCCCCATAGAGTGCCCTGCCCTATCACAATCTCCGGGAGCACATTCCATGTGTCCACCATCCTCTGGGTAAAGAAGAACTTCCTAGCATTTGTTCTAAACCTGTCCCCTTTCAATTTCTCTGAGTGTCCCCTTGTACTTGCAGTTCCCCACAGTCTGAAGAATCTGTCCCTGTCTACCTTCTCTATGCCTCTCAGGATTTTGAAGGTTTCTACAATGTCTCCTCTAAGTCTCCGCTTCTCCAGAGAGAACAGCCCCAGCTTTTCTAACCTGTCAGCATATGAAAGGTTTTCCATACCTTTTATCAATTTAGTTGCCCTTCTCTGGACTCCCTCTAGTATTGCCATGTCCTTCCTGAGGTACCGTGACCAGTACTGGACACAGTACTCCAGATGTGGGCGCACCATTGCCTGATACAGCGGCATTATGACTTCCTTTGTCCTGGTCATGATACCCTTTTTGATGATACCCAACATTCTGTTTGCTTTCTTGGAGGCTGCTGCACATTGTGCCGATGCTTTCATTGTTGTATCCACCAACACACCTAGGTCTCTTTCAAGGTTATTTACCCCTAGCAGTGATCCCCCCATTTTGTAGCTGAACATCAGGTTCCTTTTCCCTACATGCATTACCTTGCATTTCTCTACATTAAAAATCATTTGCCACTTTTTTGCCCATTCTTCCAGTCTCGCTAGGTCCCTTTGCAGGTCTTCACAGTCTTCCGTGGTTCTAATCCTACTGCAGAGTTTGGTGTTGTCTGCAAATTTAATAACCTCACATTTTGTCCCCGTCTCCAGGTCTTTTATGAAGATATTGAACAGGAGCGGTCCCAGTATCGACCTCTGTGGAACTCCGCTCGTGACCCATTGCCAGTCTGAGTATTGGCCCTTCACTCCAACCCTCTGTTTCCTGCCCTCCGACCAGTGTTTAATCCATCGGTAGACATCCCCTTTCACCCCATGGTTCCCCAGCTTCTTGAGCAGCCGTTCATGGGGTACCTTGTCAAAGGCTTTTTGGAAGTCAAGGTAAATGATGTCAATGGATTCCCCTTTGTCCATCTGGCTGTTTATCCCTTCAAAGAAGTGCAGTAAGTTCGTGAGGCACGACCTTCCCTTGCAGGAGCCGCGCTGGCTCGCCCTCAGCTGTCCAGTGTTTTCTATGTGCTCGCAGATGCTGTCCTTAACCAGTGCTTCCATCATCTTTCTCAGAACCGAGGTCAAGCTCACCGGCCTGTAGTTTTCTGGGTCACCCCTCGATTCCCTTCTTGAAGATATGCGTGACATTTGCTATTTTCCAGTCCCCGGGATCTCCCCAGTTTTTAAGGATAGGTTATATATTTGCTGGAGTGTTTCTGCTATTTCGTTTCTCAGTTTTTTTAGTACCCTTGGTTGG
Source organism: Geotrypetes seraphini (assembly GCF_902459505.1). NCBI lineage: Eukaryota > Metazoa > Chordata > Amphibia > Gymnophiona > Dermophiidae > Geotrypetes > Geotrypetes seraphini. The sequence goes on along the minus strand of NC_047095.1, from coordinate 99,418,325 downwards.
ATTCTGTTCGGGCCTGGTGATTTGTCGCTCTTCAATCTGTCTATCTGTCGGAGGACATCCTCTTGGCCTACCTCTATTTGCTCCAATTTTTCATCTTGATCCCCACTTATGATCTCCTCAGGCTCTGGAACATTGGATGTGTCCTCACTCGTGAAAACAGACGAGAACTTGTTTAATCTGTCGGCTTCCTCTTTTTCCTCTTTTACCACTCCCTTTCTGTTTCCATCATCCAAAGGTCCCACTTCCTCCCTTGCTGGTTGCTTCCCCTTCACGTACCTGAAGAACGGTTTGAAGTTTCTCGCTACTCTCGCCAGCTTCTCTTCATATTCTCTTTTTGCTTCCCTAACCACTCGGTGACATTCCTTTTGGTGTTTTTTGTGTTCCTTCTGCTTGTCTTCAGTCTGGTCCTTCTTCCATTTTCTGAATGATATTTTCTTGTCCCCTATCACCTTTTTCACTGCATCTGGGTTTTTTGTTTGATTATTTTTGCACCCTTTCCTAAATCTGGGGATGTACAGGTTTTGTGCCTTGTGCACCGTGTCCTTGAGTATGGACCAGGCCTTCTCAACAGTCTCCGGCTTCCCTGAGCCACTTCTGAGTTTCTTTCCCATCATTTTTCTCATAGCGTCGTAGTTCCCTTTTCTGAAATTGAGTGCTGTCATCGTGGTTCTATTTATCTTTGATGTTCCTACTTCTAATTTGCACTAGATCATGTTGTGATCACTGTTTCCCAGTGGTGCTATTACTACCACCTCCTTTGCGGGTCCCCCTAGTCCGTTGAGGATTAGGTCGAGAGTGGCATCTCCTCGCATTGGTTCCATGACCATCTGTTCCATGAAACAGTCCCTCACAGCCTCCAGGAATTTTGTTTCCCTTGCGCAGTTGGAGTGTCCAATGCTCCAGTCTATCCCAGGGTAGTTGAAATCCCCCATCACCACCACACTTCTGCTATTGCATTCCTGCCTTAATTCAGCCTCCAGGTCCTGGTCTTCGACTTCCAGTTGTCCTGGTGGGCGATAGTACAGTCCCGGTTTTATGTCAGCCCCATTTCTTCCTGGTAACTTAACCAAAAGTGATTCAAAACCGTCCGCCCTTATTGCTGTTTCCATCCTGGTCAAGTGAATGGAGTCCCTTATGTATAGCACTATTCCTCCACCCTTCTTGTTCGTCCTATCTCTCCTGTAGAGTTTGTACCCTGGTAGGACCACATCCCATTTGTTGTCCTCAGACCACCATGTTTCTGTGACTCCAATTATGTCTAGGTCCTCTTTGTTGGCTATGACTTCTAGCTCTTCCATTTTGGTTCTTAGGGTCCTTGCATTTGTGTATAAGAAATTTAAGTCCTGGTTGTTTGCTTTCCCTGCTGGTTTTTCTCGTGGTTTGGCGTTCCCTCCGACTCCCTTATGGGCTGTTGGCTCCTGAGTTTCACATTATTCTTCCTCCTTCTGCGGCATGCCTTCTCCATCCTCAGCCTGCTTCCCCAATTTCACAAGTCCCTCTATCTCCTGCTGTTCGTTCTTCTTTTTGCTTTCTAGTTTCACTTGTTCCTTGGACCCCCTGTATTTCATCTTTTGGTCCTTTTTCACATTTTCCCGCACGTCCTTAAGTCTTTCTCTACTTTTTCCCCGCTCAGTATCTTCATTTGATACTCTTGTCCGAAGCGTCGTTGTTAGATCGTCTGTCGGCTTTCCCCTTCTCCTCAGTTTAAAGCCTTGTCTATTTCATTTTTGACGTTGTTTGCCAGCATTCTTGTTCCTGCCATGCTCAGGTACAGTCCGTCCCTCCTGAAGACTTTGTTCTTTCCCCAAAAAGTGGTCCAGTTCCTTACAAAGTGGAAACCTTCCTCTTCGCACTATCTCCTCAGCCATCCGTTTATTGCTTGCAGCTCGGTCTGCCTCCTTGCATCCGCCCTCGGTACTGGCAGGATCTCAGAAAAAGCTATCTACTTTGTCCTCAGCTTCAGTTTCCTTCCCAGGGTCTGGAACTGCTCAGTTAGTGTAGTCCTGTTGTAATTTCTTCTGCTGACATCGTTGGTTCCAACGTGGATTATCACTGCTGTCTCCTCCATCTCAGCTCCTTCCAGAATCCTCTCGATTCTGTCGGTGATGTCCTTCGTTCTTGCTCTTGGGAGACATGTCACTAGCCGGTCCTCTCTCCCTCCTGCTATGTGACTGTCCACTTCTCTCAGGATTGAGTCTCCCACTACGATTGCTGATTTCCACTTCTTCAGCTTCCTTTTTGGTCTCAGGTCTGTATCTCTGGTGTGGTCCGCAGATTCTCTCTCCAGGTTCTAGTGGATCTCTGCCTCCTCGGTTCTTCCGCAAGGTGTGACAAATCCAGCATCAGCTCTAGTCTTGACTCTGGTAAGATCCGGTGCAGAAGAGCTGATTCTGGCGGTCAATTTGTGGCTGACCTCTCTTGCCCCTATATTCAGAATAATAGTGGTATGGGACAGAGGCAGGCAGACTGTCAACAGCAGCCATCAGGCTATAGGGCAGTTAGAGAAGCTACAAGGAATTTAGCTGCACCCAGTAAACCCAGGCAGAGAACAAAAGCCCATCCCCCTCTCAAGGCTGAAGGGGATTGGCTCTGAGCTGCTTAAGAGCAGACTGATGCAAGCAGGAGGAGGAGGAGCGAGTGACCAGGGTGAGTCACTCCCACAGCCCAAGGCAGGACAGGAGCCGTGGAGTCAGGCAGCAGAGCAAGAAGTTCCAGATTGGCCTATGCAGGCTTCCAGTTTCCTAATGGTGTGGAAAGCATGGAGGTACAAACCGCTGGTCCTGTGATAGAGAGCCAGGCAGAAGCCATGGACATTGAATGAGAAAGAGAGAGAGTGAGTAACTGTGAAACAGTTGGTGGTTTTTTTTTCTCTCTCTTGCTTTCTTTCTGTGTGAGAAAAAGCCTGAAGAATTTCTATGTGTTTTAGGCTATATATTATTTTTGGTTTAAGTACAATACTTACCTGAAAGCTGCCACTGGATTTACTTAAAGTAAAGTTTGGGCTAGAGAGCCTGAGAGTGGAATGAATGAGTTTATTTTTGAATTGTGGAAATCCTGCTGTGGCTACCGTTCCTTGGAAGCTAATTAGCTAATCTCTCACAGCTGTTTTGCCTACCATGAGATAGCTGAAGAAACGCTGAGGTTTTTGCAAAGCTGTGCTGTGCAAGGCTGTGCTGAGGCTTACTGCCTGATAAGGTATCTGATATTGCCTGAAGCAAGGTTTTGTTCTGAACTTTGCCTGACTGCTGAAAGTATCTGTTTCATGCTTCTGACAAATAGTGCTGGGAAGAAATGTAAAGCATGTTGGAATATCTTTGAAAATGCATTACTGAAACAAGGTATAAGATCATTGACAAAACAAACCCATATAGGGATATTTTTGGCTTTTGTACTTTCTTATTTTCCTTTTTGCAAGTGGCTTTATTTTGGATGAAATACTACAGTGTCTGTGCTTTGTGTTACACTGTTTGGACCGCTGAGGTCAGAATAAACACCTTATTTTGCTTTGGAATATTTGGTCTGAGTGGTGGTGTTTTGGGAACCCATACTTACCTTTTCTCTCTTAGACCTAGGCAGTCGCCTAGTGCCAACCAAAAAGTCCTGAAGATACCCCTGGTTAAAGGGGACACGCCAGAATTCCAGTGTTTGTCACAAGATAGCTCTGCGCTGAGGAGTGTTGGTGACAAGGTCCTTCTCCTGTGGCGTCTGGTGGATTATGTCCTCCATCTGTTGGTTCCCGTCTGTATTGCTGATGATCCTGTACCTGCACCAACCTGCAGGCCTCCTCGATGTATCTCTCGAGCTCCCTAACTTGCTCCTCGATGTGGTTCTCTCTGGTGGACTCCTCAGTTACCCAGAATGGTTCTTCTGAGGTGCGGAGTTCCTCCAGCTCCTGGATCTTAATCTGCAGTCTCCCGACTTCCTTCTTCAGGCTTTCCATTTCCTGACACCGACCACATATGTACACCTGCCTCCGGGAGGGGAGGTAGTCGTACATATGACACCCGCTGCAGTATACTGGGAAACTCCACTGGGTTCCTGCTGCCTCCATTTTACTTTTCTCCTTCCTGTAGTCCCTCGGTGTGTGGAGGTGGTGCCCTGGCGTGCAGCTAGCTTAAAGAGTAGAGAGAGAAGAGAAGAATGAGTAAGAAAAGAAGGGAGTATGAGAATGAAAAGAAGTTTGCTGCTGGGCGGCCTGGGATCCTGGCTCCTTCTCAAGGCTCCATCGCAAAGACGCTCTCGCTAAAGCGAGCGCCTTTGCCGCTCGCCTTCACCGCGTGCCGAACGGCTGCGCGCCATTGGCTCCCTTTCTCTTAAAGGGAAACCGGGCTCCGATGCGACCTCTGACGCGGTGAGGGTGGGCGAAGCTACCTCTCGCCACTACCCCGATCCAGCTTCCTCCCCTCTGCTCTCTGGTATGGTCTCCTCTCCTCTCTGACCTTGCCTCTCTCCTCTGCACTGCCTGTCCTCCGATTCATCTCCTCTCTGTTGCTGCCGAGATTGCCTCGTGCTCTGGCTCCCTTCTCTTAAAGGGGAGCCTGGGCTCCAATGCGACCTCTGATGCGGTGGGGGTGGGCAGAGCTACCTCTCGCCACTACCCTGATCCGGCTTCCTCCCCTCTGTTCTCCGGTCTGGTCTCCTCCCCTCTCTGACCTTGCCTCTCTCCTCTGCACTGCCTGTTCTGCTCCGATTCGGCTCCTCTCCTCTGCAGCCACCGAGATCACCTCGTGCTCCGGCCCCTTCTCTTAAAGGGGAGTCTGGGCTCCAATGCAACCTCTGACGCGGTGGGGGTGGGTGGAGCTACCTCTCGCTGCTACCCCGATCCAGCTTCCTCCCCTCTGCTCTCCGGTCTGGTCTCCTCCCCTCTCCGACCTTGCCTCTCTCCTCTGCACTGCCTGTCCTCCTCTGATTCGGCTCCTCTCCTCTGCAGCCGCAGGTATCCAGGTATCTATTACTATTGTATATTGGGATAGATTAATGTTAATTTTTAATGGGAAAATACTTATGTTGCCGGGGGAAGGTTCTGGCTTCTAGTCTATATGTGCGCTTTCAAGCAGTCATGTGATTTTGATGGTTGGGGGAAGGGAGAAAACAGGGTTTTTCTATTAAGGGTGTCTGGACATGTATTGATCTAAGGGTGCTCTTAGGGATAAATGGATTTTTGGTTTATCTTTACGGTCTCACATTTTAAAAAATTTGACAATGAATTATATATACTTTAAAAAAAACTGTTTTCCTTAAGGGCTCCTTTTACGAAGGCACATTAGAGCCTTAATGCATGGAACAGTGCATGGTAAAATGCTGTGCACGCTAGCCGCTACCCCCTCCTCTTGAGCAGGTAGTAGTTTTTTGGCTAGCGTGCACAATAGCGAGCGTTAATCTGGAGCATGCGCTAAAAATGCTAGCACACCTTCATAAAAGGAACCCTAAATGTCAATGGGCTCAATAATCCTATTAAGAGGAAAAACACTCAATTTTCTCAAACAACAGGAAGCGGATATATATTCTATCAGCTATTGAATCGATAAAGTTGGAAGGGGTGGGTTAAGCATTGTTTTTTCACTCCTGCAGTGGGTAAGAAGGCTGGGGTGGCTATCTTAGTACATAGAAAATGCTCAGCTACATTTAATCTGATTTCTGCGGATCCCTCGGGTAGATGGATCAATGTGGATATGATCTTGGAGAAAGATATTCTGATGCTTGTTAACATCTATGCCCCTAATTCAAATCAAGCTGAAATTTTTAAAACTCTTCAACAGTTGATTTTACCACAGGCTGCTTCTAATCTAGTAGTGGCAGAGCAATTGAATGCTGTTATGGATCCATTGTCGGAGAAAAAACCCAGTAAAATACTAAAGTCATTAGGGTTAGATAACGGTACAATCCTGTGGATTGAAATATATATGGCAGACCTTCACAGCATCACCAGTCAGTCTTGCTGGTGGTGTCCTGTGGCTGTTCCTAGGGAGCCAGTGGATTTGTTGGATGGATCAGAGGAGATGGTGAGTAGTTCCCAAGAAGGCAGCTTCAGGAGTCCTGATGGTGAGTTATTTGCTGATGTTGTGCATGCTTTAGGTATTGCATTAAGTGAGAGGGTGCAAGGAGCCCAGGGTATGAGAGACAAAAGTTAGCAGATCCAGCCAAAAGTCTTTGATAGCGAGTTTACGTGTTTGCAAGTTTCTAAAACATTTGCATCATATAGTTAATAGGTTGCGGTCAGATAAACAACAATGTCGTAGAGTATCTGGAAATCTAATGAGTATTTGGCAGTCCTCCTATTCTTGGGATTCATCCGATTCATCATCCACATCATCTTATGAGCGTTTAGTTGTTGACCGGTTGCAGACTGGGGCAGTGGGGGAGGCTACTACATTAGTGGGGGCGATGCCTGCAGTTTCCAGGCAGGGCCATACTTTATGTGCTAGTGCTCCATTAGACTGTATTATTTCACAAAAATGGAGACAGCAGATTTTGAAAGGCCGGTATATTGACTTTTTTGCATTGCTGGCTTTGGATGTGGATGGAGGGGACCATCAGAAAGAGAGAGGGAATGAGGGGGGAAAGAAAAAAGTGAATCGAGTTCCAAAGACAATTTTTAATTGGTTGTTGGGATTTAATATATTTGCCAGTATTCTGGGGAGGAGAATCCCTCTTTATATCCGGGGCTATTACGGTATTGTTATCTTATTTTAAGGGCTTATAGGACCTATGGAGAATGATCTTGGCTCAATTTTGATGAGCAATTTCGCAAGAGTGAAGCTCAGGATAAATATGCACGTGGTTGGTCCTTTTGATATGGTGCGGCGTCTTCAGGAGTTTTGACAGCTGGGGGACCCTATAATGCTTGGCCAGGGGGCAGGAAGTAGTTGGCTGGGATTGTTCTCAGGGCCTAGAGTGCCTCCTGGAGCGGGTAGAGGTATCCCAAGTAGCAGCTTCTGTTTTCAATTCAGCATGTTTCTTCCAGCATGCATGTGGACAGTATGCCGGAGGTCACCCCGCATTCCATTGTACAGAATTGGAAATTGGGGTAGAGGCATGCCTTTTTGAGAGTCAGGGGGCACCAGTGGGGGTTTGGTTTGATAAAGCTTCTTCTGCTATTCGATTGGAGACACTTAAACAGTGGTTGGGTTCATATCCGAATCAAGGGGATGCTTATTTATTGTGGGTAGGGTTTTCTGAAGGTTTCCCGATTCCGTATGAGGGTCCTCATTTAGTGCACAAAGGGGTAAATGTGGCCTTGGTTTATTGGTATCCTGAGGTGGTACGTGAGAAGCTGAGCAAGGAATTGAGTCTTGGCCATATTGCTGGCCCATTTCTATCTCCCCCTTTGTCGAATCTGGTGCTTTCTCCTTTGGGAGTTATTCCAAAAAAAGTGTCATGCTCTTTTTGATTAATTCAAAATTTATCATTTCAAGAAGGCACCAATGTTAATTCTTTCATAGATCCTTCATTCTGTACTGTGCAGTATGTCTATTGATGATGCTGTCGCATTGTTGCAAAGGTTAGGGGCAGGGGCCTTAATGGGGAAAACAGGTATTGAGGCAGCTTTTCATTTGCTCCCAGTGCACCCCTCATCCTTTCATTTACATGGTTTTCAATTTGTGGGGCACTTTTATTTTGATAAATGCATGCCAATGGGTTGTGCAATTTCTTGTGCCTATTTTGAAGCATTACTACTTTTATTCATTGGGTAGTTCAGATGGTTAGTGGAGTTGATTATATTGTTCATTAGATGATTTCTTTTTTGCAAGGCAGAGTAATTCTGAACAATGGTGAGTATTAATGCATGCCTTTAAGGATGTTGCTGCTGAATTTGGTATTCCATTAGCAGAAGACAAAACTGAAGGTCCAACTACGTCTTTGGTGTTTTTGGTGATTGAGTTGGATTCTAATTGTATGCAATCTCGCTTACCTGTGGAAAAAGTAGCTGTTTTGTATGAAGTTATTCATAGTGTTTGTATACAAAATAAATTATCATTGAAAGAAATACAGTCCCTGGTTGGCCATTTCAATTTTGCAGCTCAAGTGATTCCAATGGATAGGGTTTTCTCTAGCTGGCTTGCATTGTTATCTGTAGGTTTGAGATATTCCCATTTTAAAATGCGTTTGTCCAGAGCTGTGATGGATGACTTAGCTATTTGGTTATCTTTCTTGGAGTCCTTTAATGGGGTTAGATGCACACATGGAGTTATTGGTTAAAAAAGGCTTCTAGACATTATGGAAACTAAGAACCATCAGAAAGTACTTTGACGCAACTTCATTCCGTTTATTTGTACAATCCTCCATTCTGGGCATGCTCGACTACTACAACATCATTTATTTGGAGTCTTTCAAGAAAACCTTTCAAAGACTCCAAATTGTTAAAAACTCGTCAGTACGATTGATTTTTGGTATTAAAAAATGGGATCACATTACCCCCTTTTATCAAAAACTTCATTGGCTGTCACTGGAAGCAAGAGTTCTGTTCAAATTTGCTTGTCTTTGTTTCAAATATATTCTTGGTCTGGTCCCTTTGTACTTGCTCTCTCGTTTCAACTTGGATTGTTCCTTTAGGTCTACATGCAGAGTCCACATGTTTATCCATCCATCAATAAAGGCCTGCCGATATAAAAGATACTTGGACAGAACCTCGCTTTCCAAGCAGGTCATCTGAACAATTGGCTGGGTAACATTACGCACTCCTCATCCTAAGTTTTAGAAAACTAGTAAAAACAAACTTGTACAACAAATTTGTAACCTAAGATCTCTTAAAACTATTTCTCCTTATACTCTAACCGATTTGTAATCAAGAACTCTCAAGCCTTCTCAGTACTCTGCTTACATGTATTTGGCGACTTTACATTGTGCCTCTTTTTGCTGATTGTGCGCTGATTGTTCCAGCTCTTCTTATCTCTTTATCCTGCTTACATGTATCCTATGACTTTTCATTGTGCCTATCATCGCTAATTATCCAGCTCTTCTTACTGTAAACCGCCTCAAACTATTATGGCTTTGGCGGTATATAATAATAAAATTATTATTATTATTATTTGGCAGCAACCAGTAGTTTCTGCGATTGATTGGAAATTATATATGGATGCATGAGGAGTTCATGGCTCTGGGTCTTATTTTAGGGGGCAATAGTGTGCTCAGCCATGGCTGAATTGGTAGTGGGACAGGGGAAGGTGCCATAATATTGCTTTGCTTGAGCTATTTCCAGTGTGGATTGCTTTATGGATATGGGGTTCTCGCTTGAGTAATCAGTCATGTTATTTTCTGATAATACAGTGGTAGTGCAGGCAATTAATAGTCAGTCAGCTAAGTGTTTGCTATTACTTTCATTGCTGAGGCTAATTGTGCTGCGTTGTCTTCATTTAAATTTGTTTTTGTCTGCTCGTCATGTGCCTGGCAGTGTTAATGAATTAGCTGATGCACTTTCTCGATTCCAGTGGGCTCACTTTTGGGCATTGGATCCAGAAGCAGAGCAACTTCCCATGGACATGCCATGATTTTATGGAGCATCTTCCATGAAGCAGTGGAACACTGTTACAACAGGCATTAGCGACCAGTACGTGGAGAACTTATAAATCTGGCTGGTGCAGATTTTCCTCATTTCTGCATAGCAGTGGAAAACAGTGTGCCTTCCCCTTTTCTGAAGAGTGTGTTGTTAAGTTTCTGTTTTTTGCATTGAAGCACATCTGGTCTTATGGTATGGTGTCACAATCTTTGGCTAGCCTCGGATTCTTATCTAAATTTTGGGGCTGGCATGATTACACTTCTTCATATTATGTGCTTAAGCTATTGGTTAACAGAGGGTGGACACAGCTATATGAATCCATCAGCACTTGTGCATTGCTAACTGATTAGTTCAGGAGTAGTGTGTGAGCTCATACTATGTGCAAAAGAGGTGCTGGAAGGGCTTACAATCTAATGGCCTTGCTTTACTGGGGAAATTAGCTCATGACCATTATAGAAAAATAGAAAAAGCTGCATTTTTTAGGCAGCATTAAAAGAGTCTTCAACACACCAAAAAGACCTGTATCAGGGCTACTCCATGTTTCTTTTTCACACTGCATGGTAAAAGAGCCCATAGTTTTGGAGGTTTTTAAATTCTGATATTCTATTACAAAAATAAATATGCATAAATATGTACATTTCAGTTACACTGTTATGAAATTATGATCTTAATGTCATTACAGATATATTTCACCTCATACCTATAACTTCTTGGCCTTTGTTTTTGCGGTAGAAGAAATTAACAACAACTCAGAGCTCTTACCCAATATCACACTGGGGCTCCATATTAAAGATTCTTTCAGGTATACAAGGAAAATAATTGAATCAACCTTGAAAATTTTGGCAGGACAGAGCACAATAGTAAATTTCAAGTGTAATTCATTTCGCACAGTGGCTGCCATCATTGAAGGCTTTACAGATGAGGAAACATATGGATTCTACAACATGTTCCAAATATATCAATTTCCACAGGTCAGAAAGATTCTTAATCTTACTTTACGTTCTACCCCTTACCTTACATAGTCCATCATTGCATACATAAATCCTCTTCAAAATGAATTCATCTGTATCATGCTACCAAAATGCTCTTTCCTTTGCAATTGCAGGAAGAACATTTGAGACTCCTGCTCCCAAAATGTGTGAATCAAATCTGAATTGAAAGAGGTCTGTGCTGAGGAAGTGGCTCAACTGGATATGAGAGTTATGGAGGGAAATATAATATTCCAAGTTAGGGAGGAGCCTTGTTTTTTTCTTTCTGAAGCAGGTCCAGCAAGAAATATGTAGAACAGGTACAAGTGAGAAATCTCACCATGAGCTCACTGGAGTATCTATGAACTATGGAAGGACGGGTAGGAGAAGAATTAGCAAATGTATTGCCAGTCTGGGCAATAGCTATCTTCTTTTGCTATACTGTATAGAAGAAAGATTCAGACTTGTTCACATGCTAAATGAACTTAACAGAGGTATGTAAGTCTGACCAACAACTGCTCATTTAAGGAATAGTGTGACCTAAGGAGAAGGATCTAGTAATGGGAAGGCTGGATCCTGATTCTTAATCAGAGAAGTATAACATAGGAGAAGCTGCTGGTAACAAGAAGTCTGTTAAAAATGTTTCAGGACTGATTTTATAAAAAAAATTAAACAATCCTACAACTTATTCCATTGGGTCATCCTCAATGTTATCTCCTTCCCTACATAAACACTTTCCCCAATGTAATTTCCACTTCTGGAAACAGTCATTAAAGAGATCTTCAGGAATTGACAAAAATTTTCTGCATCAAATTTTGCTATACAGTATGTCTTCAATGGTGTCAAATCACTTTTCATTTAGTATGAATTTTAGTTTAGGAAACAAGAAGTCAGCTGGGGCCAAGTAAGGAAATTAAGGAAGGTTGGGAGGAACTGTCATTGTGATTTTTGTACACAAATTGTGGTTATTCCTCTAGTCATCGGTCATCAACTGTGGAACAAAGTTTGCTGCAACACAATACATCCCCAACCTCTCTGTTAGAATTTTGTGGCATGAACCAATGGAGATGCATTCCTCTTCCAATTCTCTAAGTTAATCAATGAGTAGTGCACAGAAAAGCAATCACTTGATCAACATGATCATCATAAGTTGATGTTGATGGTCTTTGAACAGCATATTCTAATCCTGCCCTTAGATGCCCAGGCATAATGATAACTGTACAAATATTTCCAATCAAATATTGTTTATTAAAACTTAATTCATCATATATGCATTACACATGTGTATCCAATTAGCGTTTCTAACTTCACACTGCAAAATCAGGGCTCCTTGGAATGTGCAATTTCTGCAGTCCAGAGTAAGAGAAAAATATATCTTTATAACAACCAGGTCAAAGGCCAAATCCTGTCTGCCCATAAATCCCTTGGGCATCTCCCTAGACCGAAATGGACACACATTTGAACAGTGAAACTCTGTGAAACTTAAGCTGCGACATCTGGTGTGAATTCTCTCTGGCCTACAACAGAGCTTATCAATCAATCTAATGCCTTAAGATGCATTCCTGCTTCTTGTTCTGTTTCTCTTCAAAGTCCACAGCACAAAGCACATGTTTTTTCCAAAACATCCCAGCTTGTCTGAGATTGGGCCAGGCAGAAGTCGGGCCAAGGACAGAGGCAGAAGGCAGGAAAGAGGAGACATGAGGAGGCAGAAGGAAGGAGCAGGAGAGGAGGCAGAGGGTAAGGGGCTGCAGCAAGGGGTAGCTCTTCCCACCCCCTGACACCAACAGCAGTGGACCCGGAGCTCCCCCTTAAAAGGGGAGGGGCTAACAGATCATGGATCCAGCTTGTCTGAGATTGGGGCAGGCAGAAATCGGGCCGAGGAGAGAGGTGGAAGGCAGGAAAGAGGAGACACAAGGAGGCAGAAGAGAAGGAGCACATAGTGGGAGGAAGACTGGATTGACTGGTGACCTGTCTTCCCGGAGCTAAGGTAGAAGACATAGTGAGCCACATCGATAGGATTGTCGACAGTGTGGAAGAAGAGGACACGGCAGTGGTGATCCATATGGGGACGAACAACGTGAGCAACAGGAACTACAAGAGAGAAGTACTGAAGGACCAGTTCCGGATGCTAGGAGAGAAGCTAAAGACCAGAACACAGATGATAGCATTCTCATAGATCCTGCCAGTACCCAGGGCAGATGAAAAGAGACAGATGGAGCTGCAAGCAGTCAACAAATAGATGCAGCGCTGGTGTGAGGAAGAAGGATTCCACTTTATGTGTAACTGGATAAGATTCTGGGGGAAGAGCAAGCTATTCAGGAAGGATGGACTCCACCTTAGCAGAGACAGAATGAGGCTACTTGCAAACAACATCAAGAGAAGTTGAGAAGTTTTTAAACTAGGAAGAAGGGGAAAGCCGACAGTCGACCGAGAGATTCGGAAACCGCTATACTCGAAGGATACCATGCAGGAAGATGGAGGAGAGGACTCGACAGATTGTGGACAGGACAGACCAAAAGAGACACAAGAGGGAAGGACACACAAGAAGGGAACAGGCTGCAAACTCAAGTGTATGTACAAGAACGCAAGGAGCCTTAGAAATAAGATGGGTGAACTAGAAGCTGTGGCACAAAAGGATGATGTCGACATCATCGGCATCACGGAAACATGGTAGACTGATGAAAATGTCTGGGACACGGTGCTACCGGGATACAAACTATACCACAGAGATAGAGTGACTCAAAAAGGAGGTGGCATTGCCATATACATCAAAGAGGGAATTGAATCTATTGGAGGGATCATGCCACAACGGACAGATAAGTTAGAGTCTCTATGGATCAAAATTCCAGGAAAAAATGGACCAGAAATGAGGATAGGCATCTACTACCGACCCCCAGGGCAGTCTGAAGAAATTGATGAAGAAATGATGGATGAGATTGAATGCAACTGCAAGGGAAGCAATGCAGTTGTCATGGGCCACGTCAACTATCTGGGAATAGAATGGAACCAAGGCAACTCTGGCTGTACTAGAGAGACCAAGTTCCTAGAAACTGTAGGTGATTGCTTCCTGGAACAACTTGTCAAGGAAAACTCAAGAGGAAACACAGTTCTGGACTTAGTTCTAAATGGGCAGTGAGGACCGGCACAGGATGTAGAAGTAGAAGGGATGCTGGGAAACAGCGAGCACAATATGATATGATTCAACCTCGAAATAGGGGCTAAACGTCAGCTCAGAATGATGGCCACGGCCCTAAACTTCCGAAAAGGAAACTATGAAGGGATGAGATGCATGATGGGGAAGAAAATTAAGAAGAGGATAAACAGTATAAGAACGCTGGAGCAAGCTTGGTCTCTTTTTAAGGATACAGTCACTGAGGCTATATATACCACGTATCAACAAGGGATCAAAGAGGAAAAAAGAATAAAGAACTGGCGTGGCTCACTGAGAGGTTAAGGAAGTGATCAAAGACAAATAACCTCATTTAAGGAATGGAAAAGATCGAAAACGGATGAAAACTGGGATAAGCACAAACACCAACGCAAGTGCCATAAGGCGGTAAAAGTGGCAAAAAGAGACTGTGAGGAAAAAATAGCCAAGGAGGCGAAAAACTTCAAGCCATTCTTTAGATATATTAAACGAAAACGACTCACGAAGAAAGTGGTGGGACCGTTGGATGACCAAGGAATAAAGGGAGCACTAAAGGAGGACAAAGAAATTGCCAATAGACTGATACATTTTTTGCATTTGTATTTACCAAAGAGGATATGCATAGCATACCAGAACCAATCAGGCTATATGCTGGAAGCGAAAACGGGAAACTGGCAGGGTTGACGGTCAGCCTAGAAGAAGTATGCAGGCAGATTAATAGGCTTAAGAGTGATAAATCCCCGGGACAAGATGACATCCATCTGAGGGTCATCAAGGAACTGAAAGGGACCATACCTGAACTACTTCAACTAATAGCCAATCTGTCGATCAAAATGGGAAAGACTGGAAAGTGGCGAATGTTATGCCGATCTTCAAAAAAGGTTCAAGGGGAGATCTGGGAAACTACATACCGGTGAGTCTGACCTCGGTACCGGAAAATATGGTAGAGGCACTGATAAAGGACCGCATCATTGATCACCTTGATGGACATGATCTGATGAGGACCAGCCAGCATGGTTTTAGCAAAGGCAGATCTTGTTTGACCAAATTGCTGCACTTCTTCGAGGGAGTAAACAAGCAGATAGATAAGGTGACCTGGTTGACATTGTATATCTGGACTTTCAGAAGGCGTTTGACAAGGTTCCACATGAATGGCTACTTCAGAAAATTGTGAGCCAAGGAATCGAGGGAGAAATACTCATGTGGATTAAAAACTGGCTGGAGCATAGGAAACAGAGAGCGGGGGTGTATGGGCAATACTCATACTGGAAGAGCATCACCAGTTGGGGTGCTGCAGGGCTCGGTGCTTGGACCCATACTCTTCAACATCTTTATAAACGATCTGGACATAGGTACGATGAGCAAGGTGATTAAATTTGTGGACGACACAAAGTTATTCAGAGTAGTGAAGATGCAGGGGGGATTGTGAAGATCTACAACGTGACATAACCAGGCTCAAGGAATGGGCATCGACATGGCAGATGAGATTCAACGTGGATAAATGTAAAGTAATGCATGTCGGTAAGAAAAATCTCAGGCAAGAGTACATGATGTCTGGGAGACCACCCAGTACTTGGAGAGACCACCCAGGAAAGGGATTTGGGAGTTCTGATCGACAAGTCAATGAAGTCATCCACACAATGTGTGGCGGTGGCAAAAAGGGCAAACAGAATGCTAGGAATGATTAAGAAGGGATCACAAACAGGTCAGAGAAGGTTATCATGCCACTGTACTGGGCCATGGTGTGCCCTCACCTGGAGTACTGTGTCCAGCACTGGTCGCCGTTCATGAAGAAGGACACGGTAATACTCGAAAGGGTCCAGAGAAGAGTGACTAAATGGTTAAGGGGTTGGAGGAGCTTCCGTACAGTGACAGATTTGAGAAACTGGGCCTCTTATCCCACAAACAGAGGAGATTGAGAGGGGACATGATTGAAACATTCAAGATACTGAAGGCGATAGACTTAGTAGATAAGGAAAGGTTGTTCACCCTCTCCAAGGTAGAGAGAACGAGAGGGTGAAAAGACTGTTTACGGCCTTTCAATATCACTGGCTTCATGGAAGCTCAATATGCTGGTTGAATTAATATATATTTATTTTAACAATCAATAACAGGTTATAAGAACAATTCTTTACAGCATATGGAGCTGACAGATAGTATGCCTCAAGTGCTTGAGTATACCTGGATGTCTGTCCTCCTTTTACAATCACCAAGGCTGTCTCATACAATTCTTGACAGCCTGAGGCCATGTTGGCACATATCATACTGTTAATTTTTATTGGTCACTTACAAACGTCATTACATTTATCAGTTTATTAATTGGTCCATAATATCTGTGTCATACTATATGCGTGTCCTGTTTACCAGAAAATCTACCTTTTTCCTGCATATGCAGTTTTAATAATAATAATAACTTTATTTTTCTATACCGCTATAATCTTGCGACTTCTAGGCTGTACAATCAGCGATTACAACATACAGATGGAGAAGAGGTCACAGAGCGGCCTGTGATTACATGGTGCAGATTAGTAAGAAGAAAGGTATACATAGGTTACAATATAGTTTTAACATGTTACAATAGAAATGTTGTAAAACCAGCAAATAGCAGAATACAAATGGAGAAGAAGCCATTGAGCAGTCAGAGAATACGAAGTACAAAGTACCGTGAGAGGGGAAAAAGTGGATTCAGTATGATGAGCGGTAACTTTAAAAAAGGGGGGAGGAAGACTGGCTATGAAATAAATTTGTTGAACAGGGTGGTCTTTAATTCTTTCCGAAAAGCGCCATATATCAACCTGGCACCATCAATGAAGTAGCCTAAGCAAGTTTGCTGCCTACCAGCTTGAAACTTGAATGTTCGAAAGGTTTGGTATCTGCAGCCTGTAATCTTCGGGTTGGCAAAGAGGTTGTGGTTTCTGGTTATCCTTGTGGGGTAGAAAAGTTCGAAATGAGGTAGTAGATAGTTGGGGGCCATTCCCCACACCAGTTTATAGCAAAAGCAAGAGAATTTGAATAATATTCGAGCTTCAATTGGTAACCAATGTAGCAGTTTGTAGAAGGGACTAACATGGTCTTTTTTCTTTAGACCGAATATTAGGCGGACAGCTGTGTTTTGAACTATTTTTTATTTTGAATTGGCCAGTAAAAGCCTGCCCATCACAGGATATTCTTGCAAAATAATGTATTTTTATATTCTTGGTCAAGACATGTTATCATCCTTCTTAGATTCACTTCCCTGGCATTACAGCAGATGTGACACCAGTTGCCATGTAGAAGAATACGTTTCGTTTCACTCACTCATTTTTAGCATAAGTTTCACTTGGCTTGCTGATTTCAGGAAGTATAGATTTTGCAAAGGCTTGACAGTTTTAGTCAGAGCATTCTCAGACATCTTAGGCCTTTTAGTTGTGTTTATTTGCTTAATATGTTAGGTGATTTCAGGGGGGAGCTCTTCACCTCTAGTTTCATAGAGGATTGGAAGATAGCCAATGTTACGCCCATCTTTAAAAAGGGATCGACAGGTGACCTGGGGAACTACAGACCGGTAAGTCTGACCTCGGTTCCGGGGAAAATGACGGTAGCGCTGATAAAAGATAGCATCAAGGAGCATCTAGAGAGGCATAAACTTATGAAAACAAGCCAACATGGCTTCTGCAAGGGAAGATCGTGCCTGACGAACTTATTGCACTTCTTCGAAGGCATTAACAAACGGATGGACAAAGGGGACCCCATAGACATTGTATACTTAAACTTCCAAAAAGCCTTTGACAAGGTTCCCCTTGAACGCCTACTTCAGAAACTAAAGGACCATGGGGTGGAAGAAGACGTACACAGATGGATCAGGAACTGGTTGGCGGGCAGAAAGCAGAGGGTAGGAGTGAAGGGCCACTACTCGGACTGGAGGAAGGTGACGAGTGGTGTTCCGCAGGAGTCAGTGCTTAGACCGCTGCTATTCAATGTATTTATAAATGATCTAGAAATGGGGAAAAAGAGCGAAGTAATAAAATTTACAGATGACACGAAGTTATTCAATGGGGCTAGGACTAAAGAGGTCTGCGAAGATTTACAAAGGGACCTAAACAAACAGGGGGAGTGGCCGACGAGATGGCAGATGAAGTTCAATGTAGAGAAATGCAAAGTCTTACACGTAGGAAACAGAAACCCGAGGTACAGCTACACAATGAAAGGGCTGTTATTGAGTGAGAGTTCCCAAGAAAGGGACTTGGAGGTAATAGTGGACATGACAATGAAGCCATCGGCACAATGCGCAGCGGCTGCTAAGAAAGCAAATAGAATGCTAGGAATAATCAAGAAGGTTATTACAGGCAGAACGAAAGAACTTATCCTGCCGTTGTATCAGACAATGGTGCACCCGCATCTGGAGTACTGCGTCCAATATTGGTCGCCGTACCTAAAGAAGGATATGGCGATACTCGAGAGGGTTCAGAAGAGAGTGACGCTCTTGATAAAAGGTTTGGAAAACCTTTCTTACGCTGAAAGATTAGAGAGACTGGGGCTTTTTTTGCTGGAGAAGCGGAGACTTAGAGGGGATATGATAGAGACTTATAAGATCATGAAGGGCATAGAGAAAGTGGAGAGGAACAGATTCTTCAAACTTTTGACAACTACAAGAACGAGAGGGCTTTCCGAAAAATTAAAAGGAGACAGATTCAGAACCAATGCTAGGAAGTTCTTCTTAACCCAATGGGTGGTGGACACCTGGAACACGCTTCCAGAGGGAGTGATAGGACAGGGTATGGTATTGGAGTTCAAGAAGGGATTGGAAAATTTTCTGAAGGAAAAGAGGATAGAAGGGTATAGATAGAGGGCTAGTATACAGTCCTGGACCTGATGGGCCGCCACGTGAGTGGATGGTATTGGATTTCAAGAATGGATTGGACAATTTTCTGAAGGAAAAGGGGATAGAAGGGTATAGATAGAGGGCTAGTATATAGGTCCTGGACCTGATGGGCTGCCGCATGAGCAGACTGCTGGGCATGATGGACCTAAGGTCTGACCCAGCAGAGGCACGGCTTATGTTCTTATGTTCACCTGTACACCTGTACAGGACTTTCTCTCTCTCTCTCTCTCTCTCTCCCTTCTCATCCCCCTCTTTGAACCCTGAGAAGGGTTCGAAACCTCAAGGTCAAGGTGTTGTCAAAGGTCATACTGGTGTTGCTCATGGAGTACAGGCATAGGGCCCGAATACTTGAAATTGAGCCTGATAAAGTATTAAAAGGACAAGTGACTAACCCAACCCAAGTTAAACTATAGGGACAATCGTTACAGTATGACTCAGAAATCATAATAAATCAAATAATTATTACAATAAAGAAATCTCGCAAAAACATATGCTATAAATAGAAAATAGGTGGAAAATATATGTGATTAAACATTTAAAGATACCTTGCTTTTATGGCTTCATCCTGTTATGAGGGTACTATATCAAAAAGGGATAAAAGGATAAATTAACAAGTTAGATTATTTCCATGCCTTTCCAAAATAGCTGGGATCAATGCAGACTTGGTTGGGTCCAAATATTATCAGGATATGCTCATAGGCCAAGGTGGAAGTCCAGGTGACCACATCAAATCTCACTATCATGGTCCCTAGTGCACTTCTTAGGATCAGAAGAGGTGATTGGGTTAAAGTCATCATTGCATCTTCACTGCACTTCACCTCAGCTTTAGCAGCAAGAAAGGAAATGGAAAGAATCCAATTGAGAAATGCAAAATAATTAGGGCGCAATTATGGGAATCAAAACAGATGAAAATGCATAAAAGTTAGAGGAATGGTCTAATGCCTGGCAACTAAAATTCAATGCAAAGAAATGCAGAGTAATGCATTTGGGGATTAATAATAGGAAGGAACTGTATATGCTGGGAGGAGAGAAGCTGATATGCACGGACGGGGAGAGGGACCTTGGGGTGATAGTGTCCGAAGATCTAAAGGTGAAAAAACAGTGTGACAAGGCAGTGGCTGCTGCCAGAAGGATGCTGGGCTGTATAAAGAGAGGCATAGTCAGTAAAAGGAAGAAGGTGTTGATGCCCCTTGTAGCGGAGCCGGTACCTGTGGATCAAGGAGGTCCGGCCCGCGCTCACAGTTACGCCGCTCTGACGTGCCTCCCCAACTGAGAGAGGTCCTGCTGGTTACCATTTACTGGCTTATCACTAAAGCACAAAGACAGAACAAAGTCAATTCTTCATTAATCCTCAGTAATACACTTTATTCAGAGAAAAGTGTGATATGTTCTGTCCAATAGTTTGTTCCCAAACACCAAGTCCTAAAACAAATATTTAAATCAGGCACTCACGATGAGGCGGTCTCCAAAAAGCAAAAGGGACCGACTCAGACCTTGGTTCAGGTAAGGAACATAAACAAAAACCAAAAACTATTTTCAGGGAATCAGGAGAACCAAAAACCAACAGTTCTCCTCACTAGCCAACAAAGTTCATTGACCCAGCACAGCTAAATAGTTCAGGTGCTTCAAGCCTTCAGGTATTCTGGCTTCTTCCCCAGCCAACTATACAAGAGCTGGCAGGGGGGAGGGGAGCAAGTGAATTCACCAATTAAGTAATCTGTGAAACAGACTTGCCACTAATGGCCCCACTATCCCAACCTGGATGGATAGTGAATTCTCCCCAACTTTACTCCCCTCAGGCTTTCACTCAATCCCTGTCAAAATACAGTCAGCTTAACTCCAGCTGACTGAATCACATTTCAAAAAAAAACGTTTTTTTTTTTTTTCCTTGCTTAAATCAAGCAGTGCTGGAACTGTCAGCACAAGTCCAGCAAAGGGTTTTCCCTTAACAAACCCCCTTTGCTCCAAAGCAGTGCAAACCCCAGCCCCAGTAGGGAATCAACCACACATTCTCCAGCCCTGCCACTTAACTGATTTCCATAAGGACTTCTTCAGGCAGACTGGAGCTTTCACCAAACTCCATAGGTTCTATGCCGGGAAGCTGGTTGTCCAAAGGGTCTGTGTCAGGCTCCTGCATTTCCCAATCCCCAGCCTCTGGGGTGCCTTCAGGAGGGGAGCTCCTTCCCTCAGCTGGTTCAGGCCAGACTGCCCTTCTCCCTCTCAAAGCAGCCTCAAAAGTACTCCAGGGAAACTGCCCTGCCCTTTGAGGGGGAGGAGTTTTCTGCCTATTTTTCCTGGCTGGCTTTGGGAGCCTAATCATTTCCTGCAGCTGATGATCCCCAGGGAAAGAAAGGTTTCTCTGGGGCTGTTGTGGGCTGTCCCAACTCTCCTCTTCTCCTCCCTGGAGATCAGACCTGTCTGTTACAAAGGGAAACCTGGGTTTTTCCCTAGGCTTGGTCACAATTTGCCCTCCGGATCACTGGACCAGGTTTAACATTAGCCTGCCCTGGCGAAAGCTGGATTTCAGGGATAGGATTGTGACATACCCTCACCTTTAAGGGCTGCCCATCCTGGGATCCTAAATCCCTTTCAAAAATGCTTCCGAGGTTTATTACCCCTTCTTTCATGACTTAGGGGAGGTGGGTCTGGGTCTTCAAAATCTTCCGGCCATCGTAATAGGGCAACCTCCCGCTGCCCTCCTGCCGCTCCACTACTATGATTTTTAGGACCCTCCAGCCCCTCCACCCTTTGGGCTAAAGCGGCGATAACCTGTGTTATCCCCCCCAAGTCCTCCTTTCCTATTTGAGCAATTTGCTCCCTTAGTTCCTCCATCTCTTGCTCCATCCCCTTAAATGTATCCAAGACCTTTTCGAAATGCTGAGCATGCTGTTCTAACTGCTCCCCCTGTTCTTTTTGAGCTACCACCCAGCTTTCAGCCTTCCCTGTCCTCGCCGTTAGCTGTCCGCAAGTGTTCTTTATTTCCTTTACACTATGCTGAACAGCTTGTTGTTGGTCCTGACTTTCTTTTATTTGTCCCTGAACCAGCCTAAGCTGGGTTGTGACTTGCTCCATGAGGCGGGACAATTTCTCCGATTCGAGTTGGCACTGGGTAAGAACCTGTTCCCGGGACCTTGTATGGTCCTGGTCTATGGGGTCTTTCCAGGATTGGTAACTGGCTTCAGTACATGATTTAAATCCTGTTTCCCAATCCTGCCGAGCAGAGGCTAATTCTTTTTTTATCAGATGTACCTCAGCCTCCAGTTTCGTAAGGGCCCCTGTCACCCCGTTCCCTAGGGGAATATCTAGGGATTCCCGCTGGACACTATCTTCAGGCAATTCAATATCCGTGGAGCCAAAGCCCCGTTGCGCTCTACTTGTTTCCGGGAGGTGGGTACACTGTCTAACATCAGGGTGCCAAATTCTCTCACATATCAGCTGTGCTACTCGGTCACCCAACTGTACCTTGTATTCTGAATCCCCATGATTTACAAGGAGTACAGCTACGTTTCCCCTAAAGTCCGGGTCAATAACCCCAGCAGCTACATCAATCGACTGGTGGAGAGCTAACCCTGACCTCGGGGCCACCCGTAGATAAGCCCCTGGGGGAGGTGATACCTGGATATCGGTTTTCACTAAAGAGCGTCCCTTAGCGGGTACCACCTGTTCCTGGGCCGCATACAGGTCATAACCTGCGGCCTTCGGGTAAGCCCGAGTGGGTGCCCTAGCCTTCTCCGAGAGTGGGGCCCATCGAATAGTTGGCCTCCAACTCTTAGGTTTTGGCGCCCGGGATCTTCGTCTCTCCTCAGGAGAGGCGAGTGAACTTCCCCCCACCCGGCTTCCCAACACCCATTTCTCCGGGCTCTGACTTCCTGCAGACCTCCCTGTTCCCGCTAGCGCAATCCAGTCCCTTCCCAAAATTAATGGGTAAGGGGTAGAATTCAAGACTGCCACTGCCATGCGGATCTTCCTACTCTTATATTCTATACTTAGGGGTCTCAGTGGGTATTCCTGGGCCTCCCCATGAATACAGGTGATGGGCACCTTCCTCATCCCCGCATTCCGGCCTTTACCCAGCTCTTCCCACAGTTGCCCTGACATTACAGATACCTCGGCCCCTGTATCCACTAGAGCCAGGATCTCTTTCCCGCTCACCAATACCACCACTCGGTATTCCTCCGGGATCTTGGCCTCGGGCCCCCGGGTATTCATGAAGTCCTTGGCAACCCTACAATATCGCTGTGTATGTCCTATTTCCCCACAGCGATAGCATCGGGGAGCCTCTTTGTATAAGGCCTCCCTAGGCTTGGGCCACTCTATTTTATGGACCTGACCTTGGGATCCCCTACTTTTATCCCCCCGGGCCTGTTCCTTGCTTTCCTCCGGGTACGGTAAGGAGGTATCTTTCCCTGACCTGGCAAGGTCTAAATACGTTCTCGCTACCCGTCCCGGTGGCCCACCAGCTGTGTTTATAGATGAGCACTGTAGCAGCTGAGTTAGCAGCTTGGTCTGCTCACCCATCACCCTGACCAGTTCGTCATGCTGTTGCCTGCTCTGTTTCTGGCTGCGGTCCCATAAGTCCTGGTTCGCTTTCAGAACGGCATGTAGGTCCTCAGACTGTTTTTGTCTCTCTGCCGTCAGAAACGCCATCAGTTGCTGCGGCTGGTCCATCTTGGCCCGACACCTGGGAAAAGACGTAAACAGAGAGACCAACCCAAGTGCGGTACCAAAATAACTGGGTAGCCAATCCCCTCACCCCCCCTGGTTTAGTAGCTTACCAGAGAGCAAGGTGAGTCTGCGCCTTTGGTTTGTAGGCCTCCTTGGCCCCCAGTCGCTTAACTGCGTCTTTGTCCTCTTATATAGACGTCCGGATCTCCTGAGGTTTCCTCCGACTCTGGACCACCGCCAGTGCAGACTGGATCACTCTGGTCCCGTGCTTCCTCCGCACACCCGGTCGAAGATGTCTGGAACTCAGCTCCTCGCAGACAGGAACCAACACAACAAACTAAAAAAACAAGCTAAAGAAATAAAGCATTCAGAACTCCAAACTTTTTTTTTTTTCCAAAAAAAATTTTCCCAAAGTTCACTGAATGTCCAGCAGGAGGCGCACTATCCCACTTCTGACACCATTTGTAGCGGAGCCGGTACCTGTGGATCAAGGAGGTCTGGCCCGCGCTCACAATTACGCCGCTCTGACGTGCCTCCCCAACTGAGAGAGGTCCTGCTGGTTACCATTTACTGGCTTATCACTAAAGCACAAAGACAGAACAAAGTCAATTCTTCATTAATCCTCAGTAATACACTTTATTCAGAGAAAAGTGTGATATGTTCTGTCCAATAGTTTGTTCCCAAACACCAAGTCCTAAAACAAATATTTAAATCAGGCACTCACGATGAGGCGGTCTCCAAAAAGCAAAAGGGACCAACTCAGACCTTTGTTCAGGTAAGGAACATAAACAAAAACCAAAAACTATTTTCATGAAATCAGGAGAACCAAAACCCAACAGTTCTCCTCACTAGCAAACAAAGTTCATTGTCACAGCACAGCGAAATAGTCCAGGTGCTTCAAGCCTTCAGGTATTCTGGCTTCTTCCCCAGCCAACTATACAAGAGCTGGCAGGGGGGAGGGGAGCAAGTGAATTCACCAATTAAGTAATCTGTGAAACAGACTTGCCACTAATGGCCCCACTATCCCAACCTGGATGGATAGTGAATTCTCCCCAACTTTACTCCCCTCAGGCTTTCACTCAATCCCTGTCAAAATACAGTCAGCTTAACTCCAGCTGACTGAATCACATTTCAAAAAAGAACGTTTTTTTTTTTTCCTTGCTTAAATCAAGCAGTGCTGGAACTGTCAGCACAAGTCCAGCAAAGGGTTTTCCCTTAACAAACCCCCTTTGCTCCAAAGCAGTGCAAACCCCAGCCCCAGTAGGGAATCAACCACACATTCTCCAGCCCTGCCACTTAACTGATTTCCATAAGGACTTCTTCAGGCAGACTGGAGCTTTCACCAAACTCCATAGGTTCTATGCCGGGAAGCTGGTTGTCCAAAGGGTCTGTGTCAGGCTCCTGCATTTCCCAATCCCCAGCCTCTGGGGTGCCTTCAGGAGGGGAGCTCCTTCCCTCAGCTGGTTCAGGCCAGACTGCCCTTCTCCCTCTCAAAGCAGCCTCAAAAGTACTCCAGGGAAACTGCCCTGCCCTTTGAGGGGGAGGAGTTTTCTGCCTATTTTTCCTGGCTGGCTTTGGGAGCCTAATCATTTCCTGCAGCTGATGATCCCCAGGGAAAGAAAGGTTTCTCTGGGGCTGTTGTGGGCTGTCCCAACTCTCCTCTTCTCCTCCCTGGAGATCAGACCTGTCTGTTACAAAGGGAAACCTGGGTTTTTCCCTAGGCTTGGTCACAATCCTATCCCCGTGATTTGCCCTCCGGATCACTGGACCAGGTTTAACATTAGCCTGCCCTGGCGAAAGCTGGATTTCAGGGATAGGATTGTGACACCCTGTACAGGTCATTGGTAAGGCCCCACTTGGAGTATTGTGTTCAATTTTGGAAACCGTATCTGGCAAAGGACGTAAGAAGACTTGAGGCGGTCCAGAGGAGGGCGACAAAAATGATAGGAGGCTTGCGCCAGAAGACGTATGAGGAGAGACTGGAAGCCCTGAATATGTATACCCTAGAGGAAAGGAGAGACAGGGGAGATATGATTCAGACGTTCAAATACTTGAAGGGTATTAACGTAGAATAAAATCTTTTTCAGAGGAAGGAAAATGGTAAAACCAGAGGACATAATTTGAGGTTGAGGGGTGGTAGATTCAAGAGCAATTTTAGGAAATTCTACTTTACGGAGAGGGTGGTGGATGCCTGGAATGCGCTCCCGAGAGAGGTGGTGGTGAGTAAAACTGTGACTGAGTTCAAAGAAGTGTGGGATGAACACAAAGGGTCTAGAATCAGAAAATAAGATTAAATATAGAACTAAGGTCAGTACTGGGCAGACTTGCACGGTTTGTGTCTGTATATGGCTGTTTGGTGGAGGATGGGCTGGGGAGGGCTTCAATGGCTGGGAGGGTGTAGATGGGCTGGAGTAAGTCTTAACAAAGATTTCGGCAGTTGGAACCCAAGCACAGTACAGGGTAAAGCCTTGGATTCTTGCACAGAAATAGCTAAGAAGAAAAAATTTAAAAATTTAAAATGAATTAGGTTGGGAAGACTGGATGGACCATTCGGGTCTTTATCTGCCGTCATCTACTATGTTACTATGTTAAAAGTCACAATCGAGCAGAGCATATGAATTTAGTAATAAGCCTGTTGTTAAAAATAATTACAAGTTTATACTAATACTGCATACGTCCATAAAAAAGATTAAATTGCAAATCAACAAGTCCATGATTGTGGGGAGGCAAAAAGGAAGCTGTAGAAATTCAAGGTCATAAAGATTGTCCGGTCATTAGTAGCAACAGTCAATAAGTCTTTGCTAGTAAGTCTTTAGGGTTTCTAGGCACTCATCATATTCCTTCTTAGGTAGCAAGGTCCTTCCAATGGGGCTCATCCATCATTTGGATTTCATACTGATGGAAAATCCTCAGCGATGATATCTCAAATATCTTTAGTAACTAGCATTAGTCCATAGGTGTGCAAATAAATCACTAATAGCAGAATTGCAACTATCATACCAAAAACATTTCATTCAAAAGACTCTCATGTAACAGTCTTCTGATATGGCAATTGTTTTATTGAAATGAACCACAATCAACAAGAAATAAATATATGTAATATATATCATTTAGTTTGTTTCCAGCTATGCATGAGTAATATTACTAACAAAATAGGTACAGCACTAAATATGCAAAAGAAATCAGAAATTAAAATTTATGTGCTTCAAATCAAATAAGTTAAGTCCTAATATATTAGCTGAACTATATCTGACAACCTAAAGGAATTATAGCTACAGTAGCATATGATATAAAAATATATCAAAACATAGCAAGGAATCTGACCTAAATAAAAAGAATGGCACTGCTATAAATTTAAAGTTATATTGAAACATATTAAAATAAAAGTAGGAGGAGCAGGGGAGAGCAAAGGGGTGGATGGCAGTGGCAGAGAGGGGTACAAATGGGAGGACTGAGATGCTAGCAGCAAAAGTGGAGAAGCATGAGAATAAGGGGGTGGGTCCACTACAGTGATCTCAATACAATCAGGTGGTATAGGAACTGAGGCTGAGGGGGAGACTGCGGGAGCAGGCAACATGGGAGAAAAAAGCAATATATCCAACTACAAACTCTATGATTAACAAAATAATGAGTCTAAAAATAAAACTAATAAGGCCTTTACTAACTAATGTAAGAAAAGAAAGAATACTTACAAAATGATAAAATGTGATCACAGAATAGATAAGGCGTGGCCCGGGACCACGGAAACAGCTTATCCACCAGTCAAAGCTGGTTGTATGTCAAGAAAACGGTTCACAGTTGGCTCAGGGCCCCTTTAGACAAAGCTAAATTCTCATCCCTGAGCACTAGTTCAGGGCACCTTTAGTCACAGCTAAATTAGTATCCCAGAAATCCAACAGGGCACCTTAAGTCATAGCTTAATTACCAGCCCAGAACTCCAGCACAGGGCACCTTAAGTCAAAGCTAAATTACCAGCCCTGGCTCACTACTTACAGAAAGCTTACTCTGTAAGGAAATCAATAAGTTTAAAAGGGAGAAAAACTGTTAGTAAAAGATATCTGTAAAAAAAAAGAAAAAGCAGAATAAAAACAGTTAACAAATGCAAGCGCAAGTTATTACCACTAGTTAAGGAAAGTCTTAAGCAAATAAGCCTTAAAGAATCCCAAATAAATGGGGTGGCTATCTGAAAAGCAGACATAGGCCTTCAACCCACAGTCCATGAAGCCTAAGGCTAGCATAATTCCCCATTTCACAGTCGGGAATGTCACCACTGAAAAGCCGCCTCTTTACTGCCTTTCAATACCACTTCATGGAAGCTCAATATGCTGGTTTAATTAATATATATTTATTTTATTAACAATCAATAACAATAACAGATTACAAGAACAAATCTTTACAGCATATGGAGCTGACAGATAGTATGCCTCAAGTGCTTGAGTATACCTGGATATCTGTCCTCCTTTCACAATCACCAAGGCTGTCTCATACAATTCTTGAAAGCCTGAGGCCACGTTGGCACATATATTGTTAATTTTTATTGGTCACTCACAAACGTCATTACATTTATCAGTTTATTAATTGGTCCACAATATCTATGTCATACCATACGCATGTCCTGTTTACCAGAATATCTACCTTTTTCCCGCATATGCCGTTTTAATCATCATGTCAGCAATTTCAAGCCATCAGCCAGTAAAAGCCTGCCCATCACAGGATATTCTTGCAAAATAATGTATTTTTATATTCTTGGTCAAGGCATGTTCTCATCATTCTTAGATTCACTTCCCTGACATTACTTCTGATAACCAGCCAACATGGTTTCTGCAAGGGGAGATCGTGCCTGACTAACTTATTGCACTTCTTTGAGGGAATTAATAAACAGATGGACAGAGGAGATCCCATACACATCATATACCTAGATTTCCAGAAAGCCTTTGACAAGGTGCCTCATGAACGTCTATTCCGGAAATGAAGAACCATGGGGTGGATGGAGACGTGCATAGATGGATCAGAAACTGGTTAGAGGGTAGGAAACAGAGGGTAGGGGTGAAGGGCCACTACTCGGACTGGAGGAAGGTCACGAGTGGTGTTCCGCAGGGCTCGGTGCTCGGGCCGCTGCTATTTAATATATTCATAAATGATCTAGAAACAGGGACTAAGTGTGAGATAATAAAATTTGCGGATGACACCAAACTATTTAATGGAGCTCGGACAAAGGAGGACTGCGAAGAATTGCAAAGGGACTTGGACAAACTAGGGGAATGGGCGATGAGATGGCAGATGAAGTTCAACATTGAGAAGTGTAAAGTATTGCATGTAGGAAGCAGAAACCCGAGGTACAATTACACGATGGGAGGGATGTTATTGAATGAGAGTACCCAAGAAAGGGACTTGGGAGTAATGGTGGACATGACAATGAAGCCGACGGCACAGTGTGCAGCGGCTGTTAAGAGAGCGAATAGAATGCTAGGTATAATTAAGAAGGGTATTACAACCAGGACAAAAGAAGTCATCCTGCCGTTGTATTGGGCGATGGTGCGCCCGCATCTGGAATACTGCATCCAATATTGTCACCGTACCTTAAGAAGGATATGGCGGTACTCGAGAGAGTTCAGAGGAGAGCGAGACGTCTGATTAAAGGGATGGAAAACTTTTCATACACTGAGAGATTGGAGAAACTGTGTCTCTTTTCCCTGGAGAAGAGGAGACTTAGAGGGGATATGATAGAGACTTACAAGATCATCAAGGGCATAGAGAAAGTAAAGAGGGACAGAGTCTTCAAACTTTCAAATAATAAAAGAACAAGAGGGCATTCAGAAAAATTGAAAGGGGATAGATTCAAAACAAATGCTAGGAAGTTCTTCTTTACCCAACGTGTGGTGGACACCTGGAATGCGCTTCCAGAGGATGTAATAGGGCATAGTACGGTATTGGGGTTTAAGAAAGGATTGGACAATTTCCTGCTGAAAAAGGGGATGGAAGGGTATAGATAGAGGATTACTACATAGGTCCTGGACCTGTTGGGCTGATGCGTGAGCACGATGGACCTCAGGTCTAACCCAGCGGAGGCATTGTTTATGTTCTTATGTGACACCAGTTGCCATGTAAAAGAATAAGTTTTGTTTCACTTGCTCATTTTTAGCATAAGTTTTGCTTGGCTTGCTAATTTCAGCAAGCATAGATAGTGCAAAGGCTTGACAGTTTTAGTCAGAGCATTCTCAGCCATCTTAGGCCTTTTAGTTGTGTTTATTGGCCTAATATGTTAGGGGATTTCAGGGGGGTGCTCTTCACCTCTAGTTTCAAAGAGGACTTAAACTTCTTCACCTGTACACCTGTACAGGACTTTCTCTCTCTCCCTTCTCAAGGTCACTCTTTAAAGTTGAAAGGGGATAGATTCCGTACAAATGTAAGGAAGTTCTTCTTCACCCAGAGAGTGGTGGAAAACTGGAACGCTCTCCTGGAGGCTATCATAGAGGAAAACACCCTCCATGGATTCAAGACAAAGTTAGACAAGTTGCTACTGAACAAGGACGTACGCTGGTAAGGCTAGTGTCAGTTAGGCACTGGTCTTTGACCAAAAGGGCTTCCGCGTGAGCGGACTGTTGGGCGCGATGGACCACTGATCTGACTCAGCAGTGGCATCTCTTATGTTCTAAAACAATATTTTACAGGTTTTTACCCCATCCTTCTGGTTCCGTATCCTGGTTTATCCAATTTTGGTTTTACAGTGGTGCCTCACACAACGAACTTAATTCGTTCCAGGAGCAAGTTTGTTATGCGAAAAGTTCGTTATGTGAAACGCGTTTTCCCATAACAATACATGTTAAAAAAAATTATTCGTTCTGCAGCATAAAATATGCTAAGATGACATAAAAAAAGATAAATTTGTCAAAATGGTGAAAATGGTGGTCTTGCTGAGGCCAAACTCTTTGACGAGGTCACACTGTTTTACCCCACATTCACTCCTTCTAATTATTTCCCGTTTCATTTCAACAGAAATCACCTTCCTGCTTTTTTTAGAAGCCATGATATATAAAAAATATTGAGTTTATCTTAAAAGGACGACTGTATACAGTGAGAGAGGGCAGAGTCTCAGCGGCAAAAACTGGGACTTAACTTTTCTTTTTTTTTTTTTTTTCTAGCATCGGGGAAGCGGCGAGAGTAGCTCCGCCCCCCCCAACGCATCAGCAGTAGGCGCCGGGCCCCTCCACAAAAGGAGGCGAGCCGACGGTCCGCCACTGCACAGGGAGCCAGGCGAAGGGCTGTGAGAGAGGGCAGTTAAGCGCAGTGACTAACGACTGCCTTCAGTGCCTGCGCGGAAGGATGCAATACATCGGCAGCTCGGGCGACTTCGTTGTGTGAAACGAAGTTCGCTGTATGAATCAAGACATGAAGTTCGTTGTGTGCAGCGTTCACTGTGCGAGGCGTTCGTTATGCGAGGCACCACTGTATATATATATCCTCTCATAAAACTTGCTCACCTGCTCTTGGATTAAGGACTTGTCTGACATTATGTTCTTTCTAACTAGCAACTCCGGAGCTAGGTAAGAAAGTGTAGTGGCTACATTTTTCCATGTTTGCCCATCTCACCAAAATACCTGTCTATTTTTAATAGGCTTCCCCCAGGCTCATTTAAGCCACAGTGCCACGTCTTCATCTTCTAATTTGTGAATCATCTTTCACTGATTCATGCCCAATTTTGAAGCATGAATACCATTCAAAACACCTTCTACTACTCATGACCTTAGAATTACAGGGTTCTAAGTGAAAATTTTCAGTATTTTTTTTTTAAGTTCAAATGTTTTATTAAGTTTTCAAGAAACAGTAAAAAACAGTAAACAACAAGATCAAGCTTGGAAAAAAGGCAATGCGATTTCTATATAATTTTCAGTATTTTTAACTCTGACTTCCGGGTTCTATCTGACATGTAGATTTTACAACACTCATGAGGATTTATTGCAACATAGCCATTCCTTCATTTCATAAATAAATCTGCACATGTCATTGAACACCAAATTGCCCCACAAACCTCAACTTCAAATTCCTGAGAATGACTTTCAGTACAGTTAGAACCATATAATTCTAAGGTCACAAACTTATGACATGTTTCTCATAAGCCACTTTCAACATTTAATATGTTTATGTAGTGGTCTTACCCAATTTAAAGCAGTAGTGCTCCTCATTTAGGTTGAATATGATGAAAAACAGTCAATCACAAAAACACACTCACAAAAATGGTCATAGCTTGGAGACAAAAACAGATATCAACAAATAGGAAAAAGAAGGTTGCTCATGAAGTTTAAAGCTTCTCAATGCCACCTAGCCTGTCTCATAAGAATTTCCTACTGGTGTGCAATTCAATATGTCCTGGAATATTTTGAACAGACCTTGTACAGTCCCTGTTGAGAAGGGAATGGGGACTTGTATACCACCTTTTTGTGGTTTTGGAATTTCAAAACCACAAAAAGGTGGTAAAGTCACAATGAGCAGTACTGGGGGGTGCTAGGGAGCCCAAACAAGATGACAGAGTAACTTCATAGCTCCCATAATCAGCTCTAATCAATTCAAATTTAATCTCGCTCCTCTTGATTAAATTAATATTTATACCCATGGAAAGATGCCTCAATTGAACCTGGCAAAATTGAAATTGGTCTCGGGCTAAATTCAGGGGTGAAATGCATAAAGAGGATTCTCCACCTCATGATAAGGATGATGGCAGAAAAGCTCAAATTGACAATATGACTGAAGTAACTGAAGAACTACAGCAAATAAAATCTATGCTTTCATAGAGTACTGGAGACATTAAAGAAAATAAAACAGAACTTTCACATCTTACAACAAAACTTTCAGCAGTTGATTTAAAGCTCAAAGTGCTTGAAAATAAACATCAAACTTTAGATGACATTGCTTCTCAGAAAGTCTTGCTGCATTCTGAAGCAACTTTGGAAGATCTCAGTAACAGAATCCAACATAACAACTTTAGGATTACTGGCTTCCCAGAGCAAACCAAAGCTTCAGATCCCATCAAGTTTTTTAAAAACTGGATCCCAAAGTTCTTAATATAACTTTTGACAAGCCATTTTAGATTCAACAGGCTCATTGGGAGTCAGCTTCTATATCTATTACTCTTCAATGACCATGTGCTGTTATGAATATTGTATACTTTCCACAAGTGACAGCCATTCTGTCGAAGATGAGAATACAGCACAAAATTAAGGGGCAAATGCATTCTATGTATACTTCACCTAATTATATCTAGGAAACACCTAAAAAACTGTGAGAATTTTCTTTCCTTGAGACAACAATTGGAGGCACTGAAGGCATGCTATGGGCTACCTGCTCGCATGAAAATTACCTACCAAAATTGTACAAAGATGTACACAGATCCCAAGTTGCTTCTTAAATTTGTGGAAGAACTAGAAAGTTAGGTTCATAACATCCTAACTGATTTGGAATGTGTCCTTATTTGAATGTTTACAGCTGAGCTGATAACTTGGGGTATAAGTACTGTTTCATTTTGCATTACAATTCTAAATTTATACAATGAAGTAGCTGGTTAATGTTATCATATCTCAGTTTGCTTGTCTACATTTGCTGGCTTGTGGGAAGCCTGATTTGACTCCCCATTGGTTTTGTCACCCTCAAATATAGCATTCATAGGAGGGTTTATTCTGGTAAGGGGCCACAGGGGTGTGGGTATGAGGTTGGAGAAGGGTTTGTGTTTTTCTTTTTTTTTCTTTCTCTTTTTTTGTAGGTATGTGTGAAGTTGGTGTATGAATAGGCATGTCATGAATGGATATTTCAGTCAGTTTAGGAATGCTTTAGAAGGTCAATATTTGCTCAGCTCTGATAGAACAGTAATCCTACAACTGCAAAAAACACATTCCAGTTTAATTCATTGCTCATTGAGAGGCTGGGATTGCTTTTCTATAAAGATAGCACTTTTTATTATTAAGGGAAAAACAGGGTGGATCAGATTCAAGGTTAAGATCCAAGCAATTAAGAAAGGTGATCAGAAGTAAGTATTACCTAAGGATATAGTTCAGCAATTTCAAGATTTTTATACTACCCACTACACCTCTAGAGTATTGCCTTCTAGTGGGGCTATTTTGACCTTTCTTCATACTGTTTCCCGCTACTTTTATGTAGAGTCAGCATGATGCACTTAATAGTCCTCTCCTGCATTCAGAAATTGCAGTGGCTATCAAACATTTAAAACCTAGGAAGGCTCCTGAAAATGATGGCTTCTCAGGAGACTTTTATAAAGCCTTTTCTGATATCCTAGCACCTAAATTGGTCACTTTGTACCAGACATTTTTAGATGGCAACTATAGTGCAGGTTCTTTTACAGAAGCCACAATGACTGCATTTCCAAAATTATGGAGAGATCCCCTTTACACCAAGAATGTGGTTTTATCTAAGGGCATATGTCTCGGATAATACATTACATTACATTACATTAGTGATTTCTATTCTGCCTTTACCTTGAGGTTCAAGGCGGATTACATAAGAATTGTTATGATATTAAGAAGTACATACTGATAAGATATTAAGAAGTACATACTGATACAATATTAAGAAGTACTTAAGGAATAGTTTGAACATTTTCTAATTTGCTAAGGAGTAGTTGGTAATGCTAAGGAGGAGTTGGTATTGCAAGAGGAGTTCAGAGCATTGTTGGTTAACATAAGTGCCTCTGTTGGGTCAGACCAGAGGTCGATCGTACCCAGAAGTCTGCTCGTGCAGTGGCCCAACAGGTCCAGGACCTGTGTAGTAGTCCTCTATCTATACCCCTTTATCCCCTTTTCCTTCAGAAAATTATCCAATCCCTTCTTGAACCCTAATACCGTACTCTGTCCTATCACATCCTCTGGAAGCTCATTCCAGGTGTCCACTACCCATTGGATGAAGAAAAACTTCCTAGCATTGGTTTTGAATCTGTCCCCTTTCAGCTTTTCTGAATGCCCTCTCGTTCTTGTAGTTTTTGAAAGTTTGAAGAATTTTTCCCTCTCCACTTTCTATATGCCCTTCATGATCTTGTAAGTCTCTATCTTATCCCCTCTAATTCTCCTCTTCTCCAGGGAAAAGAGCCCCAGTTTCTCCAGTCTCTCAGTGTATGAAAGGTTTTCCATACCTGTTATCAAACATGTCGCTCTCCTCTGAACCCTCTCAAGTATCGTCATATCCTTCCTAAGGATGGTGACCAATATTGGACGCAGTACTCCAGATGCGGATGCACCATCGCCCGATACAACGGCAAGATAACTTCTTTCATTCCGGTTGTAATACCCTTCTTGATTATACCTAGCATTCTATTCGCTCTCTAAGCAGCCGCTGCGCACTGTGCCGACGGCTTCATTGTCTTGTCCACTATTACCCCCAAGTCCTTTTCTTGGGTACTCACTAAATAACATCCCTCCCATTGTATAGCTGTACCTCAGGTTTCTGTTTCCCACATGCAATACTTTACATTTCTCTACATTGAAATTCATCTGCCATCTCGTCGCCCACTCCCCTAGCTTGTTCAGGTCCCTTTGTAATTCTTTGCAGTCCTCTTTAGTCCGAGTAGCACTAAATAATTCAGTGTTGTCTGCAAATTTTATTATTTCGCACTTCGTCCCTGTTTCTATATCATTTATAAATATATTGAATAGCAGCGGTCTGAGCACCGACCCCCTGCGAAACACCACTCGTGACCCTCCTCCAGTCTGAGCAGTGCCTTTCACTCCTACCCTCTGCTTCCTCCCCACCAACTAATTTCTGATCTTCTGTGTACGTCTCCTTCCACCCCATGGTTTTTCAGTTTCCGAAGTAGGCGTTCATGGGGTAACTTGTCAAAGGCTTTTTGGAAATCTAAATATACGATGTCTGTAGGGTCCCCTTTGTCCATCCGTTTGTTAATTCCTTTGAAAAAGTACAGTAAATTCATTAGGCATGATCTCCCCTTGCAGAAGCCATGTTGGCTTGTGATTAGAAGTTTATTTCTTTCAAAATGCTCATCGATGTTGTCTTTTATATGTGCTTCCGCTATTTTCTCCGGAACCAAGGTCAGACTCACCAGTCTGTAGTTCCCCGGGTCACCTCTCGATCCCTTTTTAAAGATGGGTGTAACATTGGCTATCTTCCAATCCTCCGGGATCACGCCTGTTTTAAGGATAGATTGCAAACTTGCTATAGTAGTTCCGCTATTTCATCCTTTAGTTCTTTCAGAACCCTTGGGTGGATTCCATCCGGGTCCAGCGATTTGTCAGTTTTTAATTTTTCTAACTGCCTGCGTACGTCTTCAAGGCTTATCTGTTTGGGCTCCTTTGAAGATTTGCTCAGGTTCCGGTATGTTCAAAATTTCCTCTTTTGTAAATACAGATGAAAAGAACATGTTTAGTCATAAGAACATAAGAAATGCCTTCACCGAATCAGACCCTTGGTCCATCCAGTCCGGTGACCCGCACACGCGGAGGCTTAACTAGGTGCTTCCTAATGAAGACCTTGGTGTTCCCAGATGACCTTGTTTACCTGTATCCCTCAATGTGATTTGCAAGGAGATGTGCATCCAACTTGCCCTTAAATCCTATAATGGAGGTCTCTGTCACAACCTCCTCTGGGAGAGCATTCCAAGTGTGAAACAGAACTTCCTGACGTTTGTCTTGGGCCTGTCGCCTCTCAATTTCAGTACATGACCTCTCGTCCGAGTCACATTTGACAACGTGAATAACGATGCATCTTGCTGGATTTTATCAAATCCTTTTAGTATTTTAAAAGTCTCTATCATATCTCCACGCATTCTTCTCTTCTCAAGGGTGAACAAGCTCAGTTTCTGAGGCGTTCTTTGTAGCTCAAATTTCCCATACCTTTTACTAGCTTTGTGGCTCACCTCTGCACCCTCTCCAGCAGAGTTATATCCTTTTTTAGGTAGGGAGACCAGTGTTGGATACAATACTCCAGGTGTGGCTTGACCATTGCTCTGTAAAGCAGCATTATGACGTTAGCCGATCTACTTGTGATTCCCTTCCTAATCATGCCCAACATCCTGTTCTCTTTCTTTGCAGCCACCGCACATTGTGCCAACAGTTTCAGGGTCCGGTCTATCAGTACCCCCAGGTCTCTTTCCTGTTCGCTCTTGCTCAATGTCACACCTAACATTTTATATTCATGTTCCTTGTTTTTCATGCCTAGGTACATTACTTTGCATTTTTCTATATTGAACTTCATCTGCCACTTTTCCGCCCATTTCTCTAGCTGGTTCAAATCTCTCTGGAGTTCTTCGCTATCCATTTGTGATCCAACTGACTGACATATTTTTGTGTCATTTGCGAACTTGATTATATTACTCGTTGTTTCCTCTTCCAGGTCATTTATAAATATATTGAATAAGATTGTCCCAAGGACCGAGCCCTGGGGCACACCGCTTGTCACCTTTTCCCAGTCTGAGAACTTCCCATTTATGCTTACCCTCTGCAATCTGCTCTCCAGCCAATTGGCTATCCATCTTAGTATATCCCCTTCAATTCCACGGCTTTGTAGTTTCTTCAGAAGCTTAGCGTTTGGAACCTTGTCGAATGCCTTTTGGAAGTCCAAGTATATTATATCCACTGGGTGTCCGCTATCGATATGTTTGTTCACCACTTCTTTCTCCTCCTTCACTACTCCCTTCCTGTCTCTGTCATTCGGCGGTCTCACCTCCTCCCTAGCCGGCTGCTTCCCTTTAACATATCTAAAGAACGGTTTGAAATTTCATGCTTCCTTGGCTAGCCTTTCTTCATATTCTCTTTTGGCTTTTCTAACCAAATGGTGACATTCTTTTTGATACTTCCTGTGCTCTTTCCAGTTCTCCTCAGTCTTGCCCTTTTTCCATTTCCTGAATGAATTCTTCTTATCTGCTATCGCTTTCTTCACTTCTTTGGTTATTCATGCCGGGTCTTTTGTTTGATTCTTTTTGCACCCTTTTCTGAATCTTGGTAGATGTAGATTTTGCGCCTCGATCACCGTGCCCATGAATAAAGACCAGGCTTGCTTTACAGCCTGCCATTTTTTTGAGGTGTTCCTAAGTTTCTTCTTTACCATTACACTAATCGCTTTATAGTTTCTTTTCTTGAAGTTAAAAGTTGTCGCTATAGTTCTCTTTCCCTTCCGTATTCCTACTTCAACTTTGAACGGTCCCACTACTTCCACTTCCTTCACAGATCCTCTTAGCCTATTTAGGATTAGATCCAGAGTGTTATATTGGTTTTATATATTTTTTGAAGAGTAGGGTTTTTATTTCTTTTTTGAAGGTTTTATAGTCTGTGGTCGAAGTCAGCAGATTGGTGAGTTGTCAGTCCAGTTTTGCTGCTCTGATGCCCAGTAGGTTGTCATACATTTTTCTGCATTTGACATTTTTGGTTGGTGGGTGTGTGAATATTTTGTGTTTGTTTAAGTTCGAATGAGTTAGTCGATTGTTCCAGTAGGTAGGGCTGTTTCCATTTATAGCTTTGATTAGTAGGCAATGGAATTTGAAATGCACTCTGGCTTGTATTGGGAGCCAGTGTGAGTCATGGTATGCCTCTGTGATGTGTTTTGTCATTTATAAGAATTGGTGCAAAAAATCAATCCTCTGTGTCATGACATTTGATGCAGAAAAAAGCATTTCATTTAGTAGAATGGAAATTTAATTTTGAAACATTATTTTGGTTTGGCTTGGGAAATAATTTTATATCCATATTTGATATTCTTTATTACTGAACTCTTGCAAAGTTCTTGTTGAAGGCCACTATTCCCCTGCCTTTCCATTGACTAGAGGGATGAGGCAAGGGTGCCCACTTTCCCCTTAACTTTATGATTTGGTGTTAGAATCTCTGCTACTTACAATTCAAAACATTGCAGCTGTTAAAGGAATCTTTATAGAAAATACTACTGTAAAATTAGCTGCCTTTGCTGATGATGTCTTGCTATATTTGCAGGATCCTCTAACTTCCATTCCAGAGGGTATCCATCTCCTACGTCACTATGGTTCTCTCATGTCCCAATTTGGACAAAATGGAGGTCATGTCTCTTTACTATAGGCATAGTTGATATGTTTGCACTTCAGTGGTGTCCTCAATAACTTAAATATTTAGGTGTTCATTTTAGGCCTACTATTTAAGCTGTGGTGAACCTTAATGAGTCATTCCTTCAACAGAAAGTTAAAGAGTTGTGCAATACTTTTTCTCCATTATGGCTCTCATAGTTATTGTACCCTAAATTCTATGTGTTACAGATGCTGCCTATCATATTTTCCCCAAATATGTTTAAAACACTTGATGCTTTAATTGGCACCTTTTTGTGGAAATCTAAACCCCCTTGATTTCCATTATGTACACTTCAATGACCTCAATGTTTTGGTGGTATGGGGTTTCCGAATTTTCAGAGATTTGCTTCTACTGCCATTCTGTGGACCACATGTTGGTGTTTTCAAACTGATCCCTTTCCTAGGATCCTCTTTGATTTAAAATTGAGTGATCTCTAGTTTAGCCTTTATCCTTAGTTCAATTGGTAGGTGCTCCTTCACTTTCTATCACACAAATATGACCCATCTTGAAGATCATTGTGAATACACTACATGGTTTTGATAAAACCTTTTCAATTTTGTTTCACGCTATGGCATATATTTACTTAAAGACACAAGTATATAGATATATGCATCTTAAGTGTTGTATAAACAAATCCTACCCATGTAGACATCTTTCCTTGGTAGAGCAAGAACCCAAGATTTTTAATATGTTACTGCCGGCTTGCATACTCAGCATGTATTATCAAAATAGTATCATCATCTTACCCTGTCTCACTATACTTCCCCTCTTTCAGTTCAATCTATCTGGGAGGCTGAGCTCAAAGTTACTCTACCACATGTTCAATAGCTGAATTTTTTGAATCATAGAAAGAAATCTGTCTACTTCGCACCAATCCAACAAAATTTAATTATATAAGTCATTAGATAACATGGACTGCTTTAAAGACTTATAAAGTGTGTAAGAATGCTAATATCTCAGCACAATGCTAGAAGTTTCCATAATGTAAGTACTTTGCAACAAATGATATATGTGGTATTACAAATGATATTAAACATAAAATAAGCATATGCTGTTTCATTGCCCCTGCTTATCTTCTTGCTGGTCTGCTGTGTGAGAGACAATTGCTCATTATACTTCCTGTCCTTCTTCTTCCACCTTTGCATTAATAATTCTGAGATCTGCAGTGTTACCAGATGCTATGTTGAACTCTCAAAATAAGTTCATTGATATACTGATTGCTCTAGCAATAAAAGTAGCTTTTCAGCATTGGAAAGATATTTATATTACAACATATGCCCATTGGTGGAACTATATACATCTTGTTGCTAAATATGAATTTTATTGAGTAGATCACAATCACAGACTGAGTAAATATAAGCACTTTTGGTCTCCACTTCTTTATTTTACCTGTACTGATACTCAGTTCTCCCCTTACTCTTTTCATTCATGTATTGCTGATATCCTGTTTATATGTTATATATTTGTGTATTATACTATTGAAGCTTGGAAAATCAATAAAGAATTTTTTTTTAAAGATGGACTTGGGGAATTCCACTGGTTATTCTGAGGATTAGCAGCATAAAATCTATTTTACTCTTTTGGGATCTCTCAAAATATATGTGACCTGGGTTGACCACTGATGGAAACAGGATACTAAGCTTTGTAGACCCCCAGACTCTCCTAGTATTGCAACCCTTTTGTTCTTATGATATTATGATGATTGAAAAATAAAATTGAAAGAATATGAGAATGATAAAGCTTTCAAATGAGGGTTCACCACACAATATAAGCAGTTTAAAGTACCATGGACTGTACAAGGTCTGTTCAGGATGGTTTGAATTGTACACCAACAAGAAGCTCTTCTGAAACATGCTAGATGGTATTGTGAAGCTTCAAACCTTATGAATAACCTCCTTTTTCCTGTTTGTTGATAACAGTTTTTATCTCAAAGCTACAGCAGTTTTTGTGAAAGTGTTTTCTTGTGATTGACTATTTTTCATCATATTCAACTCAATGAGCAGTGCTACAGAATGACGTTCTGTTTTGAATTGGTCACATGAATTAATCCACTGTAGAAAAATTTGAAGGTCTGTGGGGGTACCCACCCAGATGGCAAAGAGGTCGTCGATATAGCGCTTCCAACAAATGATGTGGGTATAGTGATGCGAAGAATACAGGAACTGCTGTTCAAAACTGGCAACATACACACAGGCTATAGAAGGTGCCATTTTGGCACCCATGGCTGTGCCTTTTACTTGTACAAAAAAGTCTGCCCAAACTGAAAATAGTTATTATTGAGGGCTATTTGCACTAGTTGGATGAGAAGCCTTTTCTTATTTTCAGACAAATCCTTGGATTGCAAATGGGTTTCTATGACAGCAATGGCTGCTGTCTGAGGAATGTTAGTGTACAACGCTGCTATGTCCAGTGTTAATAATGTGACATGTGTAGGAACATCATGTATCTGATCTAGAAAAAGGATCATGTCATTTGAATCTTTGACGTAAGATTTAATTTTTGGAACCTCATGTTTTAAATAAAAATCAACAAACTCAGAAATGGGTTCTAAAACTGAACCTATACCTGAGTCTATGGGTCTTCCTGGGGGATTTCGAGAAATTTATGGATCTTGAGAACCATATAGATGATTGGAATTCTGGGGTTCTTCCTGGTAAGAAATTTAAACTCATGATCGGATATGGAACCTGTTTCAAGAGCATGGATTAAAAGGTCAGAGATTTTGTCCACTAGAGCAGAGGGGGGGGGGGGGTCATTATCTAAACGCTGATAATATGTAATATCTGATAATTGACGGTAAACTTCTTGAAGATATTTATCAGTGTCTAATATAACAACCCCCCCACTTTTATCTGCTGGGCAGATGGTGATAGAGGAGTCTTGTGCTAAACTGGTGATAGCTAGTCTCTGATGGTGAGTAAGATTGGAATGAGATCTCAAATGTAGGGATTCCTTATGGCAAATGTCTCTTTCCACCAGTTGTTGAAAAACTTTAATATGAGAGTCAGTGGGACTTGAGGGACACCAAGAAGATGGTGTCCTTAAAGCATTTGTGGAAAGGGTTGCCGTATCTTTGATAAAAAGCCGCAACTTGCATCTCCTCAAGAATTTGTATAGTGAAATTCGGGTGTCATTGGTATCATAAAAAGTGGTAGGAACAAAGGATAACCCTTTGCTCAAAACAGAAAACTCCGTGTCAGATAATGGTCTTATGGAAAGATTGAAGACATTTGTCACGGTTTCTGAACTCTGTTCCTCGTTGTTCTGGAGTTGGTAACCTTGGGGCCCGTGGCTAAAAAAGCCTTATTTTGTGGTCTAGTGTAAGGGCTAGGGGTGGAGACAGTCTTTTTTCCGGTGTATTTGTCATCTTCTGATGTGTCGCTAGATGTTTGTGTATATGCTGGTTGTTTGTATCACCTGTTGGGTCTGGATTTGTCCATCCACGCATAAACATAGCTTTTAGCGTAATCAGTAGCATCACGTTGTAATTTTTTGACTTTTGTCTTTCTTAGTTCAGTTTTGAAATCCTCCATCTTCTGATTGAAATCCTGCAATTGAGTGATAAACGAATCTACTGGAAGAGAGGATTCAATGTTCTGTAAATGCATGTGATACTCTTGTTTATACTGTTCCATTTCTATTTTAGTAGTTTCTATAATAAGAAGCATCAGATCCAATGAACATTTATTAAGTACCACATTCCATCTGTCTAAAAATTTGGAATTGTTCAGAAATAAACGAGGCCTCTAGGGATCCGTTTAAGTTTGCAATATTCGGCCAATGTGGCTGCATGTAGTTCTGCTCTAACAATCCTTTTTTGAGTGATCTCTAATTGGTCCCAGTCTGTGGGTATAATGTTTTCTGTGCCGGGTGGAAATAACTGAAACGCTGACAGAAGGTCAGAAGCTTGCTGATCACAATATGACAATAAAGTATCCCAGCCTGTGGAAGCCATGACTATGCCTCACCAAATTAAATTGCAGACTAAGTCAAATGTGCTGGGTGGAGAGGACTTACTAAATAGTTGAAGGATAGAGAGGTCAAAATTGTGGACTAACAATACTGTAAATAAGACTTCTCAATATATATGGAACTGAAAGTATAAATATATAAATTGCATCTATACATTCTTCACATACACTCAGAAAATGTGTGATCCGACCAAGAGCCTAGACTCCTATAGCCGAACACACTGTCCCATCACAGTGTATGGTTTTAGTATAAAAATGCTGGCTAAGGCAAAATGCTCTTTGTGTAATAATAATAAAGATTTTCAGTGGCAAGAAAAATAAATTCACTTAACTTAAAGAGTTGTTACAGGTCCCGACATGGACCATGTTTCGAGGGTCTTTTGCAAGGAACCCAAGAAAAGAGAGGTTTTAGACTTCAAATGCCATGGAAAAACATGTGATTCAGACGAGATAAATTTTTCTGGTGACAAAAACATAAAGAACAAGTCTTAAAAGCTAATTCAACTCATTATTATGACATAAATCTTGTAATAAATGCTAAAAAGGCTGCACAAAAGGAGGGTACTTGCCATATAATGGAGGAACTCTT
Source organism: Geotrypetes seraphini (assembly GCF_902459505.1). Lineage (NCBI taxonomy): Eukaryota > Metazoa > Chordata > Amphibia > Gymnophiona > Dermophiidae > Geotrypetes > Geotrypetes seraphini. Next base: position 99,375,583 of record NC_047095.1, on the reverse strand, counting down.
CCAAACTATCATACGTGACCGGCTGAAAGCTACCGATTAAAATACAAAACTGAAAGGAAATGACATAGCCCTGATGGAACTGGGCTGCACAAGTCAGCTGAGCTGGATGACTCATCTAATAAATTATTCATAAAGAAGCAAAAAAGCCAGTAGAAAAAGAGGTAAGTATCAGGTTTCAGTTATATAAAAGTTTCTGTGTAGTAAATAAAAGAAAAAAGTATGCTGACTGGAAAAGATACTTCAAAAGCAGTGATAATGAGAATCAAGAATATAAAAATACAAAAGCACAAAACAAAATCTCAAAAAACAAGAAACAAAAGCCAAAAACAAAAGAGATGCTGCCATTCGATTTCACTGTTGAGACCGCCCGGATGCAACGTATTGAGTTTAAGAATGTGACATTGTTCCTTGACCCATAATATCAAACGTATCATCAAAACGCGTTGGAATATCATGCAATACCATCCAGAATTTCAAGACCCTCCCAGGTTTGCGTTCTCTAAGAGTCCCAATTTGAAACATCAACTGGTCCACTCTCAGTATATTCCCACAGTACCTTCTTCTTCACATACTGGACATCGCCCTTGTGGCCTTTGTAAGTTTTGTCAGCACAATGCCCTTCTGTCTGAGTTTGCACTTCCCAACTGGGTCAAAAAGAAAGCTCACTACATGTCAACTGACTGTGATACTCGTGGCGTTGTCTATATCATCCAATGCCCCTGTTCACTCATCTATATAGGACAAACATCCCGCAACATCAAGCTGAGGATTACCGTACAGAACATTTGAGCAAAATACGCACTAATAAGCTGGAAGCACCCCTGGTACAACATTGGTTGGACCAACAACATTCTATTAAAGATTTGTGTTTCTCAGTTGTGGAAGCTCCTTCATTTTCAAGAGGGGGCGATCCCTCCCGTATATTATGGGTTAAGGAACAACGTCTCATTCTTAAACTCAATACCTTGCACCCGGGCGGTCTCAACAGTGAAATCGAATGGCAAGCATTTCTGTAATCACACTCTTTTGTTTTTGGTTTTTGTTTCTTGTTTTTGGTTTTTGTTTTTTGAGATTTTGTTTTCTGCTTTTGTGTTTTTGTATTCTTGATTTTCATGATCACTGCTTTTGAAGTATCTTTTCCAGTCAGCATACTTCTTTTTTAATTTACTATACAGAAACTTTTATATAACTGAAACCTGCTTTTGAAGTATCTTTTCCAGTCAGCATACTTTTTTTCTTTTATTTACTATACAGAAACTTTTATATAACTGAAACCTGATACTTACCTCTTTTTCTACCGGCTTTTTTGCTTCTTTATGAATAATTTATTAGATGAGTAATCCAGCTCAGCTGACTTGTGCAGCCCAGTTCCATCAGGGCTACGTCATTTCCTTTCAGTTTTGTATTTTAATCGGTAGCTTTCAGCCAGTCACGTATGAAAGTTTGGAAGAGTTCCTCCATTATATGGCAAGTACCCTCCTTTTTTTCAGCCTTTTTAGCATTTATTACAAGATTTATGTCATAATAATGAGTTGAATTAGCTTTTAAGACTTGTTCTTTATGTTTTTGTCACCAGAAAAATTTATCTCGTCTGAATCACATGTTTTTCCTTGGCATTTGAAGTCTAAAACCTCTCTTTTCTTGGGTTCCTTGCAAAAGACCCTCGAAACATGGTCCATGTCGGGACCTGTAACAACTCTTTAAGTCAGGGGTGTCCAATGTCGGTCCTTGAGGGCCGCAATCCAGTCGGGTTTTTAGGATTTCCCCAATGAATATGCATTGAAAGCAGTGCATGTATATAGATCTCATGCATATTTATTGGGGAAATCCTGAAAACCTGACTGGATTGCGGCCCTCGAGGACCGACATTGGACACCTCTGCTTTAAGTTAAGTGAATTTATTTTTCTTGCCACTGAAAATCAAAGAGCATTTTGCCTTAGCCAGCTTTTTTTATACTAAAGCCATACACTGTGATGGGACAGTGTGTTCGGCTATAGGAGTCTAGGCTCTTGGTCTGATCACACATTTTCTGAGTGTATGTGAAGAATATATAGATGAAATTTATATATTTATACTTTCAGTTCCATATATATTGAGAAGTCTTATTTACAGTATTGTTAGTCCACAATTTTGACCTCTCTATCCTTCAACTATTTTGTAAGTCCTCTCCACCCAGCACATTTGAGTTAATTAGAGAATGACACGGTGACAAAATTCATCACTGTTCCCGTCCCCGCGGATAACAGCGGGAAATAATCCCATGTCATTTTCTAGTGTCTATTTCAACCTCGGTCCTTCTACACCAGCATTCTTCAAAGCAAAGCTTGCGGGTCAGTGGTTGAGGCCATTCATACTCTGATTCTTCCCTCTCTCCTTAAAGAATGACATGAAGATGGTTTCCCGCGGTTATCTGCGGGGACGGGAACGGTGATGAATTTTGTCACCGTGTCATTCTCTATTGTTAATCTTACCCCATATTGAACTCCAAAACTTAAGTATCAAAGGACAATAGAACAACAGATTATCTAGTGTTCCAATGTCTAGATGACAGTGCCAGCATCTATTAAATTTAGAACAGTCTAACTTTTGTAACCTAACTGGGGTCCAAAATGATCTATGTAACAAGAAAAAACATATTTGTCTCATAGATGCTGACACTGTACATCTCATCCTCCAAGTCTAAATATGTGGCCATCGAGACACAGAAATATACTGCTTTATTTCAATGCTCCAAATGTCTCTGAGACTAGATTTTGTTTTTTTCTTTAAGAAATCAGATATTAATTAATAATGGCTAATGAACTTTTATTTTAGGAAATTATTCAAACTTTTTAAAAAAAATCACCTCGTTCTCTGGCAACAAATTCCAGAGTTTAATTACATGTTGAGTGAATAAATGTTTTATCCACTTTGCTTTAAATCAACTACTTAATAGCTTCATTTAATGTCCACTAGTCCTAGTGAAGATCAAAATAGAGTTTTAAATTTAGCCCTGTAAAGTACTGGTAGACAATGTAGCTTTTTCAAGAAGGTTGCAATGTGGTCATGCTGCTTTCACTCTGAATTCTGAATTAGTTGCAACTGATTCAAACTCTTTTTGTTTAGACCAACGCATAGCATTACACTAGTCTAGTCATGATGCTATCATGGTATGGACAACTCAGTTGGCAAAGTTGATACAGATTATTTTTAAAGGTTGTTTGAATTTGCAAAATCAGATTGAGCAATGAGTCTAAGAGTATCCCAAGGTTCCTTTCCTGTCATTTTATGGTGAGTCTCAAACACAAACTGGTGCACAAAATATCGTGTCAATTAACAAAACTTAACTTAGACTAGCCACCAGGGAGATAGGCTTTAAAACAAGCCGTAGCGCATAAATTCCTCAGAATGCCACACGAATTTGACGTATGGTAGCTATCCTCATCGGAATCTTTGTGATATGCGATTTTTTCATAATATATTATTTTCTTTTTATATATAATTGTAAAGTGCTTATGCTTAATGTTATAGTAGCAAATATATTTTTTACTTAGCTTTTTCTAAACAAACTGGGTCTGGCTCAATCCCCTATTGATTGAGCCCTGGGGATTGAGCCAGACCCAGTTTGTTTAGAAAAAGCTAAGTAAAAAATATATTTGCTACTATAACATTAAGCATAAGCACTTTACAATTATATATAAAAAGAAAATAATATATTATGAAAAAATCGCATATCACAAAGATTCCGATGAGGATAGCTACCATACGTCAAATTCGTGTGGCATTCTGAGGAATTTATGCGCTACGGCTTGTTTTAAAGCCTATCTCCCTGGTGGCTAGTCTAAGTTAAATTTTATGGTGAGGTCATACGTACCCAAATAAATTTTGAAGTCAGATGTTAGGAACCCAAAGAAGCTCTGGTTTTTGTGGGTTCAGGTGGAGTTTGTTGTTGTTTTCCCATTCCTGATTTGTGGTTAGACAGGCAATCAGTTTACTCATAACTAATCTAATCTAATCCTTAGGTTTGTATACTGCATCTTCTCCATGTTCGTGGGTAGATCTCATTCAATGGGTAAGAGAAGTTGCATGTCATTGGCATGGATATAGAATTTTGAGACCATTGACTGAAGCAGTTTAGCCAGAGACTTCAGGTGGATATTAAATAATATGGGAGAGAGTGTGGACCCTTGTGTCACCGCACAGTTCACTGCCCAAGGTAATGATGTACAGTTGCGGAAGAAAACTGATTGTTGTCTCTTTGAGAAATAGGTTATGAGCCATGTACTGTAAGATCTGTGCCACAAATACCTTTTACTGCCAGTTTTGTAAGCATAAGAGCATAAGAATTGCCACTGGTGGGTCAGACCAGTGGTCCATCATGCCCAGAGTCCACTCACGTGGCAGCCCTCTGGTAAAAGACCAGTGCCCTAACTGACTAGCCTTACCTGCGTACGTTCTGGTTCAGCAGGAACTTGTCTAACTTTGTCTTGAATCCCTGGAGGGTGTTTTTCCCTATGACAAACTCTGGAAGAGTGTTCCAGTTTAACACCACTCTCTGGGTGAAGAAAGACTTCCTTACATTCATACGAAATCTATCCCCTTTTAACTTTAGAGAGTGCCCTCTCGTTCTCCCTAACTTGGAGAGGGTGAACAACCTGCCCTTATCTACTAAGTCTATTGCCTTCAGTACCTTAAATGTTTCGATCATATCCCCTCTCAATGTCCTCTGTTTGTAGGAGAAGAGGCCCAGTTTCTCTAATCTTTTGCTATACGGCAGCTTCTCCAACCCCTTAACCATCTTAGTCACTCTTCCCTGACCTTTTCAAGTAGTACCGTGTCCTTCTTCATGTATGGCAACCAGTGCTGGATACAGTACTCCAGGTGAGGGTGCACCATGGTCCAGTACAGCAGTATGATAAACTTCTCTGATCTGTTCATGATCCCCTTCTTTATCATTCCTAGCATTCATGCAGAACCCTTGTTAAACACCTTATGAAAGTCCAGATATACAAGGTCTACTGGGTTGCCCTTGTCTATCTGCCTGTTTACTCCCTCAAAGAAGTGCAGCAAGTTTGTCAAACAAAATCTGCCTTTGCTGAAACCATGCTGGCTGGTCCTCATCAGACCATATCCATCAAGGTGATCAATGATACTGTCCTTTATCAGCACCTCTACCATATTTCCCAGTACCGAGGTCAGACTCACTGGTCTGTAGTTTCTCATGTCTCCCCTTGAACCTTTCTTGAAGATCAGCATAACATTCACCACCTTCTAGCCTCTGGAATCTTTCCTGATTTTATCGACAGATTGTCTATTAGTTGAAGCAGTCCAGCTATGGTCCCTTTCAGTTCCTTGATGATGCTCATATGGATGCCATCTGGTCCCGGAGATTTATCGCTCTTAAGCCTATAAATCTGCCTGCATACCTCTTCTAAACTGACCGTTAACCCTGTCAGTTTCCCATTTTCACTTCCAGCATATAACCTGATGGGTTCTGGTATGCTGTGCATATCCTCTTCGGCAAATACAGATGCAAAAAATGTGTTCAGTCTGTTGGCGATTGCTTTGTCCTCCTTTAGCACTTCCTTTATTCCTTGGTCATCCAATGGTCCCACGGGTCATTTCCTTTTAATATACCAAAAGAACGGTTTGAAGTTTTTCACCTCTTTGGCTAATTTCCTGTAATGGTCCTTGTGTAGATTATCAAGAGGGGACACAAGAACTATCTCTGTTCTGTACCCAGGCTGAAGCCAGATTGACATCCTGGTCTAGATAATTACATTTAGTTAACCAGTTATTGAGTTGAATGCAAACTGTCCATTCTATAAGTTTTGTCAGGAAAGGCATGTTAGGGAGCTATTTATCTGCACCATATATCATTTTTTGTGTTGTTTTCTGCTCCCCTTCACCAAGCAAAGAGTTAACAGTTTAATTGTCCCCTTCAATGAGACCTAAATTCACTTGTATTATTTTTGCAGGAGAGGGATTTAGAGGGAAGGTTTTAGGCCATAGGCCTTTCAGGGGGATTTCAATAGCTTCCTCTGTGACTTGGTTGAATGAGTCCCAGATGATTTGGCATCTTTCTTTTCCATTTCTAAACCTGATTTGCTTTCTTAGCTGCCACCACACACTGAGCTGTGGGTTTCAATATATCCTCACATAGCAATAGTTCAGGTTCTTCTTTCCCACATACATCACTTTACACTTGATCACATTTAACATCATCTACCCATGCACTAATCTGTTTTTAAGAGAAAGGAGCCTTGAAAAGTAAACCAAGTGATGCAACCAGTAGGAAGAAATATCAGCCCATCTTCAAATTTACTGTTTCCCCTTGAAATGTTCCTATTTCCCTTTACTTCAAGTTTTAGAGCAAATAAATATGCATACTTTTTTAATGACTGGATTGAAGAATACATATAGCTTATCAAATGTGATGACTGTTCCCAACTTTGTCTGTATTCTTCCAGAGGCTCCAATGAAAAGCCAAAACCATTTAATGATGGCTTGATTAATTTGTAAAGCAATACGACACTAAAATCATTCAAGATTCAAATACATTTATGTACCACCCTCTTAGGTGTGTTCATAGATTTGTAGGGGAGGGGAGGAGGTAGAGAGTTAGCCTGATGTGAGGCTGTCTATATGTAAATGACTAAATCTCCCCAAAGGGGGAGCATGCAATACCAGGTATAGTATACATCCCTTTATAAAATGATCATCATGGAGAGTAATTTTATAAAGGAGAAAGTGACACCTCCTGCAAGCTAGGTGCTATTAAATCCTATGACCTATGTGACATAAACTGTTCTCTCAGAGTGATGTAAAAGGATTATATATTCATTATTTTATATTATCATGATAGGTCAGCTACAGCTCACAGAATCTTTATATGAGTGACCCTGTTCAGTATCCTTATTTTTACCGGACTGTCCCCAATGAGTTGCATCTCTCTATTGGGATAGGCAAGCTACTGAAGTATTTTGGCTGGAAATGGGTCAGTATCTTTTCAAACGATGATGAAAGCAGTATGAGAGCTATCCAGATCTTGAAAGAAGGGATTGAACAGAATGGTGGCTGCATTGCATTACATCAAACCTTTCCTCACCAGAGAAGAATCAAAAATTTTGAATTACAAAAAATTGTTAGAGCAAGTAAAAAATCATCTACTGTGAACATTTACTACTTTAATAAAAATGCTGTATTTTCACTAGATAATGTACTGGATCTTCAAACAAATATGAAAAGTGGTCAGGTTTTTATCACCATAGCTGAGGTAGAAATAATAAAAAAAAATCAAAAACACTTTCAAATAAGCAACAAGTTCTTTATATTCAAACCATATAAGAAAGTTATGCCAAATTTTTTAAAATTTATCCGTGAGATGAAACCTATCAGGCTGAGAAGTGATTACCAAGCTAAAGATTGGTGGAATGTCCTGTGTGACAGCAGTTGCCCAAATCATATCAAAAGAGACTGCAACTCTAAAGTTAAGACTGAGGGCGAAGGTCACTGTTTCAACACACACTTTGGGAGCAGCTACAGTGTGTACAATGCTGTGTATGTCGTGGCACACGCACTACATAATATGATCATGTCAGGCTCAGGAAATGGCACCACATGGATTAGAGAAAATAGGGAACTTTTATATTCTTTGCCATGGAAGGTAAAGACCTGAATTATGCATTTACATCTTCCAACTCTTATCAACAGTTTCAACAGGCTTTAAAAATGCATCTTTTAATAAAATCTTTTGTAAGTTAGATCTTTGTTGCAGTATTCACCTGTATTCTTTGGGCTCCTTTTACTATGCTCTGCTAGCGATTTTAGTGCATGTTTAGCGTGTGCTACAATGCTGCATGCGCTAGATGCTAATGCCTCCATAGGGCTGGCGTTAGTTTTTCCACATTGCGCAGGGGTTAGTGCACGCTAATCTTCAGCGCATGCTAAAAACACTACAGCAGCTTAGTAAAAGGAGCCCTTTATCTTTTGTGAACCGCATGGAACTTAGTGGTATTAGCAGCATAGAAGTGAGTTTTATGTTTATGTTTAGCATTTGTTACAGGAACTCTTTATTCAATGAAAACGAGTGGCACACTTTGGCACAGTGAGAAGGGAGCTTTCACAGGGGCATTGAGGGTGACCCTTCATTCTTAAACACCCTCTTCCCTCCATTATTTTGATACATACACTCAACAATCATGATCAACCAACCACAAATATTCAAAGCAATTTAAATGACCAGGAAAAGTTCATATTCATTTAAATTACTTGTGTGGTGCTATCAAAGGATATTCAGTGCTTAAATAAATTTAAACCCCACGTTGGGATGGGGACTTTATCTGGAATATACACAAGATAGCAACATGACCTGAGAGCCCCTGCACACCTGAGAAAATCATGGAATATATCCCCCTCAAGCAAGCAAATCTTGGTGATAATTTGCATTAATTTAGGAGTGGAATTTGTGCTTAAATTTTACATGAGTCCAAAAAGTAGGTATGGAAAGGGGAGATTTATGGGTAGGTCAGGGATGTGGCACGCTTTATTTAGATGGTATAAATGGCCACACCTAACGATAGCTGTGGCTCCCAATTCAATTAATAGAAAATGGAGTCTCAAAAGTATTCTGTCTCTATTTGTAGTTTCTGTAGAGATCTTTTTTCTAGCTTGAGTTCATCTTGACTCTAAGAACCATTTATAGAATAACTCTCAGCAATGATTTTTTAAGCGCCAGTTATTGAATCCTGTACTTTATGTGTAAAATAAACATCCTATCAAAAATAGCCCTCTAAGTCCAACTTTGGACTTTTCCTGTAAAACATCAAAAGTTGGAAACATAAGAACAGCCATTTTTGAAAGCTGGGCTGCTAGACATCCAATATTTTTTTTTAATTCATGTATTTGGACATCTAAGTCACCAGGATGACCAAATGGATGCTTTTGTGGTTAAAGAAATAAGGTATACAAGTTGGAAATTTCTAAATTTACTCTATTTGGACATGGGAGGGGCTACCATTATAATGGACTAGCCACACACACATTGCAACAGAGAAGTGAGGCTTCTTAGAAGGAACTACTGTGAACTTCACATAAAGAGTGTCACATATACATCTCACCGTAACCCCCTTGTAATTTATGATAGGCCCCCTAAACTCTCCTCAAATCAATTATACCCACCTGTCTATAAGACCTTTTTGCTGCAGGTGATACCTCTATGGCATTAGTATAGTAGGGTTTTGGTGGGTTTTTGTGGCCTCACAGTTTCCACCAAAAATTTACTGGTTAAAGTGATTTATGGTCCTGGCTCTTCCTCTCTATGGTTCACTAGCCCACCCACTTGTCTACTTAATACCTCTGTGTGATGATTTACTAGGCTTTACCATACTAGGTGTTGCTGTTCTAGACACAGATATGTACTAATTTATTTTCATGTTTGTGTGTTAGGAAGCATTTAGCAATCACTGGTGGAGTGTAGGGGACATTAATTAATCCCTCCAGTGTTCATCTGGTCAATTTGTATGTTTTTGGCACTTAGATGATTCTCAAATTGGTCTAGTTGAAAACATTTAATTACCATCTGGGCCACCCTGGAAAAGGTTTGATTATAGGTGCAGGATATTCAGGTCTAAGCCCACCTATATCCCACCCATTGCATGCTTCCCAACATGCCCATTTCTACTCTGAATACACAGTGACTAAACTAAACTAAATCTTAAGTTTATAAACCACATCCTTTCCATGGAAGTGGAGCTCGGCATGGTTTACAAGATCTTAAAATATAAGAAGAGAAAGGAAAAGGTTTACATGAGCTTATATATAGAATGGAAGAGTAAGGGGGAAAATAGAATTACATGTTAGAGAAGAGCCAAGTTTTCAGTTGCTTGCAGAATAGTTGGAGAGAGCCCAGGTTCCGCAACGGCATAGTAAGGTCATTCTAGAGACCTGTGATTTTGAAGAGAAGAGATTTTCCCAGTTTACCTGCATAGAGAATACCGCGTAGAGAGGGGAAGGATAGTTTAAATCTTTGGGCGGGTCTGGTGGAGTCAGGACTCGAGGAGTTAGTGGGATTAGGGGAGCAAGGATGCCGTGAATGATCTTAAAAGCCAGGCAGGAGCATTTGAAATGGATTCTGGAAATCACTGGGAGCCAGTGAAGATTGGACAGGAGTGGGGAGACATGGTCAGATTTGCGTTTTGCAATGATCAACTGCAGTATTTTGGATAAGCTAGAGTCTTTGAAGACTTTTTTTTTGTTAGGCATAAGTAAATGGCATTGCAGTAGTCAAGTTTGGAGAGAATGATGGATTGGACGAGGACAGCGAAATGTTTTTGGCAAAAGTAGGATCTTACTTTCCTCAGCATGTGGAGGCTGAAAAAGCATGATTTTGCCAAGGAGTTGAGGTGGTCATTGAGGGAGAGAGAAGAATCAATAGTAATGACAAGGACCTTGCTTGAGAACTCAAGGTGCAGAGCAGCGCCTGTGGATAGTGCAAAGATGGTGGGCAGGTGTTCTAGCTTTGGGCTGAGCCAGAGTAATTTTGTTTTTGATTCATTTAGTTTCATCTGTACCGAGAGGGACCAAGAGTGGAGCCTCATTATGCAAGAGGTTGGTGAGGTTCTGGTCTGTTTCAAGGAGGACAAGGATGTCATCAGTGTATGTGTAGATTGTTTCAAGGGGGAAAGTTGGAGGAGCTTCAGGAACACCGCAAGATGGTGTCCAAGGTACGGACATGGTGCCATTTGTGTTGACAGTGTAGGAACGAGAGTGAAGGAAGTTTGAGAACCACTTTAGGACGGTGGAGTCAATTCCTATCTCGGAAAGTTGATAAAGTAGTATGTCGTTGTGGACGACATCGAAAGCTGCAGAGAGATCGAATTATAAAAGAACAGCAAATTTGTTACGAGAATGTAGTTGTTGAACCTTTGAAATTAGGGAAACTAGGAAGGACTCAGTGCTGAAGCTGGGTCTGAAGGTAGGGGTGGAGAATGGAGAATCTTTCTAGGTAAGAAGAGAGCTGGGTAGCGACTATGGCCTCTAGCAGTTTAGTTAGAAGAGGGATATTTGCTATGGGGTGGTAGTTCGATGGTAAGGAAGGGTCTAGATCGGCTTTTTTCAGAAGAGGGGATAAGGCTATGTGTCCCATTTCTGTGGAGAACAGGCCCGATAGTAGAGCAGTATTTATAAGACTGGTAAGGGAGGAGATGGCCTGCGCAGGAATGTTTTCGTAAAGGTAGGATGGGAAAGGATCTAGGATGCATTTGCAGGATTTAAGTTTGAGACAGTTTAGAGATCTGGGGTTCGGATACGAGTTTGAAGGCAGTCCAGGATCTATCAGCAGGGGTAGGGTTGGAGTCATTGGGAGGGAGAGAATTGTAAAAGGCAGCTGGGGGAAAGAACTCCTTATGGTAGTAATCTTTTCATTGAAAAATTTGGCTAGGTCATTTGCGGATGGGGGGAAGGGGGAAAGGTGGAGTCGTTTTTTGAGGTTAGGTTGTGCCAGATGTTGAACAATGTACTATTTTTGTTTTTTGATCTGGTGATTTTATCTCCATAAAAATTCTTCCTTGCTTTTTTTAATACAGTGTTATAGAACTTGATATTGTCTCTCCAGGATTGTCTGTCAGAAGGGGATTTCGATTTTTCCATTTGTGCTCCAGGGCTCGACATTTCTGCTTCAATTCCCTGTGGTATGGAAGATACCAGGAAGCCTTGCGGGTGTGGGAGATAGGTTTAGTAGACAAAGGGGCAAGAGCACGGTAGGTAGTCCTGGAAAGGGTTACCCAGTTGTGCCAGTTGGAATCTGGGTCAGCATGTTTAGGAAAAGGGGGAAGTTGGTTGAGAAATTGGGACCAGAACAATTCACTCGTGATTTTTTTGCGGTAGGTAATAGAGTTAGTGGCTTGGGGTGGAGTGCCAAGGTGAGACATGTAAATGGGAAGGCAGATGGAGCCTAGAAGGTGATCAGACCAGGGGACATGTTCCCAACGGGCCTCTTCAGCAGAAGTTTTGTGTTTGGTCAGGTCGAGGAAGCTGATGATGTCTAGAGTATGCCCCTTATCGTGGGTAGGGATGGGCGAAGGAGCAGTGAAGCCTAGGGGGGTGAGGACGTCTTTGAAATTAGTTGCATCCTTGTTGGTGTTATCATCTAGGTGGAGGTTAATATTGCCAATGATCATTAGTCTCTGGAATTTTAGGAAGGCCCTTGTTATGGTCTCGAGAATGAGTTCGGAGGATTTGTTTCAGGGGATAGGTGGGCGGTAAAGTAACAGGATACCTAATGGATAGGGATGAAATTCATCGTTGACTGAAGCTAGCATGAATTCTAAAGAGGTATGGCTGCCCTTTTCAAGGAGCTAGACATCAAAGAATGATTTGTAAAGCAGAGCCAGGCCTCCTCCTTTCCGGTTGATTCTGGGAGAGAAGAGGCCATAGTAGCCAGGGGGCAAAGTTCATTTTGTGTGAAAAAATCATCTTTTTTGATCCATGATTCAGTGATGCACAAGAAACCCAGATCAAAGTCTCCGAGTAAATCTTTTAGTATTTGGGTCTTATTTCGGACAGATCTAGCGTTTCAGTAGTGTGTTGGGACTGGGGTGAGAGAGTCGGAGGTAAGATTGGGCAGGTTGGCTGGAGGAACAGGCTTTAGAGAGGTGTGGTTAACTCCTCGGTGTTTTTTGAAGGGTTCTGGTACGTACTAGTGCGGGGATTCTGAGGCCAGGGCAGGTGTTGTTGGAGTATGTGGAGTCGGGAAAGGTGGGGGGGGCAGAGGTTTTTGGCAGTGAGAAGTGTTGGTGAAAGAGCAGAGGAGGAGGAGGAGGAGCCAGAAAGGTGGCTTCATGGTGGGAATCAAGGAGAACCAATGAGAGGAGGTTGGATGTTTTGATTAGTAAGATGTCCAAGTGCCAATTTTTGTGAGTTTTTGGGTATCTAAAGTTCTTGATTATGTGCCTGATAGTACGAGTAGATGACTACAAAAAAGTCTATCCAGTCTGCTCAACAGTCAAATTCATATTAATTTACAATTAAACCAACAATGAATATGATATAAAATGCTTGATCCTCATCTTTCTTTGCTATTTCTGGGACAAATCCCACAGAAATCCATGAGACACTGGAGCTAAATCAAAGCCATCTTCAGGCCATTTATACAATCTGTATCATAAAACAACCCAGTTCTGAGGTTCAAAAATGAAGATTTTGATTATGCAAGAAAATATAATTGCCATTTGGGGCCACTTTCAAGTCATTTTTCTGTTTTAAAGATGAGTGCAATGGTGTGGTCTTTGGTCTTACAGTCCCGACTTCATATAAATCAAAAGGTAGAGGGGCATAATCAAAAAATATGTCTAAGTCCGTTTTGGGCCTAAGTCACCCAAGGTGGCAATGTCCAAAGTCCATTCTAGAAAAATGCATCCAAAATATTTTTATTTGAGAATCATCTACTTATACGTCCAGCCATTTTACCATCCATACTGCTAAGTCATCTATCTGTTTACCCCATTCTTGTCCAAAAATTTGTCTATGTCAAAAATGCCTAGTACAAGACCTTTTGGACATGGGCGGGGCCAACAAAGTGATGGACTGGCTACCCAGACATGGGAACCCAGTAGTGAGGCACCTTACAGGGCACTTCTGCAAACTTCACAAAAAGGGTACCACATAAACATCTCACCACAACTCTCTTATAGGTCATGGTGAACTCCCAAAACACCCCTAAAACCTACTATGCCCATCTGTCTACCACCTCAATAACCTTATTTAGTCCATCTAATCTAATCTTTAATTTATATACCGGGTCATCTCCCAATGGAGCTTGACTCAGTTCACATATAATTAAGACTAGAATACATAAGAAAGAGAGCATAAAAGAAAAAAAGCTGGATTATTGTCAGTTCTTTGATACTATAGTTAAGCCATTTAAGTTTTGTGTAAACAGCAGAGTTTTCAGGGCTTTACAAAATTGTTTTGCTGACCTATCAATCTAATAGAGTCAGGAAGTCCATTCCACATCTCTACCAGCTTGAAGGCAAAAGATTGACTAAGCTTTCCTATAGATTTAATACCCTTAAAAGAAGGGAACAATAGTTTATATCTGTGTATTCCTCAAACGGCAAGATCTGAAGGGGTTCCAATATAATGTTACTAAAGGATAAAATATTCCATAGAGTAACTTAAAGGTAATACATGCACATTTAAATTGAATCTTGAAGCAGACTGGAAGCCAGTGAAGCTTTCTCTAATCTAATCTAGTTTTCAATTTATATACCTTATGGCTGTAGGTGGCAACTATATGGCAGTACAATAGGGTTTGGGGTTTTTTTGGTGGATGCACATGTTTCACCATGAATGCAGTGGTTAGAGTAGCTTATGGGCCTGGGTCCTCCTTTCTATATTTCACAAGCCCACCCCCCAGACTACTTAAGCCACCTCTGTGCAGCTCTACTAGGCTTTCCTATGCCAGTTGCTGATGTTCTACAGGCAGGTATGTACGTTTTTGTTATGATTTTTATGACAGTGTGTGTGGGTTCACTGGTCACTGGGGGAGTATGTGGGGGGGTCTGTATTTTTGCCTGTAATGATTATCTGGTCACTTTAGATACCTTCCAGCCATTTAGATCTGTTTTTAGATCACCTAAGTCACTACGTATAAGTTATGTCTATGCAGTCTCGTTAAACTTTCAGTTATACTTGTAGTACAACTAAGTCTAAGTCGGCCCACATCCCACCAACATCCCACCCTAACCACTGCTTCAAAAATGCCTCTTTTCACTCTGTACATAGAGCAGCACTAAAAAGGCCTAAGCTGTTTTTAGATATGTCTAAAACCCATTTTGATTATCGGCACTTGTATGACCTTACTTTTTGATCATCTAAGTACTGATTTAGGCAGGTTTTTAGATGTTTTTATTTTTGATTATGAGTTCCATAATGTATATTTCTTTTCTTTGTGCCTTCCTTCTCCCCGTTCACTGGTTAGTTACATTATTTACTGGACTTTTATACTGTACTCAACTGTATAGTATACTGCACTTCTAGAATGGAATCAGATAAGTTTATATGGCTGTTATAAAATAATTTTCCTAAGCTTCTTCAGAGAGTTGGTCTGTACTTTAAGACTGTGTCCATTTGTCAGTGGGAGGAGATAGAGAGTGCTTTATCTCAAGAAATGGCTTTAAAATTAGTTCTCCTTATAGTTATAAACAAATGTTTATGTATGCTTGAAAATACCTGTTTAATCTGGCACTACTTAAAATGCACCCCTCACTTCTTAGCTCCATCATTATCTGAGGAACCTCCACTTTAAGAATGGTCTAGGGGAAGAGATGTACATGGATGAAAATGGAGACCTCGCCACTGGATACAATATTTTGAATTTGATCTATCTACCTAATATGACATTGAAATATGAAGTTGTTGGGAATTATAACCCCCACGCTCCCCCTGGGCAGGATTTCACCATTAATGAGAAAGCAATAATCTGGGAGAGTTCTTTCACCCAGGTGAGATTTAAATGATCAGAGGTGTTGATCCAAACTGGAATCATGAAACTTTCCATAAAATGGTCAAAAGAATGGTGTATTTTGGCCTTATGGGCAAATATTTATCTCCAGATTCTGTATAGGCCACATAAATTAAGGTGCTGATCACAGATGTGTACTTTGCATATATTTTAATTAGGTACTATCAGTTATTGGGGTTAATTGACACTAATTAGGTGTTACAGGCATATCTGTCTACTTGGAACAAACTCCAGGCTCATTTGAAATAGAAAGGAGATGGGCCTTGATATGCTGCATTTTCTCAGTGATTAGAACGTGTTTTACATGTTTTAGACAGGTACCTAATTCGTACATGATGCAATGAAGTATTGAACAACTTTTCCCAGAGTCATAAGGAGCTGCTGTTGGAATTGAACTCACAACCATAGGGTGCTACGGCAGCTGCTTGAACCACTTGGCCACTGCTCCACTCAGAAAGGAGAAGTTGTTTTTTTAAGGGAGCAAGTGGGATGTGAGAGGAGCATTATGCTTTGTAGTTTTTTTTTCTATTTTGAAATCAGTTGGTTGTTCTGTCTTTTTTAATAGATTGCTTTCTTGCACAGGTTTTGTTTTTAATATAATATATTACAAATGTTCAATTATTGATTACTATTACCAGTCCTTAGATTATCAAGCTCTAAATATTATTATATAACTCAATTACTCTCTATAAATTTATCTCCATGAAAGTTATCACATCTGATCTGAGGCTTTTGGAGTATTTTTACAAGAGCCTTCCTAAGCATGAAATATGCTGTTACACATGATGACAATTTAGAAATAAATAAAAGAAGCATTCCATTTCAGAAACAACTGTCCAGTATCAAATGAAGTTATATAATATGTCTTCTTAATCCTCAGACTCCTCCACAGTTCAGATGCAGTCCAAGTTGCCATCCTGGTTACAGGAAATTAACCAGGGAAGGAAAGTCCATCTGCTGCTATGACTGTATTCCATGTGCAGAGGGAGAGATCTCCAACCAAACTGGTGGGTGATATGGAAAACATGGGATACAAATAAATATAGGGTATTTATGTTCACTCAGGATCAAAATATAGGATGGCAACAAGGTTCCCAAAGTCATTAACATCAATACAAAAATCCAGTGTAGATGTTTTGACTTGGCTCATATCATTGCCTCCTTTATCAAATGCAGCTTAATTATTTACTTCTGTGTCATTTCTTCAGAAATAAAAACTAATAGACAGTGTCTCCAGCATAAAAACTAATGCAGTGTCTCTAGCATTAAAAATGATAAGTAAAAAAGAAACTATGCTGTCTATTAGTTTTTATTTCCAAAGCAATAACATAGAAGTAAATAATTAAGCTGCATTTGGTAAAGGAGGCAATGATATGAGCCAAGTCAAAACATCTACACTGGATTTTTGCATTGATGTTAACAACTTTGGGAACCTTGTTGCCATCCTATATTTTGATCTTGTGAGTGAGGATTGCTGTGTTGTGGTTGTTTCCATTATAGCCTCACTTTTTCATCTTCCATACCTTTTTAGTATCTATTATGTTCCCTGTTCTTGAAATTAGGGAGGGATGTAGGTCTCCAAAAAGTGTAATTCAGTTTCAAGTTTATGTAAAATTTTATATATCAGTTATCAAATATCTAACCTATACACAAAATAAAAATTTAAATAAATATGGGGTGTAAAGTATAAACTCACAAAGACATTTAATTTCATGCAGGAAATGCAATTATTGATAGGACAGAGATACAAAAGGAGAACACAGGCTGGGTGGGACTATTTTTTTATTCAGAATAGGAAAAATACTTGATAAGATTTCTCTACTCCTACCAGCTGGCCAAGCAGTCATGGTGATAATTCAGGAACTGCCCTTTGCCTCTTTAAAAACAAAACACCTTAGGGTAGGATATCAGATGAAGGGAGCATAGGATGAAGCTAAGTGTTGACAGTCTAGGAGTAATTTAAGAAAATGCTTCTTTATAGAAAAAGTGGTAGATAAGTAAAATGGCCTCACAGTGGAAGTGGTGGAAATGAAGAATGTATCAGAATTCAAGATAGCATGGAACAATCATGTGGATCTCTTATGGAAAAGAAAAGATAATGGATGGTAGAGAAGAGCAGACTGGATGGGCCATTAAGCCTTTAACTGCTGTCATGTTTCTATCTTTGCATGAAAACTAAGGCTGTCAGCTTATTCTAAGCACAGATATAGGCTGAAGGAAAAAAATGCATCAATTGTGATTTATAAATATTATTTAGAGCCACACCATCACCAAAATGTTCAAAAAATTCTATAGTAGAATTTTTAAGATTATGCGTTAAACACTGTAGCTGAAGGAGGACTTACATTCAGATTTTGTAGACATTGTAGGTACTGTATATCTATTTGGAATAGAGTTGTTTATACATTTTTAATTAAATGGAAAAAAAAAAAAAGAAAAGAAACTTGCCCTATCCTAAGAGGGCTTATAATTTAAAGATTTTCTCCGATTGCTGTAAAACTGATGGGGACCTGTTTACAAAAGTGAGGTAAGTTAGGTTCAAAAATTAACATGATATAGATCTATGCTTATGTACAAGTTCTCACATATATGTCATTCAGTATCCAAAACAAAATCTTAAACTCCTTTGTTCATTTTTTTCATTTTTTCAAGGGCTTCAAATATGCCAATGGTTAGCCAAATGTTTTCTATGGCTACCAATATACTTTTGGCCATGGCTTCCTCACTAGCCCCATTGTTTTGATTCAAAAAAACATTATACAGATCGGGATGGTGCATAGAACATACAAAAGGGGGACTTTTCTTGAAGCAGCCTACGGGTGAAACGTCAAAATGACAGGTCCCTTCCTGATGTGAACAAGAGAGCAATACTTAGAAAAAAAGATAAGTTTTAAAGTTTATTAACTTTTATAAGAGATAAGCTATTGATGCAGCACTAAGCACTTTAAAGGTTTAAAGAAAATTAAGAAAAAATATAAGAAAGCAAAACAATGGGGCTAGTGAGGAAGCCATGGCCACAAGTATATTGGTAGCCATAGAAAACATTTGGCCAACCATTGGCATATCTGAAGCCCTTGAAAAAAATGAACAAAGGAGTTTAAGATTATGTTTTGGATACTGAATGGCATATATGTGTAATCATCTAACAGTATCTTACCACTGACTGCGGGATATACTGTTTATGTACAAGGTCTGTCATTTTGATCTTTCTACCAATTTGCCTGGCACCAACATCAGAAAAATCTGTGTACAATTTTTCAGATCACCTCTGGAACCCTTTTAAAAAAATTGGTGTCCAGTTGGTTAGTCTTCTAGTACAATGCTGAATTTTAAAAACAAATTACTAACAATAGCTCTGCATCTTAATTTTTCTATTCTATGAACACTATGGGATTTATACTATCTGGTCCAGGTGATTTGCTACTGTTCAGTTTGACAAACTTACCCATTATATCTTCCAGTGTTTCAGAGATCTGTTTCAGTTTCTCTGGTTAATCAGAATTGACTAACATTTGTATGAAGAGTGTAATATGTTGTTGTTTTGAATTCAAACCCCTGACAGGATTCTAGATTTCCATACCACTCTCCTACCCACCATTCTCACCATCCCAAAGAGGTTTGGGCCTTTTGTCTCTCTTAATATCTCTCACCCATAACTCCCTGATGAAGGGCCAGAGACTCCGGCCCTAAATCACACCCCTAGCAGTTATTGTGGATATCTTTCATGCATTACAAGTGGGGTAATAATGATCCCCATTTGCTCATGTTGCTTTATCATCCTTTCAGAACTATCTCTAGGGGTCAAATTATCAAATAAAGTAGTACCATCCTTATTTGGTAGACTGTGGTACGATGGATCAGAGCCACTGTTTTCAATTTGAGCTTGAAAAAGAACAAAAATGATTGAGATTTGCTCATGCCCTCTGCCTAAGCCTACAGAGAAACCACCATTAAAGGCTGGATGGTCAGTATGAGCGAGAGAAGGGTTAGGTTTTCACCAGTGGAATAGGAGGTGTTCAGGATTCAGATTGAGGGGAATGGTTGCATTTTTTGTGCAATGGTCTGTGGCATCTCCTTGTGGCAGCATGAAAACATATACTACCTGCTCTTATAAGCAGCCATGTTATTTGCAGGCATTAGAGGTAAGCTACCAGGTGCTAACTCAATATGCAGTCCACAGTCCTTCATACAGTTAGCATGAATTAGACTGCTCTGTCTTGGCTGAGTTGTGAAGATTATAGGGGTCATGATATTTAAGTAAATAGACCTCATGATGTATGTGAGATAATGAGATGAAAATCTTCTTTCTCAGATATGGACACCTGTACAATATGCCCGGATGATCAATGGTCAAATCAGAAAAGAGATGCCTGCATCCCAAAAGTGATAACTTTCCTATCTTTTGAAGAGCCTCTAGGGATTGCTTTAACTTCCATCAGCATGTTCTTCTTTCTCATCACTGCTATCATCTTAAGAATCTTTATTTATTACAGAGACACTCCCATAGTAAGAGCCAACAACCAACACATCAGCTATATGCTCCTCATTTCCCTCATACTCTGCTTCCTCTGCTCATTGTTATTCATTGGGCATCCTGAGGATGTCACCTGCATTCTCAGACAGACTACATTTGGGATCACTTTCTCTATCGCGCTCTCCTCTATACTGGCAAAAACCATTACTGTGGTCACAGCCTTCCAAGCTACCAAACCAGGAAGCAAACTCCATAAATGGATGGGTTCCAAGGTCTCTAACTCTATAGTCATTTCCTGTTCTCTTATTCAAACCATTCTGTGTCTTGCCTGGTTGTTCACTGCTCCCCCTTTCCCATATCTCAATATGAGATCAGAAATTGGAACAATACTAATTGAATGTAATGAAGGGTCAGTGATTGCATTTTACTGTGTTTTGGGCTACCTGGGATTTCTGGCTGGTATCAGCTTCATCATAGCTTTCCTAGCAAGAAATCTACCTGATAGATTCAATGAGGCAAAGTACATCACCTTCAGCATGCTGGTATTCTGCAGTGTCTGGATTTCCTTCATCCCGACATATCTGAGCACCAAGGGCAAGTATACAGTGGCAGTAGAGATATTTGCTATTCTGGCCTCTAGCATTGGACTGTTGGGTAGTATCTTTATCCCTAAATGCTATATTATTCTGCTGAGGCCTGAAAAGAACAACAGGAAGGACCTACGAAAAATATAAGTAGCCTTTTACTAAACTTCATTAAATGCTATCACACACTTAATATGGGGAAAATGATTAATCAGAAAGTACATTAAATCTTTTTGCTGTAATATACCTGTCAACGTGTACCAATCAAAGATGGTGTGTCATGGGAATGGAACAGACATTCTGAGTTTCAGAGGTATTCCTGAGATGTTGTCCTGCTAGCACATTAAGATGATCAAATGCAAACTAGATAATGTAGACATAAACAGAGAAATCTAGGGGCCATTATTCAACATTGCCTTGTTCAAGCCAGGGCAACCATAGAGTAACAAAGAGTTATACGATAATGAACCATATTCAGGGCTAGTTACTAAGTGACTAGATTGGACCACACAAATGTAAGTCCTATCTTTGGTTGCTTATCTATGTATGTACTTCCACTGGACCCATAAATCTTCCAGAATGATTCAAAAGACTTATATGTTCCAGGGAGCAATAGGTTGATATCCACACACCAGGAAAGGAATCTTGGGTTGATAGTGTCTGATGATATCAAGATGATAAGGTTTTATGACTGAAAGATATATAGAGAGAGGCATAACCAGCAGAAGAAACATGGACTTTCTGTTTAGAAAATGACATTTGTGGGATTAAAACTGCAAGAAGCAACTATGAGTTGGTACTGAAAAGTTCTCAGCCCACTTCAGACTTGCATAGTTTTCATTGACAAGGTTAAATCAATGATCTGAAACTATATAAATGCATTTTTATTATGATTCTGCAAATTGTGATGAAATATGCTGATCTTGTTTGAGATCATTGATTGAACCATTTAAGGATGGGTAGAGGAACAAATGTGTTACTTATGGGATTAATTTACCTACAAGAATAATTTAAAGAAGGAAAGATCAGAGATTAATTCATTACAAGGAAAATGTCTACTTTATTCTGGTTAAAGAAGAAAACTGAAAAAAGGGGTGTAGTGGTAAAGTTCTAGGCAAAATCAAACAATATGGGGCTCATAATCAAAACCAGCCTAAGTTGGCACTTGAACGAACATTGTCCAAATATGTCCAAGTGCTGATAATAAAAATCAGTTTTGGATGTATTTCTAAAAAACCTTGGCCTTCATAGTGCCGCTGAATGACCATAGCTAAAAAGGGTGTTTCAGGAGGAATGTTGAGGGTGGGAGTTGGGTGGGATATGGGCTAGCTTAGACTCAATCGTACTGCATGTATAACTGAAAGTTATAGAGCACAGGAACTTGGATGTTGTGACTTAGACCATTTAAAACATGGTGTAAGTCACAAAAATCACCTAAAGTGACCAGATAAGCACTGTAAACATATAATACAGACCACCGCACACAACCCCAGTGATCACCGATCCTGCCCCATAAAAATATTTATCACAACTTGAAAATTGTGTCTCAAGAACATCATCACCTGGCAGCCTGGCATAGGAAAGCCTAGTCGTGTTGCACAGAGGCGTCTTAAGCCATCTTGGGGGTGGGTTAGGGTCCCATGGAGAGAAGGACCCATACCCATATGCCCCTATAATCACTGCATTGATACTGAAACATGTGTACTCCCCTATACACTCCCAAAACCCTTTTGTACTGGCAAATAAGTGGCTCCTGCTGCCATAAAGGCTATTGAGTGATAGATAAGTGGGTCTAGGGGATTCTGGAGGTGGTTTGGGGGGCTCACCATGAGCTGTTAGAGAGCTGTAGTGAGATGATGATATGGTACCCTTTTTGTGAAGTTCACAGAAGTGCCCTGTAAGGTACCCCACTATTTACATGCCATGTCTGGGTGTTCAGTCCATCACTTTGCAGACCCCTCCCACATCCAACAGGGCTTGTTCTAGGAGTTTTTGACTTGGACAAAAAGTTGGATGAAAATTTGGGATAAAGATGGATGATTTAGAGACTTGGACAATCAGATCATCAGTTAAACGATTTTTGAAATGAAAAAAAATGTGGACGTATTTTGTGAAAATGTGTCCTAAGCTATTTTTTACTTTGGATGACTTGTGACTTGGATGAAAATGGACTTAGATGTTCCTTTTGATTATGCCCCTCCACATGAAAAACACACTACTAGTAAGAATTGGAAGGATTGTCACATACATTCAAACAGAAACTCAAATAAAAAAATAATATATAAATTGTGGAGAAAATAAACCATAAAACAGTGGTTCCTGGGCTGCAAGGTATACAAAAGCAGCCTGTATCATCACTGGAATGAGAAAACTCCACAATATCAATATAACTCAATCATACACACTGATATTTATCAAAATCTTCCTTATTTATTATTTTTTTTATATGAGATTTTGTTTGAACATCTGTGGCATTCCTTCCAATACTTACTAGCAGTGAGTTTTTCATATCTTGTGTGATTTTGCCTTGCACTCTTTTGTAGTGCCAGGGAAGGTAACCTAGAATCAGATGTACAGCAATTCAAACAAGTGGAGAAAAAAAGACCTCCATTAAAGCCAATAATGGTTTGGAAACCAGTAATCAAGCAGGTGCTTACAAACATATAAGCTCACAAAGTGTCATAGGTCACCAGAAAAACTCCACTTGTACCTCATTGTAACAAAGTAATGGTCCAATCCTCACTGGACATCAGGAACTAAAGAGTCTCATCCTTAATTCAATGTATATCCACACAGTTATTAATATCATCCATCAGCCCAAGAACTATGGCCACTTATCTTATGCTAGTCATCCAGAATCCAGTGTTGAAAACAATTCAAATCCCAACAGGAGTATGTTGCTTCACTGGATGCATCTTCAGGGGAAATATCAAAGCAATGATCCACTCACAATGTATCAAACAATGGTGATCCATCTGTTCACAAGTGCACTTATAAAACCCAGCACGTCAGCCCATACAGAGATGCCAGGCAACATTATGGCATCATACTGCAGGAGTTTTCCAATCAATTGCAAAATTTAAACCTCTGGAGTGAATAGTTCGTAATGTAAAAATTAATAGTTGTCTAATATCCCCAATATGGAAATCAGCATACAATTGTTCTATTACAAAATATTTGAAATCAGGAAAAACATGTTCAGTTGCTAAACAGTGTTCCACCAGTGGTTCAATTATCTTTTTACCAAACAGAACTTTGTAACATAAACATTCTAACTTTAACAGCAATCTGGCCTCTACAGAATGCCAGTGCAATTCTCTTTAGTATGGAGTTATATGGTCTGCCTTTTTCTGTTAAAAAATTAGACATCCTGCAGTATTTTTTATCAATCAAAATAGATAAAGATGTTTATGAAAGCCTCCCAGATATACAATATTGCAATAGTTTAATATACTCAAAATAATTTACTGAACTAATAATAGAAAGGAATTATCATTATAATAAGGTCTGATGGAGCAAAGCTTCCATAATATTAAAGTGGCTTGGACAATCTCACAAGGGCTTCCTATAGAGAATCATGTCTATCCTCACAGACAGATACCTAAGCCCACCTAATAATCTGATTCTCTAACTGGCATCCCTGTCGCAGGCACCAGCAAAAAATTGGGTTGTGGCTGAGTTTATCATGGCAAAGGATCTCCTTGCCTTGATAAGTTTAGTGGCAACCCAACCCCCAATAACTACCAACAGGAGCGATATCCAGTGCCTCCTGCTGGAACCCCCATCCCCACCTTTAAACATCATGGGCATTCTCTCCACTGGACCCTCCATCCCACCCCACCCAAACCCTCCTGCACCCCCGCAGACCCCCATCTACCCTATCTTAAATTATTGGCCAGCCAGAGGCTGCCTCCAGCTGGCTGGCCCATCATCTTGTGAATGGCAGGCTTGCCCCTTCTTGGTGCATTCTTGGATGCACAGCGAGTGGTCTATGATTTCATTTGGCCAGATCCCTTAGGCCATGTTAATTTAAGTGATAAAGAATGACCAAAAATATTGTCCATATAAGCAATCAAAAAAAAATTAAAATTCAAAACTTATCTGAGTCCAATGGGAAACAGAAGTTACAGAAGAACACCAGATTCATCTGGTGTGATATAACATTAGCTGAGCTGATGTCACCGGCTGGTAATATTTATTGAATGATGGTGTGGGTAAAATGGGAGGGGGGACAGAGGGTGAGGGGAATATATGAGGTGTTATCAAGGGTCTGTAGAATAAGGATTGACAATTTTATAAGAGGAGGTAAGAAAGGGTTAATAGAGCTTGTAAGAAAGAAAAATGATTAGGTAGGTTTCTAAGGTGATAGGGTGGAGCAGTCACGTGATTGGTTGGATGTTGTGGCAGGCTGGAGTGAATTCTGTGAGGAAAGGGGAACAGTAGAGTAGTCTCTTCAGGAAAAGATTATCCCTCCCTCCCTCCCATTTGTGGTGGTGTAATGTTTTTGTGTCAGTGTTGTGGGGTGGGGTGGGGGGGTTTACATGTTATATGTCGACTTGAGTGGGTTTGGTGGAGCTTATGGGGTTGGGGGGGAGGTGGTCGCAGCTTTGGGTGGGGCGGAAAATGGGGTTTGGCCCAGTTGGATCTGGGAGATGAGCAGTTAATAAATAAATAAATGTGACACTCGTATGCGATACCGCTGCGAGGGGAAGCATGACCTTGCGTCACCGTGGATCATGTTTGGGGGGAGGGGAAGCATGACCTTGTGTCACCGTGGGTCATGTTTGGGGGGAGGGGAAGCATGGCCTTGCGTCACCGTGGGCCGTTTGGGGGAATGTTATAAATTTAAAGACTTAACTGGAGCTAGTTTCGACACCGAATAGCTCCCTTGGGGTGTGTGAAATATGCATTGGGGGTTTGTTGGTTTTTGGACACAGATTGTATTGTAAGTGAAGATAATATTCAGATAGATAATAAAGCTGCGGCCAAATATTTATTCCAATAAAACTGAGTTGTGTGATTATTGATTGATGGTGATTAGCTTTCAGTTGCAGGTGACAGGAATGCGAATGCTAATGTTATGCCTGATAGAGCTCTGTTTCATTCCTTCTTCAAGGGCAGAAATTGATTCACCCTTTTTGTGCCATATTCAGCTATCTGATGTCACATAAATGACTCCTTTCACCTGCACTGAATAGTAGTCTGCTTAAATGACATACTCCTGCTTACCATGCCAGGTTTCATCACACATGCTTGTCTAAACATTTTTGCCAAGTTGTGTCATACTTTATAATACTGTTTCCATACACAAGAGTTGAGGGGCAAAGATGCCATCAACCACATAGGATTTCAACTGCTTTATTGGATATGGACTCAACACTGCTAGTGTTTAAGCAGCACATGCCTTTCTCAAGAGTCACAATCTTTAGGAAAGAGTCTTTAAGTATCATCAATTGGCAAACATAAAACAAGAATCAACTGATTTAAAAGTTTGAAAAACAGTAAAACCAGCCAAACAATAGCATATGTGCTCAGAGGTTAGACTTGTCATGCTATGTCTCACCATACCTTGTTTTGTCATATTACATTTTTACCATTCTTTGCCAACTTTGTTTTCCCATCTTTGCAGACAATATTTGCCATGCCTCCTTTGACCATTCTATGTCTGAAAATGTGGCAAAGTGGTTAGAGTTGTGGCCTCAACAATTTGAGGTTGTAGGTTTCAAGTTCAAGTTTCAAGTTTATTTAAATTTGATAAATCGCTTATTACATACTAAGCAAGTAACAGTAAAATATAAGATAGATCTAGAGTTCGTTGTACAGCTTTAAAAGGGGATAAAAACAGACTGATAAAACTGACAAACTCAGATACATAAGGGAAGGAAAAAGAAAGGGAGAAAGTTACAAAATTACTATTATTCAGTTGAGGAGAAAAGGAAAAGCCAAATAGGGAGAGAACATGAGGAGTGGGGTTAAGATTATTGAAAATGAATTGTTTCAAGATTAAATGCGTCTTTAAAGAGAAAAGTTTTTAAATTAGTTTTAAATCTGCTGAGATCTTTAACTTCTCTTATATATAAAGGCAGGTTAAAGGGGCAGTTCCAGGTTAAAGGGGCCATTACTGAATATATATCATGACGTCTGGTTCCAATAATTTTCAAAGAAGGAACCATTAGTTGTGGATCGGAGAGAACGTGTCGTGTTATATGGGATTAGTAACCGATCTATAAATTGAGGTTCGTTGGTAGATAGTGTTTTAAATACTAAGAGCAGTATTTTATGTTATACGTTGATTAATGGGAAGCCAATGTGAGTCTATCAAAAAGGGAGTTACATGGTCAAATTTTTTCCCATTATGAATAATTTTAATTTCAGTGTTTTGAATTATTTGTAAACATTTTTTTTCCTTTTGAGTGGTGTTTAACAATTGCAATAATCAAGCTTAGCGATGACAAGTTGAATGTATTAAAATATTTAAAGATTTGGGTTCTAGAAACTTAGACATGGAATGAATCAAACGCAAACGGTAGAAACAACATTTGACTACATTACTGATGTGATCGTGATAAGAAAGTTTGTCATCGATAATAAGCCCGAGTATCTTCAGTGATGATACTAGATTTATAATTGTGTTGTCAATTAAAAATGGAGCCAATAGTTTTAACCCCTGTTTTATTGGAAAGAGTAGAGCCTTAGTTTTTGTTATATTTAGAGCTAGTCTGTTTTGTATAAGCCAATTTTTTTATTTTTTCTAATTTTTGGTTGATTAGGAGTATTTCAATAGCATTTTCGGGATTGAAGGGGTGAGTTAATTGAATGCCGTCTGCGTAAGCATAAGTAGTAAAGCCAATTGATTGACTTAGACTTAGTAAAGGTGAAAGAAAGATATTAAAAAGTAAGGGAGACAGAATAGAGCCCTGAGGAATACCTTAGTTGTGTGAGAAAGGCTTAGAAATTGTATTATTAAAGTGTACCGTAGATGACCGATTAGATAGAAAAGAAGTAAACCCATGCTGCTCCTTGTGACCCTGGATAGGTCACCTGACACCCCCCAGTGTTTCAGGCACATTAGATAGATTGTGAGCCCACAGGGACAGACAGAGAAAAATGCTAGATTACCTGAGTAAATTAATGTAAAACATTCTTAGCTCTCTTGGGAGAATGGTATAGAAATCTGAACAAATAAATAGATTGAGGGACGGAGGTTCATGTGCTGAATGATGTCACATCTTGGTCTCCTTCTATTACATTTGCTACTTCTTCTTTTGACTTCTTTATTGATGTGAAGAAACTTAACTTCTGTATTGCTACCAGCTTTGCAAAATCTATCATTCAGAGTTATATACAGATTGACATTGTGTGCACCAATATCTGTCGTATCATTCCCTCAGTAATTTTCCCACCTGAGTACTGTGTATTGATGCACCTTCTTGTCCAGTTTGTCTGTCCTGTCTAGGTTGTAAGCTCTTTTTGAGCAGGGGCCATCTCTTCTACATTTTGATGTACAGTGCTGCGTATGTCTGGTAGCATTTTAGAAATGACTAGCTGATGCCCCGGCGTTGCAGGGGTATTTAATTATAGCAATAACACTGTAAGTGGATTCAAATAAAGATACTTTATAGTGGTGAATGAAATTATTTTTTTAAAGCTTTATAAAAAGTACAATATTCAAATTATAATGTGAAATATTTGACAAAATGAATACAATACAACTAACACAAAACTTGACAATAAACAACATTTTTAGTTTCACCTCCAGGAGCAAGAACATATAAATTCTTGGGTGAACCCACCCTTGAGCAAGCAACATAGAGTTGACCATGGGAAAAACAGGGGGATCTTAAATCCACTCCACAGTATGTAATAGTCTGTCCCTGTGATTTGTTGATTGTGATAGAGAATGCAAGTATCACTGGAATTTGCAATCTCTTAAACTGAAAAGGAAGATGTGTTGCAAGTTTCGTTCAAATCGGGCAAGCCGTTTTTGCGTTGGCAGCTTTGTACAATTTTTCCATTGACATGAATGGGTGAAATCTGATTTTCTGTTTGTAGCTCCACCCACGTATGCAGGTGGGCCGCGAGACCCCCAGAACATATCACCCCAGGTAGTGAGGGATCAGCATACCAAGTTTCGTTCAAATCGGGCAAGCCGTTTTTGCGTTGGCAGCTTTTTACATTTTTTCCATTGACATGAATGGGTGAAATCTGATTTTCTGTTTGTAGCTCCGCCCACGTGTGCAGGCGGGCCGCGAGACCCCCAGAACATATCACCCCAGGTAGTGAGGGATCTGCATACCAAGTTTCGTTCAAATCGGTCAAGCCGTTTTTGCGTGATCGCGGCACATACACACACACCTACATACACACATACATACCTCCATCAAATAATACTTTCAATAATACAGACTCCATCTCTGTCCCTGTGATTATGATTTTATATTTAAATCTCAAGTATGAATACAAACATGATTTTATATTTAAATCTTTTTATTAATGTTTAAAAATGGACAATATTCTGTACAACTGTATATAAATGAGAGTGACAATTTGTGTTTTTCTTTAAAATTTCAGTAAAATATTTATGAAAAAAAGATTAGCTCCACGGCACTGATTCTATAAATCTTGCCTAAAACGTAGCATTGTTAAACTTGACTCTTATTACACTCCTCTCAAATCACTCCTCTCAAATTAACATTTTTCTTGCAAGATCATGTTCAGAAAAACAAGTTTATAAAAACAATCTATATTTAATATTAAATGCACAGGTGAGTAGTTGATGTCCCTAGAGGCTGAACCTTTAAGGATCAGAGTCCTATAAATATCACACAGTTCCCACACACCTGCAGGTCACCCGCTCACAGTTCACAGCATCAGGAGACAGCTTTTCTGGTCCATCTGTAATGTGATCTATGTCCATCAAAGGGTCTTCTCTGTATCAATTTAAAACTTTTTCCTTAATGAATTGAAAAGGTGGGGGTAAACATTACCTGTGTAATATCCTCCACTTGAAAATTTCCAAAGTGACAGAGCAGGAAGAGCAGTTGTTTCTCATTGTGAAATATGGGAGCTCATCCCCTTTTGATTTTATTAATATTTTCCACTGTTCTCTGGAAGCCAATTGAGAGCCGATGCCCAAAGCTGGAAATGTACTTTTCAGAAGATGGCTTCTACATGGATGGGGACATTATAATTGGAGGATTTGTTCAACAATACCTTATTACGTTAAATAAATCCTTTAGCAACATAATATCTTATAAACGCTTTAAGTAAGTAGCATTGTTTATTGCCTCCCATTTCTGAAGTGTTTGTGAGTTGCTCCCTGACTAGCTGTTGACTTTGAACTGTAGATGTAACTTAAACCTGTAGGAAGGATTTTTGGTGGTCAATGTCTTATTAGGATTTTGCATTTTCCTTTGTTCTATTGTATACAATTTACTGTGTTTATAATTACATTAGAGGTTTAGGTGTCCTGCAGAATCAATAAATATTTTTATTCTCCATTGAACACATTAACTTATGATAAACTATTGGAAGTGAATTATTTCTTTCCAAGCAATGAGCTTCCATACACTGCTAATATTTAATCATTATTTTGTTTTCTTTGAAGTTTAATATTTTTTAGTTTATTAATTTTAAAACAGATGAACATGCCTTGATACTCCTGTTTGAAAATGTCCTCCGCCCAGTGAAAAGTACATTTATTCTTCCACCTTTAGGAAGACAGTGAGAAGGTTTTCCCATAGGTGTGCTTTAAAAAGTTGAGATAAGCAGAGAATGTACATGACATTTTCACAAAAAGGCAGGACACACTGGGAAATGATTTGGATGTCAATTACATCCTCTTTACACTCAGCAAGCATAATGCAATCTCTCTTTTTCCCTATGCACAAAGCTTTATGGATGCCACTGAAATTGTCTAAAATTTATATCAATCAAAGGAATATTTGTTGGAGCACCCTGTGCTGTCAGATTCTGATTGTGTCATTTTGTCTAAATATTCATGTAGAGCTGAAATCTTTGATGCAATGGATGTTATGTCTAAAAAAAAAAATCTCCAGGCCCTGATGGACTAACTTTAGAATTCTATTTGGCTTTTATGAAGTTATTAATCCTGCATTTGTTAGCTTAGGGGTCCTTTTGCTAGCCAATTTGACGTGCGCTAAATATTAGCATGTGCTAAACACTAATGTGTCCATTATATTCTATGGAAGTGTTAGCATTTAGCAAGCACTAATATTTAGCACACAATCTAAATCAGCTAGCACGCCTTACTAAATAAGGGGGTTAGTATTCATATCTTCTTTGTAATAATAATGTGACTGGTACATTTACAGAAGCTATGTATCCCACAACAAAAAGGCAACATAGCCCAATGTGTGAAAGTATAAAACATAACCAAAGTGGGGAAGGGACAAAGTCAGCCAATCTCAGGGGCAAAAGTTTATTGAAAATGCATGAATAAAATAATACGTATAAAACATACACAAAGGTATGTGGTTTAATAAAAAAATAAATATTTTAGGGCTCCTTTTATTAAGCCGCGGTAGAGGGGTTAACGCCACTGTTCCCTCTAAGCTGAGCAGGTGTCCTCCAGCTGCATTGCTACCACTAGGGGGTGGAATATTTTCAGTCGCTAAGGACAGGTATGTTCCCTGGAGTCCTGCAGAACTTGCCTGTCCCTCACAAATGAAAAATGTGACAGTAAAACAGCACCCTCTATTGGTGAGACTGTGGGTGGAGGACTCCTGCTCAGCTTAGAGGGAACACTGGCCAACGCGCATGACGTTTCATCACAAGCTAACCCCCGCGCTGGCCTAAAAACTACCGCCTGCTGAAGAGGAGGCGGTAGTGTCTAGCGCGGCCAGCGGTTTAGTGCATGGTATTACGTGCATTAAACCACTAGTGCACCTTTGTAAACGAGCCCTTAATCCTTATAATAGTTAAACTAGTAGTTATACTAGTTAAAGCGGCTATCTTGTCACAAGAAGTTTTTCTCATCAATATATATGCTTCAAATACAGACTCTCCTGAATTCTTTAGTCAACTCTTTCAGACTATTCCTGGATTTGACCCCCTTCCTATTATAATGGCTGGTGACTTTAACTTACCACTAGATGTCTGGCTAGACAGACATTCTTCTTCTACCATTAACCCATCTAAAGCTAATTTTACTCTCCACTCTTTATTTAAATTCTACAATCTTTCAGAACCATGGAGATTGCAACACCCAGATACTACAGATTATACATACTTCTCTTCACCTCATAACAGTTATTCGAAATAGATTATTTTCTTATTTCTTCTTCCATGGTTCCTAACTTAGAAACAACTGATATTAAACCAATTGTTATATCTGATCGCGCACCAATATCTCTTTCATTACGCTGGTCTTCTATTCTATCAACTAAATCTCCTATCTGGCGACTGTCTAATACCATTCTTGCTGATGATTTGGCTAAAAGAAGACTAACTAAATTTATCGATGAATTTTTTCTGTTTAACAACTTTGATACACTAGATACATTAACAATATGGGAGGCTCAGGGGTGAACTAATTTCTATCCAAGCATATCACAACAAACAGAATAACCAGGAACTAAATACTCGAGTCCCAAATTTAAAAAGTCGAGAACAAGCTTTTTATAATTCTAATGATAAGAGCCTTCTACCTGACATATATAGATTGAAGTTCCACACAAAAGACTTCTTAGGAAACTACAAAGCCATGGCATAGAGGGAGATATACAAAGATGGATAGGCAAATGGCTGGAAAACAGGAAGCAGAGAGTGGGCATAAATGGGAAGTTCTCCGACTGGGAGAAAGTGACTAGTGGTGTACCCCAAGGCTCGGTACTTGGGCCGATCCTTTTTAATATTTATATCAATGACCTGGAAAACGGAACATCCAGTGAGATCATCAAGTTTGCAGACGACACAAAACTCTGCCGGGCAATCAGATCGCAGGAGGACAGTGAGGAACTCCAGAGCGACTTGTGTCGGTTAGAAAAATGGGCGGAGAAATGGCAGATGAAGTTCAACGTGGAGAAATGCAAGGTAATGCATTTAGGCAGTAAAAATAAGGAATACGAGTACAGAATGTCAGGTGCAACTCTGGGAAAAAGTGAACAAGAAAGGGATCTGGGTGTACTGATAGATAGGACCCTGAAGCCGTCGGCACAATGCGCGGCAGCGGCAAATAAGGCAAATAGAATGTTGGGCATGATAAAGAAAGGAATCTCGAGTAGATCGGAGAAAGTTATAATGCCGCTTTATAGGGCAATGGTCAGACCCCACTTGGAATACTGCGTCCAACATTGGTCTCCCTACTTAAAGAAGGATATAAAACTGCTGGAGAGGGTGCAGAGACGAGCAACTAAACTAGTGAAGGGTATGGAGAAACTGGAATATGAGGATCGACTTAAAACACTGGGATTGTTCTCCCTTGAGAAAAGGAGACTGCGTGGGGATATGATCGAAACCTTCAAAATACTGAAAGGAATCGACAAAATAGAGCAGAAAAAACTATTTACATTGTCCAATTTGACACGGACAAGAGGACATGAAATGAAGCTAAGGGGGGGCAAGTTCAGGACTAATATCAGGAAGTTCTGCTTCACACAGAGAGTGGTTGACATCTGGAATACTCTCCCAGGGGAGATTATTGCGGAATCGACAGTCCTAGGCTTCAAAAGCAAACTAGATGCATATCTCCTTGAGAGAGGCATATAAAGATATGGTTGGCTATAAAATAAGCCAGGTGTATACCTAGCAGGGCCTCCGCGTGTGCGGATCGCCGGACTTGATGGACCGAAGGTCTGATCCGGAGATGGCGCTTCTTATGTTCTTATGTTCTTATGTTCTTAAGTATTCATATAATAAACTGACTAGTATAAAGGCGCAGCAAGATCTTTTTCTTACCTCCACTAAATACTATGTGGAAATGAACAAAACTAGCAAGATGCTAGCTAATTACCTTAAAAGAAAAAGGGTTAAAGTGCAGATTCTGTCCATTAAATCTACTAGTGGACAACTTCTCTCTTCGCATACTGATATCTCCGCAGCTTTTCACTCTTTTTATTCCCAATTATATTCATCAGATGTATCAGACCGTCAATCAACCATAAATGACTTCTTAGCCTCTTTACATTCTCCTAAACTTAATGTAAATGATTGTGAATCCTTACAAAATCCATTTGATGTATTGGACACTTTAGCGTCTATTAAACATCTTTCCTCTGGTAAAGTACCCGGACTAGATGAACTCACAGTAGAGTTTTATAAAGTCTTCCAAGATACACTGTCTCCTATTCTTACATCTCTATTTAACTCTCTCAACTCTCAGAAGGTTTCCACCAGCCTTTTCCTTGACGCCATAATCACAGTTATTCCTAAACCCAATAAAGACCCTCAACAAATTTCAAATTACAGACCTATATCTTTACTGAATACTGACTATAAAATATACACAACAATCCTCTCTCATTGACTTTAACACTATATAGGCAAACTCATCTCCTTCCACCAGGTTGGTTTTATGCCAAGTAGACTTATCTCAGATAATTCCCATCAGGTAGGAGTTGAGGTAGAAATAGTCAGGGACCACAGCACAGGTGATAGACCTGGAGGGCCGCCGTGGGAGCGGACCGCTGGGCGGGATGGACCTCTGGTCTGACCCGGCGGAGGCAAATTCTTATGTTCTTATATTTTCTTCCATTTAGCGTCCATTACTCAATCTACTAAAGACTCATGTCTAGCTTTATTTTTAGACGCAGAGAAAGCATTTGATCGTGTAGAATGGTCTCTCTTATTCCACACCCTTCATTGAACATTGGTTCGGTTTTCCTCCTAAATTTGTAGAATATATACAAATTTTTTACTCTAACCCCAAAGCCTCTATCACTAACAATATATTGTCACCCTTTTTTACTTTACAGCGTGGTACTCATCAAGGTTGCCCCCTCTTGCCTTATCTATTTAGCTCTTGAACCTCTTCTTCTTGCCATAAAATCCGATGAAAAAATTTCAGGTATTTTATATAATAAAATAGAATATAAATTTTCAGCTTATGCTGACGATGTACTTCTATATCTTACTAAGCCTAATAGCTCCATCCCTGCTTTAATTAATCTTATACACGTATTTTTCTCTTTTTCTGGCTACAAAATAAACCAACAAAAAATGAAGTATTGCCTCTTAATATTCATTTCCACCCTGAATCGGTTCAAGCATTTAATTTACTTTGGTCCCCATCAAAAATAAGATACCTTGGAATTGACCCCTATACCTCCCTCTCTGCTACCATTAAGCACAATAGTATTAATCTCATAGATATTCTTATAGCACTAATACAATCATGGCACCCCCTCCATCTTTCCTGGTAGGGTCGAATAGAAACTATTAAAATGGTGGTGGCTCCAAAGATAAACTTCTTACTTAGTATGATCCCACACATATTTTCCCCTTCTTTTTATAAATCAATAGATAAACATATTTCTTCTTTCTTATGGAACCACAAACCTCCCAGAGTCACCCTTAAGAAGCTTAACGCCTCTAAGGATAAAGCCGGGGGTTTCCTCCCTGATTTCCTAACTTACTCCAAGGCTTTTATTTTACAACAGATGAGCAATTGGTTTTCCACATCACATGAATATCTCCCTCTATGGCTACAGCTGGAACATGCTTTTCCAACTTACCCACTGTTAACCCCTTTATTAACATCTGATACCCAGTAGTATAAAGCAAATCCACTTATCTCTCAATTTATAAAATGCCTCCTAGAATTTGATGAATTAATAGATGCTCCCATTACCCATTCTAAATACATCTCCCTCTGGCACAACGTGTCTTTTCTGATAAACAAATAATATTTTGGCCTTAATGGGCCAACTTAGGTACATGGCACCTAGCAGACATTTGCACCCCCTCTCTATAACTCTTGACCTTTTCTGAATTACTGGATAAGTTCGCTCTTCCTGCCACAGCATTTTATCAATGGCTTCAGCTCAGTTCCAAGATCAAAAAATCCAAGATCTTCCAAACAAAAGTTATGGGAGTTCTTACCATGATCCCCTTGTTTTCCAAACTCTTGTCTAATGGCCACATTGCATCACAAATTTACAAGATATTTATTGACTTCCGATTTAACACTCACATTCCTATACAAAAATCTTGGGAATTAGAATTAAATTGCCAATTATACGACAGACAATGGCAGGTCATTTGGTCTAAAATTCTTAGAACTATCTCCTCTGCTAATACAACCTACCGTCATCTCATCATGCCCTATTCAACACATTAAGAACATAAGAACATAAGAATTGCCACTGCTGGGTCAGACCAGTGGTCCATCATGCCTAGCAGTCTGCTCCTTTTACTAAGCTACGTTAGCGCGTGCTAAATTGCTATGTGCTAGATGCTAATGCCAGTACTACAGTTGAGGGCACACCATTGCCCGTTACAGCAGCATGATAACCTTCTATGATCTGTTTGTGATCCACTTCTTAATCATTCCTAGCATTCTGTTCACCCTTTTTGCCACCGCCACACATTGCATGGTCAGCTTCATCGACTTGTTAATCAGAACTCCCAAGTCTCTTTCCTGGGAGGTCTCTCCAAGTACCGCCCCAGACTTCCTTTATTTGTGCATGAGATTTTTGTTACTGACATGCATCACTTTGCACTTATCCAAGTTGAACCTCATTTGCCATGTCACTGCACATTTCTCAAGCTTCATTATGTCACTTTGGAGATCTTCGCAATCCTCCTGTGTCTTCACTACTCTGAATAACTTCGTATCGTCTGCAAACTTAATCACCTCACTTGTACCAATGTCCAAATCATTTATAAAGATGTTGAAGAGCATGGGTCCAAGCACCGAGCCTTGCAGCACCCCAGTGGTGATGCTCTTCTAGTCTGAGTATTGTCCATTTACCCCCACTCTCTGTTTCCTATGCTCCAGCCAGTTTTTAATCCATGTAAGTATTTCACTCTCGATTCCATGGCTTGCAATTTTCTGAAGTAGTCATTCATGTGGAACCTTGTTGAACACCTTCTGAAAATCCAGATATACAATGTTGACCAGGTTGCCCTTGTCTATCTGCCTGTTTACTCCCTTGAAGAAGTGCAGCAAGTTCGCAAAGCAAGATCTTCCTTTGCTGAAGCCGTGCTGGCTGGTCCTCATCATATCATGTCCGTCAAGGTGCTCAATGATGCGGTCCTTTATCAGTCCCTCTACCATTCATCCCTGTACCAAGGTCAGACTCACCGGTCTGTAATTTCCCATATCAAACCCTCAAACCTTTCTTGAAGATTGGCATAACATTTGCCACCTTCCAGTCTTCTGGAATCCTTCCCAATTTGATCGACAGATTGGCTATTAGTTGAAGCAGTTGAGTTATAGCCCCTTTCAATTCCTTGATTACCCTCAGATGTATACCATCCAGTCCTGGGGATTTATCATTTTTAAGTCTATCAATCTGCTTGCATACTTCTTCTAGACTGACCATCAACCCTGTCAGTTTTCTCTCTTTATTTCCCATGTATAGCTTCCGGCATGTTGTGTATATCCTCTTCAGTAAACACAGATGGAAATAATGTGTTCAGTTTGTCAGTGATGGCTTTGTCCTCCTTTAGCACTTCTATTCCATGGTCATCCAACAGCCCCACCACTTCCTTTGTGGGTTGTTTCCCTTTAATATATCAAAAGAACGGCTTGAAGTTTTTCACCTCCTTGGCTATTTTTCCTCGTAGTCTCTTTTGGCCCCTCTTACCACCTTATGGCACCTGCTTTGATGCTGTTTATGCTTTTTCCAGTTTTCATCCATTTTTGACCTTTTCCATTCCTTAAACGAAGGATGTCCCTTATCTCCTTTGCTTTTTGCTATTGTTTTGAACATAAGAAGTTGCCTCCACTGAGGCAGA
This sequence comes from Geotrypetes seraphini, assembly GCF_902459505.1. Lineage (NCBI taxonomy): Eukaryota > Metazoa > Chordata > Amphibia > Gymnophiona > Dermophiidae > Geotrypetes > Geotrypetes seraphini. The sequence continues at coordinate 99,338,102 of NC_047095.1, read as the reverse complement.
CCAGAGGTTCATCTCACCCAGCAGTCCGCTCCCGTGGTGGCCCATCAGGCCCATTGCCTGAGCAGTGGTCCCAGACTAGCTCTATAGCCTACCTCTACACCTATCTATACCCCTCAATCCCTTTGTCCTCTAGGAACCCTTGTTGTTGGCTATTCAGCAGGCAAAGGAGATACTGGGAATTCCATATGCAGGTCAAAATTATAAAATTTCAGCTTATTGCTTCATTTAAAAAATCCTGAATCAACCATTCCTCATTTACTGGAATTGATTGATAGTTTTTGTAAATTTTCTGGTTATAAGATAAATTGGAATAAATCAGAGGTTCTTCCATTGAATGAACACTGTGTAAAAGGAATATTTGATCCATTCCCATTCCTTTGGAAGGAAGAGGGAATAAAATACTTAGGTATAATGATTAAAAAGACATTGGAAGATACAATTACAGTAAATGAAAAATCCTTATTGTTGAAGGTCAAATAAATATGTAAGCATTGAAATCCATTACATCAGGGGTGTCCAACCTGTGGCACAAGGGCTGCATGCAGCTCCATGAAGTATTTTGTGTGCCCCGGTCGAGGGTGATGCAGTGTTTTCCTCTGCTGCCCCCAGGTATATACCATCTTGCCGCCTCCCTCTGTTTTGCTGCAGCATTTGCGTGTTTGTGCGGCCCCAGAAACATATTTGTGGCCAATGCAGCCCAGGGAAGCCAAAAGGTTGGTCATCCCTGCATTACATCTTTCTTGGTGAGGGAGAGTCCAAACCATCAAAATGATGATCTTGCTTGTAGTTTGTTACCAAATGAGCATGTTACCAATTTATTTTCAATCATCTTTTTTTACAAAAAACTAAATGGGATTCTTTCAAAATTCCTTTGGCTTGGTAAAACTCCTAGAATAGCCTTAATATCATTGCAAAAATCTCAATTGATGGGAGGGGTACATTTTTATAGATATCAAGCTTTTATTTTGTGTCAGTGTATGTATTGGATCTTTCCTGAGCTCATGGAGAATCTGCCAGATTGGTTGATTCTGGAAAATCATCTTATGGCCCTACTTCATCTTAGGGGGAAATCAAGCTAAAGCACCCCCTTAATCTCTCACTTACAGCAAGATTTATAGTAGGAAAAGACCCTCAGAGATACCATCATGATACTCAAAAAGTTCATAGTATCTGGCTTTATTTATCCATTCCCCAGGTATTATTATATTTGTCTCAAACATTTTACTATTTGCCGTTTAAAATTAGTGAAGATTTTAAATACTTAGCTTTATATTAATGGTCAAACTCTCAGGGACTATCATGCCAACATGTTTCAGCTGAAGGGTTTCTTCAAGGCTAATATCCCTTTATGTAGCTTTTCGCCCTATATGCCAACCACCTAGTATAGTTTACCAAGATGGTCAGTATATAGGGCAAAAAGCTACACAAAGGGATATTAGCCTTGAAGAAACCCTTTGGGTGAAACATGTTGGCATGATAGTCCCTAAGAGTTTGACCACCAATATAAAGCTAAGGGCTCTTTTTACTAAGGTGTGCTAGCATTTTTAGTGCACGCTGAAGATTGGCGCACGCTAACCCCGTGCTACACGAAAAATACTAATGCAAGCTCTATGGAGGCATCAGCGTGTAGCGTGCGTGGCAATGTAGCTAGCGCACCTTCATAAAAGGAGCCTTAATTATTTAAAATGTTTTGAGACAAATATAATAAGACCCGGTGAGGAATGGATGCATAAAGCCAGATACTATGAAGTTTTTGAGTATCGTGGTGGTATCTCTGAGGGTCTTTTCCTACTATAAATCTTGCTGTAAGTGAGAGATTAAGGGGGGTGCTTTAGATTGATTTCCCTCCAACTTTGACAACTAATGAACTGTCCTCTCACAGAAACTTTTCACATCACATATAGTGCTGTTCATAAACCCACTTCATCATAGCCATATTTTGAGTATCAAGCTTCCTAGAATATACAAGGACAATATTATTTGTAAGTCAACATAGATCATGTAAAAATTTATTCACTCTTTAACTCTTATTCTGATACAGCAAACTAAGGGTTCCTTTTACGAAGTCATGGTAGCGGTTTAACATGTGTAATACATGTGCTAAACTTCCGGCCGCACTAGCTGCTACCACCTCCTCTTGAGCAGGTGGTAGTTTTTTGGCTAGCTCGGGGGTTAGCGCATGATGACAAATCCTGTGTGATAAAGCCGCTAACGCGGCTTCATAAAAGGAGCCCTAAATGTCAGTCCCTATGGTTGAACTCCAAGACACAAATCGGCAAGTCTAAAATCCTCTGGAACCAGTGGTTACAGGCAGGCATACTAGATGATGTAATTTTCAATGGGAAAATGGTATCTTTATTACAGTTACAACAATCATTCGATATTTCAAAATCTTGAGGTTATAAATGGTTGCAGTTGAAGCAGGCCATTCAGAAGGGATTCCCTGACTGGAGCAATTTAAAAAGTCTGTATAGTTTGTCTGGTCTATGTTTCCCGACATATTTTCAAGGGCATCAAGCCACCAAGTGGTATAAATTAATATCTGAATATTTGGGAAACCACCATAAAACAAGTTTAAGAGACATTTGGGAGTATAGAAACAAAGCAGAATATTTGGACTTGGAGAATAAGATGTACAGCATAAGCATCTATAAGACAAACTTGGTTCTTTTTATTATATGGAATATTTTGGACCCCTGTTTATTTACAAAAATTGGATAATTCCAATAGATAAGTCTAATAGATGCTGGCACTGTCAACTTAAAGTAGGGACACTTGATCATCTTTTATTTTATTTTCCATTGATACTCTATTTCTGGAAGTCAATTTGGTGCAAAATCAACCTGGTATTAGGTGTTTCTATTCCATTGTCATATGATGTGGTTTTATTTGGGACATTGTTGAAACTTAATAGTCCAATTGACAAATATCAAAATAGATTTCTTCTTATGACTGGGGTGGCCATGCAATTAATAACTAGAAATTGGAAAAATTAGGATAGGTTGAATTTTTCTTTTTGGTGGGAAACTCTTTGTTTATACTATAGATATGAAAGGATGAACATAAGAACATAAGAACATAAGCAGTGCCTCCGCCGGGTCAGACCATAGGTCCATCCTGCCCAGCAGTCCGCTCCCGCGGCGGCCCAAACAGGTCACGACCTGTCTGAATCACCAGAAGGGGCCCCTTTCCACCTTGGTTTCTCATTAAAGTCCTATCTTCCCATCAAAGTCCTCACCCTCTGGTCTTGCCCATGCACGACCTGGTTGGCTTTCTATACTTATTACCTGGTTAGCTTTCTATACTTGTGTTACATCCCAGCACCTCTCTCAGTATCCCACGATCCCTTTATCCCTCAGGAATCCATCCAATCCCTGTTTGAATCCATGTACCGTACTCTGCCTGATCACTTCCTCCGGTAGCGCATTCCAAGTGTTCACGACCCTTTGGGTGAAGAAAAACTTCCTTGCATTTGTTTTGAACCTATCTCCCTTCAGTTTCTCCGAATGCCCCCTCATACCTGTTGTCCCCCTCAGTCTGAAGAATCTGTCCCTATCCACCCTCTCTATGCCCCTCATGATCTTGAAGGTCTCTATCATATTTCCCCTGAGCCTCCTTTTTTCCAGAGAGAAGAGCCCCAGCCTATCCAACCTCTCAGCGTATGGGCAGTGTTCCAGCCCTTTTACCAGTTTCGTTGCTCTCCTTTGGACTCTCTCAAGTACCGCCATGTCTTTCTTGAGGTGCGGCGACCAATACTGAACGCAGTATTCCAGATGTGGCAGAACAATCTGGAAATAGAGGTTCAAAGAGATTTGGAGTCCATTGGAGGCATTTGGAGAATGATTAAATCCTTAGAGGGGCATAATCGAAAGGGACGTCTAAGTCCATTTACGTCCATCTCGCAAGTCATCCAAAGTAAAAAAACAGCTTGACACATTTTCGAAAGATACGTCCAACTTTTTTTTCATTTTGAAAATCGGCTAATTATATGTCCTGCCGATCAGATCGTCCAAGCCACTAAATCGTCTATCTTTAGACCACATTTTCATCCAACTTTCCATCCAAGTCCAAAATGCCTAGAACAAGCCCTGTTGGATGTGGAAGGGGTCTGCAAAGTAATGGACTGCATACCCAGACATGCCACCTAAATAGTGGGGTACCTTACAGGGCACTGCTGTGCCATGTGTTCTCCTCACTACAGCTCCCTTATAGGCTATGGTGAGCCCCCAAACCACCTCCAGAATCCCCTAGACCCACTTATCTACCACCCTAATAGCCCTTATGGATGCAGGAGCCACTTATATGGCAGTAAAAAAGGTTTTTTGGGGTGTATAGGGCAGTGCACATGTGTAAGTATCAATGCAGTGATTACAGGGGCTTATGGGCATGGGTCCTCCTCTGTATGGGTCCCTAACCCACCCCCAAGATTACTTAAGCTGCCTATGTGCTGGATGACTAGGCTTTCCTATGCCAGGCGGCCAGGTGATGATGGTCCGGAGGCAGAATTTTAAAGTTATGATTAAAATTTTTATGGGGGTGAGGGGGGGGTGTTTGGTGATCACTGGGGTAGTGTGTGGGGGTCTGTTTTATGTGTTTGCAAGTGCTTATCTGGTGACTTTAGGTGGGTTTTTGTGACTTAGAAATATTATCGGCATTTGGACGTTTTTGAGAAATATTCATCCAAGTGCTGACTTAGGCTGGTTATTGGATGTTTTTTTCTTTTGATTATGAACCCCTTAGTTACTAGATTTACTTAGATTCTACACACATCAAGGTAGGGGGAAGGGAAAGGGGGAGGGGATAGGGTAATTTGTTTCAGTTGTTTGCAAGAATATAAGTGCTGTTATTTGATATTTTTGAATGTATAATTGTACTTTTTATAAGTTTTGAAAATCAATAAAGGTTTTTTAAAAAAATGTTTTTCCATGGTTGGAAAGACATGTCTCCTTCCTAATGCAAATTAGTATATCCCACAACACAAAGTAAATGTAGCCCCAGGTGTAAAAATATAAAAGAGTTTGGAAGGGACACAGTCAGTCAACCTCAGGGGCAAAAGTTTATTGAAAATGCATAAAATAATATGTATAAAACTTATATACAAATGTATGGGGTTTAATAAAAAAAAGTCTTTCAATCCTTATAGTAATGGAATCCAACATAGTCTATGTTTAGGCTATAAAAGTCATCTTCAGTGGTGTATGTAGATAAGGTCCTTCCTGAGGCATGAGAAAGAGGTGTCCACTCTCACTTTTACTATTTAACTTGACCCTAGAGCCACTGTTGATTATATTTCACTGTAACCCAAATATTAGAGCAATATCCTGTGGTGTGTCAGAGATTAAGCTCTCTGCTTATGCAGATGACATACTGTTATACACTACAGCTGATTCAATTCAACATATACCCCTTCTTTTACAAAGGTGTGCTATGCTTTTTAGCGTGCGCTAAATATTATTGCATGCTAAACATGCGCTAAACTCTAACACATGCATGTTATTCTATTGACGCATTAGCAGTTAGCGCACGTGTTGATTCAGAGTGTCCTAAATCTGCATTAAAATGTTCAGCGCACCTTTGTAAAAGAGGCCCCTAATGTATATGATTGAGGCTCACTCTTAAGTATCTGGGTATAAACTCAATAATTCCAAATCAGAAATAATGCCAAAAAATTGCCTTGAGAGAGGTAGTTTTATTAAAGACTAGCTGATTACCCAGTGTTGCACGGGTATTTATTTATCCCAATCTTCCGTTATCAATAGACTTGTATTCAGTGATTATACCTGGAACTTGGACTTAAACAACATTAGGAGTTTCAGTTTTCATCTCAGTGAGCCCAAAAAGTATGGATTAGATACTAATATCTTATATCACCCTCTTTCCACCCCCACAGTATTTTTCCCAGATAGTAAGTCATATCTGTACTAAGTTTGGTTGAAACCTCTCCATGCATTTCAGAATTATGCTGAGTATTCATCTCAGCAAGCACAAAAACACTAAGGTAAACACTGGGGTAAACATTAGTTTTATTAAAGACTAGATGATTACCCAGCGTTGCACGGGTATTTATTTATCCCAATCTTCCGTTATCAATAGACTTGTATTCAGTGATTATACCTGGAACTTGGACTTAAACAACATTAGGAGTTTCAGTTTTCATCTCAGTGAGCCCAAAAAGTATGGATTAGATACTAATATCTTATATCACCCTCTTTCCACCCCCACAGTATTTTTCCCAGATAGTAAGTCATATCTGTACTAAGTTTGGTTGAAACCTCTCCATGCATTTCAGAATTATGCTGAGTATTCGTCTCAGCAAGCACAAAAACACTAAGGTAAACACTGGGGTAAACATTAGTTTTATTAAAGACTAGATGATTACCCAGCGTTGTACGGGCATTTATTTCTCCCAATCTTCCGGTATCAAAAGACTTGTATTCAGTGATTATACCTGGAACTTGGACTTAAACAAAATTAGGAGTATCAGTTTTCATCTCAGTGAGCCGGAAAAGTATGGATTAGATACTAATATCTTATATCACCCCCTTCCTACCTCCACAGTATTTTTTCCCAGATAGTAAGTCATATGCGTTTCAGAATTATGCAAGCCCAAAATCACTAGGGTAAAATCTGGGTAAAATCTGTTTTGATAATTTTTACATATCGCCCATTCCCACCCCCACAGCATTTTTCACCAGATAGTAAGTCATATGTATACCAAGTTTGATTAAAATCTCTCCATGTGTTTATGGATTAGACTCTAATATCTGTTGTTTTCATTGTCATCCCCTTCCTACCCCTTTCCCCCATCCACATGTCACCCCCTACTCCTACCCTGACAATATTTGACCCCAGTTGGTAAGTCATATGTGTACCAATTTTGGTTGACATTTCTCCATGCGTTTCAGAGTTATGCTGAATATTCATCTCAGTGAGCCCAAAAACACTATGGGGTAGACACTAAAATCTGTTGATTTTTATCATTTTTACGTCACCCCCTTCCCACCCCCAGAGTATTTTCCCCCACAAAGTAAGTCATATGTATACCAAGTTTGGTTGAAATCTCTCCATGCATTTATGGATTAGACACTAATATCTGTTGTTTTCAATGTCACCCCTTCCCCCACCCACATGTCACCCCTTCCCCCATCCCACAGTATTTGTGCCCAGATAATAAGTGTTATATATATCAAGTTTGGTTAAAATCTCTCCATGCGTTTCAGAGTTATGCTGAGTATTCATCTCAGTGAGCCCAAAAACACTATGGGGCAGACACTAAAATATGTCATTTTCAATAATTTTTTACATGTCACCCCTTCCCACCCCCACAGCATTTGTCCCTAGATAGTATGTAATATGTATGCCAAGTTTGTTTGAAATTTGTCCATGTATTTCAGAGTTATGCTGGAACATACATACATACACACAAACACATACATCCGATTTTATATATATACCGTATTTGCCGGCGTATAAGATGACTTTTCAGTACCTTAAAATCCTCCCCAAAGTCGGGGGTCGTCTTATACGCCGGGTACTGTTTACATGCCCTTACTTTACATTAGAGAGCTGCACGGGGACGCCCCTAGGGTCACGGGGATCCCGTGGGGATGCCTCCGAGGGTCGCGGGGCTCTTCTTCTCCCTACCTTCTCTGCTTGCAGCACAGAGCCGAACGGAAGTCTTCCCGACGTCATCGCTGACGTCGGAGGGGAGGGAGGGCTTAAACAAAGCCCTCCCTCCCTCCGACGTCAGCGCTGACGTCGGGAAGACTTCCATTCGGCTCTGTGCTGCAGGCAGGGCAGATAAGGAGAAGGAGAGTAGCCTCGCGGTTCGAGTGGCTACCAAGGGAGAGGGGCAGCCCGCCCCTCCCCGCCCCGGTTGCAGCACAGCCGGCCAGGTTCCCTTACTTTTGTGGCACTTCCCCGACTGACCGATACCAGCCCGGGTCTGACAATCCTCCCTGCCCTGTAGCCGTGAATCTAAATTACCTTCTTACAGCAGCTGTAAGAAGGTAATTTAGATTCGCGGTTAAGGGCAGGGAGGTTTGTCAGACCGGGGCTGTTGTCGGTCGGTCGGGGAAGTGCCACAAAAGTAAGGGGACCTGGCCGGCTGTGCTGCACCCGGGGCGGTAGAGAAGGAGGGGGGGAGAAGGAGAAGGACGCTGAAAGGCCATGGTGAAGACAGGAGGGGGGGAAGGACTCTGAAAGCACTTGAAGACAGAGGAGGGAGAAGGAGGCTGAAAGCACATGGGGGAATACAAAGGGGTGGAGAAGGACGCTGAAAGGCCATGGGAAGGGCGGGGGGGAAAGGACACAAAGGAAATGAGGAAGAGAGAGTAGGGAGAAGACGCTGGCAGGGAAGAAGACAGATGCCAGACTATGGGGGGAGCAGAGAGAAGAAGATGGGTGCCAGACCAATTTGGAAGGGGGAAGAAAGGGAGAGGCACAGTAACAGAGCAAATGGAAGATGCAGAAGGAAGAGAGATAGTGGATGGAAGGAATTGAATGAGAACATGAGGAAAGCAGAAACCAGGCAACAAAGGTAGGAAAAGAATTCTATTTCTTTTTTTTTGCTTCAGGATAAAGTAGTATATTAGTTGTGTTGATAAAAATTTATAAACATTAGAGGCTCTGGTAGAAACCCGTTTACAAAGTATGTATTCTTCCCAATTAATATTTTCAAATTAATAAAGTCTTTTTGCTTATTTGTAAATGGGTTTCTACCAGAGCCTTTAATTCAGTAGCATAATTAAATGAAATAACTATTTCTGAAGTTTATAGGGACGGGCGGGGACGGAGGGGATTCCTCGCGGGGACGGGTGGGGATGGAGGGGATTCCTCGCAGGGACGGGTGGGGACGGAGGGATTCCTCACGGGGACGGGTGGGGACGGGTGGGTTTCCTCGTGGGGACGGGTGGGACTTTGGCAGGGACGGGTGGGGACGGGTAGGATTTCTGTCCCTGCACAACTCTCTACTTTACATGCCCTAACATCTCCTTCCTTACCTCCTTACGGTGCTTACGGTACTAGTAAACCTGCCGGGACATCAGCGGGGCCATGGCAGGACATCAGTGTGACAAGGGTGCCAGCTCCTTCATCCTGCGCAGCGGGAAGCAGCGGCGCTCTGGCCCCACCCCTTTTCTCTTTACTACGTCTCTCGCACATGCGGCCGTGTGTGGAGTCTAGCCCTTAAGGAAGTTGCGGGGGCGAACAGGAGGCTTTTGAAGGCTTTTAAAGGGAAACTGTCATGCCAGCAAACTTGCTAGGGACTTGCCCGGCACTTGCTCTCTCCCTCTATGTGTTATCTTCCTTCTATCATTGACAGTTTCAGTTTGGTTAACAGTTTAGAAAACAAATAGCATGGCAGCTCCCATGGGTTTATTGTTCTATTCAGCTTTAGTGAATTAATTAAAATTGTTGAAATAAATTCTGATGTTCTTTTAAGTTTTATTTGTTGTGCAGAAGGTGTGCGGAAGAAGGGGTAGTCTTATACGGCGAGTATATAACAAACTCTATATTTTAACTGTAAAAGTTGGGGGGTCGTCTTATACGCCCAGTCGTCTTATACGCTGGCAAATACGGTAGATTTAGGTTTCCAGTGGTCACCCTGTAATTTGGGCATTTACTTTGGGTTGATGGTTGAAGAAACACTGAAATATAACACTACACATTTATAACACAATATAACAAAACTGACCTCACTTTGGCCACCTCTTAAATTATCATGGTAGAATAGGCAGGATACGATTAAATGATGATTCTGCTAGTGATCATTTATACACTCAGTATGTTGTCTGTTCTGTTGAACAGGCAAACATATAAGATTGAAACAATGTTGTCAAGATTTTTATAGAATAACAAACTCCTCCAAATTAGCTCATGAACGTCTACTCTGGAAACTGAAGAACCATGGGGTGGACGGAGACGTGCATAGATGGATGAGCAAGGGTCATTGACGCCATTTGTGAAAGCTTCAGGTTTGAAAATAATTATACATGCAAAATGACACCAGCGCAAGGTTTTAAAATTATAACCAAGATTTATTGAATTATTGGTTCTATTTTTCCATTATTAGATCAAAAGAACAGCATAATTACTTACGTTGCGCTCATGGGAGATCATCATCGTGGCCAAAGGCTGGCCTTCTCACAATGGTCTCGTTTTTCTATCTCATTACATTCTATTATATAACTTTTGGTTTAGTGACATCATCAAGTTTGACGACCAATAACATTTCTATGGGTGGTCTTAAAGTTTAGACAAAGAAACATTCCTCCATGTTTAAAAGTTATACAAAGTTTTCAGAAAATTACTTTTAATTTCTGAATTAACATTATAACATTCAAGAGAATCTATAATTATTAACATGGTGCTGAGAAATTCTCAGCCGTAAAGGAAAAAACTCTTCCTAAGCTGACAGGTTCAAATTGCACAGCCTTACACAGAAACCTTACTCTGGAGGAAGGGGGGGTAAATCCCCCTCTTCTCTCCCTGAAGCGTGGGCTTCCAATGCCCCCCTTCTTCCTATTCTTGAGGCTGACTCTAATTACTTCCAGATGCTGCCTTAGGATTTTCCTTAGTGTTTCTTCAGGTTTAAAATATATAAAATATGTTTTTCAAAGCAACACAATCCTACACTTCAATCCAATCATATTTGTTTCATTCACTCTTTGCTTGGCCAAGCTTTCATTCATTCAATAAATCATAATTTTCATTCAAAACTACATCCAATTCAGTTTGAGACACGTTATATCTCAGTTTGGAATATGGAGTCTAATATGCTTTTCCTAACTGGCCTAAGCACATCTGTAATCAATTAGAACCACGAGGCTAAAGGCGGGAAGCTGAACAAAGAACCAAAGAGGACAAAGAACAGCAGGGAACCAAGATGGAGTTCTTAATATCTCTATGCATGTATGTTACACTTTACCTAATTTCCTCTATGATCTGGCTTAATAGCAAAGTACATAAAGAGAATATTATTATTCTTTTTCTTAATATTTATCTATAGTGTGTTTTTCTGGCCTTGGCTACATCTATATTCAGATTTTTATTCACCTGTTTTTCCGTACGCTTCTATTTGGGTGCGGTCCTTAACTAACACAGATGTTTGTTTAACTAGAATTACCTAGAATCATACGAAAAACTGGCCTTTTGTAGAAAAACGTCCACAAAAATACTGCACTATCATGCTCCTGACATCCATTCCAATATCGTCCCATAAACAGCACACTGGCCACGACCACGAGCCACGAGCCACGAGCCACGACTCAATCCCCTCTTGGATATTACAGAATTTATGAAGTAATATTCATAATTGAGCTCGTGGTCTTATCTGTGGCACTGGGGTTTACTCTGGGTATGGTTCTTCTTATGGATCAGTGTGTGTCTGTGCAAGTATATTCTTTTAAATGCCAATTAGATAGCAAAAGCCAGAAAAATGTACTACCTAGGCCTGCAACGGTAGGTGCCTAGAAGATCTTACCCAAAGCTTACTTGAATTCTCTAGTGAGAATGCAAGCAAATCCCATCCACTATTCTAGATAAAACACATCCAAGTGTACATTTATGTAAGTTGCTGTCTAAACCATATCATATAGGAAACTTACCATTCCAGTGGTAGTTAGACAGTCTGTTCTAGGTGCAAGTACAGTCCTAGAGCAGAGACTAACCTAGTGTCTGTTGTTTTATTCATAGAGGTATTCATGAAACTCCAGTACTTTTGAAGTTAAAAAGTCAGAAATTTAGAGAAAGTATAGCTAAAGAAAAATAGAACCCTAGATTTCCCTAAGATAAAGAGAACCTCAGTATTACCTAATTTAATTGGTCCCTATGCTCAAAAGTGTTATGTTATAGAACCCTGGAATTAAATCAATAAAGTGTAAAATAATGCACAGTGTTAAGAAAACCCAATTATATGCTTAATATGGAAATGTACTCATGTGCAGATAATGCATGCACATCAGATATAAGTTTTCTTTTTCTGTGTGTGTTGCAGGAACTCATTTCTCAAATTTAAATTAAAATCATTAAAAGGACTGATGATATCAGCTGTTAAACCCAATTAAACAATATTGTGGCACTGTGTAACAGCTTAGAAGCTGCCACTGTATTTGGAAATACAGTAATATGAAATAAAATTTAAAATACAGAATAAATAAAATATTGTCTGAGAACAATGCATGAAGACAATGATAAAGAAAATACAGTTGTTAATACAATATCAAAAGCATAATTAAAGTTCAGAAGCCTAATTCAAATGAAGTGATTTAAAGTAACGTGGTTTAAGATAAAGTCTGTTTTTTCTTTCAAAATTTTTTTTATGAGTCCAGAAATGTCTTTTGTAAATAGTTTTAGCAACTTGTAAGGTCGGAGTCTCTACATTAATTTCAGTGAAATTTAAATCATGGCTTTAAAAAGTTCATGCTGCAACATTTTCATAATTCAAGCTTGGCTTTTCTGTAACTATGGAACTGCTTTTTCTGTCTTTCTTTCTGTTGTCCAAGGGAACACACCCGTACTGTTACAACTGCAAAAAAGCATATCTAATTAGTTGAACACAGACAAAGGAACACTGAAATTCCCGCCGAAAATTCAGCTTCGGAATTTTCTCTTTGTTCTCCACAGCTCTAGTGGTGGAATGTGGTACTGCTGATCAGTGTAAATCCTAGAAGGGAAGCACATGGTCATTAACAAAAGAACAAAGAAAAGAAACACATGGCACGTTTTCCCCTCTGCAAACAGTGCTAGTTCTTGCATCGCAGAGTCTGTGTTGAATTGTTAAAAAGATTCAAAGGAAGTTTCTTAACTGAAACACAAAACACACAGATTAAATAGACTTTTTTCAAGGTCCTGTGGTACCAAATATGGCCACAGGAAAATTTAAACATGCAGACACATTCTCTACATGGTAAAATTAGACTTTCTTTTTTTCCTAACACCAGGGAATTATTCTCAATCCATATTCTTTATTAGGTTCCTATCCTGAAGAGCTTACTAGTAAAAAGTAAGCAAAATTTCAATTCCGAATTCATCCACTTAAATAAAAGTTTATTATAATTGTGACAAGGTTAACAAGCCCTTTGTTTCATATTTATTTAAATTTTAAAAAAAATATAGGTACTTAACCTCTATTTTTCTTAATCTTTTTATTTTTAAACTTCCCAAGTTAATGTTAAAATGCATTTAAATTTAATTACTCCCTAATCATACATTCCGGGCAATGCACAAGTTTAAAAATACTTTATAAACCATGCAGGGGCACAAAAAGTCATATTCAAAACTAATTTGAACCCTGAGATAAAAATACAAAGGCAGGAATTTTTTTTTTCTCATGCACTGCTTTGCTTGCTCACAAAAACAATCTTTCTTGTAAGCATGGTATCTGTTTTTTGGAATAAATCTTTTTCATTTCCAAAATTATCCTTTCACTGTTGAATACATTCCCAAGTCCAGCAGAATTCTTTCTTTTCTCCCATCTTCCCTATCGAACCTTCTCCTCATCTTCTGCCCGATTCCCACTTAAAATATCCCTTATAATCAGGTCATAATTCATAGCACATCCTTCCTTAACACGTCTCACAAAACTTTCTTCCACATTCTTGTACGTTCGTTCTACAGACTATCTCCCTGCTTTGAAATCGCCAGACATTTAACTTTCTTTTCCTTTTCACTTAACCATCTCGTTTAAATATCACTTTCCAATTCCTTCTGATCCTACAGTTCTGTTCTTCCAACATTCTTATAATCTTTTTAAAATATAAAGAAACAAGGGAAAAATTCAGAACGTCTGTTTTTTTTTCTCTAGAATGCATTCGTTTACATAGCCCTAGGCTACAAACAGCTCTGAAACTACTGATCTACATTGCAAAAACTCTTTTGAACTTAAATCAACATACGCAAACTTTCTTTGTTTCTTGAACATCAAAAACAACTTTGCATTAACTTCAAGTGCCTTACTAAACAATGAGAAATTTCACAAGAACTTTTCCCCAGCATACTAGCTGTGTATGCTCGTAAAGTTTTCATTCTAAAAATCCTCCTGCTGCTAACAAGGTAATTGCAAGTTACTACATTTGAAATCCCTCTGCTAGCTAATATTTACAACAGCATTTAAATCGATACCTGTTTTTAAAAAATCGTAGAATTGCAAAGCACCTCCATACTGCTGAATTCCCCCCCCTTTCCTCCCCCTCTTCCTGGTAGTGAACAAAGGAGAAACTCAAAAAGCCCACCTTCCAGCTCACGTGACAGGCTCTGTGGAAGGCATCGAGGGAGGAAAAAGGTGGGGGTGAAATTCTCCCATTTGCAGCCCGCTCTTTCAAACAAAGGAGATGCCCAGAGCGAAAGGACTTTTTACTCCAGCGAGACATCATTAACTTTTCACAAAACAAGTTAATTCAGAGACAGAGAGACAGCCTGGAAGTTTAGAGAGACAGAAACTGGAGTTTAGAAAGACAAAGCTGAGAAACACAATTTCTTTTCTTTTCAAATTAGCAATACAACAGCCAGTTTGCTTTACTTCAGATAGGCACTGGGAGAAGACGGAGGAGGGGGTGACTTCCCTCAGCCCGTGTTTTCAAACAAAGAGACGGAACAGCGAGGGAAACTTTTCAAAGTCAGATTAAAACAGACAGTTTTCTTTTTCACAGAGAGAAAGAGTTAGTTCAGAGACAAAGCTTAGACACACAGCAGGGAAGGACAATTTTTTTTTTCTCTTCAAACTCAGTAACTTCTATTATCTCAACATTTGTAGCTTAATTCAGACAAGCAATTGCCGGCGTTCTCACATTCACAGAGGAGACCTGCTCTCTACTGGGCACTTCTACCTTAATTTTTTTCTTCTTTCAGACAGGCACTGCTCAGTTTAAAAGCCAGATGGAAAAATGTCAGCACTGCAAGGGATTTTTTCTTTCTTTTCACAGAGGAACCAGCAATGTGGATCATCAGCTAAAAAAGCTACAAGCCACCTTTGCTGTTCCACTGGGCTGTTACATTCTTTCTGTGTTACTTTTATTTCTAATTTTTTCTTTTTCTTTTTCCATTAACATTTAATTTCCACTAACTTCACATCCCTCTACCCACAAATTTATACAATTATGTACAGATATATACAAGCAGCATGCTCCTTATTGTTAAATAATTTTTTTATTATTATTTTTAATTTTTTTTCTTTAAACAGGCGTAATACTCACAATTTTCCAGTTTTACGGTCCCGTTTTATCTCTAATTTCCGTCATATTCCTGCGCAGCCAGCCAACCTGTGACTACCTTTTGTTGCACAACCATGCAAAATCTCTAGAGTTCCTAGAGTTTCTATGAATAACCTATAAGCTTTTTCAAGGTGTCAAATTAGCTCCCGGGTTTCGGCACCAATTGAGCAAGGGTCATTGACGCCATTTGTGAAAGCTTCAGGTTTGAAAATAATTATACATGCAAAATGACACCAGCGCAAGGTTTTAAAATTATAACCAAGATTTATTGAATTATTGGTTCTATTTTTCCATTATTAGATCAAAAGAACAGCATAATTGCTTACGTTGCGCTCATGGGAGATCATCATCGTGGCCAAAGGCTGGCCTTCTTACAATGGTCTCGTTTTTCTATCTCATTACATTCTATTATATAACTTTTGGTTTAGTGACATCATCAAGTTTGACGACCAATAACATTTCTATGGGTGGTCTTAAAGTTTAGACAAAGAAACATTCCTCCATGTTTAAAAGTTATACAAAGTTTTCAGAAAATTACTTTTGATTTCTGAATTAACATTATAACATTCAAGAGAATCTATAATTATTAACATGGTGCTGAGAAATTCTCAGCCGTAAAGGAAAAAACTCTTCCTAAGCTGACAGGTTCAAATTGCACAGCCTTACACAGAAACCTTACTCTGGAGGAAGGGGGGGGTAAATCCCCCTCTTCTCTCCCTGAAGCGTGGGCTTCCAATGCCCCCCTTCTTCCTATTCTTGAGGCTGACTCTAATTACTTCCAGATGCTGCCTTAGGATTTTCCTTAGTGTTTCTTCAGGTTTAAAATATATAAAATATGTTTTTCAAAGCAACACAGTCCTACACTTCAATCCAATCATATTTGTTTCATTCACTCTTTGCTTGGCCAAGCTTTCATTCATTCAATAAATCATAATTTTCATTCAAAACTACATCCAATTCAGTTTGAGACACGTTATATCTCAGTTTGGAATATGGAGTCTAATATGCTCTTCCTAACTGGCCTAAGCACATCTGTAATCAATTAGAACCACGAGGCTAAAGGCGGGAAGCTGAACAAAGAACCAGAGAGGACAAAGAACAGCAGGGAACCAAGATGGAGTTCTTAATATCTCTATGCATGTATGTTACGCTTTACCTAATTTCCTCTATGATCTGGCTTAATAGCAAAGTACATAAAGAGAATATTATTATTCTTTTTCTTAATATTTATCTATAGTGTGTTTTTCTGGCCTTGGCTACATCTATATTCAGATTTTTATTCACCTGTTTTTCTGTACGCTTCTATTTGGGCGCGGTCCTTAACTAACACAGATGTTTGTCTAACTAGAATTACCCAGAATCATACGAAAAACTGGCCTTTTGTAGAAAAACGTCCACAAAAATACTGCACTATCATGCTCCTGACATCCATTCCAATATCGTCCCATAAACAGCACGCTGGCCACGAGCCACGAGCCACGACTCAATGGATCAGAAACTGGTTAGCGGATAGGAAACAGAGGGTAGGGGTGAAGGGCCACTACTCAGACTGGAGGAAGGTCACGAGTGGTGTTCCGCAGGGCTTGGTGCTTGGGCCGCTGCTATTTAATATATTCATAAATGATCTAGAAACAGGAATGAAGAGTGAGATAATAAAATTTGCGGACGACACCAAACTATTTAGTGGAGCTCGGACAAAGGAGGACTGCGAAAAATTGCAAAGGGACTTGGACAAATTAGGGGAATGGGCAGAGAGATGGCAGATGAAGTTCAATGTTGAGAAGTGTAAAGTATTGCATGTGGGAATCAGAAACCCGAGGTACAGCTATACGATGGGAGGGATGTTATTGAATGAGAGTACCCAAGAAAGGGACTTGGGGGTAATGGTGGACAGACAATGAAGCCGACGGCACAGTGCGCAGCGGCTGCTAAGAGAGTGAATAGAATGCTAGGTATAATCAAGAAGGGTATTACAACAAGAATGAAAGAAGTTATCCTGCCGCTGCACTGGGCAAGGTGCGTCCGCATCTTGAGTACTGCGTCCAGTATTGGTCACCATACCTTAAGAAGGATATAGCGTTACCCAAGAGAGTTCAGAGGAGAGCGACACAACTGATTAAGGGGATGGAAAGCCTTTCATACGCTGAGAGATTGGAGAAACTGGGTCTCTTTTCCCTGGAGAAGAGAAGACTTAGAGGGGATATGATAGAGACTAACAAGATCATGAAGGGCATAGAGAGAGTAGAGAGGGACAGATTCTTCAAACTTTAAGAAAATAAAAAGACAAGAGGGCATTCGGAAAAGTTGAAAGGGGATAGATTCAAAACGAATGCTAGGAAGTTCTTCTTTACCCAACGTGTGGTGCACACCTGGAATGCGCTTCCAGAGGACGTTATAGGGAAGCGTACAGTACTGGGGTTTAAGAAAGGATTGGACAATTTCCTGCTGGAAAAGGGGATAGAGGAGTATAGATAGAGGATTACTGCACAGGTCCTGGACCTGGTGGGCTGCCGCGTGAGCAGACTGCTGGGCGCGATGGACCTCAGGTCTGACCCAGCAGAGGCATTTCTTATGTTCTTATGTTAAAAAAAGTTAAAGTGTGATAAGCATTGTAGAGGAGTTAAATTCCCAAGTTTCTATGACAACCATTTGGTCTTTATACTTAGACAAAGCTCTAAGAGGTTCATAATCAAAACAGAAATACGTCTAAAAATCTACCCCAATCAGCATTTGGATAATCAAAAAGACAGGGTGTCCAATTGCTGATAATCAAAATAAGTTTTAGACATTTATAGAGGAGCTTAGTCCTTTTCACTGTATGCCAAGAGTGAAAAAGGGTGTTTTTGAAGGAGTGGGAGGTAGGCAGAATGTGGATCGACCTAGACTTAGTCATCCTGTAACGAGAATCAAAAGTTTAATGAGACTGCCTAGACGGAACTTATACATTGTGAGTTAGGTGATCTAAAAACAGGTATAAGTGCCCAGAAACTATCCAAAGTGACCAGATAACCACTGCAGGGACAGAGTACAGACCCCCACACACTTCCCCAGTGATCACTGACCCCACCACCACCATACAATTTGGAATAAATTAGTACATACCTGCCTCCAGAACATTAGCACCTGGCATAGGAAAGCCTAGTACAGCTGTACAGAGGTGGCTTATGTAGTCTGGGGTGTGTGCTACTGAACCATAGAGAGGAGGATCCAGGCTCAGAATCCATTCTAAGCACTGCATTCATAGTAGAACATGTGCATCCACCAAACCCCCAAAACCCTACTGTACTGACATATAGATGCCACCTGCAGCCATAAGGGCTATTGTGGTAGTGGACAGGTGGGTATAGTAGGTTTTGGGGGTCTTACCATGACCTATAAGAGAGTTGTGGTAAGATGTTTATGTGGCATCCTTTTGTAAAGTTCACAACAGTAAGGTGCCCCACTACTGTGTTGCCATATCTGGGTGTCCAGTCCATCAATTTGCTGTCCCCTCCCACATCTAAAATGCCTTTTTCTAGGCATGTTAGGCTTGGACAATTTTTGGGATGAGAATGGGGTTTAAAGATAAATGACTTAGTAGTCTGGATGATAAAATGGCTAGATGTAGAAGTACCCGATTCTCAAAAAAATATTTTGAATGCATTTTTTGAGAATGGATTTTGGACGCTGCCAATGTAGGTCAAAAATGGATGCTGTTAACGTAGGTCAAAAATGCTACTCTAACTGGATATGTTCAGATCAAATGCCACTAACTCCTGCTTGGTTGAAATTTGAAGATTCCTTATCAATTGGTGAGCCATTGTGGATTATTCCTTTTATAAAATCTGGGAATGAACAAAATTTGAATAATATATTCTTGGCTAAAAGAATTGCATTTCAAGAATTAGAAAACTATGTTAAGGTTCATTGGAAAGATACTATTTGGGCATATATTTGGACTAATCCTAATTATAAAATACAGGATAGGATAATTAATTGGAAAATCTGCAAAAAGGCTGGAATTTGGAATGTTAATCATTTAAAGAATTAAGAGCTAAAGAATAATGAGGATTAGGTCTCATTTCTTGAATTAGTTGGTAAATATGGGTTATCTGAAAACCAACAATATAGATGGATCCAGCACTTATACTATATCAAATTGGTTCATTTACATCATAAATTAAAAATTTGAAGAACCAGACTGCATTTCCTTTTTTTATTATTTTTTTAAAATATAATTTGTAATAACATACAAGTAAAACACTTGTTACAGCAATACAGAAAATAAGTAAACTAGGTTACACAAAGAAAAAATCAGAGGTCAAAATATTTTTTCCGGTGGGTGGCAAGATGGCGGCGGTGTGAGGAGCCGAGTGAGAAGCAGCAAAGATCTAACTGTCTCTGCTTTCCTCATTACTTTTTCTACCTGGTTTTTCTTCATGCCTCATACAAAGAGGAAGGGGTGATCAGGGCCATTTCCTCGCCGGTCCTGGTGTCCACCCCGGTCCAGCAGACAATGGATCACTTCTTTGCAGCTCTCCCAACAACTTTACAGTCCGGAGTGGAGAGCCCAGCGGTGGGTGGAGATGTGAGGGAATCTTTCACCCTTTTGGGCATGGAAACATCGCTTTCTCCTCTGGATTCCCTCAATCCTCCGTATCCAGCGACTGCCGGGGCACTGAGGCAGGAGACACGCGATCCCGGAAGTGGAGACATGGGGTCTCCTAGTGAGGGCATGACATCCACGGCAGAACAGCTGATGTCTGCAAGCAAGAGAGGGGGTTAGGGTTAGGGTTAGGGTTAACATCTGGCTTCTCCTTCAGCGTATAGAGAATAAAATGACTAAATCTACAGAAGAGGTAACTAAAATAACAGATAAACTTGACTCCCTAACTAAAACTGTGGAATTAATGAAAATGGACTTTTCAGGCCAAACTAAGCAAATGCAGGAAGAAATACATCATTTGCAGCAGTTCAAGATAGCATCAATTAAAGACAATTCTTCAATACATAGGAAACTGAAACAATTTGAGAATTTTAATAGACAGTTGAATCTTCGTTTCCTAAATTTTCCATTAATTACAGATGTGTTACATTTGGATTTATTAAAATGGTATTTCATTGAAAATTTAAGAATTTCTTCAAATGGTATTCCTCCAATAAATAAGATTTATTACTTGCCTACTAAAAAATTCCCAGAAGAGAAGAAAAAAAAAGAAAAAGGAAAAAAGAACAATGAGATAGATTTTGCTAATGTGACTGCTCTTCTTGAACAAACAATAACAGCTGACATTGATAGAGCAACGCTTTTGGTCTCATTTGTATTTGAGCAGGATGTTAATATGATCTTGAAATTATATTTTAAAAATTCTCAAAAATTATTTGGGGAACAGAAAATACGGATATACCCTGATGTTGCTAAGACTACTCAATAAAGGAGGAAATAATTTCTTTCTTTGCACCAAGAAACAATTAAATTAGGTGCTACATTCCTTTTGGCATACCCATGCAAGTGCTTGGTCAGGTACCTAGGAGTCAAGTATACCTTCTTTTCTCCAGACTACCTGAAGGAACTTATAGATGTTAAATAGATCATCAAGGAATGACTTAAGAAGGGTGTTGAAGCAAAGCAGTTGTTTGATACATTAAGCCTTTCTTAATTTTATTTAATTAAATTCCTGTTTATATCTCTCATATAATATGACCACTCACCCTAAATTGTGGTCTAAGAAAGGGATTCTTATGATTGATTAATGTAAGTTTGATTTCTGATGCCTTAAATTGATTTTCCTCCCTGTGTTTAATGGTGCAAGATTTATTCTTGTGAAATTTAATGTAAAATTAGAAATAAATTAATATATATATATATTTTTTCCATTTCTTAGACCACAATTAAGCAAGGTGCATCCATAAACCCATGGAAAGGATTCAAAAGAAGAAAAATAAAACCTTTATATAAAAAAGCTGACTATGCTAACAAAACCCATGCATTCTATTTATCCCAGTTCTATTAATTACTAGATATATTTTTAAGGTCTAGAAAGGCTCTCAGTTGTGATGGTGCAAAAAAGGTATACTTAATCCCCAAATCTGGATTAAACATTTACAGGGGTTTGCTAATAAATAGGAAGCCCCAATCTTTTTAACTTCTTCACACATAGAAATTTCTTTCTGTGATCCTGTGTAATTTTTGATATGTCTGGATATATCCAAATCCTTTGTCCAGAGAAAGTCAAATGAGAATTTTGGAAATAAAGTTTCATAACTGAATTCAAGTCCTGCTCAAATACATAGGAAACTAATAATGTTGCCCTTTCCTTTACTTCAGAGAGGGACTCTTCTAATATAGCAGATAAATCTTTTAAATCAGTTGTTTTTTCATCTTGAACTATATTTCCTTCATCAGTAGCCTTAGAAACAGAGGTTGGAATATAATGTATCTTATTAAGAGGAGGAATAGCTTGTTGAGGAAATTTAAGAATTTCAATCAGATATTTTCTGAAGTATTTAAATGGGCTTGTGGCTAATGATCTAGGGAAATTCAGTACTCGAATATTGAGCCTCCTGTTAAAGTTCTCAAATTGTTCTAACTTTCGATGTATATCATTCTTGTCTTTTATCAAAATTGTTGTTACTTCTTTTAAATTTGTTATCTCAGATTTAACCTGTATATTTTGTTCAATAGAATATCGTTGAATTTTCTCAACATTTTTAGAAAGATTATCAACTTTTCTGAGTGATTAAGTACCTCTTGAGTTGATTTAATCAGCAAACCATCCATCCTTTGCAAGGCCAAATGATCTCTAGAGTCACCACTGGAGAAGTTGTAGATGGTGAAGAAACCGCCACTGCTCCAGGTGTAGATTACTCGGTGTTCACTTCCTCAGGTGCTCCTTCATCCAAGCTTGAGTCCAGCTCTGTGACTTCCACCCCTGGACTCAACACTAGGGCAATCCATTTGAACACTCCATCGTCTATGTCTTCAGTAGTACCCCCTTCTCCTGGCAAATGGGTTGAGAGTTGGGTGAAATACTGCTCCAAGGACTGTTGTTGCAATGAACTGCTAAACTGGGAGGAACCAGGTTTAACAGCACCTTTCCTTTTAGTATGAGGCATTTTGTAAAGGAAGCAATTTCTGCAGCGGTATTAGCATCTTGGAGAGAGGTAAGAGAGACCAAAACTAGTGTGCAGCCATCTTGGATCCACTCCCCTTACTCAACTGTATTTCTTTATGCTTTTCTTTAAATAGTTGTAAAGGAGCTGTCTCTAAATGGTATCAGTGTTTAAGAACATAAGAATTGCCACTGTTGGGTCAGACCAGTGGTCCATCGTGTCCAGCAGTCCACTCACATTGCAGCCCTTGGTCAAAGACCAGTGCCCTAACTGAGACTAGCCCTACTTGTGTATGTTCTGGTTCAAGAGGAACTTGTTTAACTTTGTCTTGAATCCCTGGAGGGTGTTTTCCCCTATGACAAACTCCGGAAGAGCATTCCAGTTTTCTACCACTCTCTGAGTGAAGAACTTTCTTACATTTGTACGGAATCTATCCCCTTTCAATTGTTCTCCCTACCTTGGAGAGGGTGAACAACCTGTCTTTACCTACTAAGTCTATTCCCTTCAGCATCTTGAATGTTTCAATCATGTCCCCTCTCAATCTCCTCTGTTCGAGGAAGAAAAGGCCCAGTTTCTCTAATCTTTCACTGTACAGTAACTCCTCCAGCCCCATAACCATCTTAGTCATTCTTCTCTGGACCCTTTTGAGTAGTACCGTGTCCTTCTTCATGTACGGTGACCAGTGCTGGATGCAGTAATCCAGGAGATGGCGCAAAATGGCCTGGTATATTGGCATGATAACCTTCTCTGATCTGTTCGTGATCCCCGTCTTTATCATTCCTAGCATTCTGTTCACCCTTTTTGCCGCCACCGCACATTGTGTGGATGGTTTCATCGAGTTGTTGATCATAACTCCCAAGTCTCTTTCCTGGGAGGTCTCTCCAAGTACCGCCCCAGACATCCTGTATTCGTGCATGAGACTTTTGTTACCTACATGTATCACTTTACACTTAAATTGGGCACTTGTAAGCATCCTCTCAATCTGCAAAGCACTTGAGAATTCGAGTTGGGGTTTTGACCAGGTGAAGCACACTGGGAAAAGATTTGGATGTTAATTACATCCTCTTTACACTCAGCAAACATAATGCAATCTCTTTTTCCTTATGCACAAAGCTTTATGGACGACACTGAAATTGTCTAAAATTGAAAACAATCAAAGGAATGTTTGTTGGTCTTGCAATTTGGCAGTTGTTACTCTGGAACACATGGTTTTTTTATGTGTCCTTAGGTGACTGATTACTGGAATAAAGTTTGGTCATCCATTTCTAAAATTCTTTCCATATTTTAAATGCATATATAAAGTACTTGTATTTATACAGTTCATATCCTTTATGTATGTATTTAAAATCTAATAAAATAATTATTGAAAACTTGATCATACAGCCTCCTATAACACAATTATTTCAGGTCCTGATCTTATGATTAATTAAGTGACTCTTTCCCTATTTACTTTCTGTTGTTTGCAGTCACCATCAACTTCTAAATGCAGAGTACCCAGAAAATTCAAAAATAGTCAATAAGTATCCCCTTTTCAATTCCAAACATTGGTAAATGACTTAAGGCACCCAGTTATCTGTCTGCAAAGAATCCAACACAGGGAAAATGTTACTCTCGATGGTGACCAACACAGCTTTTTGGCTGACACAACCTTCTTCAGGAGATTTATGCCAAAACCATGATTAAATATCTAACCACCTATAGCAACATTTAACAAGAATAAAATTACCTCAGTCAAAACTCACTCTATTACAATTAGCTCAAAACAGTTCATGGTTCAAGAAGGTTCCTGGCTCAAGGACAGTCCACAACCCTTGCTAATTAACAGCACCTCCTTGTGTGTAATCAAGGTTTATTGGAAGATTTTGTTAGAGAATTTGATCATATATATAATGACTCCACCAAACATCAGTAGCATTGAATATCTAGAAAACCACTTTAAAGCTGCCCCAACCCCCCCAATGAAAAAACACCATCAGAAACATGCATGATCACAAAACCCCCTTCAATGGCAGATGAAATTTAATGTGGACAAATGCAAAGTGATACACATTGGGAATGTTGATGGAATCACAGTTACCAGATGCTAGGGTCCACCTTGGGGGTTAGCGCCTAATAAAAGGATCTGGGTATCATTGTAGACAATACGATGAAACCTTACACCCAATGTGTGGCAGTGGATGCTGGGAATTATTAAAAAAGGGATGGTCAACAAGACTAAGAATGTTATAATGCTCCTTTATAGCTCTATGGTGCGACCTCGAAAGGGATAGCCACACCTCACTAAAATATATGCTAGCCTTTGGTCAACGATGAACTTCACCCTC
The DNA here is from genome assembly GCF_902459505.1 of Geotrypetes seraphini. Taxonomy (NCBI): domain Eukaryota; kingdom Metazoa; phylum Chordata; class Amphibia; order Gymnophiona; family Dermophiidae; genus Geotrypetes; species Geotrypetes seraphini. Next base: position 99,313,477 of record NC_047095.1, on the reverse strand, counting down.
ACCCACTGGGCATCCTGCTTCTATATCGCCCACTGACCCCTTGGAACAATTCCTCTGAACTCGTCCTCGAGACCATAACAAATGCCTTCCTCAAGTTTCAAAGATTACTGATCATTGGGGACATCAATCTCCAAATAGACGACATCACCAGCAAGGATACGACTGAATTTATTAGCTTCCTCATCTCCCTTGGCCTCCTCCCCTGCACCATCGCCAACCCATGAAAAGGGGCACACACTAGACCTCATTAGCTTCCTCGATCTTACCGCTCACAAGACATCAGTTGACAACACTCGCTGGGAACATGTCCCCTGGTCTGACCACTTCTTAGGGGCTTTCTGTCTCCCCATCTTCATGTCGCATCTTGGGGCTCCACCCCGCATTTCCAACCCCATTACCTTCCGCAAAAAAATTACAAGCAATCTGTTCTGATCCAAATTTCTTAACCTATCCTCCTCTGCTCCTAAGCCTGCAGATTCAGGTACTAACTGGCATAATTGGGTCGCTCTCTCTGAATCTACCTACCACTCCCTCGCCCCTCTCTCCACTAAATCCATCTCCTACCCTCGCAAGGCCCCTTCGTACCTCCCATATCACAGAGAACTAAAACAGAAATGTTGAGCTCTGGAGCGCATATGGGAAAAATCAAAATGTCCTGTAGACAGACAGTCCTGGAGAGTCAATATTAAGCTGTACACAGGCTAAGTTAAAACAATCCAATGCCTCTCCTTCTGTATCAAGAGCCTATGAAAGCCACTTCCCCTTGGACTATTCTGAGTTGTTTCAAAAACTGTGAATCATAATTTATTAAAAGAATGGTGGAAATAAAAAAAATGTGCTACAGGTGAGTTCTTGACTTATTTTTGGAGGTGAATTCAATGATCAATAAGCCTCATATTTAAAAGCCTTCATGTTTTACCCACCTAAATTAATGGGCAAAGCACCACAGTACATAAAGCACTCTCGATGTTGTACATAAAGTGAAACTTCTCAGGCTCCTTTTGACTTTTAACTTGCAATTTTGTATTTGTAACTACAACATAATTGTATTAATAGTCAAACTAATCTACCTGAACTTCCACCTCTATTGAATGGCTGTGTCAAACGGTCCATTGTAACTTCCTGGCTAACTGAACCAACCTCTTGTAATGTTATCTGCCCTTGAACTGAATATGTAGAAGGAGAACAGAGAACTTGATTAACATACCATAACATACTTGTGACCTGGATTGGCCACTTTTATAATCAGGAGTGTACTGGTCTGATCCAGTATGGTTGTTCTTATGTTTTATAAGATATAATTGTAGGGAACAGAGAGTGGAGAAGGCTATGCTAATCCATCAGCACTTGTGCATTGCTAACTGATTAGCTCAGGAATAGTGTGTGAGCTCAGACTATGTATAAAAGAGGTGCTGGAAGGGCTCACAATCTAATGGCCTTACTTTAGTGCGGAAATTAGCTCATGGTCATTATCAAAAAAATAGAAAAAGCTGCATTTTCCTGACAGCATTAAAAGTGGCTTCAGCACACCAGGTTTCTTTTTTACACTGCATGGTAAAAGAGCCCATAGCTGTTTATATCTATCTATCTATCTATCTATCTATTCTGATATTCTATTAAAAAATTAAATACATATAAATATGTGCATTTTTGCAAATATTTCAGGTACACTGTTATTAACTTATGATCTTAATGTCATTACAGATATATTTCACCTCATACCTATAACTTCTTGGCCTTTGTTTTTGCGGTGGAGGAAATTAACAACAACTCAGAACTCTTACCTAACATCACACTGGGGCTCCATATTAAAGATTCTTTCAGGTATACAAGGAAAATAATTGAATCAGCCTTGAATATTTTGGCAGGACAGAGCACAATAGTAAATTTCAAGTGTAATTCATTTCGCACAGTGGCTGCCATCATTGAAGGCTTTACAGATGAAGAAACATATGGATTCTATAACATGTTCCAGATATATCATTACCCACAGGTCAGAAAAATTCTTAAATTTACTTTACATTCTACTCCTTACCCTATTTCAGTGATCTCAAAGTCCCTCCTTGAGGGCCACAATCCAGTCAGGTTTTCAGGATTTCCCCAATAAATATGCATTGAAAGCAGTGCATGCACATAGATCTCATGCATATTCATCGGGTAAATCCTGAAAACCTGACTGGATTGCAGCCCTCAAGGAGGGACTTTGAGACCCCTGCCCTATATAGTCCATCCTTGCATGCATAAATCCTCTTCAAAATGATTTCATTTATATCATACTGTCAAAATGTTCTTTCCTTTGCAGTTGCAGGAAGAACATTTGTGACTCCTGCTCCCAAAATGTATGAATCAAATCTAAATAGAAAGAGGTATGTGCAGAGGAAGTGGCCCAACTGGATTTGAGCTTGAGGTTTATGGAGGGAAGTATAACATTCCTAGTTAGGGAGGAACCTTGTCCTTTTCTTTCTGGAGCTGGTCAAGTAAGAAATATGAAGAACAGCCACAAGTGGGAAATCTCACCAGGAGCTCACTGGAGTATCTATGAACTATGGAAGGAGAAGAATTAGCAAATGTATTGCCAGTCTTGGCAATAGCTGTCTCCTGTTGCTATATAGAAGAAAGATAGAGACTTTTTTATATGCTAAATGAACTGAACAGAGGTATGGGAGAACCAACAGAGTCTGCAGTCAGGAATATGAAGACAAACCAAAACAAGAAAAACTGCAGAAGGGCGTACAATGATGCAGGCAAAGTTTATTAGTAAAATGTGGTTAAAAGCAAATGAACTAATAGACCCGACATGGTCTGTGTTTTGGAAAACAAGCCTTCATCAGGGGTATCAAATGAAAAGAGAATCAGTTAAAACCACAAACAAGCTTTGCCTGTGTAGATAGAACTACAGAGAAAAGTCTGTTTGTCCACTCCACCACAAACTCACCTGTTTTCACTTCAAGGATTAAGTGTAACCACACACAAAATGTGCCTCCATATATTATGGCAAATTCCACATCTACCCAACATCTTATTTGCAAGTTCCACCACATCTATGAAGCATCTTATTTGCAAATTCCACCACATCTACCAAGCATTTTATTTATCAACTCAGCACTGTGGAATAGGTCCTACAATTTCACAAATGTATGATGAGTGCCAGTGTATCCCGATCACTGATGATTGGCATTGCTTGGACTCACTGCCATGTGGCTCCGCAGCAACAAGCTCTCTTGTGGTTTGGCAAGCAATCCATACCCCCTCTGTACCCCAAGCAAGATACCAAAGATGGTACACATTACTTAAAGGCTGATTGCCGCTACTGAAGCCAGGCAATTGCCTCTTTGAAGCCACATGGCTTAAAAGCAGGAAGGAAACCACTCCACCCTCTCATACCAGGAGACTCCATGCATCACATAGCTCAGTAAAGTCAAGGGCCCATAGCAAGAAAGCGAGCAACCACAGATTGGGTCCAGAGAAAAAACTAGGGGTGCCATGACAAAGCACCTGCAATGCTATATTCTACCTGGGTACCTGGTCACCCCATATATGTGCTGTGGATATGCCAGAGGCTTTATAGAGGAAAGTCCTAGCTATACACACAAATTATCGAGAGTAATATCCAGCTTCTAGAGCACAATGATGAATTTAATGATGAATCTAATGATAAATGGTTACACCTGGAATTTCAGAGCAGGTAATGTGTTGGGGCAGGCCAATGAGCACTGATGATGGAATAATGACATTCTATGATTACAAGTGGAGATGAGCAAATGATCCTTTCCCTGGGGAGGGCTTTCAAAGCTGATCAGACGGATCCCAAGTCTGATCCACCTAGAGACATTTCAGACTCAAACTGACCTTCCTCTCACTGTGAAGAAAGGGGATCCAAATGATAATGAATACATAGCAAATGACTCCATTATGGACATGTCGAGGAGAGAAGCAAGATCAGTGAGCAAACTATATGCAACATGAGCCACTCTGCATCCTGGCCCATGGCCCAAGACCAAATGTGCGACCACAAGCAGTGCATTGCTAATTTACAGAAAAGCCAATATTAGGGACCTCCCCATCTTCCATCAGTCTATTGGATAACTAGACAACAAATCTGCCTGTCTTAATTCTGGGGATATAGAGCCTGAATAGATATGGAATGACATCAAGACCATCATAAGTGATGTGGGATTTTAGTAGATGAAGAAATCCACAAAGTCCAAGGATATCCGAAGGTATAGGTATATAATGAGCATAAACCATAACAGGAGCCATATCAGCCTTTGAATAAAGATGAGAATAAATCCATGTCACAAGGTCCCATTTTGGACTGTTCTCACCAACATTTCCAAATAAATTATAGTGGCCCAATAAATGGCCCCTCTACTCAGGATCTATTGAAATCATACCCCTAAAACCCAGGATATCCCCCCAAATTCCATTGATTTCTGAAACTGCTGCCCCTGGGCCACTTGACGTGAACCGACTCAAAAGCAAAACTTATGAGATGAGAAAATCGCAAATGACCGGTTGTTTCAGCATCCCATTCAGCAACAAAAAGAGCAATATCTAAAGGATATGATCAGAAATGTAAAAATGTATCAGTGTAGGTTAAACATTTTTTAGCCTTTATTGAGGAGATATCGGGAATTTCAGGACGCAAAGCGATGGAAAGTCTAAGCCAGAAGCAAACTGGACCTATGCCAGAGAAAACCACCTACGTTAACCAAATAGTGAAGGGGTACCTTGATAAAAGAAAACTTGATAAAAGAAAAGCGCCACAACTGCTATGCCCAGAAAATAGGAACAGTCAATACAAACAGTAGAGAACTATTCAAACTAGTGAACAAACTAACAGACACCACACAGATCCTACAAAATCAAAACGATCAGATACCAGCGGTCAATACCCTTGCCAACTACTTCAGCAAAAAAATCATAGACTTAAGAGCCTCAATACCTTCTCCTTCACCCAATTTTGAATTCCACTTCAAAATGCAGGAAATTGAGTCCACTGTTGATATGATCTGGAACCATTTCGAGCCCACCGATTGGAACAACTTCCTCACGCTATTCAATAAGTACACCAAATCAAATTGTCTACTAGACGAATGCCCATCTCAGATAATGCAACTTGTAATACCCGAATTTAAAAGGGACCTATTTAACTGGGCAACATATACCTTTAATAATGGAATTTAACAGGAAAATATGGGACACATTCTGATAACACCCATCCCCAAAGACCAGAAGACCTCCCTCACATTGACGTCCAACTATAGACCAATAGCGAGCACCCCCTTCTTCACCAAAATGCTGGAAGGGCTGGTCAACCTGGAACTAGTTAACCACTTAGATAAATTCAATCTCCTAAATGACCACCAATCTGGATTCAGAAAAGGTTTCAGCACCGAAACAGTCATAGGCTCTCTCCTTAATCACCTATATGACCTCTTCAGTCAAGGTACCAGCGCCCTGATCCTACAATTAGACTTCAGTAGCACCTTCGACCTAGTGGACCATGAAATAATGCTTACGTGCCTAGATGAAATGGGGCTATCAGGAAGAATGTGGACCTGGTTCCAAGGATTCCTAACCAAACGACACTATCAAATGGTCCATGACGGGAATTACTCTAAACATTGGAAAAGCCCTTCGGGAGTCCCTCAAGGTTCCCCCCTATCTCCCACCTTGTTCAATATATACATCTCCTCTCTAGGTCACCTACTTCAAAAGTTAAACCTAATATACTATATATACGCAGATGACATCTCTATACTAATTCCAATTACAAAAGCGACCACTGCCTACTCAAAACACATCTCATACATCATGACCAAATTCGAACAATGGACTATAAAGTTTAAATTGAAACTAAACTCAGAAAAGACAAAAATTTTCCTGGCAAGCCCAAAGGAAAAAATCCCTACAACTACAATTCAGATAAATGGTCACGACTACCCAATACTACAAACTATAAGAATACTAGGAGTCATCTTAGATACCCACCTGACCCTGACTGATCACATAAATACAGTGACAAAAAAATGCTTCTTCACTCTCTGGAAACTGAAAACCATAAAAAAATACTTCGACCCTCTATCTTTCAGATTACTGGTACAGTCATTGATTCTACCCACCCTGCATTACTGTAACATTATTTACTTGGGGATACCTAAAAAACACGTGAGAAAATTGAGAATAGTTAAAAACACGGCCGTCCGCTTAATATTCGGACTAAAGAAAAGTGATCACGTTAGTCCCTTCTACAAACTTGCATTGGTTACCAATTGAGGCTCAAATTTTATTCAAATTCTCCTGCTTCTGCTACAAACTAATCTGGGGAATGGCCCCCAACTACCTTCTACCTCACTTCAAATTCTACTCCTCTACTAGGTCTACCAGAAACCGCAACCTCTTTACATACCCAAAAATCGCAGGCTGCAGATATTGAACCTTCCTAAACAGAACATTCAAGTTCCAAGCTGGTAGACAGCAAACATGGCTAGGCTACCTCATTGATGTAGCTAAACTGACCTACAGTGACTTTTGGAAAGAATTAAAAACCGCTTTATTTAAGAAATTCATGTCCTAGCCAGATTTTTCCCTACACGATCAAAGCTACCTCACCTCACCCGAATTCCTTCATTCCTCTCAATAGGAACCCCACAATCTTTGTCTACTATTATGTCCTCCTCACAATTGTACCCAGCTTCCCGCTGGTGCCCGATGTTTTTCAATGTAATATGAAAATTATGTTAATTCTATTCAATAACCTATGTACATCTTTCTCCTAACCATTTGGCACCTTCTAATTCACTGACCGCTGAATGTTCTCATTTCTATCTATACTCTGTAATTCACTGATTGTACAGCTTATCTTCATTGTGAACCGCCTAGAAGTCGCAAGATTATGGCGGTATAGAAAAATAAAGTTATTATTATTATTATTACCATCGATATCAGATGATTGAATTAATTCCATATGCCAGCCCAATTGTTTAGTTCATGATGTTGAGGAAGAAATACCAGAAGTTCAAACAGGTTTCATGGAAAGGGATAGGGAACAATAAACATTCCTGCCAATGGTAGAGGGCTAAGCAGCAAAGCATCTGATTGCACAGATACCAAAAACCTTTGAAAGCTCTATTACACTTGGAAAATTACCCCCAAAGATATCGATGAAGAAATGGAAGACGAGATGAAGTGAGAATACAAAAATGTTAACACGGATATTATGGGAGACTTCAACTATCCAAGGATAGACTGGAGTCTTGGAAGTTCAAAAAGTGCTAGGGAGACAGGATTCCTGGAGGCTACACAGGATTGCTTCATGGAGCAGCTTGTCAGAGAACCGACGAGAGGGAACACCACTCTGGATCTAATCCTAAATGGGTTAAGAGGTCATGCAAAGAAAGTGAAAGTAGTGGGACTGTTGAGAAACAGTGATCACAATATGATCAAGTTCAAGATTGAAGTAGAGATACCGAAAGGACAACTTTCAACTTTAAGAAAGGAAACTGTGAGAGGAATGGTAAGGAAGAAACTTAGGAACACTTCCAAGAAATGGCAGACAGTAGAGCAGCCTGGTCTTTTTTCAAGGACACAGTGAGTGAGGCACAAAATCTGTATATCCCCAGCTTCAGAAAGGGGTGCAAAAAGAGTCAAAAGACCTTTTTTTTGCTATCTTGGAGTCATGTGTCTGGATTCCCTAGCCCACTCAGATTCTTTGTCTTCCTGATGACAACATGGGAACATAGGAATGGCATTGCTGGGTCAGACCTGTGGTCCATCGGGCCTGGTGACCCATTCTCATAGTGGCCAATCTGGGTCACTGCCATTCTGCGGACCACATGGTGGTGGTTTCAAACTTATGCCTTTCCTAGGATCCTCTTTGGTTTAACACTTAGTGATCTCTAGTTTAGCCTTTATCCTTAGTTCAATTGGTAGGTGCTTCTGCACTTCCTATCACACATATATGACCCATCTTGAAGATCATTGTGAATACACTACATGGTTTTGATAAAACCTTTTCAATTTTGATTTACAATACAATTTTCTCCCCTTTGTGGGGTAATTCTCATATATAGATAGGAAAGCGATCCATTTAATTGACCTCTTGGGTGCGCCTTGGCATATATTTACTGAAATACATACTTTTAGATAATCAGATTTGTTCTTTTAAGGCTTTACAAAAACAATATGGCCTGGCACCCACACAAGGGTATAGATATATGCAACTTAAGTGTTGTATAAACAAATCCTACCCATGTAGCCTTCCTTCCTTGGTAGAGCAAGAACTCAAGATTTACACTGTTACAGCATAGCTTGCATACTCAGCATGTCTTATCAAAATTCTGTCATCTTACCCTGTCTTTCTATATTGCCCCTCTTTCAGTTCAATCTATCTGGGAGGCTGAGCTCCAAGTTCCTCTATCATCTACTCAATAAATGAATTTTTGGAGTCATAGTAAGAAATCTGTCCATTTGGCACCCATCCAACAAACATTGCATTATATAAATCATAAGATAACATGGACTGTTTTAAAGGCTTATAAAGTGTATAAGAATGCTAATGTCTCAGCACAATGCTGGAATTGTTTCCATAGTATAGGTACTTTGTAACATATGTTGTTTCATTGACCTTGTTTATCTTCTTACTGGTCTACTGTGTGAGAAACAGTTTCTCATTATACTTCCTGTCCATCTTCTTCCACCTTTGCATTAATAATTCTGAGATCTGCAGTATTACCAGATGCTATGTTGAACTCTCAAAAGAAGTTGATTGATATACTGATTTCTCTAGCATTGAAAGTAGTTTTGCAGCATTGGAAAGACTTATACTACCACATATGCCCATTGGTGGAACTATGTACGTCTTGTTTCTAAATATGAATTTTATCTAGTAGATCGCAATAACAGACTGAGTAAATATAAGCACTTTTGGGATCCGCTTCTATATTTTACCTGTACTGTTACTCTATTCTTCCTTACTCTTTTCACTCATGTGTTGCTGATATCCTGTTCTTTTATAGATTATTACTACTGTCTTATTTTACTGATACACATTTGTGATATGACTTCTGACATTCCTATTTGCCTTGTATTTACCAGGTTCTCTTATAATGTACATTAGATGTGCCAATGTTTTCTGATTTATTTATGTTCTACTGCAAAATATTTTCAATAAAAATTGCTTGAATTGAAGTGACTATGGCCATGACTATCTGAATGGGGGCGAAACACATCAAGAATATCTGCTTCTGCTATATCTGATTTCCTACTGAGAATTCTAAAGCATAGGGGGAATAGCACTGCTGCAGCCCTGTGGTGCCTGGGGGACCTCTCATTCAGTGACTATTGAGGATTTCTTGTGTCACTGGCAGCAGGAGTCATAATATCGGGGAATCGCCTGCAGGAGATGCCAGCATTGAGTGATGCTGCAGTGAATCCCCTTGAGCTGGAATCAACACTGAGCCCCAATGCTAAGGCCCTGCCTCCACAGCTGCAGGGATCCAGCTCACCGAGGGAAGACACTCTATCTAAATAGGCAGACTCTATCCTCCAGGATGCTGTACTGGGCCAGGTTCCTGAAGAAATCGATTCTGCAGCTGAAACATCATTGGAGCAAGAATAGAAGCAAGATAGAATGGAGAGAAGCCCAGGGACAGTGGATTTCCTTTCAATGCCTACAAGTACTTTTGCTGTTACAAACCCCACCAATGTATCCCTTGATTCCCTTTGTGACCTGGTGGCTAGTTTGGGACAAACATTATCCTCACAAATTCAGAACTTGGAAAATAAATTTTCTGAACATAAAAAAGAATTTAAAAATTTCAAGCAAGAGACTTTGGCTATAAAAACAAAAGTAGAAAATATGGAAAAAGAGCTCTTAGATGCAAAACAGCAACAGGGGGTTTTGAATAAAGACAATATCAATTTAAGAAGGAAGATGGAAAATCTAGAAAACAATTATCGCTCTAATAATCTTAGGATATTAAATTTCCCCAAAGATCCATCAATGTCCGCTAAAGAGATGTTAAAAAAAATATTTTGTTGAAATTTTGAACATTTCAGAGTCTATACCTAGGCCTTCTTATTTAAAATCAGACATTATGCTAGATATAAAAGATTCTCCCTACTCCTATTGTATTCCGCCTCCCCTTTCTTTTATTTTAAGGAATGTATCCTCCCCATTTGCCTATATTTATCTCATTTTGTCTTTACTGTTCTTGTGAAATTGTTCCCCATGATTTATTTTCTAGCATTTTTTTAATACCTTGTATAAATTGTAAACTATTTTGTACATAAAAGACTTTGTACATCAAGACCTAAATAAACTTGAAACTTAAGAACATAAGAAGTTGCCTCCGCTGGGTCAGACACGAGGTCCATCGTGCCCAGCAGTCCGCACCCGCGGCGGCCCATCAGGCCCATGACCTGCAATGTGATCCTTCTCTAATCCCTTTTATCCTTCTATCTAAACTCTGTCTAAAACCTATCTTTACCCCTATTTGTATCCTTCGATCCCCCTATCGTTCAGGAATTTATCCAAACCTTCCTTGAACCCCCGTAGTGTACTCTGTCCTATCACAACCTCCGGAAGCGCATTCCAGGTGTCCACCACCCTCTGTGTAAAGAAAAACTTCCTAGCATTGGTTCTAAAATTGTCCCCTTTCAGCTTATCTGAGTGCCCCCTGGTGCTTGTGGTTCCCAATAATCTGAAGAATCTGTCCCTTTCCACCCTCTCTATGCCCTTCATGATCTTGAAAGTCTCTATCATGTCTCCTCTGAGTCTCCTCTTTTCAAGGGAGAAGAGCCCCAGCCTTCCCAACCTGTCTGTGTATGAAAGGTTTTCCATACCTGTTATCATTTTCGTCGCTCTTCTCTGGACCCTTTCAAGTATCGCCATGTCCTTCTTGAGGTACGGTGACCAATACTGGACACAGTACTCCAGATGCGGACGAACCATCGCACGATACAGCGGCATGATGACTTCCTTCTTCCTGGTCGTAATGCCCTTCTTAATAATACCCAACATTCTGTTTGTTTTCTTGGAGGCCGCTGCACATTGTGCCGTTGGTTTCATTGTAGTATCTACCAGTACACCCAAGTCTTTTTCAAGATTACTATCCCCTAGCACTGATACCCCCATTTTGTAGCTGAACATCGGGGTTTTTTTCCTAAATGCATGACCTTGCATTTCTCTATATTAAAGTGGTTTCCGCCCAAACCACAGCACCGAAACCGTCCTAGCTGCTCTGACAAATTACCTCCTCCACCTGTTCTCGCTGGGTAAAAGCGCCCTGATACTTCAATTCGATCTGAGCAGCGCCTTCGACCTGGTCGACCACGACATTATGCTCAACTGCCTTGATTCCATCGGCATCTCCGGACAGGTAATAGATTGGTTCACAGGCTTCCTAACCAACCGTACCTACCAGGTCCACAGTAATGGAGCCTTCTCCCACCACTGGCATAAACCTTGTGGAGTCCCACAAGGCTCTCCCCTATCCCCCTCCCTATTCAATATTTACTTGACCCCTCTGGCATGAAGCCTAGCAAACTCAAACCTAAAATCGTTCATATATGCAGATGACATTACCATCATTGTTCCCATTACCTCACTCACTCTAGAAACGGAAAAACTCATTGCATCTATCCTCACCAAATTAGAACTGTGGACCTCAAAACTCAAATTAAAGTTGAACTCTGAAAAAACCAAAATCTTCCTAGCGAGTCCCAACCATAAATTAACAAACACTTCCCTCAGACTGAATGGGCTAGATTACCCTATCCTACCCACCATAAAAATCCTTGGAGTCATCCTGGACCGCACTCTAACCTTCGATGACCATACCAGTGCCCAGGTGAAAAAATGTTTCTGTACCCTTTGGAAACTGCGCACCATCAAACGTTACTTCGACCACCAAGCCTTTCGTCTACTCGTTCAATCTCTGGTATTAAGCATATTAGACTACTGCAACATTATTTACCTGGGATCCTATAAAAATACCATCAAACGTCTTAGAACAGTCCAAAATGCGGCCGTCCGCCTCATCTATGATCTCAAAAAATACGACCATGTTAGCCCCTACTACACCAAACTCCATTGGCTTCCAGTAGAGGCAAGGATCATCTTTAAGTTCGTCTGCCTCTGTTTCAAAACTCTAACAGGATCTTCCCCAATCTACTTGTCGGAGCACCTTGAAATAGCAGGCCCCTCTCGCACACGAAACGCCCACCTATTCACCTTTCCCTCCCTAAAAGGCTGCCTCTACAAGAGATTCATTGATAGAACCCTAGCATTCCAAGCGGGCAAATGGAACAATTGCCTTACTGCCCTCATTTCCAACTCCCCGCCCTACCACCTGTTCAGGAAGTCACTAAAAACCTACTTCTTCGACAAATTCCGCTAACGCTGCCTTCCCCCCTTCCCTGCACCCTCCTGACCTCGATATGCCTCCATGCCCTCTGACTACACCCCCTCCCAAGCCACTATGGCCTCTCTTACTCAATCTCTGTTTTATCTAATTGCCCTGCCTTATCATTGCCTCACATTTAACATCACCGTAAATGTATCACCGCTATAACATGTAACATCGCTGTATACGAACAGTCTCCTCTTTAGTATATGCCTTTTTATTACTGCTATTTATGTAACATCTCTGTAAATGTAACAACACTATAATATGTATCATCGCTGTAAATGTACAGTCTCTTCTATTGTTAACCACATTGAACTTCCATGGTATTGCGGTATACAAGAATAAAGTTATTATTATTATTATTATTAAAGCGCATTTGCCATTTGCTTGCCCACTCCTCCAGTTTGTTTAGGTCCCTTTGTAGGTCTTCACATTCTTCCGTGGTTCTAACCCTGCTGCAGAGTTTGGTGTCATCCGCAAATTTTATAACTTCACACTTCGTCCCTGCTTCTAGGTCGTTTATGAATACATTGAACAACAGCGGTCCGAGCACCGACCCCTGGGGAACACCGCTCGTGACCTTCCGCCAGTCTGAGTAGTGTCCCTTCACTCCGACCCGTTGCTTTCTGTCTGCCAACCAGTGTTTAATCCATCTGTGTACGTCCCCTTCCACCCCATGGCTCCACAGCTTCCTAAGAAGCCGCTCATGGGGCACCGTGTCAAAGGCCTTTTGGAAGTCAAGATAGATGATGTCTATGGGTTCTCCTTTGTCCATCTGGCTGTTTATCCCTTCAAAAAAGTGCAGTAGGTTCGTTTGGCACGATCTTCCCTTGCAGAAGCCGTGCTGGCTCACTTTTAGTTGTCCATTTTTTTCTATGTGTTCGCAGATGGTGTCCTTTATTAGTGCCTCCATCATCTTGCCTGGGACTGAAGTCAGGCTTACTGGCCTGTAGTTCCCCGGGTCACCCCTCGATCCCTTTTTAAAGATAGGTGTGATATTTGCTATTTTCCAGTCCTCCGGGATCTCCCCAGTTTTCAAGGACAAGTTGCAAATTTGTCGGAGAGTTTCTGCTATTTCGTTCCTTAGCTCTTTTAGAACCCTTGGGTGGATTCTGTCCGGGCCCGGTGATTTGTCGCTTTTTAGTCTGTCTATCTGTTTGAGGACCTCCTCATGGCTTATCTCTATATGCACCAGTTTTTCCTCTTGATCTCCACTTATGATCTCTTCTGGTTCTGGTACATTCGATGTGTCCTCGCTCATGAAGACCGACGAGAAGAACTTGTTTAACCTGTCGGCTACATCTTTTTCCTCTTTTACCACCCCCTTTCTGTCTCCATCAACCAACGGTCCAACTTCCTCCCTCGCCGGTTGTTTCCCCTTGACGTATCTGAAGAACGATTTGAAGTCTCTGGATTTCTCAGCCAGTTTCTCCTCGTATTCTCTCTTTGCTTTCCTAACCACTCGGTGACATTCTTTCTGGTAATTTTTGTGTTCTTTCCGGTTTTCCTCGGTTTGGTCCTTTTTCCATTTTCGGAACGATTTTCTTTTATCTCCTATCGCCCTCTTTACTTCTGTCGTTATCCATACCGGGTCTTTTGTTCGATTTTTTTGCACCCTTTCCTAAACCTGGGAATGTACAGGTCTTGTGCTTCCAGCACCATGTCCTTGAATATGGACCATGCTTTCTCTACGGTTTCCATCCATTTTGAGTGATTTTTGAGTTTCTTTTTCACCACTGCTCTCATAGCTTCATAGTCCCCTTTCCTGAAGTTGAGCGTCGTCGCTGCAGTTCTTTTCACTTTGGATGCTCCTACCTCTAGTTTGTACCGGATCATGTTGTGATCGCTATTTCCTAGTGGTCCTACAACTGCCACTTCCTTTGCAGGTCCCCCTAGTCCATTTAGGATTAGGTCGAGAGTGGCATTTCCTCGCGTTGATTCTTTAACAAGCTGTTCCATGAAGCAGTCTCCCACAGCCTCCAGGAATTCTGTTTCCCTCGCACAGCTTGAGTTCCCAATGCTCCAGTCTATCCCGGAGTAGTTGAAATCCCCCATCACCAATACACTTCCGCTTTTGCATTCTCTCCTCAATTCTGCTTCCAGTTCTTTGTCGTTTGCTTCCGTTTGCCCAGGCGGGCAATAGTACAGTCCCAATTTTATGTCAGCCCCATTTCTTCCTGGTAATTTAACCCATAATGATTCCAGTTCTTCTACCCTTGCTGCCGTATCCAATCTGGTCGAGTGAATGGTGTCCTTTATATATAGTGCTATTCCTCCGCCCTTCTTGTGGGTCCTGTCTCTCCTATAGAGATTGTACCCGGGCAATACTACGTCCCATTTGTTGTCCTCAGTCCACCATGTTTCTGTAATTCCTATAATGTCCAGGTCCTCATTTTTAGCTGTGACTTCCAGTTCTCCCATTTTGGCTCTTAGACTCCTTGCATTAGCATATAAACAGTTTAAGTCCTGGTTTATTCCCTTTCTCGTTCTGCCTTGTGAATTTTTCCTCTTGCCGTCCACCTTGCGGGCTTCCAGCCCCTGAATTCCATTTTGTTCTTCTTCTCTCAATATCTTGTCTTTCCCGTCCTCAGCCTGTTTCCTCAAGTTTACCTGTTCCCCTAACTCCTGCTGTATGCTCTTCGTTTTGTTCTCTGGTTCCACTTGACCTTTGGACCCCTGTGGTGTGCCATTTGTTTCTTCCCAGCATTGTTCCCACTCAGCATCTTCATTTGATACTGTTTTCCGAAATGTCGACGTCTGGTCGATGTTCGGCTTTCCCCTTTTTCTCAGTTTAAAGCCATTTCTATTTCTTTCTTGATGTTGTTTGCCAGCAGTCTTGTTCCCGCCGTGCTCAGGTGTAGTCTGTCCCTCCTGTAGAGCTTGTTCTTCCCCCAAAAAGTTGTCCAGTTCTTCACAAAGTGGTAGCCTTCCTCTTCACACCATCTCCTCAGCCATGCGTTCATTGCTTGTAGCTCAGTCTGCCTCTTCACATCTGCCCTCGGTACTGGCAGGATCTCTGAGAATGCTATCCTGTTCGTCCTCAGCTTCAGTTTCTTGAAATGATTTCCCCCTTTTGCTCAGATATACTATCTTCTAACAAAAGAAAAAAAAAATGAAGAGCACCATTCTTTAGAACAAGATCCGGATCCACAGATGGATATAACAACAATTTTGGAAACATCTCTCAAAGATTTGGTTAAGCCAACTACTTTATTAGTTACGGTGGCATTGTCACCTGATAAGAATTGGATTCTAAGATTGTTCTTTAAAAATAGGCATAAGGAATTTCTAGGACAAAAGTTCAGTTGTTCCCAGATGTCACAAAGGAAACCCAGAAATGTCAACAACAGTTTTTACTTCTTAAATCAGGGGTAACAGTGATGGATGGTGCATTTTTGCTACAGTATCCATGTAAATGCATAGTTAAATATAGATCTCATACATATATATTTTTTGAACCATCACAGTTAACTGGGGTTCTCTCTATGAAAAGGCTTGAAGGGGAGATAACAACAATAAGTTAATGAGTTACTAATGCTCCAGTAACCTATTCAGATAATTAGCCTATTTTGATATTGGATAAAAACCCATGATTGCCTTATTTTGTTTTTTCACTCATTAGATTCTTGGATCCAAAATTTCAGACAATAATATTAAGTTTATGCTTTATTCATTATATATTTTTCAATAATCTGAACAAGAAGGTGTTCTTGATAATATTGTTTAAACTTAAATAAATAAATAAAAATTGCTTCAATTAAAAAAACAAAACAAAATCTTACAATTTATTCCATTGGGTCCACTTCAAAGTACTCCCCTTCCTTACATATATACTTCCTTACATATACACTTCAAAGTACTCCCCTTCCTTACAGTTTTCCCAATGTCATTTCCACTACTGGAAACAGTCATTAAACACATCTTCACGAATCAACAAAGTTGCTGCATCAAATTTTGCTTTATGTATTCAATAGGGTTGAATCGCTATCCTTTCAGAATGGATTTAAGTTTAGGAAACAAGAAGTCAGCAAAGGTCAAGTCAGAAAAGTAAGGTGGTTGGGGAATAACTTTCTTTGTGATTTTTGTGTAAAATTTGTGGTTATTCTTCTGGTCATCAGTCATTAACTGTAAAACAAACTTTGCTGCAATGCAATACATCATCAATTTATCTATTAGAATGTTGTGGAATAAACAAATGGAGATGAATTCATCTGCCAATTCTCTAACAGTTAATTACCAATTAGTGTGCGTAAGAACCCTTACTTGATCAACATGATCATCGTTGACGTTGATAGTCTTCCATTTTGTGAATCATCTTTCACTGATTCATGACCACTTATGAAGCATGAATATCATTCAAAACACCTTCCATGACTCATGACATATTCCCCATAATGCCACCTTCAACAGTTTCTGTAGAAGTCTTACCCAATTTTAAATAGAACGTCATACTGTAGTATTGCTCATTGAGTTGAATATGATAAAAAAGTCAATCACAAAAAACACTTTCACAAAAAATTGCTGTAGCTTTGAGACAAAAACAGTTATCAACAAAGAGGAAAAAAGGAGGTTACTCATGAGGTTTCAAGCTTCTCAATGCCATCTAGCATGTTTCAGAAGAGCTTACTGTTGGTGTGCAATTCAAACTGTCCTGGAATTTTTTGAGCAGACTTTGTACAGTCCAAGGTATACATGTCACTATAAACTGCTTATATTGTACTAGTCTTTAAGCCCGTTACATTAACCGGTGCTAGAATAGATGTGTCTTTCTGGGGTTTTTTGTCTCTGTCTCTCTCATTGGCCGCTGTCTTTCTTTCTGTCTCTGTCTCTCTCTCTTTGGCCGCTGTCTGTCTGTCTTTCTTTCTTTCTGTGTCTCTCCTTGACCACTGTCTGTGTGTCTGTCTCTCTTTCTCCTTGGCCGCTCTCTTTCTGTGTGTCTCCCTCTGTCACTTTCTGTGTGTGTCTGTCTTTCTGTCTCTTTCTCTCTCTCTCCTTGGCTTCTGTCTGCCTGTCTTTGTCTCTCCCTCTCTCCTTGGCTGCTGTCTGTCTTTCTGTGTGTCTGTCTGTCTTTGTCTCTCTCTCTCTCTCTCTCTCCTTGGTCGCTGTCTGTCTGTCTCTCTCCTTGGCCACTGTCTGTGTGTCGGTCTTTCTGTCTCTTTCTCTCTTTCTCGTTGGCAGCTGTGTGAGAAGATCACTACCATAAAGAGTTCATTCCCCCCAGCTATCTCTTACAACTCTCTTCCTCCAAAAGACTCCAACCCTATCCCTGCTGACAGATCATGGAGTACATTCGAACTTGTATCCGAGACCCAGATCTCTAAACTTTGCCTCAAACTTAAATCCTGCAAGTGCATCCTAGACCCCTTCCCATCCTACCTCTACGAAAACATCCCTGCTCAGGCCATCTCTTCCCTTATTAACCTTATAAATAAAGTCTTACTATCGGGCCTGTTTTCCACAGAAATGGGACACATTGCCTTATTCCCTCTTCTGAAAAAAGCCAATCTCGACCCTTCCTTACCATCGAACTACTGCCCCATAGCTAACATCCCTCTTTTAACAAAACTTCTAGAGTTCATAGTAGCTACTCAGCTCTCCTCTTATCTAGAGAGATTCTCCATTCTCCAACACTACCAATACGGATTTAGGCCCAATTTCAGCACCGAGTCCCTCCTAGTTTCCTTAATTTCAAAGGTGCAACAACTACATGCTCGAAACAAATTTGCTGTTCTTCTACAGTTCGATCTCTCCGCGGCTTTCGACATCGTGCACCATGACATACTAATCTACCAACTTTCTGAGATAGGAATAGACTCCTTTGTCCTAAAGTGGTTCTCAAACTTCCTTCGCGCTTGTTCCTATATAGTCAACACAAACAGCTCCAAATCCGCTTCATGGACACCATCCTGTGGTGTCCCACAGGGCTCTCCCCTATCCCCCATTCTCTTCAACATGTATATGACCTCCCTGAAGCTCCTCAAACTATCCCCCCTCGAAACAATGTACACATATGCAGACGATATCCTTATTCTCCTCGAAACAGATCAGAACCTTACAAACCTCCAAGATAACATCTCCTCATGCATAATGAGACGTCACACCTGGTCCCTCTCTGTACAGATGAAATTAAATGAATCAAAAACAAAATTACTCTGGCTCGGCCCAAAATTAGCACACCTGCCCACCCTCTTCACTCTACCCACAGGCCCTGCTCTGCACCTCGAGTTCTCAAGCAAGGTCCTCGGCATTACTATCGATTCCTCCCTTTCCCTCAACGACCACCTGAATTCCTTGGCAAAATCATGTTTTTTCAGCCTCCACATGCTGAGGAAAGTTAGATCCTACTTTCACCAAAAACATTTCACCGTCCTTGTACAATCCATCATCCTATCCAAACTCGATTACTGTAATGCCATTTATTTATGCCTAACAAAAAAAAGTCTTCGTAGACTCCAGCTTATCCAGAATACTGCAGCCAAGCTGATTTTTGCTAAACGCAAATTTGGCCACGTCTCCCCACTACTTACCAATCTTCACTGGCTCCCTGTACTCTCCAGAATCCATTTCAAATGCTCCTGCCTGGCTTTCAAGATCATTCACGGCATCCTTCCGCCCCTAATCCCTCTATCCTTCCTCGCCCTGACGCCTGCTACCACCAGATCAGCCCACAGACATAAACTATCCTTCCCCTCTCTACACGGCATCCTCCATGCAGGTAAACTGGGAAGATCCTTTCTCTCCAAAATCACGGGCCTTTGGAATGATCTCCCTATCCCGCTGCGGAACTTGGGCTCCCTCCAACTATTCCGAAAACAACTGAAAACCTGGCTTTTCTCTAACATATAACTTCTCTTCTCCTTATTACATCCCCTCTTTTATATGCTTTTGTAAATCCTTCTCCTCTCTCTTCCCTATTTTTAAGCTTTGTAAACCGTGTCGAGCTCCACTCCCGTGGAGATGATGCGGTATATAAACTTAAGGCTTAGTTTAGTTTAGTTTAGTCTGTCTGTCTTTCTCTCTCTTATTTTACAAATAAAC
Organism: Geotrypetes seraphini; assembly: GCF_902459505.1. Classification (NCBI taxonomy): domain Eukaryota; kingdom Metazoa; phylum Chordata; class Amphibia; order Gymnophiona; family Dermophiidae; genus Geotrypetes; species Geotrypetes seraphini. The sequence goes on along the minus strand of NC_047095.1, from coordinate 99,294,026 downwards.
TAAACTAAACTAAATCTTAGGTTTGTATACCGCGCCATCTCCGCAAGCGCAGAGCTCGGCACGGTTTACAGAAGTTAAGAGGAAAGGAACTACAATGAAGGGATAAAGGAGAGGGACTAAGAAGATAGAGAGGGACCGGATGCTAGAGTACGGGAGATATTTAGATTTTTGAAAAGAGCCAAGTTTTCAAGTGTTTGCAGAAGGATTGGAAGGAGCTTGAATTTCTGAGCGGGGGAGTGAGGTTGTTCCAGAGTTCTGTGGTTCTAAAGAGGAGGGATGTTCCAAGTTTTCCTGCGCGGGATATACCTTTTATAGAGGGGAAAGACAGTTTCAGTTTTTGTGAGGGTCTAGTGGGGTGTGTATTTGAGGAGTTCCAAAAGAGTGGGATAATGGGAGGGAGGATGCCATGTAGGATCTTGAAGGCTAAGCAGGCACATTTATAGAGGACTCTGGAGTATACTGGGAGCCAGTGAAGCTTGGAGAGGAGTGGGGAGACGTGATCGAACTTGCCTTTTGTGAAAATAAGCTTGGCCGCGGCGTTCTGAATTAGCTGAAGTCTATGGAGGTTTTTCTTAGTTAGGCTTATGTAGATGGAATTACAGTAGTCCAGTCTAGAGAGGATGATAGATTGAACGAGGACGGCGAATTGAGAATGGTGAAAGCAGGATCTCACTCTCCTCAGCATATGAAGGCTAAAGAAGCATTTTTTTTACCAAGGAGTTGAGGTGATCATTGAAGGAGAGAGAGGAGTCTATGACGATACCTAGGACTTTGCTTGAAAACTCAAGCTGAAGAGTGGGGCCGGATGGTAGTGGGATGGAGGTGGGTAAATGATCTAAAATTGGGCCGAGCCAAAGTAGTTTTGTTTTGGACTCATTCAGTTTCATTTGTACAGATTGGGCCCAGGATTGGAGATTCGTTATACATGTGGATATGTTATCGGCAAGGTTAGAGAGGTTCGAGTCGGTCTCGAGGAGGATGAGGATGTCATCAGCGTAGGAGTAGAGAGTTTCTAGGGGGGATAGATGGAGGAGTTTCAAAGAGGACATGTAGATGTTGAAAAGGATAGGGGAGAGGGGTGAGCCTTGCGGGACTCCACATTTCGGCTTCCAGGGGGAGGAGGAGGTACCGTTTGTGTTAACGGTGTAGGAGCGGAAGCGTAAGAATTTCGAGAACCAATCTAGGACTGTGGAGCTTATGCCTATTTCGGAGAGTTGGAAGATTAGGATGTCGTGGTGGACGACATCGAAGGCTGAGGAGAGGTCGAATTGTAGGAGAACAGCAAATTTGTTGTGAGAATGGAGATGTTGTACCTTAGAAATTAGTGAGGCCAAGAGGGATTCGGTGCTAAAGTTGGGTCTGAAGCCGAATTGGTGGGGTAGGAGAATAGAGAATCTTTCTAGGTAGGATGAGAGTTGGGTGGATATGATGGATTCTAATAACTTGGTTAGGAGAGGGATATTTGCAATAGGGCGGTAGTTTGCTGGCATGGAGGGGTCAAGTTCAGCCTTTTTCAGTAGAGGAGTCAATGAAATGTGTCCCATGTTGGGGGAGAAAAGGCCCGATGTTAGGGCAGAGTTTATGAGTTCGGTGAGGGAAGCGATGGCCTGTGTAGGGATATTCTTGAATAGATAGGAGGGGAAAGGATCCAGAGTGCACTTGCAGGTTTTTAGTTTGAGGCAGAGTTTGGAGACTTGCGATTCGGAAACAGGCTCGAAGACGGTCCAAGATCTGTCGGCGGGAATGGGGGTGGATATAGGTAAGGTAGGGTTGAGGTCGGTAGAGGTCAGGGAATTGTAGGAGACTGTGGGTGGGAAGGAGGATCTTAGGGTGGTAACCTTTTCATTAAAGAAATTTGCGAGGGCATCGGCTGATAGAGACGGTGGGAGCACAGATGGGTCTTTTTTTGTAGTTAGGGAGCGCCAGATGTTGAACAGCGCACTGATCTGATTGTTGGATCTAGAGATCTTGTCTCCGAAGAAGTTCTTCTTGGCTTTTTTTAGTGTAGAATTGTAAAGTTTAATATTGACCCTCCAGGTATGTCTATCAGAGGGGGATTTAGATTTTTTCCATTTGCGCTCTAGAGCGCGGCATTTCTGTTTCAGTTCTCTGTGAAGAGGTAAGTACCAGGGGGCCTTTCGGGGGTAGGAGATGGTTTTAGTGGATATTGGAGCAAGGGAGTGGTAGGTGGACTCGGAGAGGGCGGTCCAGTTGCGCCAATGGGATTCGGGGTCTGTAGGTCTAGGGTTGGAGGAGAGTTGGTTGAGGAATTTGGACCAGAATAGATTGCTCAAGGTTTTTTTGCGAAAGGTTATGGAATGAGAGGGGTGGGGTGGGGAGTCAAGATGGGACATGAAGATGGGGAGGCAGGTAGTCCCTAAGAAGTGATCGGACCAAGGGACTTGTTCCCAGCGAGTGTCGTCGGTTGAAGTTTTGAAGGCGGTAAGATCAAGGAAAGTGGTGAGGTCTAGAGTGTGCCCTTTTTCGTGGGTTGGAGATGGGGTGGGTGAGGGGAAGCCTAGAGAGGTAAGGAAGTTGTTGAATTCAGACGTGTCCTTGTTGTTGGTGTCGTCAAGGTGGAGGTTAATATCACCAACGATCAGAAGTCTTTGAAATTTAAGGAAGGCATTTGTTATGGTCTCAAAGACGAGATTGGAGGATTTGGTCCAAGGGGTAGGTGGGCGGTATAGTAACAGGATGCCCAATGGGTGGGTGCGGAGTTCGTCATTGACTGAGGCAAGCAAATATTCTAGGGAAGCGTGAGTGCCCGTCTCTAGGAGCTGGACGTCAAAGAAAGATTTGTAGAGGAGTGCTAGACCACCTCCTTTTCGATTGGGTCTGGGGGAGAAGAGGCCTTGGTAACCATGGGGGAGGAGTTCGTTTTGTGTGAATAGATCGTCTTTGGCGATCCATGATTCAGTGATGCATAGGAATCCAGGGTCGAGCTCGTCTAGAAGGTCTTTCAAGATTTGGGTCTTATTGCACACGGATCTGGCATTGCAATAAAGTGTCGGGACTGGGGTGAGAGAGTCTGAGGCAGTGTTGGGAAGATTGGCAGGGGGCAGGGGTTTTAGAGAATCTTGGTTGACTTTTTGAGGGTTTTTCTTGAGAGGGGGAATTCTGGTGCGAATCAGTGTGGGGATTTTGAGTCCAGTTCAGATGTTATTGGAGTGAGCGGGGTCGAGTAGGTTGGGAGAGGGAGGTTTCAGACAGAGGGAGGTATAGAGAGGTGAGCAGAGTAGGAGGAGAAGGATCCAGAAGGAAGGGTTCATGGTGGGGAATTAGGACAGGGAGGTTGATGCGTGAGAGTCTGCAGCAGGGGGGGGGAAGAGGTAGAGGAGGGAGTAGCAGGGGAACTTAGATTAAACTGGCTAAGTGCCAAGAGTAGGGATGAGAGATAATTTTTTTTTTTTTTTTTTAGGGGTGGATCAAAGGGGGAGCTATATCGGTGAGAAGCGGTTAGCGGCTAAGCCTTTCCGTATGGCAGAAATACAGTTTGGTGCTGAGCTAGGCAAAGACAAGGTGGAATTTGGCATCTAAATGAAAAGCATAGACAATAATAAAATATGGTACAGAGACTGGAATATGGACAATGGTAAACTTTGGCATCGGGCAGAGTCCGGGTTGGGCAAGGGGAGCTGAGAGTCTGGAGGCCCTCAGTGGACCTTGATGAGCTAAGGGGGGGGGGACGGAGAGGTGAGGCAGAGAGGAGCCCAGAAGTGCTAGTACTGTCTTGCAGGGACTTCGGCAGCTCTTGGGTGGGCTGTGGAGGCAGAGTTCAAGTGTGGGGCAGGGGCAGGGCCGTTCAGTCCTGCACAATGGCGTCGGGCGGAGGAAGGAGGAACAAGATGGAGGAAACTTCCTCCTTCCTCTGCCTTGGAGTCGCTGAGGCGGAACAGAAACTTTCGGCGGCCCGCAGTGGGCTGAAGAGAAGCCGGGTCACGCTAGCCTGTAGCAGCCCTCGGATGGGCTGGAGGAGAGCAGGCTCGCAGTTAAGCAGGGCAGGGCAGATCCCTCCTGCTCGAGTGGCGTCGGGCGGAGGAAGGAGGAACAAGATGGAGGAAACTTCCTCCTTCCTCTGCCTTGGAGTCGCTGAGGTGGAACAGAAACTTTTGGCGGCCCGCAGTGGGCTGAAGAGAAGCCGGGTCACGCTAGCCTGTAGCAGCCCTCGGATGGGCTGGAGGAGAGCAGGCTCGCAGTTAAGCAGGGCAGGGCAGATCCCTCCTGCTCGAGTGGCGTCGGGCGGAGGAAGGAGGAACAAGATGGAGGAAACTTCCTCCTTCCTCTGCCTTGGAGTCGCTGAGGCGGAACAGAAACTTTCGGCGGCCCGCAGTGGGCTGAAGAGAAGCCGGGTCACGCTAGCCTGTAGCAGCCCTCGGATGGGCTGGAGGAGAGCAGGCTCGCAGTTAAGCAGGGCAGGGCAGATCCCTCCTGCTCGAAATAATTCAAACTTTAAAAAAAATCCTGCTAAAATAACTGCTTTCACCTCATTCTATGGCAACAAATTCCAGAGTTAAATTACATGTTGAGTGAAGAAATGTTTTATCCACTTTGCTTAGTAGCTTCGTTGTATGTCCACTAGTCCTAGTGAAGATCAAAATAGAGTTTTAAATTTAGCTCTGTAAGGTACTGGTAGCCAATGTAGCTTTTTTGAAGTCAGGTATTTATCCCATTGTGTTAGGAACTTGAAGAATCTCTGTTTTGTGTGGGTTCAGGTAGAGTTTGTTGTTGTTTTCTGATTCCAGATTTGTAGTTAGACAAGCAGTCAGTTTACACAAAGCTGTGGGTAGATCTCATTCAATGGGTATGAAAAGTTGCACATCATTGGCATAGATATAGGATTTTGAGTCCATAGACTGAAGCAGTTCATCCAGAGGCTTAAGGTGTATATTAAATAAGATGGGAGAAAGTATGGACCCTTGTGGCACCCCAGAGTTCACTGCCCAAGGTAATGACGTGCACTTGCTGAACAAAACTCATTGTTGTCTGTGTGACAAATAGGTTTTGAACCATGTAAATACTGTGCCACAAATACCTTTTCCTGCTAGTCTTGTAAGCATGATATTATGATTCACAGTGTTGAAGCCTGATCTCCTGTAATGGTCCCTGTTCATATTATCAAGAAAGGCCACAAGAACTATCTCTGTTCTGTACCCAGATCTGAAGCCAGATTGGCATTCTGTTCTAGATAATTATGTTCAGTTAACCAGTTATTGAGTTGAATGCAGACTGTCCATTCCATAAGCTTTGTCAGGAAAGGCATATTAGGGACTGGTTGGTAGTTTTTGAGCTTGTTCTCATCATGGAAACTCTTTATCTTCAGGAAGTCACCACAGATTTTTTTTTTGTGTTGTTGGCAGGTGCCCTTCTCCGAACAAGGAGTTAACAATTTAATTGGCCTATACTCACTTTTACTATTTTTGCAGGACAGGGATTTAGAGGGAAGGTTGTAGGCCATAGGCCTTTCAGAGGGATTTCAAGAGCTTCCTCTGTGACCTGGTTGATTGAGTCCCAGATGGTTCTGCATCTTTCTTTTCCATTTCTAAAATCTGATTTGCTTTCTTAGCTGCCACCACACATTGAGCTGCGGATTTCAATATATCCTCAGGTTATTCTTTCCCACATGCATCACTTTGCACTTGATCACATTTAACATAATCTACCCATGCACTAATCTCTGTTTTTAAGAGAAAGGAGCCTTGAAAAGTAAACCAAGTGGTGCAATATCAGCCCATCTTCCTGCCTACTGGTTCCCCTTGAAATGTCCCTATTTCCATTTACTTCAAGTACATTCACTCTAAAACAAATATACATACTTTTATAATGACTATTCTTCACTTTGTCTGTATTCTTTCAGAGGCTCCAAAGAAAAGCCAATACCATTTAATGTTGTATTGATTAACTTGAAAAGCAATACTACATTAAAATCATTCTAGATTCAAATGCATTTATGTACCACCCTCTTAGGTGTGTCTATGGATTTTTGGGGGAGGGTGGGTGGAAGAGATTTGGCCTAGCTTGAGGAGCATGCAATACCAGGTACAGTATACATCCCTTTATAAAATGATCCTCACGGAGAACAATTTTATAAACGAGAGACTATGTCGTTACTCCAATAATTTAATAGTTGAATTGAAATTTATTTCTTTTCTTGATCTTCAATATTGTGGGCTAAATAAGAGTTAATATTACTTGTTCATAATATTTTTGTGTTAATTTTTATTTCTTCCTCTCTGATCTGTATCAAGTTATCATTGTATACTTGTATTATTTATAAAATTCAATAAACAAATTAAATAATAATAAACGAGAGACTAACAGGAGCCTGGACACAAGCACCTCCTGCAAACTATGTGCTATTAAATTATATGGCCTATGTGAAATAAACTGTTTTCTCAGAGTGATGTAAAAGGATTATACATTCATTATTTTATATTATCATGACAGGTCAGCTACAGCTCACAGAATCTTTATATGAGTGACCCTGTTCAGTATCCTTATTTTTACCGGACTGTCCCCAATGAGTTGCATCTCTCTATTGGGATAGGCAAGCTACTGAAGTATTTTGGCTGGAAATGGGTCAGTATCTTTTCAAACGATGATGAAAGCAGTATGAGAGCTATCCAGATCTTGAAAGAAGGGATTGAACAGAATGGTGGCTGCATCGCATTACATCAAACCTTTCCTCACCAGAGAAGAATCAAAAATTTTGAATTACAAAAAATTGTTAGAGCAAGTAAAAAATCATCTACTGTGAACATTTACTACTTTAATAAAAATGCTGTATTTTCACTAGATAATGTACTGGATCTTCAAAAAAATGTGAAAAGTGGTCAGGTTTTTATCATCATTGCTGAGGTAGAAATAATTAAAAAAAATCAAAAACACTTTCAAATAAGCAACAAGTTCTTTATATTCAAACCATATAAGAAAGTTATGCCAAATTTTTTTAAATTTATCCGTGAGATGAAACCTATCAGGCTGAGAAGTGATTACCAAGCTAAAGATTGGTGGAATGTCCTGTGTGACAGCAGTTGCCCAAATCATATCAAAAGAGACTGCAACTCTAAAGTTAAGACTGAGGGCGAAGGTCACTGTTTCAACACACACTTTGGGAGCAGCTACAGTGTGTACAATGCTGTGTATGTTGTGGCACACGCACTACATAATATGATCATGTCAGGCTCAGGAAATAGCACCACATGGATTAGAGAAAATAGGGAACTTTTGTACTCTTTGCCATGGAAGGTAAGGACCTGAATTATGCATTTACATCTTCCAACTCCTACCAACAGTTTCAACAGGCTTTAAAAATGCATCTTTTTATAGAATCTTTTGAAAGTTAGACCTTTGTTGCAGTATTAACCTGCATTCACCTATGAACCACATAGAACTTAGTGGTATTTGTGGTATAGAAGTGAGTTTTATGTTTATGTTTAGTATGTGTTACAGGAATTTTTTATTCAAAAGGAAAAGAGTGATACGCTTTGGAACACATTGAGAGAGATGCTTTCACAGGAGTAGTGAAGGTGAGCCTTCATTCTTAAAAACCTCTTCCCTCCTTAATTTTGATACATACAGTACACTCAACATTCATGATCAACCAACCACAAATATTCAAGGAATTTAAATGACCAAGAAAAGTTGAGATTCATTTAAATTACTTGTGTGATGCTATCTAAGGATATTCAGGACTTAAATAAATTTAAACCATACGTTGGGGTGGGGACTTGTTCTGGACTATACACAAGATGGCAACATGACCTGAAAGTCCCTGAACACATGAGAAAATCATGGAATGTATCCCACTCAAACAAGCAAATCTTGGTGCTAGTTGGAATTAATTAGAATCTTCATGTATAAATTTAGGTGTGGAATTTGAGCTTAAATTTTACATGAATCCAAAAAGTAGACATGGAAAGTGGAGATTTATGGGTAGATCAGGGGCATTCCTCAAGGTGACACACATACACCCTCTTTTACTAAGCTACACTAGCGTTTTTAGCACACGTTGCTCCCGCACTACGCACCAAAAACTAATGCCAGCTCAATGGTGCCATTAGCGTCTAGCGTGTGCGACAATGCAGCACATGCTAAGCATGCGTTAAATCTGCTAGCACAGCTTGGTAAAAGGAACTCATAATTATAGAATATAGTGGGATTCCTACTTGATTTGATGGTGTAAATTACCACACCTAACGATAGCTGTGGCTCCCAATTCAATTCATAGAAAATGGAGTCTCAAAAGTATTTTTTATCTCTATTTGTAGTTTCTGTGTAGTTAGGGGGGTTCTGGATTGAGTTCATCCTGACTCTAAAAACCATTTATAGAATAACCCTCAGCAATGATTTTTTTAAGCACCAGTTATTGAATCCAGTCTTTTATGTATGACACTAGTCTTTAAGCCCGTTACATTAACGGGTGCTAGAATAGATGTGTGTGTCTTTATTTCTTTCTTTTTCTCTCTCTCCTCTTGACCGCTTTCTGTCTCTCTCTTTCCTCGGCTGTCAACCATCACCCCTTGCCTGTTCCACCAGTCCAGCAGTAGGCCTTCTCCCTTCCTTTTACCTCCCCCTGTTCAGCAGCATTCCTTACCTGCTCCCCCTGTCCCTCTTCCCTGCTCCCCCTGTCCAGCAGCACTTCTTCCCTGCTCCGCAGTCATTATTCCCTGCTCCCCCTGTCCAGCAGCACTTCTTACCTGCTCCCCTGTTCCTCTTCCCTGCTCTGTCTGTCCAGCAGCACTCCTTCTTTTCTCCCCCTGACCCTCTTCCCTGCTCCCCCTGCCCAGCAGCACTCCTTACCTGTGTCTCTCTTTCTCCTTAGTGTTTTGTTATTTTTTTTCAATCTGTCTCTTTAGCCCCCTGTCCTTCTGTGAGTGTCTGTGTGTCTTTGTCGTTGTGCACTGTTGTTTGGTTTTTTTTTAAAATCTATGTTTAGTTCCTGATCCCCTCTGTTTCCATGGCAAGCATGTTCGCGGATGTGAGGGCCGTTTTGTGGTGCCGGATCTGGCGGCGCCGGGTAGGTCGGAAGACGGGCCTCAGCGTTTTGTAGGTCCGGGTCTGGCGTCGCTGTGTAGGGCGGAAGCGGGAGGCGGGGCCTCAGCACCGGCCGGGCGGCTCGCACCGCCGGCCCCCAGTAGCTCGAGGTCGGCGGCGGACATGGCTTGCGTTGCATGGTGGAAGAGGAACATCGGTGACGTACAACCCGCGCAAGCGCACTAAAAAAAACACAACAGATCAGGGAACACGATTTTTTTAGTGTGCATGCGCGTCCTATCATTTTATTATATTAGATAAACGTCCTATCAAAAATAGCCTTCTAAGTCCAACTTTAGACATTTCCTGTAAAACATCAAAAGTTGGAAGTACAAGAACAGCCATTTTTGAAAGCTGGACTGCTAGACATCCACATTTTTAAAAAAAATTCATGTATTTGGACATCTAAGACACCAGGTTGACCAAATGTATATCTCATTTTTGTCCACAAAAGCATCCAAGTTCGAAACTTCAAAATTTACACTAGTTAGACATAGGAGGGGCTACCATTGTAATGGACTGGTCACTCACACATTAAAACAGAGAAGTGAGGCTTCTTAGAAGGAACTACTGTGAACTTCATATAAAGGGTGCCACATATACATCTCATCATGATCCCCTTATAATTTATGGGGAGCCCCCTAAACTCTCCATAAATCAATTATACCCCACCAGTCTACCAGCCCTATTGGCTGCAGTTGGTGCCTATAAGGCAGTTTTAGTGTAGGATTTTGATGGTTTTTAGTGGCCTCATATTTTACACCTAAAAAATAATGGTTAAAGTGAGTTATGGTCCTGGCTTTTCTTCTCTATGGTTCACTAGCCCACCCACTTTGCTACTTAAGACCTCTGTGTGATACTTTACTAGGCTTTCCCATACCAGGTGGTACTATTCCAAAGATATGTACTGATTCATTTTCACATGTTTGTGTGTTAGGAAGCATTTAACGATCACTGATAGAGTGTGGGAGACATTAATTAATCCCTCCAGTGCTCATCTAGTCAATTTGGGTAAGTTTTTGACACTTAGCTGATTCTCAAATTGCTCTAGTTGAAAACATATAATTTCCATCTAGGACACAGTGGAAAAGGTTTAATTATAGGTGCAAGATATCCAGATCTAAGCTCACCTATTTCTGACCCTTAGTACAGTATGCCTCCTAACTTGCCCATTTCTTCTCTGAATGCGCAGTGACCACTTGGATGTTTTGATTAATAAGATGTCCAAGTGCCAATTTTTGCAAGTTTTTGGGTGTCTAAGATTCTTGATTATGGGCCTGATAGTACCAGTAGATGACTGCAAAAAAGGGCTATCTAATCTGCCTATTAAATTCATATTAATTCACGATTAAACCAACAATGAATGTGATATAAATGTTTGATTCTCATCTTTCTTTGCTATTTTTGGAACAAATCCCATAGAAATCCACAAGGCGCTGTCTTTACATTCCAACCACTGGAGCTAAAATCAAACCCATCTTCAGCCCATTTACACAATCTGTATCATAGAACAACCCAATTCTGAGGTTCAAAAATCAAGACTTTGATGTTTATGCAAGAAAAAATAACTTCCATTTGGTGCCAATTTTAAGTCATTTTTCTGTGCAATGGCATCGTCTTTGCTCTTACTGTCCCAACTTCCTGTAGATCTGTCATTGAAATACACAAATGAGAGCAAAAGACACTCATACAAATTGGTAATACAAAATAAATATCAGAGTGTCAGGTTCAATGTAGGGGCTTCTAACATAGCAAGACTTTATCTACTTAAGAATAAAGGAGCTCAAAATCCAAAAGGATAAAGCTCTCTGAAGCAAAAAGGCTTAGGAAAAGAAAGCCTGACAGACTATAACTGGTTCTGCTCCAGTAAAAATAAACCAGCAGAGAGAAAACCCACAACAGGGAAAAAACTGTCCAACTAGAAAACCGGGCTTAAACAAAAGACTTAATAATGCTAAGAAGCCCTTACATTAAAGCATGGAATTATCAGGAGGTAAGTTGTCTGAAAAACATCAAGGGTAGGCAAAATTTCCAAATAGCATCTTAAAATCCAAGTGCCAATGAATACTGAAACATTCAAACTTAGCTTTACTGCAAGGTTTTCAATGTCTATCAAGTGCAGTATGCAGTATGCCGTATCTTGGCCTCTATCCAGCTGGCAATTTCAAAGACACTGTTAACTGCCAAACCCCCTTCCCCCCCCCCCCCCCGATTTACTTTAGTTTTTCAACAAGAGAGTCCTCAGGAAGAGCTAACCCAGACATGGGCATCTCCGGTCCTTGAGGGCCAAAATCCAATCAGGTTGTCAGGATTTTCCCCAATGAATATGCATTGAAAGCAGTGCACGCAAATAGATCTCATGCATATTCATTAGGGAAATCCTGAAAACCCAATTGGATTCCAGCTCTCGAGGGCCAGAGTTGCTGCATCAGGAAGAGCTAACCTCTCTGGTAATTACTGCACTAGATGTGAAGAGAGTGGGATGCCCTACAAAAGCCCAGATGACATCATTAGGGCAGAAAACTTTCAAAAGAACAGAGATATTTAAAGGGACAAGGTTCCCAAAAAATCACCATTAAAAAGGTTAACAAAAAATTTGTGTTCAAAATGAGAAAAACCCCTACAACCCATCCTAATAATAAAGTCCAAAAGTGAATCATGTTTTTATTTTTAATTTCATTTTTAATTGTTTTTATTAATGATTTATTTATAGCAGGGGTAGGGAACTCCGGTCCTCGAGAGCCATAGTCAAGTCGGGTTTTCAGGATTTCCCCAATGAATATGCATTGAAAGCAGTGCATGCAAATAGATCTCATGCATATTCATTGGGGAAATCCTGAAAACCCGACTGGAATACGGCTTTCGAGGACCAGAGTTCCCTACCCCTGATTTATAGCAATACAGCTTTATATTAAAAAATGATGCTCAATATCAGTTAGCAGACACCTCTACCTATAGCCCGCGTATGGAGGATCCCCATGACTGAGAACATAAGAACATAAGCAGTGCCTCTGCCGGGTCAGACCACAGGTCCATCCCGCCCAGCAGGTCCATCCCGCCCCCGCGGCGGCCCAACAGGTCATGACCTGCCTTAATCACCAGAAGGGGCCCCCTTGCCCCCTAGGTTTCTCATCGAAGTCCTATCTTCCCATCAAAGTCCTAACCCTCCGGCCTTGCACCTGCATGACCTGGTGAGCTGTCTATACTTATGTATACCCCAGCACCTCCCTCAGTACCCCACGATCCCCTTTTCCCTCAGTTCTCATCCAGTGTAGCAAGTATAGTTTGTTTTAAAATCTTCTGATGTGTTTGTATTAATTTCAGAAAGTGAGTGGTATCTTTGATTAGAGAGGGAATAGAGGTTGTTAATGGAAGAATAAAAGAATCAATATATTTGCATACTCATTTGAGCAGGGAGTCTCGTGCTGAGAAAATAGGATGACCTGGGGAGCATTCAAGATTCTTATGGATTTTTGTGAGCGTATAGAAAATTGAGGTTTTAGCCTCAAGGTAATTCAAAAAGAAAAATTCATTTTTGGTTAAATACCTTGACTTCAAAGCTACATTGGTCAAACTATTAATTTGAGACAAAATCCAGTCATGGGGATCCTCCATAAGTGGTATATAGATAGAGGTGTCTGCTAACTGATATTGAGCATCATTTTTTTAATATAAAGCTGTATTGCTATAAATAAATAATTAATAAAAACAATTACAAATACAAATAAAAAGCCAATTCACTTTTGGACTTTATTATTAGGATGGGTTGTTCTCCTTTTGAACACAAATGTTTTGCTAACCTTTTTAATTGTGATTTTTTTTGGAACCTTGTCCCTTTAAATTTCTTTGTTCTTTTGAAAGTTTTCTGCCCTAATGATGTCCTCTGGGCTTTTTAATGGCATCCTAATCTTTTCACATCTAGTATAATAATTACCAGAGAGGTTAGCTCTTCCTGACACAGCAATCTGATGGTGAAACAAGGACTCTCTTTTTGAAGAACTAAAGCAAATTGGGGGTTTTGGCAGTTAACAGCATCTTTGAAATTGCCAGCTGGATAGAGGCCAAGATACGGCATACTGCATACTGCACTTGATAGACATTGAAAACCTTGCAGTAAAGCTAAGTTTGAATGTTTCAGTATTCATTGGCACTTGGATTTTAAGATGCTATTTGGAAATTTTGCCTACCCTTGATTTTTTTCAGACAACTTACCTCCTGATAATTCCATGCTTTAATGTAGGGGTTTCATAGCATTTTTAAGCCTTTTGTTTAAGCCCGGTTTTCTACTTAGAGAGTTTTTTTCCCTGTTGTGGGTATTCTCTTTGCTGGTTTATTTTTACCGGAGCAGGACCAGTGATAGCCTGTCAGGCTCTCTTTTTATAAGCCTTTGTGCTTCAGAGAGCTTAATCCTGCTGGATTTTGAGGTCCTTTATTCCTAAGTAGATAAAGTCTGGCTATGTTAAAAGTCCCCTACATTGAACCTGACACTCTGATATTTATTTTGTATTACTGATCTGTCATTGAAGACAGGAGAATGAATTGAACAGATAATGTATATATTTTTTCTTTGTGCCTTCCTTCTCCCCATTCACTGGCTAGTTGCATTATTTACTGGATTTTTATACTGTATACTGCACTTCTAGAATGGAATCTGAGAACCGTTCTGAGCTCTCCTGGGAGAATAGTATAGAAAATTGAATAAATAAATAAATATGGCTATTATAAAATAATTTTCCTAAGCTTCTTCAGGGAGTTGGTCCGTACTTTAAGGATGTGCCCATCTGTCAGTGGGAGGAGATAGAGAGTGCTTTACCTCTGAAAATGACTTTAAAATTAGTTTACAACAAAGACAAAAACAATGATGTTTGGAATTTCACAATCAAAAATTGCAAAAATCAGAACAGAAAATGGAATTCAACTCAATATATTATATTTTTTGGTCACCTAACATGTGTAAACACTACTGTCTCAATTTGTTTTAGTTGTTGGATTATTCATAATGAGTGGAAAGAAGAAAATACCTCAGACAATTTGTTCGTGTTACCTACCAGCCAAGTGGCCATTCAGGCAATGTGAACAATATTATAATCACTGGTCTTCCTCTACCACTGTTGCTATCAATAATACTCCATAAATGTGCAAAACTTGAATTATAATTATATCTGTCACACCCCCCCCAACAATATCAATCATCATCAAAACCACTTATCTTTATGGTGCTGGACTATTCATTTTGATATCATTTTGGTATGATTCTAAATTAATAGTCCAGCACCATAAAAATAAGTGGTTTTGATGATTGATTTTGGGTGTGTGACAGATATAATTATAATTCAGGATTTGCCAATTTATGGCGTATTATTGATAGCAACAGTGGTAGAGGAAGACCAGTGATTATAATATTGTTCACATTGCCTGAATGGCCACTTGGCTGGTAGGTAACATGAACAAATTGTCTGAGACCTTTTCTCCTTTCCACTCACTATGAATAATCTAACAACTGAAACACGTTGAGACAGTAGTGTTTACACATGTGAGATGACCAAAAAATATAATATGATATTGAGTTGAATTCCATTTTCTGTTCTGATTTTAAAAATTAGTTCTCCTTATAATTATAAACAAATATTTATGTATGCTTGGAATTACCTGTTTAACCTGGCATTACTTAAAATGCACCCCTCACTTCTTAGCTCCATCATTATCTGAGGAACCTCCAATTTTAGAATGGTCTGGGGGAAGAGATGTACCTGGATGAAAATGGAGACCTCGCCACTGGATACAATATTTTGAATTTGATCTTTCTTCCTAATATGACATTGAAATATGAAGTTGTTGGGCATTATAACCCCCACGCTCCACCTGGGCAGGATTTTACCATTGATGAGAATGTGATAGTTTGGGAGAGTTCTTTTACTCAGGTGAGATTTAAGTGATCAGAGGTGTTGATCCAAACTGGAATCATGAAACTTTCCATAAAATGGTCAAAAGAATGGTGTATTTTGGCTTTATGGGCAAATATTTATCCTCCAGATTCTGTATAGCCACTTTAATTGGGGTGCTGATCCCAGATGTGTACATATATTAATTAGGTACTATCAATTATTGGGGTTAATTGGCACTATCTATTTACTTGGAACAAACTCCTGGCTCATTTGAAATAAAAAGAATGGGAATGTGGCTTGATATACTGCTTTTTCTCTGTGGCTATAAAGCATTTTACATGTTTTAGACATGTATTAAAAAAATTTCCCAAAGTCACAAGGAGCTGCTGTGGGAATTGAACTCACAACCTCAGGGTGCTGAGGCATTTGCTTGAACCACTTGTCAACTCCTTCACTTTCAAAGAAGGTATTCTTTATAAGGGAGCAAGTGGGATGTGAGAAGGGCATGCTGCTTTTTATAGGATTTTTTTCTATTTTGAAATTTGTTGGCTGTTCTTCCTTCTTTAATAGGCTGCTTTCTTGTACAGTTAATTTTATTTATACTTTTATAAATATACTTAATCCAGTATACAGTATATAAGGAAAAATAAATATCAAATAAAAAGAAAAAAGAAAAGTCAATTAACCAGTCAGGTCAATACCATTCAATATAATATTACCAATCTCTCATAAATCCCATATTCTAGGAGAGTCAATTCACATTATAATGAGATCTAATATTAAAATGAAAAGAAAAGAAAATCATTAGTGCAGTGTTACATCTTCTACATTAATCACTAGGATCTTACTTCACTGTGGAGGCACTGGAAAGTATTACTACTTTTGCCTCAATAAAAAAATTGTGACTGTTGGGAGATCAAAAAAATATGAATGTTGATCAAAAAGGGCCAAACATTTTCAGGGATATTTAAGCTGAAATGTAGCCCCCCAAGAAAGTACATATTCTCTTATTTCTAGGAAACATTTCCTTCTGTTTTGAGTTAGTTTAGAAACATCTGGAAACATGGAGATCTTAGAATCCATAAAGGTCACTTCTTTAAGCCTAAAAAAAAGCCTAAGAAGTGCCTCTTTGAGGTTTCCAGTATTTTTGTTATATTCATAGGACTTGGTAAATCAGGTGGAGCCTCAGATTGAGAAGCCTTCTTAGAAACTGGAAGACAGTATATCTTATGTGAAGGTAGAAAACCAGTCTCTGGGTATGTAAATGAATCTTTCAGAAATTTATAAAATAAATCTCTAGGAGACGCTGCTAGTGTTTTAGGAAAGTTAAGTATTCTTAAATTCAACCTTTTAGTATAATTTTACACCTTCTTTACTAGCAACAGTCTATCTTGCATTAAGGTAGTCTAAGTTGTTTGAATCCCTTGAACCTATTGGTCCAAGCGATCTACCTGAATTTGTATAAGGAGTCTGTATAAGGAGTTTGTATAAGGAGTCTAAAGCAGTCCAAATGGACTCCAGGGTGAATTCCAGTGGCCTTACCAACAGGGGGACTGATGGATTTTGTCCCCCTTCTGCTGGAGGCATTGCAGCCTTCTCCAATAATGATGACATCTCTGCCAATGAGGCTTGGGATGCTGGTAAGCCCTTCAGCTCTATTAGGACAGTTACTTCCTGTCCCTTCTGAGCTACCATAGTTTCCTTCTCTCGCAGCTGTTGGGGAGGCACAGATCCTTCTGGGCTAAGCAATATCTCACTCCTGAGCACCCTCTGACTTCCCTGAGGGGAAGATGTAAAAAACCCCCACTATTGATTCTTGTCTCTGAGAGGTGAGCTCAGGTGCCGGGCTGTAGCAGCTACTCTTCCTCTTCTTTTAGGCACTATTATTAAGCAAATTGTCCCAAAAAACAGGGCTGAAAGTAGCCTGGCAGGAGAACATGTAGTGAGCATCCTCACTGTACCACAGCCATCTTGCCTCCACAGTTTTTGTTTTTAATGTGATGTATTATGAATGTTCAATTATTGATTACTATTACCTATCCTAAGATTAGTGATCTCTAAATATTATTATATAACTTAATTAGTCTTTATAAATTTATCTGTATGAAAGTGATTCCATCTGATCAGAGGATGGTCTAATCCAGGGATCTCAAAGTCCTTCCTTGAGGGCCGCAATCCAGTTGGGTTTTCAGGATTTCCCCAATGAATATGCATTGAAAGCAGTGCATACACATAGATCTCATGCATATTCATTGGGGAAATCCTGAAAACCCGACTGGATTGCGGCCCTCAAGGAGGGACTTTGAGACTCCTGGTCTAATCTGTCTATGCACTGACAAGAATCAACACTTTTTGAAATATGCTATTACACATGATGACAATTTAAAAATAAGTATAAGAAGCATTCCATTTAAGAAACAACAGTCCAGTTTCAAATGAAGTTGCATGACCTGTTTTCTCAATCTTCAGAAACCTCCACAGTTCAAATGCAGTCCAAGTTGCCATCCTGGTTACAGAAAATTAACCAGGGAAGGAAAACCCATCTGCTGCTATGATTGTATTCTGTGTGCAGAGGGAGAGATCTCCAACCAAACTGGTGGGTGATATCATAGAAATCATGGGATACAAATAAATATAGGTTATCTATTATATTCCCTATTCTTGAATTTAGGGAGTGATGTAGGTCTCCAAAAAGTGTTTTAAGTTTATTTTAAATGTTATATTCCACTGCAAATAATAAAAATGTAAATAAATATGGGATGTCAAGTACAAACTCACAAAGACATATAATTTCATACATATGATAAGATGCAGGAAATGCAATGATTGATCTGATAAAGATATAAAAAAGGGAAAACACAGGCTGGGTGGGACTATTTTTTTTTCTTTACGGAATGGGGAAAATACTTGATAAGATTCCTCTCTTTCCAACAGCTGGCTAAGCAGTTGTGGTGATAATTCAGGAACTGCCCTTTGTCTTTTTAAAAACAAAACACCATAAGTTAGGATACCAGATGGAGAGGGCATAGGATGAAGCTAAGTGGTGATAGTCTCAGGAGTAATTTAAGAAAATGCTTCTTTATAGAAAGGGTGGTAGATTCATGAAGATGAAGATTGTATCAGAATTCAAGATAGCATGGCACAGGCATGTGGGATGTCATATGGAGACGAGAAGATAATGGATGATAGGAAAGGCAGACTGAATGGGCCATTAGGCCTTTAACTGCTGTCATGTTTCTATCTTTCTATGAAAACTGAGGCCTTTAGCTTAGTCTAAGCAAAGATAGCCTGAAAGAAAAAAATGCATCAATCTTGACTTATAAATATTATTTAGAGCCACACCATCACCAAAATGTTAGAAACATTCTAAAGTAGAATTTTTAAGATTATGCATTAAAAACTCACTTTCTGTATTTGTAGCTGAAGGAGGACTTAAATTCAGATTTTATACACATTGTTGGTACTGTATATCACTTTATAAAAGTGAAACTTGCCCTGTCCCAGGAGGACTTATAATCTAAAGATTTTCTCCCATTGCTGTAAAACTGATGAGGACCTGTTTATAAAAGTGAGGTGAATTATTACAAAATAATTGAGGTGAGGTAAATTATTACAAAAGTGACCTATAAAAATGGCTGGCTGTATACAAAATGATGCTTATGAGTAATTAACCATTTGGATATTTTATAAGAACATATGAAATGCCTGCACTGGATCAGACCTTGGGTCCATCTAATCTGGTGATCTGCACACGCGGAGGCCCAGCCAGTCCTATCCTGGCGAATACTTTAGTTACTCGTATCCCTCAATGTGTCTTTCAAGAAGATGTGCATCCAACTTGCCCTTAAATCCTTATTTTTAACTTACCTTCCTCCCCTCCTTGATGTTATTTCTTTTTTTGTTCTATTTTCTTTAATTAATGGCATTCTACCCATTACCTCTTGTTTTATATCCCATCCCAGTATGTTAGTAGTTCTGTACTAAGTCACGTATGTTTTAATATTAATTCCCCCATTTATTTTAATGTACAACACTTTGAATTCTATTTAGTGTTTAATCAAAATTTTAATAAACTATGAAACTATGTTCAAGAATTAACATGCCTTTAGAAAAACTAAACGCACAATATAAACTGGCTCACCTTTATCCATATGTTCATTCACCCCTTCAAAGAAATGTAGTAGATTGGTGAGGCAAGATTTCTCTTGACTGAATCCATATTGACTTTCTATCAAGAAAGGTTTGAGGGGAGATCCAGGAAACTACAGGCTGGTGAGTCTGACCTCGGTACCGGGAAAGATGGTAGAGTCACTGATAAATGATCACATCGTTGACCAACACGATGAACACAATCTGATAAGAACCAGCCAGCATGGCTTCAGCAAAGGAAGATATTGCTTGATGAATTTGCCGCACTTTTTCGAGGGAGTTAACAGGCAGATAGACAAAGGTGATCCGGTCGACATTGTATATCTGGATTTTTAAAAGGCGTTTGACAAGGTCCCGCATGAATGACAACTTCAAAAAATTATGAGCCATGGAATTGAGGGTGAAATACACACGTGGATCAAAAACTGGTTGTTAGATAGAAAGCAAAGAGTGGGGGTAAATGGACAATACTCGGACTGGAAAAGCATCACCAGTGGAGTGCTGCAGGGTTTGGTGCTTGACCCTGTGCTCTTCAACATATTTATAAATGACCTGGAAATTGGAACGATGAGCGAGGTGATTAAATTTGCAGATGATATGAAGTTATTCAGAGTAGTAAAGATGCAGGAGGATTGTGAAGACCTGCAACAAGACATAAATACGCTCGAGAAATGGGCTGCGACATGGCAAATGAAGTTTAACGTGAACAAGTGTAAGGTGATGCATGTTGGTAACAAAAATCTTGTAGACGAATACAGGATGTCTGGTGCTGTTCATTAATCCATGCTTATGTACAAGTTCTGTCATTTTGTTATTTGTAATAGTCTCTACCATTTTACTTGGCACCAACATCAGACTCATTGATCTATAATTTCTCAGATCACCTCTGGAACCCTTTTTAAAAATTGGCATCATGTTAGGCACTCTCCAGTCTTCCAGGTTAATGCTGGATTTTAAAGACAAATTACTAGCAATAGCTCTGCATGCTAATTTTCCTATTCTGTCAGTACTCTGGAATGTATACCATCCAGTCCAGGTGATTTGCTAATGTTCAGTTTGTCAAACTGACTCATTATATCTTCCAGTGTTTCAGAGATCTGTTTCAGTTTCTCTGGTTTATCAGCATTGACTACCATTTATAGTACTGGCATCTTTCCATTATCTTCCTTATTGAAGACAAATGCAAAACATGTATTTAATCTCTTGACTATGGCCTTGTCTTCCCTGAGAATCCTTTCCTGAATTTCAGTTTCAGGGAATTTAAATACACAATCTTGTAGCTGTATGACCTGGTTTCTTGGGGGGGGGGGGGGCTACTTCTACTCTCCAAATGTGGCTGGGCTATTGACTTTATTTCCTGTATCTTCTCAATGCTGCTGCTTTCTGTTCCACCTCTTTGCCTTCCATTGCTAAGCTTGTGGAAACTAGCAACAAGTGTAGGCTGTTGACTCCTGAGAGCTGTGGGTTTATCTAAACTGGTTTCTTGCTTGCATCATTATAGTTCCTACCAGGGCTGACTTTATCATACTGAACCCAGACCTAGGAAATGATAAATTGGTATCTGATTGCTTGAATACATTTTCTATAAGTTTCTAGTTTATTAGTTTCTTGATATACCATCAATCAAAGATATCTAAATGGTTTACAAGATAAACTATATAAAAAAGAAAATAATAATTAATTAAAACATTTAAAAAATTTGTAATAATTTTAAAAAGGAGTTGTAAATATTACATAACTAACATGACCCATTAGGGAGAGGGAAGGGGACTACATTACATTTAGTAAAAAAATAAAATAATAAAAATGGGAAAGGGGTAAGGGGAAAACAGTCAGTAGGAAACTTTTTGTGGAATGGTCTGTGGTATCTCCTTGTGGGTAGCATGAGTGCATATACTAACTACTCTTACATGCAACCCTATTATTTGCAGATATTAGAGTTAAACTACCTGGTGCTAACTCAATGTGTAGTTCACAGTCCACTCTCCATGCAGTTAGTGTGAATTAGACTACCCTGTCTTGGCTGAATTGTGAAGGTTATAAGGCTCATGATATTTAAGTGCACATTAGTAAATAGACCTCATGATATATGTGAGATAATGATATGATAATTTTCTTTCTCAGATATGGACACCTGTATAACATGCCCGGATGATCAATGGTCAAATCAGAAAAGAGATGCTTGCATCCCAAAAGTGATAACTTTCCTGTCTTTTGAAGAGCCTCTAGGGATTGCTTTAACTTCCATCAGCATGTTCTTCTTTCTCATCACTGCTGTCATCTTGGGAATCTTTATTTATTATGGCAACACTCCCATAGTGAGAGCCAACAACCAACAACTCAGCTATATTCTCCTCATCTCCCTTATACTCTGCTTCCTCTGTTCATTGTTATTCATTGGGCATCCTGAGGATGTTACCTGCATTCTCAGACAGACTACATTTGGGATCACTTTCTCCATTGCTCTCTCCTCTGTACTGGCAAAAACCATCACTGTGGTCACAGCCTTCCAAGCTACCAAACCAAGAAGCAAGCTCCATAAATGGATGGGTTCCAGGGTCTCTAATTCTATCGTCCTTTCCTGTTCACTTATTCAAACAGTTTTGTGTCTTGTCTGGTTGTGCACTGCTCCTCCATTTGCATTTCTTAATATGAGATCAGAAATTGGAACAATACTAATTGAATGTAATGAAGGGTCAGTAATTGCATTTTACTGTGTTCTGGGTTATCTGGGATTTCTGGCTGGTATCAGCTTCATTATAGCTTTCCTAGCAAGAAATCTACCTGACAGTTTCAATGAGGCAAAATACATCACCTTCAGCATGCTGGTCGTCTGCAACGTCTGGATTTCCTTCATTCCAACATACCTGAGCACCAAGGGCAAGTATACAGTGGCAGTGGAGATATTTGCTATTCTGGCCTCTAGCACTGGACTGTTGGGCTGTATCTTTATCCCTAAATGCTATATTATTCTGCTGAGGCCTGAAAGGAACAACAAGAAGGACCTAAGAAAAATATAGGTTACTAAACTGCATTAAATGCTATCATACACTTTGGGCTCCTTTTACAAAGGTGCGCTAGCAGTTTTAGCACGCGCTAAAATGCCCCATGCGCTAGCCGCTACCGCCTCCTTTTAAGCAGGCAACAATTTTTCAGCTAGCGCGTGCTTTAGTATGCGCTAATCTTGTGCGTCGCTATAAACGCTAGCGCACCTTTGTAAAAGGATCCCTTAATATGGGGAAAATTATTAATCAGAAAGTGTATTAAAGCTTTTTGTAGTAATTTTCTAGTCAGCATTAACTAATTGAAGGTGGTGGGTCATAGAAAGGGCATGAGCATTCCAGTGTTCTCCTACTAGCACATTAAGATGATAAAATGAAAACTGGTTAATGTGGACTTAACAAAGAAGTTAGGACTTCCTAAACAGGAGGTGTTAAATGTTCCTACCTTAATATTTACAAGTCCCAAGTCCTGCTCAATTGGGTGTTTCTTTTCCAAACATCCTGGTGGGTTTATTTTATAACCTCTTCGCCCACTCTATCCCCTTTGTGCTGTGTGTGTAAACAAAACAAACAAAGAAAAAAAACTTCCTCTCTGTTAAATACTAGCACACGTTTGCAGTTTAACTCCAGCTCTGGCTGGATACACATTTCAAATTTGACACATTGTAATCACAAAACAGAAAAATACAATTATTTTTTCTACCTTTTGTTGTCTGGTCATTTTTCATATCATGTTGGTCCCAGGCTCTGGTTGTCTTCTAATAACTCGCTTGCCAGGGCAGTGGCATACCTAGCATATGTGACACCCGGGGCCCATCATTTTTTGACCCCCCCCCCATCTATATGAAAAATATGATTTTTAGTAACAATGCACATATTGCACAAGAGTGTACCTAGGAAAAGGCAGCATCTTAAACACTGCAGTGAGCACTGGAACACCAACACATACATTGTAAAACTAAATAAGCCAGATCCTGCACAGTCAATTGATCCTGCAGTCAATGCCAACTGAAAACTATGTTCTTTTCATACACACAGAACATAGATACACCCTCGCCCAATATGGAATAATCACAAACTAAAAATAGAAATATGTAGACAAAAGTTAAACTGAACCGCCAAGAAACCAGACTCTGCATACAATGCAACACCACAAAAACAGTAACACATGTCCTCTAATACTGTGCAAAATATAAAGCCAGTAGATGCAAATTTGAAAAAACTGATACATAACAATTACCACTTTACAAATTAACAAATAAAAATAAAACAAATAATGAGAAATAAGAAAATACCATTTTATTGGACTAATCCCCGTAAGCTCGGTCCCCATCCCCGCAAACCACCTGATTCCATCCATACAAGCCATGAATTGTTTTATATTGAACTTATTACATTAAAGTATGAAAAGAAACAATATTCTGTACAATTGTCAATTTATAAATCAGTGTCTTCTCCCCACTCTCTCTTCCCTATTTCTCTTCAGCATCCTCTGCCCACTCTCTCTTCACTTTCCTTCAGTGCACGTACATAAAAACAAGCAAGTTATTTTATATCATTTTCATTCTATTCATTCATAGAAATTAAAGTCCAAATACTGCCAGTCACATAACAAAACATGATTTTACAAAATTAATTCCCTGCACAGTCAAGCCTGCAAGGATTACTAGATGTCTTTCAGCAGCTCCCCGCCCTCCCTCCACTTTACCTTCATGGCCAAGTCAAAATGATCTACCAACAATTAAATTTTCAAAACACAAAGCACACTGTACGCAGAGAAAATGTTAATTATCATTTATATTCCGTGGGTTTTCAAAGAGGTCAAGGCAGATGACTTTATGCAATGTCACCTCAGTAACAACTATACAAAAATAGACAAATATACCCCTCCCTTTTTACTAAACCACAATAGTGTTTTATAGCGCAAGGAGCTGCGTTGAATGCCCCACACTGCTCTCGACGCTCATAGGCTCCCTGTGTTAAAAACCGCTATTGCGATTTAGTAAAAGGGGGCCATAGTGCAAAATATAGACAGCAGATATAAATTCTGAAAACGGACACATTTTGATCACTAAATTGAAAATAAAATCATTTTTCCTACCTTTGGTAATTTCATCAGTCTCTGGTTGCACTTTATTCTTCTTACTGTGCATCCAATATTTCTTCCCTTCTTTCAGCCTCCTGTATGCTTCCTCTCCTCCAGACCTCATTCCCTCCCCCAACATTTTCTTTGTTTAACCCTGCCCCCTTCTTTATTTCTCTCTCCATGACCCCTTTCTTTCTCTATATCTGTCTTTCTCTGATTCCGTGCCCCATTTTTTTCTTTGTTTCTCCTTGCCCCTTTCTTTGTTTCTGGCTCCCTGTCCCCCCCTTTCTTTCTTCCTTCCTGCCCTCCCCATACCACCGCCGCCAAGGAATAGGCTGCTGCTGCTGCCACTGCCGCCATCGGGAACAGGCCAAGATCTCTCTACTTCTCTTCCCCACAGGGCCGCCCAACCCTCGCTGTCCAACTTCAATTCTAATGTCGGAAAGGATGTTCCGGGCAGCCAGGCAGTGATTGGCTAGCCAGAACGTCCTCTCGACGTCAGAATTGACGTCGGGTGACGAGAGTTGGTCGGCCCCGCAGGGAAGAGAAGCAGGGAGATCAAAGAACAAGGCGCCGGCCTGATCCCCGATGGCAGCGGTGAAAAGGGAAGGGAAGCAGGTTGGGCACCCCTGCTCTAACCGAGCCGCGAGCCGCACTCTAGGGAGAACAGTGGAGGGTGGCCAGCTGTGCATCCCCTTGGGGCGTGCATCCGGGGCATACCTCCCCCCTCCGCCCCCCCTTTGGATGCCACTGTGCCAGGGTCTTCCATCTCTGTCCTCCCTTTCCATTTCCCTACCCTCCCCTGGAGGTCTGGCATCATTCCTTTTTTGTCTCAATTCCCATATCTGCAGCGATAAACCCCAACCTCCCCAGATCCACCATCTCTCCTTTTCTCAACTACCCTTTCATCCAGCAACTCTCCCTCCTTCTACACCACTCCAGGGTCCACCAGCTCTCCCTTTCTCTTTCTAACTACCCTCCTATCCAGTTTCTTTTTCCTCCTTCTACACCATCCCTTGTGTCCAACTTCTCTCCCTTTCTGTTTCTTCCCTCCCTGTATCCCATTGTCCATCATCTCTCTCTATCTCCTGTTTTTAGATCCATCATTTCTTCTATCCCTCCCCATCTCCCCTCTTCCTCCCCATCTCCCCTCTCCATGATCCCCCCAAGATCATCTCTCCCTCCCCCAAATCCAACTCCACCTCCACCATCCATTTTCCCCCACCACCAAGTTCATCTTTCCCATCCATCTTCTCACCATCTCTCCCTCTACAGTCCAACAACTCCCCCAAGTTTATCTCTCTCCCCCCCAAGTCCATCTCCCCTCTCCATGATCTTTTCCAAGTCCATATTCCCCCTCCACCATCCATCTTCACCCTCCACCAAGTTCATCTCTCAAATGCATCATCTCTCCCTTTCTCTACTGCAGCCTGCCCTCAGTGAAAATTTCCTTTTTCCACTTGGGTGGCTGAATGGAGAGAAGACCTTCAAAGTAGTGGCAGGGTAGTAAATTGCATTCACTACCATCATTTTTGCCTGGCCAGGAAAGAGAGGAGAAATACTTTCAGCCAGGAGGAGAGAGCCACCTTGCTGCCGCAGATCTGCATGCAGAGATCCACTCAGTTTTCCCTCTGCCACCAGAAGTTACATTATATGGAAGGACTCCAGTGGCAGAGGAAAAGCCCAAACGGGTCTCTAGCAAGGGGGACGATGAATCGGTGAGTTTGATTTTTTGCTAAAACAAATCGATTTGAATTGATTCACCCCAAGTGAATCAGTGAATCAATTTGAATCATGAATCAGACAGCACTAGTCCCAAGCACTAAATATAAAATTAGCATTTGTCCTGAAACAACAGCAACAAAAAAATAGCGCACAGGCAAATACTATGTGAAAACACAATTAAGGCACTTATTAGTAAAAGGGTCCTGTAATAACTCAGGGGGTCCTCTTACTAAGGTCTGATTGAGTGGTTGTTGAATATGGAGACAGCCACAGAATCGTTAAAGTGCCAGTGAATTAAAAAGTGCAGAAATAGATCATTAGCCAGATGACCCCCCGACTTGAGTTTCAGTAACCCTTCCTCAGGAGGGGACACTATAAATACAAATAAAAACAAAAACAAAACACTATATAGTGATCTAAAAACTTTTTGTAACAAACTATAAAGTTATCACGCCGAATTACATAAACTTCTCTGATCCACTGTTAATTATACTTGTATTAAATATCTTAATACATTCTCTTACCATGAAAAAGCCATGATCAATCGGACAGCATAAAGGTCAAAACTGAAACAGAAGCGGCTGTTGCTGCTACTCTATTTAAATTGACTGGCGCAATGATGGTCCCATAAGACAGCTATAAGTTTGTAGTTATCACAAATGTTTTATGATTTGGGTCTGAGCACTTTATATTTATTTATTTAATATTTATTGAATATTATTAGAGCTGTGAGTAGTGGATTTAATTTGTATCCATCCTCACAGAGTACTATCTTTATTTCCCTAGTAAAGTGTTGTTAAATAATGCTGAACACAATGTCAAAATTGAAAGTACTGATATACATGATGATCCAAAAGTCCATGCGTTAGTTGCAATTCTGAGAAAGATAGAAATCAGTTATTAACCAGGATATCTATCACTTTAAAAATGCCCTGAACCATCCACTGTTTCCAGTAAAAAGGATGATTACCAATGGTAAATACAAGGTTACCTCATAAAGGAGTGTCCAGTATAGTGTTAATAGAACAGTCTAATTGAGAATCATATGCTGCTGCGACAATGGTAAAAAGGAATGGGATCATTGGAGATCCAAGCAAGGCTTGCAATGGATAAGGTTGAACTTGCTCTGACTCCAATGATAGCTAGTCTGGAACAGGGAATGTGGAGTCACAATGAAACCACCAGCATATGATGATTATTTGCATATTTGCAAAAATCTGGAAAATTGACTCCCCCTTTAGCTCTGGGTTGTTTCAGGGAATTGAGAGATACTCTGGACACTTTACCTCCCCATAAAAATTTATGAAAGATACAATAAACCTGTTTAAAAAAGGAAGCTGGAAAAGAATAGGGTAACTTCTGTAGAACATAGAGAATTTGCAGAGTCATAGTCATAGTCTCCAACAGACCCCATCATATAATCCATACAGGGACCAAGACTGGCATAAATCACACAGTTTGGTAAACAGAGTATGTATATTAGTTTCCAATTTGTCTTTCCAAGAGGGAGAAAATTTTATACCAAGTTACATTGAAGTGGAAAGGAAGCTAGCATAGTTTTTGTATAGTGTATATTCAGTGGCATAACTTCAGTTTTCTCCCAATTTACAGTATATCCAGATAAAGAACCAAAGTGGTTAATCAGGACTAATACCACAGGGATAGACTTTTCTGGAAGCAATAAGTAGTGGAAAACATCACCTACAAAGGCCATGAGCTGGACTTCTTCCTTAACTCGATTACTCATGGGAATTCCAAAGATTGTGAGATGTGACTGAATTTTGTGCAATAATGGATCTAAAACTAAATTGAAGAGCAATGGTGATCAGAGGCATCCTTGATTGGTTTCCCTGGATAACACAAAGGCCTCTGTGACACAACCATCAAGGAAAATGTGTGCCAATAGACAATAGTACAATACATTGACCATATTAATAAAATTGGATCCTAGATCATACCAGTGCAATGTCTCAAACAAATATGTCCATTCAACATAATCAAAGGCTTTATTGGTATCAAGGACCATAATACAGATAGGAAAAACCTTTGTGTCATGCATATTTGTATATGACTAAAGACCCATGTACCTGTGAAAAAATCCACAAGATTACCCTCAAAATTCTGTATTTTCATAATTAAACTACAGATAAATTCAGCACTAAGACAGAAAATATTATTCTACTGTATATACAGTGAGTCATGTCATGGCCTTCAGGGGGTTGAATATCTGGCAGATTCTAATCATCAAAATGCATATTCTAATTTTTTTTATTTTCTGTGTATTATAAATCAAGTGCACAATTCCCTTGCTGGCATTATTACACTCCGCACAAAACACTCCTTTCAAATTACTATTTATAATTTTCAGAAAAACAAGTTTATAAGAACAATCTATATTTAATATCAAATGCACAAGTCAGTGGATGAAATCCCCTGAGGTTGAACCTTTCAGGAGCAGAGACCTATAAAGATCACATGGTGCCCACACATCTGCAGGATACTCACTTGGATCAGAGTTCACATCAACATCAAGATGAAGTTCTCTGGCCTATCCTTAATGTGATCTGTGTCCATCAAATGGTCCTCTCAGTGTCAGTTTGAAACTTTTTGCATAGTACATAATACATAGATTTAAAAAGATGGGGTTCACCAAGATGTGCAGAATCTTCCCCTAGAAATATGGGAGCTCATACCCTTTTATTCATATTTTACACTGATCTCTGGAAGCCAATTGAGAGCCTATGTCCAAAGCTGTCCATGGATTTTTCAGAAGATGGCTACTATATGGATGGGGACATTATAATCGAGGGATTTGATCAACAGAATGAAGTTCAGTTAACTAAATCCTTTAGCAACATCATATCTTTTACATACATAGGGTAAGTAGCATTGCGTATCAAATCATGCACTCAGCACTTGTTGCTCTAACCCAACCCCACCATCAATCACAAGACAATACTCCGGTGCTCATCAACAAGTGTGGAATTTATTTGGCCACAGCCATAACTGCATGATACAATAAATCATGAACAGTAATCAACTGGACAATACAAGAAATCATGAACAGTAATCAACTTACGTCAAGACTGAACATATGAACATAACATCTTTTACTAGTATGCAATGTAACAACACATGATCAGATGCACAGCATATGCCTCAATCAGCTCACATCGTGGGGTGCCATACAAGCTTCCCACTGCTCACCCTGACCTAACCCGTTCCCACGGATGGGTTCTTTCTCTATGCTGTACTTTGCCGTGAATACCATGGCTTGGCCTCCCTGCCGTCCAAGCAAGGAGACATGCGCCTTTTCCTTAACCTATGTGAAGGTGTTTCTCTGTGCCTATGCTGTGCCTATGACCTCTATCTGGTACCCTCCACTACCCGGGATAGCGAAACCTTGCTTATCGCGGGTTCCTCTCAAGTGTCATGGCTGCGGCCCACACGTAGCAACATCGCCTCTATGGTATCTTGAATTATACTAAGAAATATGTACTGATAAATATATCCAAACCCATGTACTGATAAATATATCCCAACCATCCAAACTAATGTACTGATGAACATATCCAAACCAATGCCAGACCGGTAAACCACGGACAACTGTCCTCTAGCGCTTGTGTGGAATGTAAACCCTAATGTAAACCCCGATTCTAGCCACCATCCATTTATTGATCTTTCAGGATGCTTGTTCTTACCTCACAGACACTCATGAATAATGGTGCCGTTCTTACCTCCCAGACGCTCATGAGTAATGGACTCAACCTCTTACCTTTTGTGGGCTCCTGTGGTGAAACTAACAGAGTGAGCTGGTACAAGCACCAACTCTAAAGGTCTCTGGTAATGAGGTATCAAGCAAGGTGGTAAAAGAAGGTATCATGGCCATGTAGCTGATAAAGAAACCATGTGAGGAAAAGAAAAGCAGTTAATACATGACATGCTGAAAGTGGGTCAATTCAGCTAGTCAGATTACACTGTGTATATGGTAAGAATTGGCACACCTCCACATCAGATTGGAGCACCACCCCGTATGAGTGCTCCCTTAACTCCTCACATCAGAGAGGCTTCTGAGTAATGGACCACAACATGATCAAAGACCAGAAACATGATCAAGGAAGTCAAATAATGAGCGCCCTAGGCTGTAAACCGATGGCACCTCCTGCTTCACATCCTGCGCTATTCAAGAGTGACACCGAAGAGCTTGTGAGGCCTAATATACAGCTGTTATCTGTCAGAGCTCCATCCGCCCATTGAATACTGAGAAAAGAGGCCTGCGTGAATCCAAGAATTGCTCAAAATGCACCCTCTAATGCTGCTGTTGAGCAAGCTAGAATGCTGCTCTCAAAAAAACTGGCTAAAGAGGAATTGATACTACCTTGACATGGTCCCCTCCTGGTCTTGAGGAGTCGTGGGGGACAAAAACCTTGAGAGACAGAACTAAAACTGTTAAGACACATAAAGTATGCTACCGAGATGCTTCCCCCAAGTATGCTTATCGTGAGCCCAACGTCCTAAGACCCATGACCACACCTGTGCTTAACCTCAGCAAGAGCAAGCCAAAACCACCCAACGACCTCTGTCATTGCATAGAGGAGGAGCAAGTTTCCCACGGTAGTATGCAAGGACCCATTTTGTACCTCCTGGTTGAAAGGGATCTAGTCCAACGTCCTAAGACCCATGACCGAACCTGTGCTTAACCTCGGCAAGAGCAATCTAAAACCACTTAATGACCTCTGTCACTGCATAAAGGAGGAGCAAGTTTCCCACGGTAGTATGCATAGGACCCATTTTTGGACCTCCTGGTTGAAAGGGATCAAATTCCACTAACTCCTTGGATCAAAGTCCCCTAACTCTCCTGATCTTCAACCAAGAGCTGAACCTAAGCCCGAAAAGTGTTCCAGTGACACACCGGATCTTCACAGAAATACGTGTTACTTCAGCGTAACTCGAACCAATGTACCTACTGGGTATTAATTGAAGCCTGATCCAGAAGGAGAACTGATAACTGGGAAGACTGATGCCGAAGCAGGGGCGCTTTTGATTAAACCACTACCTAGCAGTGATTGGAGTTTGTCCTGCAGCCTGTAGTCTGATGCTGAAAACCGACAACTGGGTCGAATGATGCTAAAGCAGGGGCGCTTTTGGTTAAACCACTACCTAGCAGCAATTGGAGTTTGTCCTGCAGCCTGTCGTCTGATGCTGAAAACATGGGGAGCAGGGGCCACAATCCTGCCACTGGTGAGCCGGTGGAAGAAAGACCTAGTGCCATCTATTGGACTGGTGCCTCGTAGTTTTAATCGTGTGGCCACTCGTTGACGTAACAGCCTGAAATAATCTCAAGGACATGGACCGCTCGCAAAATGCGCAGCCTAACAGTCTCTTGCACAGCCATGAGCTGGGTACTTGTAATCATATGAAGATGTAAAGTTATGGATGAACTGGGTACTTGCAATCATATGAAGCTGCATAGTTATGGATAGATTACCTCCTACGAGCAGTGTAAGAGTAGCTATTGATCAGTCATCCCTTCGCCTGCAGAACTGTTAATTCGAAATAATAACTAAGTTATAATAACTAATAAGACTGGATGCCTCAAATGTAGACTGCTATGCATGACTTCGGGAGATATACGAAGACAATTTATGTTGACCCCATATCAACCTTCTGTACTGTAATGTGAATGTTGCACATCTCAAGGCCGAGATCCCCAACAACGGACCACGGGCGCTCCGCACCCTGGGGTTAAACCCACTGATGCGATGTGGACACCACCCCATCAGGCCACTTTCTAATCAATTCACCCGAGCTGGCTTTCCCATGTTGTTTGTACCGTCCAAGAGGTCACTGCAAAGGATATGCTGTGTAGCCCTTGCCACATATGCTGTTTTCTGCTTGCGTGTGTATGGATAAGATATGAATGATGAGATGGCAGATAACAGCCAACTATCCCCATCTACAGTAACCATTGTGTTCCTCTCTCCGAGAGATCTCATATGCTTAATAGCAACATAGAGCCTAATAGAATCCTAACTTCAGATAAAGGCCAAGTGGCCTGCCCATCCTTAGGAAATTATCTATTTCTCTCCCCGAGTGCGCCCATGTGCCATGATGATGGAGAAAGGCCCAGCTTTATCTTTATGGAGAAGATGCGTTATATCAATTGAAGGTTAAGCTTTGGTGTAGTAGAAACATAACAGATAAAGGCTCAGGTTTAGCTTTGGGTTAATAGAAACATAACGGTGGATAAGGGCCCAATGCGGTATAAACTGAAGGTTTAGCTTTGGTTTAATAGAAACATAACGACGGATAAAGGCCCACGGATAAGGCCCAATCTGCCTATCCGCAATATCCATTATTTCTTTCTCTCCCTTGAGAGGTCCCTCATGCCTACTATACACTTAATGGCAGCTAAAGGCCAAGCGGACAATCTAGTCTGCCCCTCTGTCATAACCATTATCTATCTATCCCATGTAATCTGTCCATCAGCAGTAACAATCAATCTTTCTCTGGAAAATCCTACTTCCTTAATAGAACATGAGTACAGATAAAAGGCCAAGTGGCCTATCTAGTCTGCCCATCTGTGGTAACTGTTATGTATTTCTCTCCCGAGAAATCCTACGTGCCTAAAGAAAAGGATGGCGGATAAGTCTGCCCCTCTGTAGTAACCATTATCTATTCCATCTAGTCTGTCCCTCTACAGTAACCATCAACTCTTTCTCCTGAAAATTCTACTTGCCTAATAGTCCAGGGCAATCATTAGATTTTCCGTGTCTTTCCAATGGCCGACAATGGACTTTTCCTCCAGGAACCTTCCAATGGCAGACTATGGACTTTTCCTCCAGGAATCTGTCCAACCTTCATTAACCGTAGGCGCTCTTACCACCTCCTCTGGCACCTCCATAGAAACATGGTGGCAAATAAAGGCCAAATGGCCCATGCAGGGTCCCAAGCTCGTGGCAAGACCTCCTCTCTTACCCTGCTACGAGCACCTGCCCTCCTCTAGTAGTTTTATCCTAATTAAATAGGCACTTGTCAAAGAAGTAAAGCCATGGAAATAGTCAAGAACTTCAATCATCTTACAGTTCAGAAAGAGACATGACAGCCATGGTTTACTGCAAATTGAATGTAACTCCCAACTAAAGTTTTATCCTATTTAAATAGGTACTAGTCAAAGAAGTAAAACCATACAGTTTCTATAATTTTGTTAAAATAATATATGTTTTTGAAAGCAAGTGTTGCATGTGGGGTTTGAACCAGTAAGGTAAAGACTGTTGGATTGCCAGACTCATAAATGAAAGCAAGGAAATCTGCAGTAAGGACAAAATAGATTGACCCAATGAAGGAGCCAGCCGCAAATGTATTAAGTTAATACCATAAAAGGGGATATAGTTTTCAATGTACAGTATTTGCTGACTTTAAATTTTATGTACCAAAGGGAACAAATTGCAGCCACACAAAACTCACACACACACACATGCACACGTATGCTCACTTGCTGTCTCTCTTTTTCTCTGAGATAAAGATTCTTGAGATCTAAAATTAGAAACATGTTGATGTAGAGCGGTAATTTGCTTCAGCTGGAGTCAATTTCATAAGTTTAATTCTCTTGACAAAATAGAGAGAGCCTGGGTTGTAAGACTTTCCAATGTTTCTGTTATGTGATTTACCCTGGAACTGATTATAACACAAATGGGACTAACACCTTATGCGCGCCAAACTTCCAGCATGGCCTTCTACCCTTAATCCCCACATAAGCATAAACTGGATCTCACCCGGCAGACCATATGGTCCACTGCATCCACATGCTCAACACTCAGAACACGTGGCTCACATGACTCGGCCGCCATGGTTTTGGCCCTGACTCGGCCGCATTTTCACCCTGGGAGGGAAGGAATCACTGACGCACCGCCCCGTCCTACCAGGAAATGGGAAGCATGGGCAAATGAGCAGGAGGGGTGTCCTTTTGCTCCCAGTCGGGCTGCTCAGGCTGATGCTGGATTCAGGAAGCCACAACCCCGCGCTGCTGCCCAAGTCTGCTCTGCCGCTATGGCTCCAGCCACTGGCTCAAAACCTCCTGCGAGACTATGGGAGATAGCAGCCTCATGTGCTACTCACTCACTGCTGGAGCTACAAAAGCCTCCACCTCTACCTGCAAGTGCAAGTGCCCACCCACATCGCAGAGCCTGGTGGCCTGCCCTGTGTCTGCATCCACATGGGGGGCATTCTTTCTTCCCCAATTCCTTCATACAGGTGTATGAAGGATCTTTGGTGGTTTATGTCTTCTAAGGAGTTTACATTTTTCTTCATCTATTTTATACAGTATTACTGCATTTATAATTACATTTGAGTTTTTGGTGCCCTCATTGAACACAACCTCATGATAAATTATAGCAAGTGAATTCTTTCTAGCACAGCAATGAGCTTCCAAACACTGCTAATATGTTATCATCTTTTAATTGAAGTTTAATCTAATTGCCCTTTTATCAATTTTAAAACAGATGAAAATGCCTTGATATTCCTGTTTGAAAATGTCTTCTTCCAAGTTAAAAGTACATTTCTTCTTCCACCTTTAGGCAGCCAGTGAGAAGAACATAAGAACATAAGCAATGCCTCCACTGGGTCAGACCTGAGGTCCAACGAGCCCAGAAGTCTGCACACGCGGCGGCCCAACAGATCCAGGACCTGTGCAGTAATCCTCTATCTATACCCCTATATCCCTTTTTCCAGCAGGAAATTGTCCAATCCTATCTTGAACCCCAGTACCGTATGCTGCCCTATTACGCCCTCTGGAAGTGCATACCAGGTGTCCACCATACGTTGGGCAAAGAAGAACTTCCTAGCATTCATTTTGAATCTGTCCCCTTTCAACTTTTCCGAATGCCCTCTTGTTCTTTTATTTTTCAAAAGTTTGAAGAATCTGTCCTTCCCCACTCTCTCTATGCCTTTCATGATCTTGTAAGTCTCTATCATATCCCCTCTAAGTCTCCTCTTCTCTAGGGAAAAGAATCCCAGTTTCTCCAATCTCTCAGCGTATGGAAGGTTTTCCATCCCCTTTATCATACATGTCACTCTCCTCTGAACCCTCTCGAGTAACGCCATATCCTTCTTAAGGTACGGCGACCAATATTGGACGCAGTACTCCAGATGCGGACGCACCATCGCCTGATACAACAGCAGGATAACTTCTTTCGTTCTGATAGTAATACCCTTCTTGATTATATCTAGCATTCTATTCGCTCTCTTAGCAGCCGCTGCACATTGTGCCGTCGGTTTCATTGTCATGTCCACCATTACCCCCAAGTCCCTTTCTTGGATATTCTCCTTCAACAACATCCCTCCCATCATATAGCTGTGCCTCAGGTTTCTGCTTCCCACATGTAGTACAGGGAAATTGAGTTCCTGCAGGGAGGGGGAAAAATGTGTCCCCCGTGTCATTCTCTAGCTATAAACTCTAAAGCACTATGTAATATTGTTGGTATGATTTTATGGAATATAAACTAAAAAAAAAGTGGCATAAGTTGCTTAAAAGAATTTTGAAAGTAGTTTTTTGGAAATATTTCAATTCTTCAGTCAAAGCAGTGTAAAAGAAAAATATAAAGAATATCTTATGTTTTTACAAACCACACACATCTCCTGTTTGCTATACCAGTATATTTTTTACTAAGACATGCTAATTGCAAAATAGCGCATTCATTTTTAAGGCTTTATCTCTTTAGGTATTTTTATATATTTTGTGCAGTAATAATGCCTGCAAGAACCTAAAAATAAAAGCCCTTTATAACAAATGTGGCAACTGATGCATCTTAGAAATACAAGCATTACATGCATGTGTACATTGTACACACAAAAACATAGTAAATACACACACACACACACACACACACACACACACACACACACACACACACAGATGTGCATATTCTATTCCTGTTCTATAAAGGTGACATCTGTGCCTTTGACTTAGCCTACTGAAAATCTACCCTACTCTAGACAGGAGTAACTTAGTGTAGGCAAATTGATAGGCTTAAGAATGATAAATCCCCAGGAATGGATGGCATCCATCTGAGGGTCAAGGAACTAAAAGGGACTATAGCTGGACTGCTTCAACTAATAGTCAATCTGTCAATCAAATCATGAAAGATTCCGGAAGACTGGAAAGTGGTGAATGTTATGCCGATCTTCAAGAAAGGTTCGCTGGGAGATCCAGGAAACTAGAGACCGGTGATTCTGACCTTGGTACAGGGAAAGATGGTAGAGGTGCTGATAAAGGACCGCATCATTGATCACCTTGACGGACACAGGCTGATGAGGACCAGTCAGCATGGTGAGAAAAGCAGAGAATGTACATGATATTTTCACAAGACAGGACATTATCCTTTCTCAACCACCCACCCAAAATAGCAGGTGCAGTCACATTTAAAGCACATATTTTACAAAATGAAGGAGGATATTGTAGATAAGAAATTAAACATCATGAGAGACTCTTGCCTAGTTAATTCCTAATGAGCTGGCTACTCCTAGATTTTCAGCACTACTTCACTGGTTAATGCCACTGAAAATGCAGTGCAACTGAAGCAGTTCTAGCTGATTAGATGTAAGATGGTCTGGGGTAATGCTGAAATTTACCCAGGAAGTGACATCAGAGGGAGAGCGAAGACCAGTATGGGCAGGAGGTTGCAGGTGCTGCTTGTTTTAGCAACAATTTAAAGAGATATGGGAAGAAAAGTAGACAAACGTTTGATAGGGACAAGGGAGGAGTGTTGGGATGCAGAAGGAGAGAGGGGGTACCTCCTATGCCACTGAGTTTCTGAGTGAGGCTTTGAGTATGTGATGAAATGGTGTGGTGGCTGTGTTGGCCCACTTTTCAAGGTGACATGTAGAAATAAAACAAAAACCAAAGGAAAAAAGGTAACAATCCATTTTATGATGCAAATGGTAACAAAAATAAGTATATACTGTATAAGGGAAACATGAAAGCATTTCAGTAATAGTTTCACAGGAAGAGGGAGCTGTGGGTGGGTGGACGGACAGGAGATATAGAGGTGGAAAAAGTTTTAAAATTCTTTGGAGTGTGAAATAAAGCCAAGATCTTTGTTAATTCCTGTCTGGAAGGAATCAAAATATTTCATCATTTTAATTTCAAAGGTGTTATGTTCTTGGATAGAATGGGAAACACTGATTCCAGAATAAAATGTTCTTTTGGATAGAAAGAGTGAGCAGTTTGTGAAACTATATTTTGCTTTTGTGAACTCACCAAATTTTAGAGTAAGAGACTTATCAGTGAAGGATCAACATTTTGAAAAACATGAAGTTCTGATAACCAGCCAGCATGGTTTCTGCAAGGGAAGATCGTGCCTAACGAACTTATTGCACTTCTTCGAAGGGATCAACAAACGGATGGACAAAGGAGACCCCATAATAATAATAATAATAATAATAATAATTTTATTCTTATATACCGCCATGTCCATCGAGTTCTAGGCGGTTCACAATAATTACATTAGGATCCGCATTGACATGCCGATTTACAAACAATGTATTGGGTTTACAGGCAATGTATTGGATATACAAACAATGTATTGGATTTGCAACACCTTCAGCCGAACATGGCTGAAGAAGCGGGAGTGGAAAGTAGAGAAGGAGAAAAGCGGTCAATAAAGGGGGGAGAAGGGCCGAACGGGCCGATTTACCACGATTTATTGGATTTACAACAACTTTAGGATTTACAACAACTTTAGACATCATATATCTAGATTTCCAAAAAGCCTTTGACAAGGTGCCCCATGAACGTCTACTCCGGAAACTGAAGAACCATGGGGTGGAAGGAGACGTATATAGATGGATCAGAAACTGGTTGGAGGGTAGAAAACAAAGGGTAGGAGTGAAGGGTCACTACTCCGACTGGAGGAGGGTCACGAGTGGTGTCCCGCAGGGCTCGGTGCTCGGGGCCGCTGCTATTTAATATCTTCATAAATGATCTAGAAACAGGGACGAAGTGCGAGATAATAAAATTTGCGGACGACACCAAACTATTTAATGGAGCTCGGACTAAAGAGGACTGCGAAGAATTGCAAAGGGACTTGAACAAACTAGAGGAATGGGCGGCGAGATGGCAAATGAATTTCAACATTGAGAAATGTAAAGTATTACAAGTGGGGAGCAGAAACTCAAGGTACAACTATACAATGGGAGGGATGTTATTGAATAAGAGTACGCAGGAAAGGGACTTGGGGGTAATGGTGGACATGACAATGAAGCCGTCGGCACAGTGTGCAGCGGCCGCTAAGAGAGCGAATAGAATGCTTGGTATAATCAAAAAGGGTACTACAGCCAGAACGAAAGAAGTTATCCTGCCATTGTATCGAGCGATGGTGCGCCCGCATTTGGAGCATTTGGTCACCGTACCTTAAGAAGGATATGGCGTTAGTCGAGAGGATTCAGAGGAGAGTGACACGTTTGATAAAAGGTATGGAAAACCTGTCATATTCTGAGAGATTGGAGAAGCTGGGTCTCTTTTCCCTGGAGAAGAGGAGACTTAGAGGAGATATGATAGAGACTTATAGGATCATGAAGGGCATAGAGAGAGTAAAGAGGGACAGATTCTTCAAACTTTCTAATAATAAAAGAACAAGAGGGCATTCGGAAAAGTTGATAGGAGACAGATTCAAAACAAATGCTAGGAAGTTCTTCTTTACCCAACGTGTGGTGGACACCTGGAATGCACTTCCAGAGGATGTAATAGGGCAGAGTACGGTACTGGGGTTCAAGAAAGGATTGGACAAATTCCTACTGGAAAAGGGGATAGAGGGGTATAGATAGAAGATTACTGCACAGGTCCTGGACCTGTTGGGCCACTGCGTGAGCGGACTGCTGGGCACGATGGACCTCGGGTCTGACCCAGCAGAGGCATTTCTTATGTTCTTATGTTCTTATATACTACCCCTCCATATTCACAAATTCCATATCTACGGATTTGTTTATTCACTGTTTTAAATGAATAAAAAAATTAATTTCATTTTTTTGGGCTATTTTAAGCCCTGTAAGCCCCCCCCCTTAAGCCTTACTTGGTGGTCTAGTGGATTTTTGGGGCAGGAACAATCTTCCCACGCTCCTGCCCCATGCAGATTGCTCACAGGAAATGGCTCAAGAGACTATGGGAGCTCAAGGCAGCCATTTCCTGTGAGTGATCTGCATGGGACAGGAGCGTGGGAAGATCACTCCTGCCTGAAAACCTGCTAGACAACCAGGTAAGGCTTAAGGGGGGCTCACAGGGCTAAAAATAGCCAGGGGAAGTGGGGATAAGGGCAGAACCAGCCTGAATATTATTCATGGTTTTTCCATATTTGCGGGCCGGGTCTGCACCTAACCCCTGTGAATATGGAGGGGGAAGTGTATATACCCTGTAGGAGTAAGATAGATTCAGTTTTTCAAAGAGTACAAAAACCAGGAGAAATTATATAGGAATACTTTGAAAATAAAGACTAGGAGACAGTTGATGAATTTACAGGGAGGTACTTTTAATACCAATAGGAGGAAATAGTTTTTTATTCAAAGAATAGTTATGCTCAGGATCTCATTGACGGAGGATGTGGTAACAGTGGTTAGCATAGTGGGTTTTAAAAAGGTTTGGACAAGTTCCTGGAGAAAAAGTTCATAGTCTGCTTTTAAGATGGACATTGAAGAAAGCCACTGCTTGCCATGGGATCAGTAGCATGGAATGTTGCTTCTATTTGGGTTTCTCACACACTGTCCTACACTGCATCAAAAAGTCAAAAGAAAAAGGGGGACAGGTGAATAGATAAATTACTATCACTCCCTAAAGTACAATGAACTTTAAAACAAATTATTGAAGAAACTGCTTTTTATAAATTGGAAGAAAGGTATCAGCGTTGCTTATGAAACCTGGATCACATGGCCTTCTATAAAATACAGTTATTCCAGGTCCTGATCTTATGATGTAAGCCTTTAATCAAATGACTCTCTTTTCCTATTTACTTTCTGTTGTTAGCAGTCACCACCAACTTGTAAATGCAGAGTAACCAGAAAATTAAAAAAATAATCCAAACAATATATGTCCTTTTCAACTCCAAACATTGGTACATGATTTAAGGCAACTTGCTGCAGGGGATTCTTGCTGCTGATACCCTAGAAAATACAGAACATGATTAAATATCTAATCACCTACAGCAATATCTAACAAGAATAAAATTACCTCAATCAAAACTCATTCTATTACAACTAACGTAAAACAATTCATGGTTCAAGAAGGTTCCTGGCTCAAAGAGAGTCCACAACCCTTGCTAATTAATAGCACACACTTGTGTCTAATCACATGATGACATGTTAAGTAACCAGATTTTAATGGAAGAATATATTAGATAATTTGATCATATATATAATGAAACCACCAAACATCAGTAGCATTGAATATCTAGAAAACCATTTTAAAGCTGCTCCCATCCCTCCCAAAAAACCCACCAACAGAAACATGCATTATCACTCTGAATTACCTAAACAAAACTCTATAAACACCCATATAATACTCAACTTGCCTAACACTAGGAATGGCATGCTTCTCCTCTTTGTTTCCAAAATACTTCCTAAGCTGGGAGCTAATACTTAGAATGCAAAAATGGGCTCCAATGCCACACTCATGAAACTAATCATTTGGAAACACACAAGCTAAATAAAAAATCCAATGCTTCTTCTTTATCAAGAGCCTATGAAAGCCACTTCCTCTTGGACTATTCTGAGTTGACTTCAAAACTGTTAATCATAAGTTATTAAAAGAATGGTAGAAATGAAACAATGTGCAGCTACAGGAGAGTTCTTTTTTTTTTTTTTTTTTTATTTTTTTTGAAGTTTAAAATTTTTTATTAAACAAAATGAAAACAGTACACAGGCAGTATGCCAACAGCAAAAGTACATTGCCCACATGAAACAACAGAACCCCCCCACCCCCCCCCCACCGAGTGATACAATATAAGCCTAAAACAAAAGGAAGATGCAAAAGAAAAATAAGAAAAGTTTCAAAGTAGACCTCGCCAGGAGCTATATCGAGACCACTGTCGATGAAACAATCCGCAGGAGTCATTATTTAGAGCAGTCAATTTGGACATTAAGTAAATTTGGTCAACCTTATGTAACAGTTCAGTACGAGAAGGCAAAGAGTCCCGCTTCCAATATGTAGCCACTAAAAGTCTGGCTGCCGTAGCAACCAGGGCCACAAAATGATTCTGATCCACATCCAAACTTCCCAAAGGATAGTTAAGTAAAAATGTTTCCATACGCAATAGGATGGGTAAGCGTAACACATCAATCAGCAGTCGTTGAACCATCTGCCAAAAGGGTACAATCTTAGTACAATCCCACCACACATGCCCAAAGGAGCCCAGACACCCACAGTTGCGCCAACAGTGCCCGTTCCCACAGTGATAGAAACGATGCACCTTTTCAGGCGTGAGGTACCACTGAAATAGCATCTTATACCCCTGCTCCACTAAGGGAGATGCCAAGGAGACTCTCAGCAGTGTACCATAAAGACAGTCCCATTGTCGATAATCCAAAGCCCTCCCTAGCAAGAGTTCCCAACGATGTTCATATGTGTGGGCCTGTGGTCGTGTGTATAAAAGAGCCCTATAGAGACGGGAAATAAGGCCCACCCCAGATCCCATCCTAAAAACTTGTAAGAAAGCAGAGTCTGCCCCTTCCCACTCCGGGATCACCCTCTTCACCATAAAATCTCGAAGTTGGACATAGGCGAAAAAGTCAGTCGAGGGGAGATCATATATGGATTGTAAGGCAGCAAAGGGTACCAGTTGTCCACCCACTACCAGCTGACCTAGGACCCTAAGACCCTCCATTTCCCAACGCCGAAAAATCCCAGTATCTTTAGCAGGCAGAAAATCAGGGGCAAATCTAATGGGAGTAGCATAAAAATAGCGCTGACGTGGGAACCAAGCTCGTCGAACCCGGCTCCACGCATGCAAAGTACATTCCATCCCATAAGATGTCTCAGTCTGCAGATCCCGAAGGATATCAAAAGACAGCCAGGGCACTGCTGCCAAAGGGTAAGTAGGTTGTAAGGCCTGTTCTAGTGAGACCCAGCGCTGGGAGGGATATGCCCAATGAAACAGTCCCTGCAATTGGGATGCATAGTAATATGTAGAAAAATCAGGAACACCCATTCCCCCATGTAATCTGTCCCAGTACATACGTTCCCTCTGCACCCTAGGGGGTTTACGTGTCCAGATGTAAGCAAAGGCCCGCCTTTGTAGTCTAAGCAAGAACCGTTTAGGAATTGAGAGAGGTAGGCAGGAGAACAGATACAAAAAACGAGGCAGCACATTCATACGCAAAGCACTAATCCTACCCATCCAAGACAATCTCAATCCCTCCCATCGGTCCAGATCAGCAAATACAGTTCTTAGCAACGGAGGGTAATTCAATTCAAAAAGGTCAGTAAGTCTTCTAGATATACGCACACCAAGGTATCTAATGGATTTAGCCGCCCA
The DNA here is from genome assembly GCF_902459505.1 of Geotrypetes seraphini. NCBI lineage: Eukaryota > Metazoa > Chordata > Amphibia > Gymnophiona > Dermophiidae > Geotrypetes > Geotrypetes seraphini. Next base: position 99,251,626 of record NC_047095.1, on the reverse strand, counting down.
TCGAAACGAGAACCTAGTACGTAAGTCCGTCACCAATAAGTCCGGAAGGGAAATGTTAAGCAATTCAGATTTTTCGATGTTAATTTTAAAGCCAGCTACCACACCAAATGTAGTCAAAACACGAAGCGCCCCCGTCAGAGAACGAAGTGGGTGGGTCAAGGTAAACAAAATATCATCAGCATACAATAAAATCTTATGCTCTTCACCACCCACCACAATTCCCCGAATGTCAGCAGTCGCACGTATAGAGGCTGCTAAAGGTTCCATGACCAGCACGAAAATCAGAGGTGACAAAGGGCACCCCTGCCTAGTTCCTCTACGGATCATAAAATTAGCAGTATATCTTCCATTAACTCTTAAACAAGCCTCCGGGGCAGCATATAATAAAGTTACCCAGTGTAGAAAAGCACCCGAAATGACCATTTTCTTCAAGGCCGCTAACATAAACGGCCAATAAACCCTATCAAAGGCTTTTTCAGCGTCAACTGATAACAGGACTGCCGGAACAGAATTTTGATGGGCCACTCCAATAAGATCTAACACTCTTCGGATATTATCACCAGGTTGCCTCCCTGAAATAAAGCCACATTGATCTCCATGAACTAGGTAAGGCAGAAAACGTTGCAACCGGACTGCCAAAATACGGGTAAACAGCTTATAATCAACTCCTAACAATGAAATAGGGCGGTAAGACCCACAGAGGAGGGGATCTTTCCCAGGTTTAAGAAGAAGGGAGACCGCTGCCTGACGAAACGAATACGGCAGGCAATCCCCCTCCAGAAAAGAATTAAACAATCTAGTCAGAGGATTGACTATATGGGCCTCCATTTTCTTATAAAACAGGGGGGAAAAGCCATCAACACCCGGTGCCTTGGAAGCAGCCAGATGACGTATGGCAGCCACCACCTCAGCGGGTTGAATAGGGGAAGAGAGCCACTCCGCATCAACTTCCGCCAAACAAGGCAAGGTAACGTTAGATAGAAAAGCCTCAATCTCTCCCTCCGTGGATTCAATTTCCGGATTGTACAGAGTCTGATAGAAGGATAAAAAAGCCTGATGGATGTCCCCATCATCCACACAAAGCTGACCCGAATCATTACGAATCCGGGTTATGGAGTGTTGTGCTTGAGTTTGCTTGATCTGTGCAGCTAACAAGCGGCCTGCCCTACCACCCCATTCAAAAAACTGTTGTTTCCGCCTCTGCAGGGCCCAAGCCATGCCCTCTAAATCAAGTTCTTGCAAATCTCTCCGGCACTCCGTCAACGCAACCCCTCCAGCCACCGACGGGGCTCTCTTGTGAGCATTCTCTAGGCGTCGAAGGCGAGACACTAATTCTAATCTGCGTGCCACTCGACATTGATTTCTGTACGACCCCCTCGAGATACAACAACCCCTAAGGGTAGCTTTAAAACTTTCCCAAAGAATTGCAACATTAATGCCAGCTATGTCATTGAATGCAAAAAATTCCTCGACATCAGTCTCTAAAAGAGTCAAGGTATTGGGATCCTTTAACAAAGAGTCATTCATACGCCACAAGCGACGGCCGCCTCTAACCTGTCCGATCTGTAACTCCAGAGTCAAAGGAGCATGATCTGACCACACCCGGGGCTCAATACTGGAGGCCAGGGCTCGAGGCAAAGCAATACGAGGCAGCATCCACATATCAATTCTAGTATATGAATTATGTTTCGACGAATAAAATGTGTAATCTCGCGTGCCTGGATGTAAATAACGCCACACATCTATCAAATCATGCCTACGCAAGAAGCGCAGCAAAGCTCTTCTGTCGCCTCTAGCGTAGCGGATGGATGAATTTGAATTATCCTCCTGAGGATAGCAAGTAAGGTTAAAATCTCCACCCACAAGGAGAGTACCTTCTACATGATCCAACAGTACACGTTCTAGCAGTGTAAAGAAGGCCCCCTGACCAGCGTTTGGGGCATAGACATTCAGCAAACTATACAAGGTTCCATCCAGCTCAGCCTTGACCAATATGTAGCGGCCCTCAACATCCCGCACCACCTCTCTCAACACCACCTGGACACGTTTATGTATTAAGATGCCCACCCCCTGGGTCTTTTTCCGGACCTTATTAGAAGAAAGGAAAACGTGTGGGTAGTTGTGGTGTGTAAGCAATTTCTCATAATGAGATTGAAAATGGGTCTCCTGAATAAATCCAACCGCACTATTCAGGCGGCTCATTTCTTTAAATAACAAGCGTCGTTTTTGTGGAGAATTCAGTCCATGTACATTATAAGATAGCAAAGTGAGTTTATCCATTTGTACCAGAAAAGAAAAAGCACAGCATTACCAAATCAACCATTAGTTCCAAAGCAGCCAAATCAACCAACCCCTGCAATCGTAACCTTAAGAAAAACATTATACAAACACTCTTCCATACAATCATACAAGAAAGCACTCGGTCACCACTTTTCCCAGCACCAACACCCCCCCCTCCCCCCAACCCCCCAACAATACCCCACATGGTCCAGCCACCGAAGCACCTGGAAACCATGGTACAGGAAGTGTAGAGAAACAGTTCACAAAGGGACCCCCAGAACAAGCCCTATAAACAATCTTCGCGACAGATGTCGCTCAGCAAAGAGAAGAAAAAACAGTCACAGCACAAAATTTCTTAATCACAGTGCACAAATATAAATGTTCAAGTGGGTGAGGGGGCAGCTGTCTCCAAAGGGCGACGAGCTGCAGCCGATCTAGCCACTCTCTGCCATCCCAGCCCTCTTCCTGATTTGGGCACAGGAGACCTCTGAGGAAGTGGTGCCATTTCTGAAGCTGCCATCAAACCTGCTTCCACCATTCGAGCCTGAACATCCGCCACAGTTATTGCAGTGTAGGTCTTGCCTGCATGTGTAAAAGCCAGTCCGATGGGATAAATCCATCTATATCGAACACTGCGTTCCTGCAGTATACGGGTGCAGTCTCTATACGTGCGACGGCGGGCCAGGGTTGCTGGAGCTATATCAGGATAGACATCAATGTCCGCTTCTTCCCATTTCACAGTTCCCCCCGAGCGCCTCACCGCCCTAAGCACATGCTCCTTATCCATATAGCGATGGAAACAAGCCACAACATCACGAGGGCGGTTCACATCACGAGGGCCAGGGATGCGGTGTGCCCTATCCAGCAATGGTTTACCCACTTCCACAGGCAAGCCAGCAGTCTCTAGTGCCTGTATACATATATGATCAATTACCTCCATACAGCGAGGGTCAGAAACAGTGTCTGGCACACCCCGAAAGCGAAGGTTGCACCGTCTGGAGCGATTCTCCAGATCCTCCAGCTTAAGGGTGCTCACATCAGCCTTTTCCTCCAGCGCTGCAATCCTGCCTCTCAGCTGTGTTATTTCAGAGCCATGTGCTTCCACTGCAACCTCCGTCTCTCCCACCCGATTTCCGATTTCACCCACCTCTCGTTTTAGCTCAGCAACAACAGCATGGATATCAGCTCGAACTGCAGAGATTTCAGATTTCAGTTCTTGGAACCAACCACGCATCTCCAGCTGTAGAGTCGGCAGCGTTGCATCAGCAGGTGGGCCCTCCGCAGCCGCGGTCGGATCGGGCGCCATTTTAGAGCCAGGTTTAAGAGGCCCATTCGGGATCGGTGAGGAGAACGCTTTAATATCCGTTTGTTTTTTTTCGCGTCGCCATCGAGATGCAGCAAGGCAGCTTCACAAACAAGCTGAGGGAGGCAGACAGTGTAGGCACGCGAAATCGCGCGAAGATCGCCAAAAACAGCACGGGGGTCCGCGGAGCTATCGCTCTAGGCTGCCATCAGCCACGATGACGTCACTTCCTCTTACAGGAGAGTTCTTGACCTGTTTTTTTGCAGGTGAATTCAATGCTCAATAAGCCTCATTTTTAAAAGCCTTCATGTTTTACCCACCTAAATTAATGGGCAAGGCACCACAGTACATAAACTACTCTCGATGTTGTACATGAAGTGAAACTTCTCAGGCTCCTTTAAAGAACATAAGAATTGTCACTGCTGGGTCACTGCAGTAGTCTATCGTACCCAGCAGTCTGCTCCTTTGGCGGCCCCTAGGTCAAAGACCAGTGCCCTAACCGACACCAGCCCTACCTGCGTACATTCCGGTTCAACAAAAAATTGTCTAGCTTTGACTTGAATCCCTGGAGGGAGTTTTCCCCTATAACAACCTCCGAAAGAGCATTCCAGTTTTCCACCACTCTCTGGGTGAAGAAGAACTTCCTTACGTTTGTACGGAATCTATCCCCTTTCAACATAAGAGAGTGCCCTCTTGGTCTCCCTGCTTTGGAGAGAAAGTGAACAACCTGTCTTTATCTACTAAGTCAATTCCCTTCAGTATATTGAATGTTCCTATCATGTCCCTTCTCAGTCTCCTTTTGACATGTAACTTGTAATTATGTATTTGTAACTACAACATAATTTTATTAATAGTCATCCTAGTCTACCTGTACTTCCAACTCTATTGAATGGCTATGTCAAACGGTCCATTGTAACTTCCTGAGTAACTGAACCAACCTCTTGTTATGTAATCTGACCTTTAACTGAATAGGTAGAGGGGGAACAGAGAACCTGATTGACATACCCTAACATAACATAACATATTTGTGACCTGGATTGGCCACTTTTAGTAACAGGAGAGCACTAGACTGACCCAGAATGGTTGTTCTTATGTTCTATAAGCTATACTTGTGGGGTATAGAGGGTGGACACAGCTATGCTAATCCATTAGCACTTGTGCATTGCTAAATTATTTGCTCAGGAACAGTGTGTGAGCTCATACTATGTGCAAAAGAGGTGCTGGAAGGACTCATGTTTCCAAGTTTCCAAGTTTATTAATTTTTAATATCCCGACCATAAACCAAATATCTGGCCGGTTAACAATATAGTTTAAAAAAGGGGGTAAAAGGGAAGAATGGATAAAATATTTAAGTGGGACATGAATGACAAAACAAGACAGACTTGACTGTGAGGATAGTAAGGGTGGAAGGGAAAAAGTTACATTTAATAAGAAGAAAAGGGAAGAATGGGTAGGGGAAAAACGTGAAGGTAAGGGCATATTGTAGTGATAATTGCTTGCAAGAGGAGAGAGAATAGAAATAAAAGAGAAGAGAGAGAAAATGGATAGAAGAAAATCTAGGTTCGGTTATAAGCGTCATGAAATAAGAAAGTCTTTAGACAAGATTTAAATTTAACAAGTTGTTGTTCGTCGCGGAGGTATTGTGGCAAGGAGTTCCATAATGTAGGAGCAGTTACGGCAAAATTTGTTTTACGAGTATAATAGAAATCTTTTAGAGGGGGGATGAAAAGAAGTTTTTGATCAGAGGATCTTAGAGTGCGGGAGGAGCATTGAGGTATCAGGAGTTTGTCGAGGAATGAAGGTTGATGAGATTGTTTAATTTTGAAGCAGAGTAAGATGATTTTATAGTAAGATGTAAGATGATCTAATTGCCTTGCTTTAGTGGGAAAATTAGCTCATGGCCATTATAAAAAAATAGAAAAAGCTGCATTTTCCTGGCAGCATTAAAAATGGCTTCAGTACACCAGAAAGACTTGTATCAGGGCTACTGCAGGCTTTTTTCCACACTCCATGGTAAAAGAGCCCATAGTTTTGTTTATTTTTTTGTATTCTGATATTTTATTTAAAAATTAAATATGCATATGCATAAATATGTGTATTTTTGCAAATATTTCAGGTACACCATTTGGAAATTATGATCCTGATGTCATTACAGATATTATTCATTTAATACCTATAACTTCTTGGTCTTTGTTTTTGCGGTGGATGAAATTAACAACAATTCTGAGGTCTTACTCAGCATCACACTGGGGCTCCATATTAAAGATTCTTTCAGGTATACAAGGAAATTAATTGAATCAACCTTGAAAATTTTTGGAAGGACAGAGCACAATAGTAAATTTCAAGTGTAATTCATTTTACACAGTGGCTGCCATCATTGAAGGCTTTACAAATGTGGAAACATATGGATTCTACAACATGTTCCAGATATATCATTACCCACAGGTTAGAAAGATTCTTAATCTTACTTTATATTCTACCCCTTACCCTATATAGTCCATCCTTGCATACTATAAATCTTCTTCAAAATGAATTCATCTCTATCATGCTGCCAAAATGTTCTTTTCTTTGTAGTTTCAGAAAGAACATTTGAGACTCCTGCTCTCAAAATGTGTGAATCAAATCTGAATAGAAAGAAGTATGTGCTGAGGAAGTGGCCCAACTAAATTTGAGCTTCAGCTTTGTGGAGGGAAGTATAACATTCAAAATTAGTGAGGAACCCAAGAACATAAGCAGTGCCTCTGCTGGGTCATGCCCAGAATTCCGCTCACGCGGCAGCCCATCAGGTCCAGGACCTGTATAGTTATCCTCTATCTATACCCTTCTATCTTCTTTTCCTTCAGAAAATTGTCCAATCACTTCATGAACTCTGTCTTATCATGACCTCTGGAAGCGCATTCCAGGTGTCCACCACCTTGTCCTTTTCTTTCTGGAGCTGGTCCAGCAAGAAATATGTAGAAAGCCACAAGTGGGAAATCCCACCAGGAGCTCATTGGAATATCTATGAACTATGGAAGGAGAGGAAGGAGAAGAATTAGCAAATGTATTGCGAGTCTGGGCAATAGCTGCCCACTGTTGTTATATAGAAGAAAGATAGAGACTTGTTCACATGCTAAATGAACTGAACAGAGGTATGTAAATCTGACCAACAACTACTCATTTGAGGAACAGTGTGACCTAAGGAGAAGGTTCTGGTCATGTGGAGACTGGATCTTGATTATTGGCCAGAGAAAGTATAACAAAGGAGAAACTGCTGGTAACATAGAGGCCTGTTAAAAATGTTCCAGGACTGATTTTATAAAAGTATATTAAACAATCCTACAACTTATTCTATTGGATCATCTTCAAAGTTCTGCCCTTCCTTACATATACACTTTTTCCAATATCATTTCCACTTCTGTAAAAAGTCATTAAACAGAACTTCAGTAATCAACCAAAGTTGCTGCATCAAATTTTGCTTTATGTCTTCAATGATGTCAAATCACTTTCCTTTCAGTATGGATTTAAGTATAGGAAACATCAAGTCAGCTGTGACCAAGTCAGGAAATTAAGGTAGATTGGGAAGAGCTGTCATTTTCAGGGAGTGCTAGCTGATCGCCCTATTGAGCCCCGTTTTATGTCCTTCATCAGGGGCAACCTCAGGGGCATCTCCCATTGCAATTTAAATTGAATACTGGTTCTCTGCTGGCACTCCCTGAAAAAAACATTCTTTGACTGATGAATGATAGTGGTCTTTTGATCGAAATAAGTTCCTTTTTTCAGTAGCCTTATTGATTGTTGAAAGATTGACACATTGTTTTGGCACTGTAGGAACAATTTTCAAATGATGCAACTGACAGATGATGCATTAGTCCTGTCCCCCTTCAATTTGTTTGGGTGCCCTCTAGTTTTTGTTGCCCCCGCCAGTCTGAAGAATCTGTCCCTCTCTACCTTCTCTATACCCTTCACAATCTTGTAAGTTTCTATCATATCCCCTCTAAGTCTCCGTTTTTCCAGGGAAAAGAGCCCCAGCTTCTCCAGCCTCTCAGCATATGAAAAGTTTTCCATGCCCTTTATCATTTTTGTTGCTCTTCTCTGGACCCTCTCGAGAAGGGTTGTGTTTAAATTTTGCATATGACTCCATAAAGTGGGCTTTGAAAGAGGAGAGTTTGGGTAGATCAGGGGTATTATTCATGATTCCCACTTAATTTAGATGGTGTAAATGGCCACACCTAATGATAGCTGTGGCTCCCAATTCAATTAATAGAAAATGGAGTCCCAAAAGTATTCTGTGAATCTATTTGTAGTTTATGTGGAGTTTGGGGGGGTATTTTTCTGGCTTGTGTTCATCCTGACTCTAAGAACCATTTATAGAATTGCCCTCAGCACTGATTTTTTAAGCACCAGTTATTGAATCCAGTCCTTTATGCATAACATAAACATCCTATCAAAAATAGCCTTCTAAGTCCAACTTTAGACATTTCATGTAAAACATCAAAAGTTAGAAGTACAAGAACCACCATTTTTGAAAGCTAGACTGCTAGACATCCAAATTTTTTAATTCATGTAGTTGGACATCTAAGTCATCAGAATGACCACATTTATACCTCATTTCTTACCACAATAGCGTCCAAGTTGGAAACTTCCAAATTTACACTATTTGGACATGGGAGGGGCTACCATTGTAATAGATTCCCACTCATACATTGCAACATAGAAGTGAAGTTTCTTAGAAGGAACTACTGTGAACTTCATATAAAGGGTGCTACTTATATATTGCACCATAACCCCCTTATAATTTATGGTGAGCCCCCTAAACTCTCCTCAAATCAATTATACCTACCTGTCCACAAGCCCTTCTGGCTGCTGATGGCACCTATATGGCAGTATAGTAGAGTTTTGGTGGTTTTTTGTGGCCTCACACTTTCCACCAAAAATGTACTGGTTAAAGTGTCTTTGGGCCAGGATCTTCTCTCTATAGTTCACTAGCCGTAATACTGTTCTAGACACAGATATATACTAATTTATTTTCACATGTTTGTGTGTTAGGAAGCATTTAGTGCTCATCTGGTCAATTTGGGTATGTTTTTGGCACTTAGATGATTCTCAAATTGGTCTAATTTAAATCACCTAATTTCAATCTAGGACACCCTGGAATAGGTGTGATTAAAGGTGCAGGATATCTAAGTCTAATCCCACCTATTTCTCACCCATTGCATGCCTCCCAACATGCCCATTTATACTCTGAATGCACAGTGACCATTTGGATGTTTTGATTAGTAAGATGACCAAGTGTCAATTTTTACCAGTTTTTGGATGTTTAAGGTTTTTGATTATGTCCTTGATAGTAACATAGTAGATGGCTACAGAATAAATGATCTATCCAGTCTGCCCAACAGTCAAATTCATATTAATTCATGATTAAACCAACAATGAATGTGAAATAAAATGCTTAATTTTCATCTTTCTTTGCTTTTTCTGGGACAAATCCCATAGAAATCCATGAGGCACTGTCTTTACATTCCAACCACTGGAGCTAAAATCAAAGCAATCTTCTGCCCATTTATACAATCTGTATCATAAAACAACCCAATTCTGAGGTTCAAAAATCAAGACTTTGATGTTTATGCAAGAAAAAATATCTGCCATTTGGCATGGTCTTTGCTCTTACAGTCCCAACTTCCTGTAAATCTGTCATTGAAGACAGAAGAATGAATTGAAAAGATAATGTATATTTCTTTTCTTTGTGCCTTCCATCTCCCCATTCACTGGATAGTTACATTATTTACTGGATTTTTATACTTTACTGTACTGTATACTGCACTTTTAGAATGGAATCAGAAAAGTTTACAGAATATGGCTGTTATAAAATAATTTTCCTAAGTTCTTCAGGGGGTTGGTCCATACTTTAAGAATGTGCCCATCTGTCAGTGGGAGGAGATAGAGAGTGTTTTACCTTCAGAAATGGCTTTAAAATTAGTTCTCCATATAGTTATAAACTAAACTAAACTAAACCTTAAGTTTATATACAGCATCATCTCCACGGATTTTGTGGAGCTCGGCACGGTTTACAAGAACTTAAAATATAGGAAGAGAAGGAAAAAAAAAGGTTTACCTGAACTTATATATAGAAGAGAAGAGTAAGGGGGATAGAATTACATTTGTTTATGTATGCTTGAAATTATCTGTTTAACCTAGCACTAGTTTAAATTTTTCTCTCACTTAGCGCCATCATTATTTAAGGAACTTACACTTTAAGAATGGTCTGGGGGAAGAGATGTACATGGATGAAAATGATGACCTTGCCACTGGATATGATATTTTGAATTTGATTGTTCTTCCTGATGGGACATTGAAATATGAAGTTGTTGGACATTATAACCCATATACTCCACCAGGGCAGGATTTGACCATTGATAAGAAAGAGATCATCTGAGAGAGTTCTTTCACTCAGGTCAGATTTAAATGATCAGAGGTGCTGATCCAAACAGCTATCATGAAACTTGTCATAAAATGGTCAAAAGAATGGTGTATTTTGGCTTTATGGGCAAAACGTTAGCATCCAGATTCTATAAAGGTCTCTTAAATTGGAATGCTGATCCCAGATGTATACATACAGTATAGTAATTAGTCAATTGGGGTTGATTGACACTAATTAGCTGTTATAGGCACATCTGCCTACTTATTTGGAACAAACTCCTGACTCATTTGAAATAGAAAGAAAGTGGATGAGGCTTGATATATTGCTTTTTCTCTGTGATTACATGTTTTTAGACAGGTGCTTAATTTGGACCTGGTACAATAAAGTATTATAGGAAAGGGAAAAAATGTAACAAGCCTTGAGGCAAAATCAACATAAAGAGGCACTGGAGATGTAAAGTCCAACCTGTGGTCACAAATCCTTTATTTACAAGTTTGTATCAAAATTTAATAACGATTCTTTAAAAACTTCTAGAACAGGCAAAGTTCCAAAAAACAAAGAATTAAACAAATTCTCCCGAGTCACAAGGAGCTGCTGTGGGAATTGAACTCACAACTTCATGGTGCCGTAGCAGCTGCTTGAACCACTTGGCACTCCCCCACTTTAAAAGGAGTTGTTCTTTTTCAGGAAGCAAGTGGGATATGAGGGGGCATGATACTGTTTTTTCTATTTTGAAATATGGTGGCTGTTCTGCCTTTTTAAGTTTTTTTTAGTTCACTGTTTTTGTTTTTAATGTGATATACTATGAATATTCAACTATTTATTACTGTAACCTATCCTTAGATTAGTGAGCTCTAAATATTATTATATAACTTAATTAGTTTTTAGGAAGGGATGTAGATCTCAAAAAGTGTAATTCAGTTTCAAGTTTAATTAGAATTTTATATACCACTTAACAGATATCTAAGCTGTGTACATAATACAAATTTAAATAAATATGGGGTGTTAAGTACAAATTCACAGACAAAGACATACAATTTCATACATATGATAAGGTGCAGGAAATGCAATGATTGATAGGACAGAGATACAAAAGGAGAACACAGGCTGGGTGGGACTATTTTTTTCTATACAGAATAGGGAAAATACTTAATAAAATTCCTCTCTTCCTACCAGCTGGCCAAAGGTGGTAGATATGTGAAATGGTCTCCCCATGGAAGTGGTGGAGATGAAGACTATTTGAATTCAAGATAGCATGGAACAGGCATGTGGGATCTCTTATGGACAAGAGAAGATAATGGATTGGTAGGGAAGGGCTGACTGGATGGTCCATTAGGCCTTTAACTGCTGTCATGTTTCTATCTTTCTATGAAAACTCAGGCCCTCAGCTTAGTCTAAGCATAGAGATAGCCTAAAGGAAAAAAAAAATCAATCTTTTCTTATAAATATTATTTAGATCCACACTATCACCAAAATGTTAAAAAAAACTATGTTAGAATTTTTAAGATTATGTGTAAACTCTCAACTTCTGTATTTGTTGCTGAAGGAGGACTTACATTCAGATTTTGTAGACGTTGTAGGTACTGTATATCACTTTGGAATAGAGTGGTTTATTCATTTTTAATCAAATGAAAAGAAAATGAAATGAAACTTGCCCTATTCCAAGAGAGTTTATAATCTAAAGATTTTCTCTCATTGCTGTAAAACTGATGGGAAGCTGTTTACAAAAGTGAGGTAAGTTAGGTTTAAAAATTAACATGCCTTTGGAAAAACTAGATGCACTATATAAACTGGCTCACCTTTATCCACCCCTTCAAAAAAATGTAGTAGATTGGTGAGGCAAGTTTTCTCTTGACTAAATCCATGTAGGCTTCTATCATTAATCCATGCTTATGTACAAGTTCTGTCATTTTGTTCGTTATAATAGTTTCTATCAGTTTGCCTGGCACCAATATCAGACTAATCAGTCTATAATTTTTCAGATCACCTCTGAAACCCTTTTTTAAATAATGGTGTCACATTGGTCACCCTCCTGTCTTTCAGTACAATGCTGGATTTTAAAGACAAATGACTAACAGTAGCTCTGCATATTAATTTTTCTATTCTATCAGCACTCTGGAATGCATACCATCCAGTACAGGCACTTTGCTAATCTTAAAGTTGTCAAACTGATTCATTATATTTTCCAGTGTTTCAATTTCAATTTCTATGGTTTATCAGCATTGACTATCATTTCTGGTTCTGGTATCTGACCTTTATCATCCTCATTGAAGACAAATGCAAAACATTCATTTAATCTCTTGACTATGGCCTTGTCTTCCCTGAGAACCACTCCCTGCATTTCAGTTTCAGGGAATTCAAATACATAATCTTGTATCTGTATGATCTGGTTTCTTTGGGGGGCTGTGCTCCTCATTTCCAAATGTGGCTGGACTTTTACCTTCATTTCCTGTGTCTTCTCAGTGCTGCTGATCTCTGTTCCTCCTCTTTGCCTTCCACTGCTAGGCTTCTGGAAACTAGCAACAAGTGTAGTCTGTTGACTCCTGCTGAGATCTGTGGGCTTATCTAAACTGGTTCCTTGCTTGCCTGTTTAACAGTTCTACCTGCACCTTGGTTTCCTCATTTTATGATTTTTATCGGGGCTGACTTTATCATACTGAACCCAGACCTAGGAAAAGATAATTATTATCAAATTTTGGGAGTGATGGAGCTCTGACTGAACAAATCAAGTTACGAGTAGTATCATAATCTGGTGGATGGAGGGGATTATTAGCAAATTTTGAGAGTTAGATCTGAGTGTTCTTGATGGTATGCATAGTATAAGGATTTTATCACTAAAAGCTTCATGCAACACCCTCGCATCAAAGAATTTTCATTTTTTTTTGCACCTCAGGCTACAGGCAGGCAGGCAAATGGAACAACTGGCTTAGAAACGTTATCACGCACTCTTCATCATACTTCAATTTTAGAAAACTATTAGAAAACTATTAAAAACAAGTCTGTTCAATCGATTTGTTAACTAAGAATCTACTCACCATTTCTTATTTAAGTCTGTAACCCTATGAACCTTTTAGTTTTCATATTCTTTATTATGTAAGATTCTTTGCTGACTTTGATTGTAAACTCTTCGATGATTGTCCAGCGCCTCTTGCTGTAAACCACCTCAAACTTATATGGCTTTGGCGGTATATAAGAATAAAATTATTATTATTATATTCACGTATTGATTTTTTCTTTCTTAGTGCAGCGTTGTCAACTTTTCTCACTATTTCATTGATAAAATAAATATCTATCTTTGATCACGGTGCTGTGACCCTCCAACTGTGTGGATTATACAATGCAGCTCCTCAACGGAGGTGGATATTCAATAACTCGCTGCTTAATGAGCCTGATTTTGTTACCCATATTAACTCAGTCATTCTTCTTGCACAATAAGCCTGCAGACATGGATTGGGTGATCCTGTGGGACTCCTTTAAAGCTTTTATTAGAGGGAAGATTATTTCTTTTGCTGCTTATCTTAAAAAAAAGAGAATAACTGAATTACAAAAGTTGGAATCTGCTATCAAACATGCCGAACAGTAACACATTCAAACTCATAATGATTTCTCCCTACTAACTAAGCTTTGCTCACTTCAGCTGCAATACAGTCTACTGTATTAACCAATTAACCAATAACCATTTACTATTAAAAAATGCCACATACTATATGGAGAATAATAAATGTGGCAAGCTAGCATACCACTATAACCATAAAGTGCATCACACTTAAAATAGTAAAATAGTGTGATGCACTTTATGGTTATAGTGGTATGCTAGTTTGCTTCTATTTATAAATCACTACCACTTGGGATACTTGTTTATAAAGTGAATAATAAATGTGGCCACACTTTAGCTCAGTACCTCAAAAGTAAGCTGGCTAAAACTTATGTGGCTGCCTTATCTGATGAACATGGTATCAATGTAACTGATTCCAAAGGGATTGTTGAGTTGTTTCAACAGTTTTACAAATCATTTTATTCTTCTGAAGTTGGCTTAGAGATGGCTATGCCAGCTTTCTTATAAGATCTACCACAGAGATCGTTACTCAACTCACAAAAGGACACTCTCTCACAACCTGTTCAACTCTCTGAAGTGTCATCTGCTATTACCTAGATCGCTAAGAAAAAGGCCCTGGACCCGATGACATCACCACAGAATTCTATCAATGCTTCCTGCCTCGGATACTTCCCCACATGCATGCATTCTTCACATCTCTGATCATAGTTGGCTGTGGGTGTGGTACATTCACTGAAGCGATGATCATCATCCTTCCTATGGTGCAGAAAGATGCCACGGATGTTAAGAACTACTGACCGCTTTCGTTGATCAACGCAGATATCAAGATATTCGCAAAACTTGTGACTAAGTTACAACCTATCTTGGATACTCTTACTGCCTCTGACCAGACGGGATTCATGACAGGTCAACTATCATCTGACAACACTAGACTTTTTGCTAATATTATACATAGTTCCCAGTCATCACAACAACCTTTACTGGCAATTAGCCTAGATGCGGAAAAGACGTTTGACTGCATAGAATGGCCATACATATTTCAAGTTTTATATTGCCATGTATTTCCTTCCTACTTTATCTCACTAATTCATGTGTTATACTCCAATCCTTCCACTAATTTGTTTATCAATGATATTTACTCGTCCTCTTTCCAACCATCATGAGGTACAAGACAGGGGTGCATCTTGTCCCTCCTCCTATTTAACCTTGCCCTGGAACCCCTTTTGACTGCTCTTTGTATGAACAGCGATATCACTGGCTATAAAATGGGCATCCATGAATTTAAAATTTCTGCTTAAGTGGATGACGTCTTGATCTACGCATCTCCATCTTCTCTTCATCACATACAGAACGTGATTCACAGATACTCTGAGATATCCAGATACAAACTCAATCTTTCAAAGTTTGAGATCATGCCCTTAAATTGTCCGGAGGCATGCACTGATGCTAAGATCCTTGGTTTCCACTGGGCACAGGAGAAGATTAAATATCTTGGAGTACATTTCAGTCCCTCCCTCGAAGACACCCTGGCACTCAATTCTGAATATATTTTTCACAAGGTCAAATCATCTTTAACACTTTGGACACCACTTAAACTATCATGGTGGGACTGCATGATACCATAAAAATTATGGTATTACTGGTCATCACATATGTCCTTAGTATGCTCCCATGCCTATTGCACAAGACCTTCTATAAGAAAATTGAATCCCTTCTTACTGATTTTTTGTGGAATCATAAGACGCCACATATTAGCTTACAGAAACTCAAATGCATTAAACAAGATGGTGGTGTCTCCTTTCCAAGTATCTATGACTATCATATATCATTTATACTATGACAGGGTGCCAAATGGAATTATGATCTGGAAGCCTCATATCTACCACCTTGGCTGTTACTGTAAACTGCCTCTAGCTCATTACAACTGAAATATGTACATGCCATGAGCAAATTTATCTCACCGATGTCAAACCCCATCATAATAGCAACAATATCTGCAATACATGAGGTTGATTCCTTTTCAGATGTTAAATGGGGGTCTTCTTCACTTGTTCCATTGTGGAACAACCCCAAAATTCAGATCCAAAATAATTTGGTGTCATGGAAATTATGGCAGGATCATGGTATATGGAACGTGGGACATTTATATGATGGGCAACAGTGGTTCATTTTCGCTGATATCTGCAGGAATTTTAATTTACCCCTTCACATTTTTTTTGATGGCTCCAGCTCACACACACTATCAAAAAGGACCTCCTTCCCTCATCTCCATGTTACGGTTATCCCTCATATTTATCATTCTGTGATAAGTTCTTGTTTCAGCGACATGAAGCATCTCACTAGTATAAGTTATTCCAGCTGCATAAATTCAAGCCTGATATCTGCTTACGTGAATCCTGACACAATGATATGGACCTGAATTTTGATGACGACTGCTGGAAATCTATTTGGATTACCATCAGCAAAGCCTTCCATTCCTCATTGCTGATACAATCAGCCTTCTTCACGTTACTCAAAGCATTTTGGACTCCACTCCATGTTGCTAAACTAGGCCCCCCATCTGAATGTATGTTGGTCATGTAACACTATGCTTGGCACTCTTCAACATATGTTATTCGACTGCCCCTTGCTTAGGAAATTCTGGAACCAAATTTGGTCAACCATTGAAGACGTACTATCTATTAAACAATCCTTATCTTATGCCATAGTCATTTTTGGAGCTGTGACAATTTCTCGCCCCCTTTCTGAACCAGTATCGCTATTACTAAATGGCATTAAAGGTGATACTATCAAATTGGAAGGACCTGTCTTCTGCCAACTATTCTACATGGTTACCATTACTATAAAATATGAAAGGATATATGCCAAAAAGAATGGTTCCCTAAGAAAATTTCATGAGATTTGGGACTATATGTCATACTTTTGTTCCTCACACTACCACTAATGATGATAGTCTGTTATTAGTATACTGACATTTTGATTTTGTCTTTTTACTCTTTTGGTTTTAGGCATTTTATCATCTTCTATAGCTCCATTGACTATTATGTATATTACACCTGCTCTTTTGAATAACCATTGTGCTGTATAGCATTTTGTTCCCTCTAGCTTATTTTAGTACTACTGCTGCTTGTTGTACATTCGTCATTCAACAACTTTCTTTATATACCTGATGTTTGACGGACACTGGTACATTGCAGGGTTTACTTCCTTGATGTTCTTATACTGTTTTCTGTTTCTGTTTTGTTCTATATAACAATAAAAATATTGAAGATAAAAAAGCTACTCAAGTCTGTTTTTAATCGAAGGTGGTGGGTCATGGGAAGGGAATAGACATTAATGCACTTTAGCAATAGTGATTGTATGATATATATATATATATCATACAATCACTATTGCTAAAATATTTACATTTAAATACATTGACCATGTTAACAAATAAGACTAAAGTGCATTAATGTCCATTCCCTTCCCACGACCCACCACCTTCGATTAGTACATGCTGACAAAGCTTTATTGCACTTTGTGATCAATCCTTTCCCCCATATTAAATGCGTGATAGTATTTAATGCAGTTTGGAAAAAGGGTGCCTACATTTTTCATAGGTCCTTCTTGTTCCTTTCAGGCCTCAGCTGGCCTTCTGCAGCGTCTGGGAATTCTACCCGACCATGTATTTGCCCTTGCTGCTCAAGTATGTTGGGATGAAGGAGATCCAGATGCTGCAGAAGACCAGCATGCTGAAGGTGATGTACTTGGTCTCATTGAAACTGTCAGGTAGAATTCCCAGGTAGCCCAGAACACATTAAAATGCAATTACTGACCCTTCATTACATTCAATTAGTATTGTTCCAACTTCTGATCTCATTTTAAGATATGCAAATGGGGAAGCAGTGAACAACCAGGCAAGGCACAGAATGGTTTGATAAGGGAACAGGGAAGGACTATAAAGTCAGAGACCCTGGAACATAAAACACTATAAGAACATCAAGGAAGTAAACTATGCAATGTACCAGTGTCCGTCAAACATCAGGTATATAAAGAAAGTTGTCGAATGACGAATGTACAACAACCAGCAGTAGTACTAAAATAAGCTAGAGGGAACAAAATCATATACAGCACAATGGTTATTCAAAAGAGCAGGTGTAATGTACATAATAGTCAATGGAGCTATAGAAGATGATAAAATGCCGTGTATGCTGACTCCCGCTGCACGCTGTGTCATCCAGGGTCACTGTCACCGACGTCACAGATGCTCCCTGCCGTTGTCCAGCCGCAAAGCAGAGAGGATCCAGTGACACAGCGGCGCCATGTGCAGCTACCACCATGTCCACCGACCCTCATCGCACACTGCACCGGCCAGGGTCACTGACACCAATGAATCTGACACCCTGTCCACTGACCAGCAACGAAGAAGAGATGATCCTCTAAGACAGCTACTACCAGACCTGAAACAAAACCAAAAGAACAGCATTAACTGGCCAGTAGCGCCCCAGACCTGCTCCCAAAGCACCTGCACTGGATGGAACACCCGTCCTGGCTCTTAGCCTCAACTGCCATCCCCCCTCCAGGCCATCCCCCACCTCAGCTGGACCCCTGCTCCCAGCAAAATAGGAAAATATGTGGAGGAAGCTGACTCACCAGGTGTCCAAA
Source organism: Geotrypetes seraphini (assembly GCF_902459505.1). Classification (NCBI taxonomy): domain Eukaryota; kingdom Metazoa; phylum Chordata; class Amphibia; order Gymnophiona; family Dermophiidae; genus Geotrypetes; species Geotrypetes seraphini. Next base: position 99,233,440 of record NC_047095.1, on the reverse strand, counting down.
TGCATGCCCTCGGAAAAGGGAAACAATGCCCTTGAACACCATGCCACAGGTGCTAACTTCCCCAGCCTGCCAAGGGAAAGACCCCGAATCCCGCCTCAAGGAACCAGACAAAGCCCGTATGCAAGAGCAGTGCAGAACAATCTGCCGGGAGCAACATGTCAGTAAATCCACAACTGCAGGGGACCAAGGTTGTAACTGTACCCTCTGCACCACATTCCCCCGCAGTCAGGGTCCGCTTTCGTTTTTTGGGTTTATGTTTATTTGTTCGTTTTTTTAAAAAAATGTTTTTTCATTTTTTAAATTTTGCGTTATTTATTATTTTGGGTTTGTGTTATATGTATTAAATTAAAATACCAATGTAAAGGGGAGCCGAAAGTCTGCAGCCTCAACAAGGTTTTGGCAGCCGTCCATGTGGCACACAAGGTCGCAGCCTAACTCCCCCTCAATGGCAACCCCGCATAGCAACACTGCTGCGCCCCAAGAGCTCCCCACTCCTGCTCCCAGCACTCAGGGACCCCACGTAAAGGCAGCCGGGAAGAACCAGCTGGGGCCTGTACACCACATCTGCCTAACGGCCCCGCAGCAACTCGAGCTCCACAGCACATGCACGCCGCCGGTTATATGATACAAAGCAGCCTAAACCTACCGCCTGGACCTAGCCCTTTGCATTGCACTCTCGGGGGAACTTTCCTGAACACGCGCTACAGACAACTGCGCATGCCGTCATGACGGCCATAACCAGCAGCAGCCAACGCCTGCTGGAGCCACAGGAGATAGGGCAAAACCACAGCCCGACACCGCTGACTCGGGACACATCCTGATCACCTACAGGCCCCGCGCATCGCTGCCGCACCCGTGTGCATTCCAGTAGCGTGAGGTGCACACACTCCCAGCAACAGAGGCAGCCGACTCGCCTGGCAGGCCAGAGGCAATGCAGACACACTGCCATGCTCCAGCATGCCCGGCAGGCCCAAGACAGAACCCAAAGCAAGGTGAGAGAAAAAAACAAACAAACACAAAACAGACAATACTCACCACAAAGCTGCCTCCGATGGACAGGAAAGATCCTGAACCTCGGAGGCACGTATTATTCAACCTCCTCCCATCATGCCCTGCTCTTCCTCCACCCCTCCCCACCCTTCCCATCACCTATAAGCTGCTTCTCCATGGGCGACCAGCCCCTCGTTATAGTCGCCCATCGAGACCAGCTCTCGATGGGCGCTTTTATCAGCTTGTTCTGAACTATGATATTCATATGTACTTACACAATTGAGAAACTGTAGCATTGGAAACTGATTTCCAATGTAGCAGGAGAATCTTGATGGCAATAGCAAAGCATCTTATGATAACTCATGGAAGAAATTCAAAGATCTGAACACCACATAAAACTATGTATTAGGAATAGAAATATCTGAAATAACATGCCAAACATTAGCCCAATATGGTTGTACCAAGGAACAGTCAAACAACATGTTCCAACATGATTGTGGACACTTCCAGCATTCAACAGAGGCAGATTGAGCAATTTTTGATGCTCTTGAGTGGAGTCAAGAATGCTTTATATATCAAAAAATATAGAGGTCCTTTTACTAAGGTGTGGTAGCCAATTTAGCATACTAAAAATTAGCACACACTAAATGCTAACCCATCCATAGGTTATAATGGACACATTAGCATTTAGCACATTCTAAAATGGCTACCGCACTTTAGTAAAAGGACCCCATAATGAATGTAACACAGAATCCGAGCTCAATGATCTCAAGATACGACACCAAAATATGTTCCATTAAGAAGTAGTCAGTTTAAGACTGTATTCAGATTCCCACCAATTTTCTATAGACTGAGAATTATGCTTATCGTTTATTAAAACTTGATATATCACCATAGTTGCCCCACAATTTAAAGCGGTGTACAATAACATCAAACAGAAATTTAAAAATAACACAGAACACCATTAGGTACAGGATAGAATCACGCAATCATACCGATAAGTAAAATTACATACTGTAACAACCTAAAACAACAACATAATAACATGTGCTCACCATTACCTTCATTTCAAGGGTTCCCCCCAAGAAAAAGCCTTTTCAAGATGAAAGTAGCAGTTTTTTGTACAAATGAGACATATGTGAAATAAAAATACCAGATCTCAAAAGTGGTAACATATCTGAGACACAGTCTAAATGCTCATAGTGATGTGATGTTAAATAATGCTGAACACAATGTTGAAGTTGAAAATACTGATATGCATGATGATCCAAAACTCCATGCGTTAGTTGCAATTCTGAGAAAGATAGAAATCATTTATTAACCAGGATATCTCTCAATGTAAAAATGCCCTGAACCATTCACTGTGTCCAGTGAAGTGTTAATGGAACAGTCTAATTGAAAATCATAGGCCGCTGCTAGAATGAGAGTGGTAGAAAGGAATGGGAGCTTTGAAGATCCAAGCAAGGCATATAATGGATAAGGTTGAAATTGCTCTGACTCCAATGATAGCCAGAATGAAACAGGGAATGTGGAGTCACAATGAAACCACCAGTTAGTTATTGGCATATTTGCAAAAATCAGGAAAATTGACTCCCCCCTTTAGCTCTGGGTTGTTTCAGGGTATTGAGAGATATTTTGGACAATTTACCTCCCCATAAAAATGTAAGCAAGATACAATAAACCTGTTTAAAAAAGGAGGCTGGAAAAGAAAAGGGTAACATCTGTAGAACATAGAGAATTTGCGGAATCATGGTCATCTGAATAGCCTCTAATGGACCTCATCACTTAAGCCATTAGGGGGACCAAGACTGGAATAAATCACACAGTTTGGTCAACAGAGTATATATATTAGTTTCCAATTTGTCTTCCCAAAAGGGAGAAAATGTTATACCAAGATACTTAAGCCAAGAGTAGCACTATTGAAGTGGAAAGGAAGCTAGAATAGTTTTTGTATTGTGTATATTGTGGCCGGGCCAGTCCCCGAGTAGGTGGGAGGCCAAGCTCGGACCACAGGCAGATTTATTGTAGCGCCTTTTATGTGGCTGGAGAAATGACAAACCTGGAAGATGGATTGTCTAGGAACTGGATTCAGCTTTATTAAAGTTAAAAAAAAAAAAAAAAAAAAACAACTGAGAACATGTAGTTACTTTTGCACACTCTCCAGAGCCAAGTATATGCTCAAGTCCTTGTCCTGCCTGGAGCTTCCAGGTTCAATAAACAAAGCAAGCTCACACAAAACCAAAAAGAGAAGAACAAAAAGGTTTGGGAATGCCAAGCTCCCTGTCATATGCTTCAGTCACTGGCAGTCATCCCCAGGGAAAAACAAAATCAATTACCTTCCTTTTACAAGTCCTCTGTAGGTAAGGCAATTAAAGTTTCTTATAGTGACTTCCCAGAATTGGGCAGGACTGCCTCGGCCCTGCTTCAAGGCCTGTTTGTGTTCAGGGTTTTTAATTAACCTGGTCTGGATTTCTGGGAGAGTCAGCAGGCCCTACTATATCCCACTCTTTCCTACATCCATATCCTCCCCAGGTTCACTCTCTCCAGTAAGACTGTTCATTTCCCAGTCATTAGCCCCGTAGCACCAGCTATCTCTCCATCCGGTAACCTCAGGCTGTTCCTCCTAGCCCCTTCCTTGCCTGTGGGTTAGCTCCTGGCTAACCTGACTTCTTCCTTGCACATCTCTTGGATCACCCTCCCAGGGTTTGTCCGGCCCGGTGAGATACCTCCCAGGGTTCCAATTTCCTTCCTGCTGGGCTGCCTCTGGGACAAGGTTCTAGGCTAGGGCTCAGGCACGCCGTGGTAGTTGCAATCCACCCTGGCTGAAGGTTGATTGGGATTAGCCACAGCTGAGCCTCCTAGTTGCCTCCATCTAGTTTATATTTGAGTTTTTTTCCACAACACACCCTGGGGACTAACCCCACCACCTTCTGGATTGGTTTTGGGTTTCAGAGAGGGAGGAAAGGAGTAATAGGGGGAATAATTAGGTTCTAGTGCCCTCCCCCTCTGATTCTTAGGCTGAGCTATCACCTGTCTTTTCTCTACCCTTCCGGGCTGTGCCGGCTGTCCCGGCTCCATGCCGGGTTTTCCTGGGACCGGGGCAGAATGCATGCTGGGTTTCGTGGTTCTTTTGGCTGAGGCAGGAGCTTCCCTGTCCCAATATTCAGTGGCTTAACTTCAGTTTTCTCCCAGTATATCTAGATAAAAATCCAAAATGGTTAAGCAGGGCTAATACCACTGGGAAAGATTTTTCTGGAAGCAATAAGTAGTGGAGAACATCATCTACAAAGGCCATGAGCTGGACTTGTTCCTTAACTCGATTACTTATGGGAATTCCAAAGATTATGAGATGTGACTGAATTTTCTGCAATAATGGATCTAAAACTAAACTGAAGGGCAATGGTGATCAGAGGCATCCTTGATTGGTTTCCCTGGATAGCACAAAGGGCTCCTTTTACAAAGCTGCACTAGCAGTTGAAGCACACACTTAGCGCATGCTAAAATGTCACACAAGCTAGCTGCTACTGTCTTCTTTTAAGCAGGCAGTATTTTTTCAGCTAGTGCGCGCTATAGCATGCGCTAATCCTGTGTGTACGCTAAAAATGCTAGCGCACCTTTGTAAAAGGAGCCGAAAGGCACAACCATCAAGGAAAATGTGGGCCAATGGGATCTTAGATCATTAGATCTTAGATCAAAATTGGATCTTAGATCATACCAGTGCAATGCCTTAAACAAATATGTCCATTCAACATAATCAAAGGTTTTATTGGAGTCAAGGACCATAACAGAAATAGGAAAGTGGCTTTTTGCCATGTATATTTGTATATGACTAAAGACCCATTCATCTGTGAACAAATCCACAAGATTGCCTTCAAAATTCTGTATTTCCATAATCAAACAACTGATAAATTCAGCTCTAAGACAGAAAATATTATTCTATATACAGTGAGTCCTGTCATGGCCTTCGGGGGGTTGAATATCTGGTAGATTCTAATCAGAAATGCATTTTCTAATTTTCTTTATTTTCTGTGTATTATAAATCAAGTGCACAATTCCCTTGCTTGGATTAATACACTCCTCACAAAACACTCCTTTCAAATTAATATTTATCTTGCAAGGTCATTTTCAGAAAAACAAGTTTATAAAAACAATCTATATTTAATATCAAATGCACAAGTCAGTGGATGAAGTCCCCTGAGGTTGAAACTTTCAGGAGCAGAGACCTATAAAGATCACACACACCTGCAGGAAACTCGCTCTGATCAGAGTTCACATCAACATCAAGATGAAGTTCTCTGGTTCATCCTTAATGTGATCTGTGTCCATCAAAGGGTCCTCTTAGTGTCAGTTTGAAACTTCTTGCATAATACATAATACATAGATTTAAAAAGGTGAGGTTCACCATGAAGTGCAGAATCTTCCACTAGAAATTTCCCAAAGTGACAGAGCAGGAAGAGCAGTTGTTTTTTCACCTTGAAATATGGGATCTCATCCTCTTTTGATTTTATTCATATTTTACACTGATCTCTGGAAGCCAATTGAGAGCCTATGTCCAAAGCTGTATATGAACTTTTCAGAAGATGGCTACTACATGGATGGGGACATTATAATCGGGGGATTTGTTCAACAGAATGAAGTTCAGTTAACTAAATCCTTTAGCAACATCATATCTTTTACATACATAGGGTAAGTAGCATTGTGATTCTCTTTTGAGAAGTGTTTGTGTGTTTCGCTGTCACTATCTGCTAACTTTGAACTGCAGATGTAACTTGTACCTGTAGAAGGATCTTTTGTGGTCTATGTCTTCTAAGGAATTTATATTTTCCTTCTTCTATTGTATACAAAATTACTGTATTTATAATTACATTTGAGTTTTTGGTGCCCTCATTGAGCTCAGACTAATGACAAATTATAGCAAGTGAATTCTTTCTAGCAGAGCAATAAGCTTCTATACACTGCTATGCTATCATTTTTTTTATTTCCAGTTTAATATTTTTGCTCTTTAATCAATTTTTAAAAAGATGAACATGCCTTGATAGTCCTGTTAAAAAATGTCCTCTGTCTAATACATTTCTTCTTCTATCTTTTGGCTGCCTAAAGGTTTTCCCAGAGGGCTTTGAAAAGATGAGAAAAGCAGAGAATGTACATTACATTTTCACAAGACAGGGCATTTTCCTTTCTCAACCACCCACCCAAAATAGAAGGAACAGTCACATTTAAAGCATATACTTTACAAAATGAAGACCATTTAGAAGGGGATTCTAGATAAGAAATTACACCTCATGAGAGACTCTTGCCTAGTTAATTCCTGATGAGCTGGCTACTCCTGGATTTTCAGCACTACTTAACTGGTTAGTGTCACTGAAAATGCAGTGCAACTGAAGCATCACTAGCTGATTAGATGTAAGATGGTCTGGGGTAATGCTGATACACAGGAAGTAACATCAAAGGGAAAATCAAGACAAGGGTGGGCAGGAGGTTGGAGGTGCTGCTTGGGCTGGCCAAGAGTTAAAAAAATATGGGGAGAAAAGTAGACAAACATATGATAGGGACACAGGAGGAGTGTGGGGGAGCAGGAGAGAGGCAGTAGCTCCTACCATCACTACGCCACTGAGTTGGTGAGTAAGTTGGTGAGTTGGTGTGTATGTGCTGAAATGGTGTGGTGGCTGTGTTGGCCCACTTCTCAAGGTAACATGTAGAAATAAAACAAAAGGGGGAGGGTGTCCGAGCTCTAGACAAGATGGACACCTGAACTTTTTTCTCCTCCTCAGCTCCTATTATTTTTGAAAGCTGGACTTATTTTATCTGCTTGAAAACAACTTTTTCTCATCTGCACTGATTCAGGAAAATGTCATCGTCAAAACCATGTAAAATGGATGTGACAACCAGCTCATCTGCTGGTGTGAAAACAACCAAACCTGATCCACCAACTCCAGAAAAACTGTCACCTGAAAAGAAAGCAGCAACTGCCAGTGACATAGTTTTGGATGAGCTGCGAGCCCTGAGAGAACTAACTACCAAACATTTTGAAACAACAAAGAAATTAAAAGATGATTTGGCAGAGATTAACACTTCACTATCCAACTTCCAGATGCGCATAGAGAAACTTGAATCTCATGCTGATGCTGCAGCTCTGGAAATTGCACAAAGAACAACATGGAAAAACAAATTAAAAAACTAGAATAGGATTTGGAAGATCTGGCTAATAGAAATTGTAGAAATAACTTACATATTATTGGCTTAAATGAAGGAATTGAAGGAACGGATATGAATACCTTTCTGAAAAAATGGTTGCCTAAAGTACTGAATTTAAATCCTGAATGCACCATTGACATTGAACGCTCTCACCGAGATGCATTAAAATCAACCTTTTCCCCGCCCGATTGTGGTCAAATAACTGTGCTTCCCGCAAGCCCTTCAATTACTCACCGCGGCCAGAGCACACGCTGATCTCATCATAGATGGAAGAAAGATCCACATTGTTCCAGATCTGGCTCAAACCACCTCCAGGAAAAGGAAATCCTTCCTGGCCATGCGTCCGAGGCTGAAATCCATGAATGCTCGTTACGGTCTGCAATATCTAGCATGCATGATTGTCACCATCAACAATGCCACTAAAGTGTTTGAATCTCCTGATCTTCTTCAGGCTCACCTAGATCAGATCCAATCACAGGGCATGGGAACCTGACTGTCTTTCCTTCGCTCATCGGTTCCAGTCTGAGCACTGCTATGGTTCAAGTAATTGTAATCCACCAGAATCACTTTATTCGTATTGCCTTTTATTGCTCCGAGTTCTTTTCCTATGTTAATATTGCTATTCTTACGATGAACTTTTGATGTTTCATACTCTAGTTGTTTAATCCTAGTTTGCACATGTGCTTTTGCAACCATTTTGTTTTACCTACTTCTTCTTGTCTCCCTTTCCTTTCCTGTGCTCGCCACGACTCCATTTTTTATACCATGAATTGTCCCGCTGTAAGTTAAGAGCGTCATAATGATCTTGACTTCTAAATTGCTCACCGTACTGGTCTATCTCCTCTCATACTTGACTCCCATTTCACATCTCATCTTTCTCTTCATTTTTTATCTGTTAACATTAAGGTTTTCTTCTCCTCTTTACCCTTCTTGTTAGCACATGCACTGTTGTTTTTCTATTTCCCTGCATAATATATCAATACCATTTCCGGTAAGCAGACCTGCTTTTTCTGATGTTACCTGTTCTCTCCTTTTTTTAAAAATCTACATGTGCTTCTTTCCTTTAAATAATGTTTACTCTTACACTATGAATTTTCATTTTACCTTGGTTATAACTCTAGTCTATCTCAATCTTACTACGATAATCTGATGTTTATAGTAATCTGATTTTCGCTCACCTTTACCCTCCTGATTACTCTATCTCCTAATCTTTCCATCATTATACCGGCTATCCCTTTATCTTGAACTGTTTTTTTCCATGACTTTAACTAATTTGCTCTTTTTTTCTCATTTTCTTCCTTCTGAATTTCTTTTTTGGCTTAGGCAATCTTGCTTCTGGTCTCTATTCTTGACATACTTTTTTTTCTTACTTATTTACTTCTGGTTTTCTATTGCTTCTTTTGTCTTCCCTATTCTTTTAACAAATTAATTCTAATATGCAATGTATTATATCTACTTTTATTTATACCTGGTTTTTATTTTTTTATTTATCTACTTATTTGCAGTTTTTTCCTAATGAGATTAGAACTCTCTCACATTTTCCATTAACCTTGCTTTGCCTATTGCCGTTATTTGACCCGCAATTCACTCATGTTGATTTATGTTTCCCCTGTTCTTTATATGACTTACGATATCACTCTGAAGTTTTTACTATATCCTTATACTGATCCGATATCTGGTATAGCTTTTTTAGGCTCTATGCAAGAATATGTAAGATGCCCCAAACTCAAAGATATCAAATTGTATTACATTGATTCTATGGTATTAATCCTTCTATTCTCGATTATTGAAATATTAATTTTACCTGCCTATTAAGATAAATTCCACTCACCAATGTCATCTTTACTGTTATCAAATGCTTGGTTTTTAATCAGATGATTTTTCTTTTACTATTGCTTAGCATACTGTTTTTGGACTTATTACTGTGTTTTCCAAATACCCTCTTTACTCCCCTTTCATAATGAATTCTCGTTCTAACTTATTTGGTCTAGAAAGTGAATGGTGCTTCTCTCTGACTCCCTTAGTGATGAACTGCCCCTGTTTATTCCCATGATTCATAATATTGTATTGTTCTTTTTACTAGACTATTATTTTTTTATTGATCAAGCTCTCATTTCCCTATTATATTATGCATTCTTACTCGCATGTCAAGATGAATTATAACTATTTATGTTGTAAGTCATTTTAACCAACTTCTTTTGATTCACTCTATAGCTCTTTTGGTTATTATTAATGAATTGTATGTTTAATGCAGTTTATCCTTAGCTCAGTTTTTTGAATGAATAGTGCTACTTCCCACATCAAATTATAGAAATTTTTATCCTCCAGCATCACATATGTTACACTAACTGATTACTTACATGTTTTAGATCTATATACCTGTTCTTTGTATCCCTAAATTCTCATCATTTCTCTTATGTTAACTGATGACTTGGCTGTCATCTGATGACCTCATTACCCTGTTATATTTTTACCTTTATATATACCATGAAAGTTTTATTCTTTCCCCGCCCACTGGGCTTTCACTGTTTAACACATGTTGTTTTATCTATAGCCTTTATTTGGAAAGATATTTTGTTCCCTGTTTTTCATCCTTTATTACTTGAAATAATTATTAACCCTTATTATTTATTGCTGTATTGAACCCCTCAACTTCTGGCTTTCCCATAATGGGTTCTACATATAGGAGGCTGACTTCTCCTCAGGCGTCTCTTGTCTATCTGTTTTTCCCCCTTTATTTCTCAATTTCTGTACACCGGCTGAGCTTTTTATAGCTCTTCATGCCTTTTCTGCTCCTTTTCCCTCAGAGGCCCTACTTTGCTTCTTTCTTCTTCTTTCTTTTCTCTGAAATGTAATGCTTTAATTGTATAAACAAAATCCTAATTTTCCATGGTCTGCAATAAATTGCCTTCTAATCTATTGTTCATTTCATGGACTGTTAATGGCTTGAGACACCCTATTAAAAGAAAAATAATTCTTACTCATCTTAAAAAACTCAGGCCGTCCATTGTCTTTTTGCAGGAAGCTCATATCTCTAATCTCTCTCAATGTCTAGGTGCCCACAACTGGTTAACACAGATAGTAGAAGCTCCAGCGCTTGGTAGAAAACATGGGGTAGCAATCCTATCCCATAAATCTGTCCCCTTTCAAATTCTAGAAGCCAAGCACGAAATGGAGGGCAGATGGTTAATTATCAGGGCAAACATCTTTTCACAAGAAGTTCTTCTTGCTAACATATATGCCCCCAATATTGAGTCACTTGAATTTTTTACTCACTTATTTCAAACTATAGCTGAATTTGATTCTCTTCCTCTTATACTAGCAGGTGATTTTAATTTACCTTTGGATATTTGGCTTGACAGACACTCTTCCAGCTGCATAGTCCCTTCCAAATCTAATATTGTATTGCACTCCCTATTTAAACAATACGATTTAGCTGAACCATGGAGATTACAACACCCAGATGAACGAGACTATATCTTTTTCTCTGCCCCGCATAAAAGTTACTCGAGAATTGATTACTTTTTTATATCTTCTTCCATTTTACCTAACTTAATTTCTACTTCTATTAATTCTATTGTCATCTCAGATCATGCTCCAATAATGCTTAAGCTAAAATGGGATGTAGTAACTTCTACTAGATCCCCCCTTTGGCGATTACCCAATCATCTGCTTTTAGATAAAAATATCAGACAACGGTTAGATAAATACATAAATGAATTTTTTCAATTCAACAATACTGATTCCCTGGATCCTATCATTATTTGGGAGGCTTTTAAGGTTTCACTACGAGGAGAATAGATTTCTTCTCAAACCTACAAATTAAAACAGGATAGAAAAGAACAACATAACCTTGAACTTCGAATTAAAAATCTTGAACAGGATTTTTTCCACTCTGACAAAACATTACTGCCTGAAATATATAAATTAAAATATTCTTATAACAAATTGGCTAGCATAGCTGCGCAACAAGATATTTTTGTTACTGCTGCTAAATATTATATGGAAATGAATAAAAGTAGTAAAATGTTAGCTAATTACCTCAAACGTAAAAGAATTAAAGTGTAGATATCCTCTATTAGAACTTCAGATTGGAAACTCCTGTCATCACATTCTAATATCTCTGATGCATTTCATGATTTCTATTCTCAGTTATATTCCTCAGAAACATCACAACAAACATCCGGGGTGGATTAATTTTTGGCCTCCTTACAATCACCTAAACTTGGACTATCAGACACTAAAGAACTTCAATGCCCCCTTGCTAATTCAAAAATTTTTCTAGCCATAAAACACCTATCCTCTGGTAAATCACCAGGGGCTAATGGAATCACAGTAGAATTTTATAAACTCTATAAAGATAAACTTTCTAATACACTTACCAATCTATTTAATTCACTTAGCCCACAAAGTGTTACCAAAAGCCATTTCCTAGATGCTGTTATTACAGTTATTCTAAAACCTGGAAAGGATCCCAATCAAATCTCAAACTATTGACCTATCTCTTTACTTAACACCGATTATAAAATCTTTGCGACATCTCTTTCAGCTAGGCTACAGAGCTCTATTGGCATACTTATTTCTTCTCATCAAGTGGGCTTTATGGCGGGAAGACTTAAATCGGATAATTCCCGTCTTTTCTTCTACCTTGCTTCTCTTGTTCGTACTATCAAAGACCCCTGTATTGCTCTTTCATTGGATGCTGAAAAAGCATTTGATAGAGTCAAATGGTCACATCTTTTTTACAACGATGCATTGGTTTGGATTTACCCCTCAATTTATTGACTATGTCAAAATCCTCTACTCATCACCCAAGGCTTCAATAATTACAAACAACATCTTATCCACTCCTTTCTTATTACATAGAGGTACCAGACAAGGTTGTCCCCTTTCCCCATATCTATTTAATATTGCTCTTGAGCCTCTCCTCCTAGCGATCAACTCTAGCACAAAAATAAGTGGTATCTCATACAACAAGCTAGAATATAAATTGACAGCCTATGCAGATGACATACTTCTATATCTTTCTAAACTGGACCAATCTCTTCCAGCCCTCTTTGAACTGATACATTCTTTCTCTATTTTCTCTGGTTATAAAATCAATTAAAACAAAACAGAAGTATTACCACTTAATGCAAACTCTCACCAGACCCTAGTTCAACCCTTTCATCTTATTTGGTCTACCCATATGAGGTATTTAGGTATTGACCTATATGCTACCCTATCTGCTATGGGTCACAACAATTGTGAAAAATTAATAGCTCATATCAAAACTCTACTTCAATCATGGCACCCACTCCATCTTACATGGTGGGGCAGAATACAGACAACTAAAATGGTTGTTGCCCCTAAAATAAACTTTGTACTCAGTATGATCACACGATTATTCCCGACCTTATTTTATAAATCAATTGATAAACATATTTCTACTTTTATATGGAACTGAAAACCACCAAAAATTGCACTCAAAAAACTTAAATCTCCCAAAACTACAGCGGGAGTATTGTTGCCTGATTTTCTATCCTATCATAAGGCCTTTATACTACAACAATCTAGCAGATGGCTCTCTCCTACATCTGGATATAGTCCCCTTTGGCTGAATCTGGAACACCCTCTTTGTACTTTTTCTCCTTCATTAATCGCATTGCTAACATCTCACTCATCATTATATGAGACTAATCCCATTATTTCCCAATTGGTTTCATGCCTACTTGAATTAGATAAACTGTTGGATGCCTCTATCCTTACTTCTTCTTTGGTCTCCCTATGGCATAATCCACATTTTCTAATTGACAAAGTGCCAATATATTAGCCAAATTGGTCTAGATTGGGTATTTGGTCTCTTGCTGATCTTTGTACACCAACTATGCAACTTCTGACCTTTTGGTGAAATACGTGACAAATTCGCACTGCCAGCCTTGGCTGTCTATCAATGGTTGCAAATTACTACTGTAATTTCAAAATCAAAAATTCTACATTCTCATAAAGGAAACTCCTTCCTTGATTCCTCTTTGTTCTCGACTTATTGAAGCAGGCCATGTAGCGTCCCAATTTTATAAATTGCTCATCACACCTTACATGAACACAGATGCTTCCCTTTGTTCAGTCTGGGAACTTGATGTTGGACACCCCATACATGACAGTCAATGGTCAGCTATTTGGTCTAAAGTCATTAGAACCATCTCCTCCGCAAATTCGATCCAATCTATGTTCCTCTTACATCATAGGACAACTTGGACACCCCAAAAACTTCATGCAGCTGGTCTACTCCCTACTAACAAGTTTTGGAACTGTAAGACCCTTCCTGGCACCTTACTCCACATGATTTTCGAATGTCCACTTCTACAAAATTTTTGGTTAGACATTTGGTCTTTCCTTAGTTCAATATTTAAATTTAACTCTGATCTTTCTCCTTCAATTGTATTACTAAAATCAAAAGTGTTGACAATTAATATCTCTCCTACCCAACACTAACTTTTTGATACACTCATCATCATAGCTTTAAGACTTATACTCTCTAATTGGAAATCGTTTGACACTCTTTCAGTACATTTTTGGTTTCAGTCAGTACTTCTCCAACACAAATGTGAATTGTTGGTTTCTACTTACTCTCCCCTGTCCACCAAAGGTTTTATTAAATGGGCTGATTTTACAGAATACTTGAATTCCCTGTAATCTAAGACTCACACTGCATCCTTTTTCTTATAATTATATACCTATTTATTGTTTTCTCTTTTTCGTTTCTTCCTTTCTCCTTTTTTCTCTGGGCCTCTGAGGTTCTCTTCTTCCTTCCCTTCCCATTCTTTTTCCTTTCTTATCCCTTCCTCTTTTTTTCCTTCCTTGATAGTTTTCCATTTCCCTCCTATTGCCTTTGTTTAGCCCTTCCCCCTCTTTCTTTCCTTTCCTTTGTCTTTTTATCCTCCTTTTACTGCCCTTACTTACCTTTAGATCCAGAATTGTTGTATATTTTATATTGTACCCTTCCCCCTTCAACATTGTTGCAATTATCATGTGATACCAAACATCCTAATTGTACATTTTTGAGTATTGTATTTCTTGTGTACCACTTTCCCTCTTATATTCTGTATTTTGTATTTTGCAAAATTTCTAGGAAAAAAAAAGAAATAAAACAAAGGAAAAAAGGTAACTCAATCCATTTTATGATGCAAATGGTGACAAAATATCATTGTATACTGTATAAGGGAAACATGAAAGCATTTCAGTGATAGTTTCACAGGAAGAGGGAAGGATGGGTGGGTAGGTGGTTGGATAGGAGATATAGAGGTGGCAAATAATTTTTTATTTTCTTTGAAGTGTGGAATAAAGCCCAGATCTTTGTTAAGACCTGTCTGGTAGGAGTCAAAATATTTTATCATTTTACATTTCAAAATTTCAAAGGTGTTATGTTCTTGGATTGAATGGGAAATACTGATTCCCAAATAAAATGTTCTTTTGGATAGAAAGAGTTAACAGTTTGTGAAACTGTACAGTATTTTACTTTTCTGAAATCAACAAATTTTAGTGTAAGAAACTTATCAGTGAAGGATAAATATATGCCCTATAAGAGTAAGATAGAATCAATTTTTCAAAGATTACAAAAACAAGGGGACATTAAGTTAAATTACATGGGAATACTTTGAAAGCAAAGACTAGGGACAGTCGATGAAGTTACAGTGAGATACTTTTAAAATCAAAGGGAGATACTTTTAAAACCAACAGGAGGAAATAGTTTTTTTATACAAAGAATAGTTATGCTCATGATCTCATTGATGGAGAATGTGGTAACAGTGGTTAGCATAGCTGGGTTTTAAAAATGTTTGGACAAGTTCCTGGAGGAAAAGTTCATAGGGATCAGTAGCATGGAATGTTGCTTCTATTTGAGTTTTTCACACACTGTCCCACACTGCCTCAACAAGTCAAAAGAAAAAGAGGGACAGGTGAGTAGATAAATTACTATCACTCTCTAGAGTTGCAATGAACTTCAAAACAAATTGTTGAAAAAACTGCTTTCTATAAATTGGAAGAGAGGTATCAGAATTGCTTATGAAACCTGGATCATATGGCACATATAAGCACATAAGGAATGCCTCTGCTGGGTCAGACCAGAGGTCCATCGTACCCAGCAATCCACTCATGTGGCGGCCCATCAGGACCAGGACCTGTGTAGTAATTCTCTATCTATACCCTTCAATCCCCATTTCTTTTAGAAAATCATCTAATCCCTTCTTGAAACCAACTTGTAAATGCAGAGAACCCAGAAAATTCAAAAATAGTCCAAACAATATATGCCCTTTTCAACTCCAAACATTGGTACACAATTTAAAGCAACTTGCTTCAGGGGATTCTTGCTGTTAATACCCTAGAAAAATACATAACATGATTAAATATCTAACCACCTACTGCAACATTTAACAAGAATAAAATTACCTCAATCAAAACTCACTCTATTACACCTAGCTCAAAACAATTCATGGTTAAAGAAGGTTCCTGGCTCAAGGAGAGTGCACAATGCTTGCTAATTAACAGCACCCACTTGTGTCTAATCAGATGATGACATGTTAAGTAACCAAGGTTTATTGGAAGAATATGTTAAAAAATTTGATAATATTATATAATAACTACATCAAGCATTGAATATCTAGAAACCCACTTTAAAGCTGCTTCTAACCCCCACAAAAAAAACACTTACAACACAACCCCTAAGCTGGAAGTCAATGCCTAGAATGCAAAAAAGGGGCTCCAATGCCACACTCATGATTCTAACCATTTGGAAACACAATGGCTAGATAAAAAAATCCAATGTCTCTCCTTCTGTATCAAGAGCCTATGAAAGCCCTTGGACTATTCTGAGTTGTTTCAAAAACTGTGAATCATAAGTTATTAAAAGAATGGTGGAAATCAAGCAATGTGCAGCTACAGGTGAGTTCTTGACCTGTTTTTTGAGGTGAATTCAACGCTCAATAAGCCTCATTTTTAAAAGCCTACATGTTTTACATTACATTAGTGATTTCTATTCCGCCAATGCCTTGAGGTTCAAGGCAGATTACATCAAAGTTATCAAGAATTACAAAAAAAATTTGCAGGAACAGCTTAAGCGATGTCATAATATTTACTTAAGAAGTATCAAAGAGTTGTCGAGATCTTAAGGTGATAAATGTTGGGTAATAGGAATTACCAAAGAGAAGTTGAGATCTTAAGATGATAAGTATTGGGTAAATTAGAAGCATTTTAGACTTTGTTGGGTAGTTAGAAGCACATTAGAGAGTATTAAGGGTATAGAGAGGGTTGGGGGAGGTTGGGTAGGGGCTGGTCATGCTAGATGGGTTTTATGTATTTTTTTGAAGAGTAAGGTTTTGATATCTTTCTTGAAGGTTTTGTAGTTTGTGGTCGAAGATAACAGAGTGGTGATTTGTCTGTCCAGTTTAGCTGCTTTGGAGGCTATTAGGTTGTCATATAGTTTTTTTCATTTGACATTTTTGGATGATGGGTGTGTGAATAGTGAATGGGTTCTCCTGTGCCTGGTTGAAAAGGCTTGAGTTAGTCGGTTATTCCAGTAGGTTGGACTTTCTCCGTTAATAGCCTTGAAAAGTAGGCAGTATAATTTGAAGTGTACTCTTGCTTGTATTGGAAGCCAGTGTGAGTCATGGTATGCCTCTGTGATATGGTCATATTTTTTCAGTGAGTAGACGAGTCTCAGGGCTGTATTTTGTATTGTTTGTAATTGTTTTATCATGGTCGCTAGGCATGGGAGGTATAGTATGTTGCAGTAGTCTATTAGTCCAAGGATAAGAGATTGTACCAAAAGTAGGAATTGCTTCCTGTCGAAAAATTTTCAGATTTGTCTTAGATTTCTCATGGTCATGAACGATGCTTTTATTACTTTGTTGATTTGTGATTGTGTGGTACAGCCTCTGTTAATTATTACTCCCAGAAGTTTTAGTGTGGGTTGAATTGGGTATGAGATTGAGTTTATTACTAGATTTGGTAAGGTTGGAGTTTTGTTGTTTCTAGGAGGATGAAGTTTGTTTTGTCAGGGTTAAGTTTTAATATGTGCTCTGTCATCCATGTTGCTACTGTTTCGAGTATTCTGTGTATTGTGCTTGTCATGGTAGGTTCTGGGTGGTCGAAGGGGATGAGAATACTGATGTCATCTGCATAGCTGTATGAAGTTATGCCATGATTGTCTAGGTAGGAGCTGAGGGAGGCTATGTATATATTGAATAGTGTGGGTGATAGGGGTGATCCTTGGGGAACTCTGCAGGGGTTGGACCATGGTTCTGTTTTTTTCTTGCATTGTTTTAACCCTGTATGTTCTGGATTGTAGGAAGCCTTTGAACCATGCAAGTACTTTGTCTGAGATTCCTATGGAGTCTAGGATTTGTGGAAGAATGTCAAGATCTACCAGGTCAAAGGCTGCAGAGAGGTCTAGTTGTATGAGCAGGATTTTCTTGCCTGTACAGAGGTATTGTCTTGCAGTGTCCATTAGTGTTCCTAGTAGGGTCACCGTGCTGTAGTTGGCTCTCAAGCCGAACTGTGTGGGGTGGAGTATGTTGTGATTATCTAGGTATGAGACTAAAGTTTTGGCTACGAGACCTTCCATCAGTTTGATGTACAGTGGGATTGAGGCTATGGGTCTGTAGTTGGATGGTTGGTCTGTTGCTCCTTTGGGGTCTTTTAATATCGGAGTTATGATGATTTCGCTGAGTAAGTGTAGTGATCAGACCAAAGGGAACGGTTCCATTTTCCGTTTGAAGTTTGGATCTCTGGTTGTGTGGTCTGTTGGGACATGTAGGCTGCGATGTCTAATTGGTGTCCTTTTTCGTGTGTAGTTTGGGGGATCTAAGATTTTATATGTTAAGGCTTCGAGATATGCTAGTAAGGTTTCTACATTTTTGCAGGATTGGTTTTCGAGGTGAAGGTTGAGGTCTCCTAGAAGGAGGTTGTAGGTTGTCGCTAGAGAGTTTCGATAAATAAATTCTTCAAATATTGGTTTAGCTGTGCTCCATTTACTTGGGGTTATGTAGCATAGTATGCAAGATAGTGTTCCTTTAAGTGATATGCTAGAGAGTTGACAGGCTAGTAAATCCATGTATTGGTTGGTTGTTTTGTCTTGTATTTTTATGTTTAATGTGTCTCTGGCTATGATGGCAATTCCTCCTCCTCTTTTATTTTCTCTGCATATTAATGTTATTTTGTGGTTCTTTGGGCAGACTTCAGTTATTCTGGGGTTTGTGTCAGAAGTAAGCCAAGTCTCTGTGAGGAAAAGTCAGTCTAGGTTATCTTCTATCTAGGTTTTTTATGCGTTCTGTTTTCGGGCCTATGACTCTGATGTTCATTTAGGCACATTTGAGAGTGGTGTATTCTATTGATGCATTGTGAGTTGTTTTCGGGTATATGAATGATCTTTGGTGGGGTTGTTTTTTGGTTTTGTATGTGTTTGTTGGTTTTCTACTTGTTGATTTTGGGGAGGGTTGTTATGTGAAAGACTGATGGTTTGAGTTTCTGTTTATTGTTAGATGCCAGTTTGGTTGGGTAATTCCTTTGGAGTTTGCTACGATTGGTATTGGATATATATTATTTGCAGTTGCTTTCCATTCTGTTAGGAGTAGGAGTATCAGAAGGATTGCTTGTGTATAATTTGGAGGTGTGATTCTCATGGTGGTACTAAGTGTGATGATCATTGTACCTAACTTATGTAGTTCGGTATGGGTTTGAGGAGTTAATCAGTTCTAATACCTTAATCAATTCTAATATTGAGTTTCTAATCTAAAATTATTCTGTCTTTTAATGGTCAAAGTTTCCAGTCTATTATAAATCTGTCATCTAGTGGTTAATTAATTCTAATACATTAATCAATTCTAATATATTGAGTATGTAATCTAATATTATTCTGTCTTCTAGTGGTAATATTTCCAATCTGTTATAAGTCTGTTATTTAGTGGTAAAAGTTTGCATTAGTCAGACTTTTAAGTTCCCAATAAACAAGGACAATGTAGCAATTAAGAGTCAGAAAGTAGCTGAAATGCAATTGAAAAAACTGACTCAAGTCAATTAAACCTGCAGGAGAAGGACTCATAAACACCGTAACGCTGCTCAGAGACTTGTAACTCTAAAGAGAGGGAGGAAACCCTCTCTTGGAACAAGAGTATTTCTTTCAAATCATCGCATAGTATTTAGTAAAAACGAGTCCAACTCTTGAGGGTATGCAAGGCTTGAAAAATATATTCAATGCTTAGATGAAGTGTTTCACAAAATATTCTTTAAAAGTCCAAAATAATGGCGATTGCATTCAGGAAATGCTAAAGATTGTACTTAGCTTATATGCACATCAACTTTCCAGGGTCCCGACGTGGCCCCGTTTCGGCGACTGC
Organism: Geotrypetes seraphini; assembly: GCF_902459505.1. NCBI lineage: Eukaryota > Metazoa > Chordata > Amphibia > Gymnophiona > Dermophiidae > Geotrypetes > Geotrypetes seraphini. Next base: position 99,213,884 of record NC_047095.1, on the reverse strand, counting down.
TTCAGGAGACCCCGCCAACCGAAAGTGTACCTAGGTTTGCCTTTTCTAAACCTCTGAATTTTAGACAGAAACTCACCCATTCACAGTTTGTAAGTCATCATCCTCAACAAACTCTACGAGGTCATCATTCCCCATGCGGCTGTTGTAAGGTATGCCACCTCAGTGTTACTATTCAACAGATGTCACTTGCACCTCATTTGAAGTATACGCAACACAATACGAACTGTAACTCCATTTACGTAGTATATGCTATTTCATGCCCATGCCACCTCATTTATGTGGGATGCACCACCCGCAAGCTGAAACTTCGTATTGGGGAGCATATGAGCCGCATCCGGACTGGGGTTCAGGAAGCCCCTCTGGTCCAGCATTGGCAGCAAGCTAAGCATTCCTTGAATGATCTTACATTCACAGTGCTGGATAGCATATTTAGCCCTAGAGGTGGGGACATTGCTCGTTTATTATGGAGGAGAGAACAAAAATGGATATTCAATTTGCATTCCCTTCACCCCCATGGCCTCAATAATGAGATAGAATGGGCAGCTTTTCTGTGACTTTTTGGTAGCCTTCTATGATATTTTTGTTTTTCTACAGTATCTGTTTTTGATTTTTGTTCTGTTTTCTGCAAATGAATGGATGACGTCATTGCGTTCACGCACGGGGTTCGCCCCTCCCCCCTCTGTGTTATAAGTCAGAGCGGGTGTCGGCGTTCTCCGTTGCAGGGAACTTTTCAGTTTTTGAACCGGTATGTAGTCACTCTGTGTCTCCTGTCCTATTGCTAGCTTCTAACATTTTGGTATTCTGCACAGTTACAGTAGCTTTTTGAGTCCCAGCGCCTGTATCTAGTGTATGTTACAATTCTCTTTGTGTTGTTGCATTTCAGCTTACAATTGAAGCACTTATACTTAGTGTGATTTTTGAGAAAATCTATTCACTTTCGGTTGGCGGGGTCTCCTGAAGCAGTCGCCGAAACGGGGCCACGTCGGGACCCTGGAAAGTTGATGTGCATATAAGCTAAGTACAATCTTTAGCATTTCCTGAATGCAATCGCCATTATTTTGGACTTTTAAAGAATATTTTGTGAAACACTTCATCTAAGCATTGAATATATTTTTCAAGCCTTGCATACCCTCAAGAGTTGGACTCGTTTTTACTAAATACTATGCGATGATTTGAAAGAAATACTCTTGTTCCAAGAGAGGGTTTCCTCCCTCTCTTTAGAGTTACAAGTCTCTGAGCAGCGTTACGGTGTTTATGAGTCCTTCTCCTGCAGGTTTAATTGACTTGAGTCAGTTTTTTCAATTGCATTTCAGACTTTTAAGTTCGGCAAACAATTAGCTTTAAACTTGTAGATTCAACAAACATTTAAATTTGGCAAGCATTAGCTTTAAACTTATAGATTCAACAAGCATTTAACAAACTATTAAGACTTTTAAACTTTTAATTTTTTTTTTAGAACTAAAACTGGTTGTTATACTTATCAGGTGGTTTTGGTATCAGTCTATCTGTTCATTTTCTGGATTCTTCTGTCCTTTCGCTCAGTCTCTTCGCAACAGCGTGTACCTGCCTTGTTAGATCTACCGAGGTTAGAACTGTGGGGATTAATCCATCTGTGAGAGATGGGAGGTCTGGCTGGGATTTTTCAAATTTGTCGCTTCACTAATCCATCACTTCACAAAGGCGCTCACTAAGGCGCAGGCACCTTTGTCGTGCGTCTTCGCCAGCGCACCGAATGGCTGTGTGCTGTTGATATTGTTGGTTTTAAAAGAAACCCTGGCTGGTTCAGGGGAGGGGCGGATCGACTCCCACGCCTGCAGGATCGGGTTCCTACCTCAACTGCCTGCCTACCTGCCCGCCAGTTTCAGTGCGGGAAAAGGCAGTTTCCGCTGGCGGTGCTGGCTTTAAAAGAATCCCTGGCTGGTTCAGGGGAGGGGCGGATTGACTTCCACGCCTGCAAGATCGGGTTCCTGCCTCTCCTGCCTGCCTACCCACCGGTTTCGGTGCGGGACCCACCTAAATTAATGGGCAAGGCACCACAGTACATAAAATACTCTCGATGTTGTACATGAAGTGGAACTTCTCAGGCTCCTTTTGATGTGTAACTTGTAATTGTATTTGTAACTACAACATAATTGTATTAAAAGTCGTACTGATCTCCTGTACATCCAACTCTATTGAATGGCTGTGTCAAATGGTCCATTGTAACTTCCTGAGTAATTGAACCAACCTCTCGTAATGTAATCTGACCTTGAATTGAATAAGTAGAGGGGAAACAGAGAACCTGATTAACATATTCTAGCATAACATAATATACTTTGTGACCTGGATTTTGCCACTTTTGGAAACAGGACAGCATTGTTTTCACCCAGTATTGTTGTTCTTATGTTTTATAACAGTCATCTCAAACTTGTGGCCCACCAGGTACTAAATCGGATCATGTAAGCCCGCATTACAGAAAACTACACTGGCTGCCGATGGAGGCAAGGATCATTTTCACGTTTGCCTGCCTCTGCTTCAAAAGCTTAATAGGTTCATCCCCAATCTACCTGTCACACCATTTTGAATTTCCAGGCACCACCTGCACATGCAGTGCCTATATCTATTTGCCTTCCCATCCTTGAAGGGCTATATCTACAAGAGATTCCTTGATAGATCTCTGTCTTTCCAAGCAGGCAGATGGAATAAATGTCTAACCACCCTCATTTCGAATGCACCCTCCTACCAAACCTTCAGGAAATCAATTAAAACCTATCTCTTTGATAAATTTCTCTGAATCCTTCCTGCCTTGTTGTATCTCTGAAATGCCTCCGGATATATCTGACTACTCTTGACTTGCTAATGTAATTTGAAAGTCTTTTTCTATAACATCGCTGTCTGTGTACAGTCTCTTCCTCTGTAAACCACTGCTGTGGTATTGTGGTATACAAAATAAAGTTATTATTATTTAGAGGTCCTCGGTATGCTTATTATAATCACAAAAGTAAAATAAAACAGTTTCTTTATCATATGTCTTTTTAGCTATAAATTATAATATTATTGACTTAGCCAGAAGGAAACATTTATAAACTATAAAGAGTTTTACCCCATGCAAACTTGTCATTTTTTAAATAAGATATGGGCTTCTTCTATTAAAATGCGCTAGCAGTTTTTACTGCAGAGAGCCGCTCTGAATGGCACACACTGTTCCTGATGCTCATATGAACTCAATGAGCATCAGGAGCAGCATGGGCTATTCAGCGTGGCTTCCCACACTTGAAACTGCTATTGCTTTTTTTCTGAGGCCCTCCAAGTACCTACAAATCTAAAATGTGGCCCTGCAAAGGGTTTGAGTTTGAGACCACTGTGCTATAAGATATACTTATAGGGAACAGAGGGTGGACACGGCTATGATAATCCATCAGCACTTGTGCATTGCTAACTGATTAGCTCAGGAATAGTGTGTGAGCTCATACTATGTGCAAAAGAGGTGTTGGAAGGGCTCACAATCTAATGGTCTTGCTTTAGTGAGGAAATTAGCTCATGGCCATTATCAGAAAATAGAAAAAACGGCATTTTTCTGGCAGCATTAAAAGTGGCTTCTGTACACCAGAAAGACCTGTATCAGGGCTACTGCAGGTTTCTTTTTCACACTGCATGGTAAAAGAGACCATAGTTTTGTTTGGTTTTTGTATTCTATTTTATTTAAAAAATAAATACATAAATATGTGCATTTTTGCAAATATTTCAGGTACACTGTTATTAAACTATGATCTTAATGTCATTACAGATATATTGCACAAAATACCTATAACTTCTTGGCCTTTGTTTTTGCGGTGGAGGAAATTAACAACAGCACAGAGCTCTTACCCAACATCACACTGGGGCTCCATATTAAAGATGCTTTCAGGTATACAAGGAGACTAATTGAATCAACCTTGAAAATTTTGGCAGGACAGAGCACAATAGTAAATTTCAAATGTAATTCATCTCGCACAGTGGCTGCCATCATTGAAGGCTTTACAAATGAGGAAACATATGCATTCTACAACATATTCCAGATATATCATTACCCACAGGTCAGAGAGATTCTTAATCTTACTTTACATTCTATACCTTACCCTATATAGTCCATCCTTCCATAGCATAAATCCTCTTCAAAATGAATTCATCTGTATCTTGCTGCCAAAATGGTCTTTCCTTTGCAGTTGCAGGAAGAACATTTGAGATTCCTGCTCCCAAAATGTGTGAATCAAATCTGAGTAGAAAGAGGTCTGGATTTAAGCTTGAGCTTTATGGAGGGAAGTATAATATTCCAGGTTAGGGAGTAGCCTTGTCCTTTTCTTCCTGGAGCTGGTCCAGCAAGAAATATATAGAACAGCCACAAGTGGGAAATCCCACCAGGAGCTCACTGGAATATCTATGAACTATGGAAGGAGGGAAAGGAGAAGAATTAGCAAAGGTATTGTGAATCTGGGCAATAGCTGTCCCATGTTGCAATATAGAAGAAAGATAAAGACTTGTTCACAAGCTAAATGAACTGAACAGAGGTATGTAAGTCTGACCAACAACTACTCATTTGAGGAACAGTGTGACCTAAAGAGAAGGTTTTGGTCATGTGGAGACTGGATCTTGATTCTTGGCCAGAGAAAGTATAACATAGGAGAAGCTGCTGGTATCATAGAGGTCTGTTAAAAATGTTCCAGGACTAATTTAAAAAATATATATTAAACAATCCTACAACTTATTTCATTGGGTCATATTCAAAGTTCTCCCCTTCCCTACATATACACTATTCCCAATATCATTTCCACTTCTGGAAACTGTGATTAAACAGAACTTCAGGAATCAACAAAAGTTGCTGCATCAAATTTGCTTTATGTCTTCAATGGTTTCAAATCAATTTCCTTTCAGTATGGATTTTAAGTTTAGGAAACATGGAGTCAGCTGGGGCCAAGTCAGAAAGTTAAGGTAGATTGGGAAGAGCTGTCAATGTGATTTTTTGTGCACAATTTGTGGTTCTTCTTCTTTAAAAATAAAACTTTATTTAGTTTTCAAATCCAACAAAAAGTGCAATATAATATACATACAAAACACAATAATCAATCAGTATTAATGCAAAAATAAAACTCCCTCACCCATCCAACATTTTCCATCAGGGAATAATACCAAACAAAAGATATATCTCCCCTTCCCTGGATGTGTATGCGCTAAGACAATGGGAAATAAAGATAAAGGACAACTATAACAACTCTACAAAACACGTCAATGGACCAATTACTAATTTGAATATCTTAGTATGCCCTAGCATGTCAGCATTCATTTTCTCATATTTATAACTTAAACATAAATTCACCCACCAAAAAGTGAAATTAAGGCGATCCCAATTTTTCCAGTTACGAGTAACAATTTGCATGGCTATCCCGGTCATAATAAGAAAAGTTAACAGTTATACCTATCCAATGAATGTTTAAGATGTAATATAATCCCATATATGACAACCTGATACATCAATGGAATTGATGACTCCAGTATGTAATGTAATGTAATGTAATGTAATTTATTTCTTATATACCGCTACATCCGTTAGGTTCTAAGCGGTTTACAGAAAATATACATTAAGATTAGAAATAAGAAAGGTACTTATGTTATTGATTTGTCCCCATATTGACTTCCAAAAGTTAAATATCAAAGGATAATAGAACAACAGATGATCCAGTGTCCCAATGTCTAGCATCTATTAGATTTAGAACTATCTAATTTTTGGTCCAGAAACTTCTATGTAACCAAAAAAAAACCAAAACAGAGAAAGTATAACATAGGAGAAGCTTCTGGCAACATAGATGGCTGTTAAAAATGTTCCAGGACTGATTTTATAAAAAATATATTAAACAATCCTACACCTTATTTCATTGAGTCATCTTCAAAGTTCTCCCCTTCCCTACATATACACTTTTCCCGATATCATTTCCACTTCTGGAAACAGTCATTAAACAGAACTTTAGGAATCAACAAAAGTTGCTGCATCAAATTTTGCTTTATCTATTCAATGGTATCAAATCACTTTCCTTTCAGTATGGATTTTAAGTTTAGGAAACATGGAGTCAGCTGGGGCCAAGTCAGGAAGTTAAGGTAGATTGGGAAGAGTAGTCATTGTAATTTTTGTGCACAATTTGTGGTTGTTCTTCTAGTCATTGGTCATCAACCGTGGAACACAGTTTGCCACAACACAATACATCCCCAACTTCTCTGTAAAGCTCTGAAGAAATGATCAATAGATCATGAAATGCTGGCAACCGTCACTTATTGATTCAGAAGAGACAATAACAGTCACGGCAGCTGAAAGATAAGTGCTGCTTTGTTTTTTCAAGCAAGCCTTAGGGGGTTTTCTCACCTATGATAGAATGCTGAAAGGGAGCTAATCATCAATTTAAGCTCTCCTTTCTAGTTTCAAAGCTATGTCAGCTTTGTAACATCTGAGGCATTTTCCCCATTGTGCTTGAAGTTAGCTTGTAGCTATATGTTTAAGAGGGGTGAAGGTATTGAGCATGTTTCATCAGTGTGTATTTAAACTGGAAACTTTGCTTTGGTTTGTTTGATTATGAACCAATGGAGATGCATTCCTCCCCAATTCTCTAACAGTTAATCGCCGAGTAGTGCACAGAAGAACACTCACTTGATCAACATGATCATCATCAGTTGATGTTGATGGTCTTCCAGTTAATGACCATGTTTGAAACATGGATAACATTCAAAACACCTTCAACAACTCATGACATGTTTCCCATAAGCCACTTTCAACATTTCATATGTTTCTGTAGTGGTCTTACCCAATTTAGGTTGAATATGGTGAAAAATAGTCAATCACAAAAACATGCTCACAAAAATTGTCATAGCTTGGAGACAAAAACAGATATCAACAAATGGGAAAAAGGAGGTTAATCATGAGGTATCAAGCTTCTCAATGTTGCCTAGCTTGTCTCAAAAGACCTGCTGGTGTTGTGACTTGTCAGGCTCCGTTCCTGCCTTGGTCCCTGTTGTTTATCTAGTGTGTACTGGGGGGAGCCCGATGGCCCAGGTGAGAGCAGGCTCAGTCAGAGCAGGTTGTGGCTCCCCTCATGAAAAGCCAGTAGTTTGCACTAGTTAAGGAGGTTAGGGAGAAAGCACAGGCCTCTCCCTAAGGAAGAGGTTGAAGGCTCTAGCCAGGGTAATGCCTTAGACCTGGGTGTGGAAGAAGCTGGGTCCACACCACCATTTGCAGCCCCAAGCCAGGAGTGCTGTTGGAGCTGCAAGAGGAAGCAAATTGCATAAGGGAACCATTTGCAAGAATTGATTGGAGAGCTGTGAGGTTTTTTTTTCCTGTGTTTGGGCCATGGAATGAAACTGTTTTGTTTTTGATTCTGCCATTTTGGCTCAGGTTGTATTTATTTTTTTTTTTTGGCCTTTTCCATGGACTGCCAGAACTGTGGGGTTTTTGATTGCTGGGTTTGGTTCTCAGCCCATGCTTGAAGGAAGTTGAAATTGTCTTGTGGGAGAAGTTTGCCACTATCGGGGAGGGAAGTTTGAAAGCTGTTTTTGTGCTTTACATAATGCATACTTGAGGCAATTCTCCTGGCCCCAACAGTGCTGTATTAGCTGGAGGCTTTTATGTTTGGGCTGTTTGAATGTTTAGACTGTTTAGACTGTTACAGCTAAGGAGCTAGACTTACCTGAGACCTGTATTGTGCAAGCTAAGGGAAAGAACTTTGAAAAAGAGACTGAGTGATAAGATATATTCCTTGTCATCAGCAGCAGATGAATCCAGAGACTAGTGGGATTACATCTACCAACCAACAGGGAGATAGAGATAGAGAGCACTAAATTGACCTTGAGTATATCTTGGATGCATATCCTCTTGGCCAATCAGTATACTCTATCTTCAGAAGCTTGGGGATGGGTTTCTTGAAGTTTCTGGATTCTGCAGTGGATTTCAGCCAGGAATGGCTGCAGCTTCCAGCACTGGTTTCCTAGATCTGAAAGATGGCTGCTATCATTCTGGTTCCTGGTTTCAGCTCCTGAGGACAGAAGGCTATTTGCTCCTGTTGCTGCAGCTTCAGTAGAGCCTAGGGGTGCTGGCCATATTGAGCCAAGTTTAGGGGCAACACCTTGGCCCATCCAGGTCCCTTCTCCACCCTCCCTGCCAGTGGAGAGAAGGAGAAGAAGAAGCTGATGTGGTTGGAGGGTCCTTTCCCATAAGAAGAAAAGCCCGACCATGGGTGCCGGCACAGTTCTCTGTGCACTGCAGCACTAACACCGAGAGGCCTTTGCCTTCTGATAGTGCAGGAGCACATGAGTACTTGGCTTCGGCCTTGGTAAAGTGACATGTTCCTGTGGCTTAGGCCTCAGTAGAGAGAAATGTTCCTCTGTCTTAGGTCTCAGTTAAGATATGTTCCTGTGTCTTAGGCCTCAATAGAGAGAAATGTTCCTGTGGCTCAAGCCTCAGTAGAGAGAAATGTTTCTGTGGATGTTCCTGGGACTTTAGGCCTCAGGTGTGAAATGTTACTGGGGCCTCAAATGTGGAAATTTTGGTGGCTTAGGCCTCGGTTTAAAATAAATAAATAAATGATTCTGGTGGTTTAGGCCAAAGATGGGTAAGGCTCCTGTGACTTGGTCCTCAGTTCAGCAATTTTCCTGTGGCTCAGGCCTCAGTTGAGTGGTATTTCAGTGGCTCAGGCCTCAGTGGAAGGAGGATTCCTGGGCCACTCAGGTCTCAGTGGCAGAGGATTCTTGAGGGAATCAGGCCTCAGTGGGAGGAAGATTCCTGGGGTTCCGGCCTCAGGGCAAGACATATTCCTGGGGTTCCGGCCTCAGGGCAAGACATATTCCTGGGGCTCAGGCCTCAGGGCAAGACGTATTTCTGGGGCTCAGACCTCAGATTAGAGAGGCTCCTAGAGCACAGGCCTCTAATGAGAGATTCCTGTGGCTCAGGCCGCAGTGGAAGGCCGATTCCTGTGGCTCAGGCCAAGTAGAAGGCTGATTCCTGTGGCTCAGGCTGCATTGGAAGGCCAATTCCTGTGGCTCAGGCCAATTCCTATGGCTCAGGCATCAGTAGAGAAATATTCCTGAGGAGTAGGCCACAGTTGAGCTGTGAGATATGAGCTGTATGGTGCCTACCTTGAGGTTGGCATCACCTGGGCTCCCATGTCCCCTTTTCTCCTCTCCCCCTGAAGGACTGGGATACTTTGGTTCCATAAGCTTACTTGGGATATGGGCATGGAGTTACAGGGGTCACTGCTCTCTTCAAGAGGCACCCAAATGGGGAGTGTTTTTACTCCTTTCCCTCGTAGGGAAGTGGAAGTTTCTTCAGATGTAGTAGCAGATGCCCATGGGCTTGCAGCAAGGCCACTATCAGTATTTCAGCTCTTGGAGTAGGGGCGCCGCTTCTGGCAGTACTACCTTTGCTAACACTAACCGGCTGACCCTAGTTGCTGCTACACTGGCGGTGGGTTGGACTTGGTTGGGGAGCCATTTCGCTTGTGGCCTGGTGTACCGTGTTTGGTCCTAGCCGGATGGCAGTTAAGCTATGGCTAGGCTGTTTGTAGGCTAGTTGATAGCTCTCGCCATTGCTCTGAGTTATTCTTTCTACTCCTTCTGGGTTCATTCATGTGGAGGAATAGACTGGCATTTAAATATGCTACCTCAGTGTCTGAGGCTGTTACTGTTTCTCCTTGGGATGCTGGGACAGGCACTTGTCACTTTGTGGCCAGGGTACAGAGTAGTGTCTGGTGACAAGGGGATGCCTTGCCTCTCCTCTGGCATTATTCTAGACTGGGGTCAATAGTGTGGCCTCCTGGGTCCTAGGGACTTGGTACTTGAGAGGGCATCAGTCAGATGGGGAATCTTCATTTGTCATGAGTCCAGGCTGGCTGCCCTAGAACCTTCGAGGTTTACAACAAGGATCATGGGGTTTGGCATCAGCCAAGGACCATTGCCAGACATGTTGGTTGTATTCACAGGAGGTTATTTGAAGCCTGGTGATTGCATTAGCAGACTGCCTTGCACTCATACTATTTGTGAAGGGACACTGTAGCTGGGGTTTTCCACAGCATGGTGCTCTTAGGCAAAAATTGCTCCTGCTCACATGGGCTAGAGGGGTTACCCTCTGTATGTTCATAGGATATGTACTCTCTAGGTGTCTTAGCTCCTTAGACATGTGCTGCAGGGCAAGTTTTTCAGTTCACTTTATTTCCCTCCCTATGTTTGGACTGCTTTTGTACATCCCACTAGTCTCTGGATTCATCTGCTGCTGATGACAAGGAAGGGAAAATTATGTCCTACCTGTTAATTTCTTTCCTTTAGTCACAGCAGATGAATCCAGAGCCCCACCCTGGTGTGGGGTATGTCGCTCTTAGGAACAGTTTGTGCTTGCCTTTATACTAAAGTTGCAGTCTCAATTTTTATGTAACAATGATTCAGGTAGCACATGTGATGGAAGAAGTTCCATAGGGTCTGGTTGGATTTTTATCACTGTATTTTTTTATTATTGTACTTTTTAAATTGAATTTTCATGTTTTTATGTCAGTGTATAATCTTATGTTCTTATCAATTCAGTATCATTTACAATAACATCTGTATCCACAGTTTTTTGTTTTTGAAATCCTGAGAGGTACACAGGATTTTCCCCTGAAGTTTTTTTTTGAAATTACATTTCTTTTTACTTGGCACATTCTGACTATTAAAGCTATTGTGAGAACTGTTGCAGTTGGAATTATGTGTGTGTGTGGGGTTGTATATAGTATTTCAGTGCCTGCAGGATTGACTCCTTTCTGAGTCACACGCCTGGATTGATTTTGGCTGTAGTCACTAGGGGCACTGTTGAAACCTGTCTTTAGGCTCTGGTGGTGGCTACAGTGTTTGGTGACAGGAGTTGTATTTGGCACCCCTTGCAGGTGAAACTGGTGAACTGCAAAAAAAAAAAAAATTTCTTTTGACTTTATTTTTTGGCTTGATTTCGGAGATATTTCTGAACTTTCCTTTTGGGAGTCCTATTGGATTTTGTGAAGACTGGAGGAACCTGTGACCTATCTGGAAGGAGGAGTTTGAGTGACCAGAACCAGATGGAAGAGATCCAGACAAGAGGAGGCAGTCTAGTCCGAGTGGCAGAACAAGTAAGATTCTAGTTCCAGACCAGTGACAGCATGGCTGGTGTACCCAAACAGCACACAGGCGAAGACTCATCAGTACTTCGGGTAAGAGTACCTGGGGGACTGCTTGTGAAGATAGAGTGGTGCTGGTTGGGAAGGCCTGGAGTCTCGGGAGGCCACAAAGGTATAGATGCTCTCTTTATACATCCACACTTGGGTTGTGCTCTGTTTTTGTTTACTTCATAGGACTTCTCCATGGAGCAAACCTAGATGTTAGCGACACTAGCTGGTGAGCGCCAGCGACAATGTGAGAAGATGAAATGGATTCTGAAGACCAGTGAGCAACGCTAGCAAGTGAACCAGGAGACCATGGTGCAACAGCATGAGGAACTGATCGTGTCTATGAGGGAACAAGCCAAGGCCTACTCTCAGATTTTACAATGGACTGGGGGACAATCGCTACTGACTGCATCTGTTCCAGCTCTGGTAGGACCTAATCCACTTACACACTTGAACGTATGCAAGATAGTGCCTGTGATTCACCTGATGACTTTCTTAACTCTTTTAAGAGAATTGCTATGGCCGCAGGAACAATGGGTCTACAGGCTATTACCCTGCTTAGCTGGCAAAACCTTAGCTGCATTCCAGACACTAAGTCCAGACCAAACTAGCACCTATCTTGTAGTTAAGCCACACATTTTAGATTATCTAGGCTACACCTATGAACACTATAGGCAGAAGTTTAGAGGTACCCAGATGTTCAGCACTGACTATTAAGGCCTATTACAAAGTATTACAAAATTAGCTGAGAGGTGGCTTCAGCCTTGATTGACTGATTCCAGAGCACTATTCATTGAGATAGTCAAGGAACAGATGCTAGAAGCAGTCCCCAAAAAACTTGAGAGCCTGGATTAGGAGGCAGAATTGTAAGACCTTAGTACAGAGCTCTATCTTTGTGGAGATGATGCGGTATACAAACTTAAGGTTTAGTTTATGTTCTTGAGGTAGCAGAGGTATACTTAGATGCCCAAGAGCCCTCAGAAGAAGGCACAGGCCCTGTGAGAACAACCCCACCCAAACAGAGCCCAGCAGAACCAAGTAGTGAGTGGTTTAAGAAACCTACTCCCAAAATCACCAATTTTTCCTCCCCTAGGCAGGGTACTCAAAAATGGGAGATGTGGTGTTATAGGTATGTGAATGCAGGTCACACTCAGAGATTCTGCCAAGAGAGGAGAGACTTAATTATTCTCTGGGGTCCTAGGGTGCAGAACAAGCATGAGTGTCAAGTACAAGTCCTGTTAGCGAGCAAGGAGGTGTGAGCTCTAATAGATACGGGGACTGAACAATCTGTGATATCTCGTCAGATATGGGAACAGGTCTGCAAGTCTCCCTTAGTTAAAGAAGACACTGACAAAGTCCCGGTGGTGTGCATCCATGGAGATATGAAAGAGTACCCATGGGCCAGGGTGTCTTTGAGACATGGGGTAAGCAGTACATGATGCTGTGGCTATCCTGGATTCCACCCCTTGTCCTCTGATTTTAGGCAGAGACAGGCCAGACCTGAGCACGGTAGTAGTGCAGGCTGGCCTGATTTCATTTAAGGGACAGGGAGAGCCCCAGCAGCCTGGTAAGTGGGTGTTAGGTGTCCAAGTGAGGAGGGAAAGGAACCCAGCCAAGTTAGCTTGGTAGAGAAGGCAGCCTCAGGGTAGAACTCCCTAACAGTGGTGGTGTCCCATGGTCAGGTGGGTATCATTGTCTGATAATGCCCAGACTCCTACTCAGACATACTCTAAAGTGGCCGGGTATGACTTATATGCAGTCCATTAACAAGTAGTCCCTGCAAAAGGAAGGTCCCTAGTGCAAACTGACTTGCAAGTTTCCCATCCTCTGGGGTTATATATGAGAATAGGAGCTAGGTCAGGGTTAGCATCACAGCACTCACTTGATGTTTCTGCAAGCACGATCAATCCTGATTATAGGGGCAATGTCACTGTGCTATTATTTAAGCAAGGTGACACTGACTATTAGGTTCAGCCAGGAGACAAGACTGTGCAGATGATATGTGAGCATATACGGCATGCCAAGCTGGAATGCTGGGTACATCTTCCAGGCACAGATAGGGGGTCTAAGGGGTTTGGCTCTACTGAGTCAAGCCACCCAAATATTATCAAAGAAGTTAATGGGAGGAATCCTCAGGTGGGTAAGGATGGCGCACAAGTCAGATCCAGGGGAAAAGTATTGAACATCTCCGTCAGGAGATGATGTCCCTTAAAAAGAATCTGCAGGATGGGACTGACAAGCAGGTTGCTCAGTGGTAGGGAGAACTTGAGTTTGTATATTAGAAATGTGCAGATTTAAGCTTGAAGCAGGAAATGATAGTACAGAGCTAGCAACATAGTAACATAGTAACATAGTAGATGATGGCAGATAAAGATGTGAATGGTCCATCCAGTCTTGTTTTAAATGGTCAGTTTTCCTTTGCATTAGCTCTGCTGAGAAGGGATTGTTAGCAGCAGATAGAATAGGTTATGGTTTTCTGTATATGTATTTCTGACTGCTTTTATTTTTGTACTGCTGTGATTTGTATTTTGTTGTGAGGTTTTTTTTTTTTTAATAAATAAAAGAACAATCCAGTCTGCCCAACCTGATTAAATTTAATTTTTTTTCTTCTTAGCTATTTCTGGGCAAGAATCCAAAGGTCTACCCAGTACTGTGCTTCAATTCCAACTACTGAAATCTTCATCAAAACCTACTCCAGCCCATCTACATCCTCCCAGCTATTGAAGCCCTCTCCAGCCCATCCTCTCTCAAACGGCCATATACAGACACAGACCATGCAAGTCTGCCCAGTACTGGCCTTAGTTCAATATTTAATATTATTTTCTGATTCTAGATCCTCTGTGTTCATCCCACGCTTCTTAGAACTCAGTCACCGTTTTCCTCTCCACCACCTCTTTCGGGAGCACATTCCAGGCATCCACCACCCTCTCCAAAAAGTAGAATTTCCTAACATTGTGCTTGAATCTACCACCTCTCAACCTCAAATTATGTCCTCTGGTTTTACCATTTTCCTTTCTCTGGAAAAGATTTTGTTCTACGTAAATACCCTTCAAGTATTTGAACGTCTGAATCATATCTCCCCTGTCCTTCCTTTCCTCTAGGGTATACATATTCAGGGCTTCTAGTCTCTCCTCATACATCTTCTGGTGCAAGCCTCCTATCATTTTCATCACCCTCCTCTGGACCGCTTCAAGTCTTACATCCTTCGCCAGATACAGTCTCCAAAACTGAACATAATACTCCAAGTGGGACCTCACCAATGATCTGTACAGGCAGACACACTTGGAAAACTGATAGCCCAGATTAAAAATCAGGTCCAAGAAGTAGAAACCAAAGTAGCTGGTAGTCAAACCCAACAGCAGGAAATTATGCAGCAGCTAAAAAAGATACAGGCAGCCCTTTCCCCTTCTACCTATTCGAGAATATCTCTACACAGGCCATCGCTTCCCTCACCAAACTTATAAACGCTGCTCTAACATCGGGCCTTTCTCCTCCAAAATGGGACATATTGCACTAACCCCTTTACTGAAAAAGACTGACCTTGATCCCTCTATTCCCTCCAATTACCGTCCAATAGCAAACATCCCTCTCCTAACCAAGATGTTAGAATCCATCATATCCACTCAACTCTCATCCTACATAGAAAGATTCTCTATTCTCCTACCCTACCAATTCGGCTTCAGACCCAACTTCAGCACCAAATCCCTATTAGCCTCCCTAATCTCTAAGGTACAACTTCATTCTCGCAACAAATTTGCTGTACTTCTACAATTCGACCTCTCCGCAGCTTTTGACGTAGTCCATCATGATATCTTAATCTTCCAACTCTCTGAAATAGGCATAAGTTCCACAGTCCTAGACTGGTTCTCGAAATTCCTTTGCTTACGCTCCTACACCGTTAACATAAACGGTACCTCATCCCCTCCCTGGAAGACGATATGTGGATTCCCGCAAGGCTCACCCCTCTCTCCTATCCTTTTCAATATTTACATGTCCTCTCTGAAACTTCTTCACCTATCCCCTCTGGAAACTCTCTACACCTATGCCGACGATATCCTCATCCTCCTCGAGACCGATTCTAACCTCACTAATCTCGCTGAGAACATATCCGCATGTATAATGAACCTCCATTCTGGGCACATTCTGTACAAATGAAATTAAATGAGTCTAAAACAAAATTACTTTGGCTCGGCCAATGTTAGATCATTTACCCACCTCCATCCCATTATATTCCGGCTCCATTCTTCAGCTTGAGTTTTCAAGCAAAGTCCTTGGCATCATCATAGACTCCTCTCTCTCCTTCAATGACCACCTCAACTTCTTGGTAAAAAAATGCTTCTTTAGTCTTCATATGCTGAGGAAAGTGAGATCGTACTTTCATCATTCTCACTTCACCGTCTTTGTTCAATCCACCATCCTCTCTAGACTGGATTATTGCAACTCCATATATTTAAGCCTAACTAAAAAAAAACTCCATAGACTTCAGTTAATCCAGAACACCGCGGCCAAGCTTATTTTTGCAAAAGGCAAGTTCGACCACGTCTCCCCACTCCTGTCCAAACTTCACTGGCTCCCAGTTCACTCCAGAGTCCTCTTTAAATGTACCTGTTTAGCCTTCAAGATCCTACATGGCATCCTCCCTCCCGTTATCCCACTCTTCTGGAATTCCTCTAACCCTAATTCCACTAGATCCTCCTCAAAACTGAAACTATCATTCCCCTCTACAAAAGGTATATCCCGCGTAGGAAAATTAGGAACATTCTTCCCCTTTAGAACCACAGAACTCTGGAATAACCTCACATCCCCACTCAGAGTTTCAAGTTCCCTCCAATCCTTCCGCAAACACCTGAAAACTTGGCTCTTTTCAAAAATCTAACACTTCCCGCTGTTTGGTTCCCTGTCCTTCTTTGTCTTCCTAGCTCCTTTCCTATAATCCTTCATTGTAGCTCCTTTTCAACCTAACCCTTTAAACCGTGCCGAGCTCTACGCTTGTGGAGATGGCGCGGTATACAAACCTAAGGTTTAATTTAGTTTAGTTTAGTTTAGGAGTGGGCTACCAAGGGAGTGGATCCTGGCAGACTGGCTAAACAGCCAGATGAATACCGCTCAGCTAGAGCAACAGGACCTTCAAATAGGGAAGGTTAAGGACTCTTTGCATGGGGTTGGAGGTGATATAACCTGATTACAAAGCCAGAAAGAGTAAATGTGGGAGGGACAGTTGGAAGATAAAGCTCAGGTCATTACCACCCTGGCTCAAAAAGTAGAGGGGTTAGAGAATTTAGAACCATAAACCAGTCCTGAAAAACAGAAGAAGCTATGAACCACCAGTCCTACAATGGCCTGAGGACTTTGAAAATCTCTGTCCTGATCCAATCCCTGAAGAGAAAAAATTTATGAATAGGCATCGCCATTAGCGCCTAGGCAGCTGCATTTTCCTGCTCTCCCGTATCCCTGTAAGAACTTCTGAATTGCATACTTCCCAGAGTACGCAATTCTTTAGTGTGGGAGAATGTGACCAGTCAGACTCTGTGCCTGCCTTGGTCCCTGTTGTCTATCTAGTGTCCACTGGGGGAAGCCCAAGAGGGCCCAGGTGAGAGCAGGCTCAGTCAGAGCAGGTTGTGGCTACCCTCATGAAAAGCCAGTAATTTGTACTAGTTAGGGATGTTAGGGAAAATGCACAGGTCTCTCCCTAAGGAAGAGGTTGCAGGCTCAAGCCAAGGTAATGCCTTAGACCTGGGTATGAAAAAAGCTAGGTCCACACCACCATTTGCAGCCCCCTGGCCAGGGAGTGCTGTTGGAGCTGCAAGAGGAAGCAAGTGGCATAAACTAACTACACTAAACTAAACCTTAAGTTTGTATACAGCATCATCTCCATAAAGATAGAGCTCGACACAGTTTATAGGTAATTCAATAAATGAGGGAAGGACATAATAAGAAATTAGAGGTTATGAAGAGGCAGTGGCATACCAAGGGGGGGCGGTCCACCCTGGGTGCATCCTTAGGGGGGGTGCACAGCCGGAGAGGTCCGGAAAATTCCTGGGCTGCGACGGCACTCAGCGGCATCGGCGCCCCCCCTCTGTGATGGCACTCAAGTTTGGCCTCCTTCTCCCGGCATCAGCAGAACTTCAAATCGGCAACAGGTGCTCAGTCAAAAGCTTCCCCTGACTCAGCTTCCTGTTTCCGCCCAGGCAGTTCAGTCAGGGGAAGTTTTTGACTGAGCACCTGTTGCCGATCTAAAGTTCTGCTGATGCTGGGAGAAGGAGGCCGAACTTGAGTGCTCTCGTGGGCAGAGGGGCTGATGCCGCTAAGTGCCATCGCAGAGGGGTGGCGCTGATGCCGCTCAGTGCCATCGTGGGGGGGGGCCTTGTCGATCTTGTTGCCAAAATCGGAAAGGTGAGGGCCTGTGGTGGATGGAGAGATTGAGAGAATGGGACAGATGATGGAAGTGGGGAAATGAGAGAGAAGGGGCAGATGATGGAAGTGGGGGAAAGAGAGAGAAGGGGACAGATGATGGAAGTGGGGGAAAGAGAGAGAAGGGGCAGATGATGGAAGTGGGGAGAGAGAAGAGGGCAGATGATGGAAGTGGGGGAAAGAGAGAGAAGGGGCAGATGATGGAAGTGGGGAGAAGGGGCAGATGATAGAAGTGGGGAGAAGGGAGAGAGAGAAAAGGGCAGAGGATGGAAGGAGGGGATAATTAAAAGGAGTGCACATGATGGGGAAAAGGATTGAGTTAGGGAAATACTGGAGGGTGTGAGGGAAAGAGGTGGCGAGCTGTAGGTAGATAGTAAAAAAGGAAATTGATGAGAGGGTAGTAAGAATGTAATCTAGATGGATGCAGAAAATAAATTGAAAAGGAAAATGAGGGAAGAAAGGGATTGCAGAAGAGAGGTGTGGGAGAGGGAAGGAGAGGAGAGAGATGCCAGACCAATGGGGGTGAAAGTAGAGATGGAAGGGTGAGGCATACTTTTTCTGGAAGGGGCATAGAAGGAGAGTAGAGTAGATGCCATATAGGGGCAGAGAGATGGCAGACAGTGGATAATAATAATAATAATAGTTTATATACTGCAGGACCGTGAAGTTCTATGCAGTTTACAATGAATTAGAAAGATTCTACAAATTGAATGGAACATTCATAGTTAGAGATTAGTGGTTAACAGTTTATGGGATCAGATTTGGGGGTGAGATTGTAATGGGGTCAATTGTACAGATTCGTTACCTAGGTACTTCAAGAACAGGTATGTTTTTAGATGTTTCCTAAATTCACCATAGTTATTTGTGTGTATAATTAGTTTTTCCAGGTCTTTGCCCCATAAGGCTGCTTGATACGATAGAAGTTGTTGATTGTGTCTCTTAAATTTACATCCTCTAGCCGATGGGTAAATGAACTTCAGGTGTGTTCTTATCTTATGTCTGTTGGTTGAGAAGGAGAAAAGGTCAGTTATATATTTAGGGGCTGGGCCGGATAGTACCTTGAAGCAGAAACATCCCAGCTTGAACTTCGCACGTGCCTCCATTGGCAGCCAGTGCAGGAGTCGGTAGGAAGGAGTCATGTGATCGGACTTCTTAAACCCAAAGATCAACCTGACTGCCGCATTTTGTATCAGTTGTAGTCTCTGCATTTTCTTCTGGGAGATTGGCAGATGGGCAATGTTACAATAATCAAGATGGCTTAGTATTAGGGATTGTACCAGAATTCTGAATGATGAAGCGTTGAAATATGCTCTAATGGACATAAGTTTCCAGAGAGTAAAAAACCCCTTTCTGACTAGGGAGTCCACATGGTCTTTCATGGTTAGACCTTGGTCCAGTATTACCCCCAGAACCTTCATTGTAGGTTGAATAGGGTAGCTGAGTTTGTTGATGCGTAGTGGTGTTGTGGTGACAGGTGAGTGTGGCGAGGCTATGAAGAATTTAGTTTTATCTGAATTAAGCTTCAGTCTGAATTCTGTGGTCCATTGTTCCATCAGGTTTAGTGCTTCTGTTGCCATGGGGGTGGTTTCAGAGGGAGAAGTATTGAACGGGATAATGATTATAAAGTCATCCGTGTAACTGAATAATTTTATACCCCGCTGGGCCAGCTGCACGCCTAGTGATGATATGTAGACATTGAAGAGCAATGGGAATAATGGAGACCCCTGTGGAACGCCAGATGGATTTCTCCATGTTTTAGAGATGTTGTAATTGAAACGTAATTGATAAGTGCGGGACGTAAAGAATCCTCAGAACCAATCAAATACCTCTCCTCTGATGCCGATTGCATCTAAGCATTGTAGCAATTTCTCATGATCCACCAAGTCGAAGGCCGAGCTCATGTCAAATTGCATGATTAGGGCATTATGGCCCTTGCTGAATAAGGTGCGTAAGTAATCTAGGGTCGCCGCAATCACCGTCTCGGTGCTAAATAGAGGTCAGAAGCCAGACTGGGTTTCATGTAGTAGACCCAGTCTGGCTTCAGACCTCTAATTAGCACCGAGACGGTGATTGCGGCGAACCTAGATTACTTACGCACCTTATTCAGCAAGGGCCATAATGCCCCAATTATGCAATTTGGCATGAGCTCGGCCTTCGACTTGGTGGATGGAAGGACGAGAGTAACAAGAAGATGAGGAAAGCAGAAACCAGAGAAGACAAAGGTAGAACAAAAATTTTCTATTTATTTGTTGCTTTAGGAGACATGTGTCACTGTTTCTGTGGTGTGGCATTGCATGCAGAGTCCAGCTTCTTGCTGGTTCAATTTAACCTTTGTCTATGTATTTCTATTTTATCCCCTCTTTTACAAAACTGTGGAGCGTTTTTTAATGCCAGCCGTGGTGGTAGCAGCTCTGATGCTCAGAATTCTATGAGCGTCAAAGCTGTTACCACCATGGCTAAAATCCACACTACAGTTTTGTAAAAGAGGGAGAGGTTAGTGTGTGATGGCATATTCCATACTAGGCAAAGGTATTTTCTGTGTTCTGTGTGTTCAAAAGATATGGTTTTCTGTTAGGATTGATGGTGTAGGATTGATCTGTACTAGTCTGGCTTGTTTAGTTTTACAATGGGTGTATTGATGTTGTACTGCTCACTGCAATATGTAAGTTGCTGCCTTTTCCTAGGTATTCATGTGTGACGTGTGGCTTGTTACTAAAAATTATGTTTTTAGTATAGATGGGGGGGGTGCCAAAAATGATGGGCCCCTGGTGTCACATATGCTAAGTACACCACTGTGAAGAGGATAGCTAGCATTACAATTTAAATAGATAGCTTTACATTTTGGAGAAAAGCCAGATTTTCAGATGCTTTCGGAATAATTGGAATGAGCCTAGGTTCCGCAGCAGGGAAGGGAGGTTATTCCAAAGCTCAGTGAAGAAAAGGGATTTCCCTAATTTACCTGCATAAGGGAACCATTTGCAAGCATTGATTGGAGAGCTGTGAGGTTTTTTTTTTTTTTTTTTTTATGTGTTTGGTACATGGAATGAAACTGTTTTGTTTTTGGTTCTATTTTGGCCGAGGATGTTTTTGGTTTTTTTTTTTGCCTTTTCCCTGGACTTCCAGAACTGTGGGTTTTTGATTGCTAGGTTTGGTTCTCGGCCATGCTTGTAGGAAGTTGAGATTGTCTTCTGAGTGTGGTAAAAGACACACAGGAGTGAAGCCATATTGTCACAGTATCACCCCTGTGCCTATAAAGGAAACACTGCAGTGCTCAAGAAGCAGGGATGGAGGTACGGACTGGACTGTGAGAGATGCAATACCTGTCCCTAGTGATAGGTCCAGAGTATTTCAGCACCAGCAGAATCTTTTACAACTACATTAATGGAGCTAGACTGACCTATGACACTTTTAGGAAAGCCATAAAAACTGCATTATTTGATAGATTTATCACCTAAACAGTAACTACACTAAACACTAAAACCAATTCTATTACTTCTAATATGTCCACTCTTGCATATAATGTTGTATTTTTAATCAACTGTACATTGTAATTCAGTGTATTTTAAGAATCTGCATATTGTACATAAGAACATAAGAAATGTCTTCACCAGATCAGACCTTAGGTCCATCTCGTCCTGCGACCCGCACACACGGAGGCTAAGCTAGGTGTTCCCTGATGGAGACCTTGTCCACCCGCATCCCTCAATGTGGTTTGCAAGAAGGTGTGCATCCAACTTGCCCTTGAATCCCAGAATGGTGGTCTCTGTCACAACCTCCTCCGGGAGAGCATTCCAAGCGTCCACCACTCGCTGTGTGAAACAGAACTTCCTGACAGTAGTCCTGAGCCTGCCACCCCTCAGTTTCAGTCCATGACCTCTTGTTCGAGGCACTTTAGACAATGTGAATAACGAAGTTTCTTGCTCTATTTTGTTGAAACCTTTTAGTATTTTAATATCATATCCCCTCGCAGTCATCTCTTTTCGAGAGTGAACAATCCCAGTTTTTTGAGGTGTTCTTTGTAGCTCAAATTCCCCACACCTTTTATTAGCTTCATGGCTCATCTCTGCACCCTCTCCAGCAGGGTTATGTCATTCTTTAGGTGGGGAGACCAGTGTTGGACACAGTATTCCAAGTATGGTCTAACTATTGCTCTATAAAGTGGCATTATGACATCCGCCGATCTACTCATGATTCCCTTCTTTATCATGCCAAACATCCTGTTTGCTTTCTTTGCCACCGCTGCGCATTGAGCCGGTACTGATAGACGGTCCTGTCTATCAGTACCCCAGGTCCCTTTCTTGTTCGCTCTTGCCCAATGTTACACCTAACATTTTATATTCTTGTTCTTTGTTTTTCCTGCCCAGGTGTATCACTTTGCATTTTTCTATATTAAATTTCATCTGCCACTTTTCCGCCCATTTCTCTAGTTGGTTCAAATCTCTCTGGAGTGCATTGCTGTCCATTTTCGACCCAACTGCCCGACATAGTTTTGTGTCATCTGCAAACTTGATTATGTTACTCGTTGTTTCCTCTTCTAGGTCATTTATGAAGATATTGAATAAGATGGGCCCAAGAACCGAGCCCTGGGGCACGCTGCTTGTCACCTTCTCCTAGTCCGAGAATTTCCCATTTATGCCCACCCTCTGCAATCTGTTTTCCAGCCATTTGCCTATCCATCTTAGTATTTCCCCTTCTATTCCATGGCTTTGTAGTTTCCTCAGAAGCCTTGCATGTGGTACCTTATAGAAAGCTTTCTGGAAGTCCAAGTATATTATATCCACCGGTTCTCTGCTATCGATTTGTTGGTTCACCTTCTCAAAAAATTGAAGCAAATTTGTCAGACATGACTTCCCCTTCCTGAAGCCGTTTTGACTAGCTCTCATCAGATCGTGATTTTCCAGGTGTTGCACTATGCTATCCTTAATTACTGCTTCAACCATCTTTCCAGGAACCATGTAAGACTCACAGGTCTGTAGTTTCCCGGTTCTCCCCTTGATCCTTTTTTGAAGATCGGGATGACATTTGCTATCTTCCAGTCATCTGGTATTTGCCCGGTTCTAATTGACAAGTTAGCTAGGGATTGTAACAGTTCTCCAATTTCTACCTTAAGCTCCTTTAGCACTCTCGGGTGAATTCCATCTGGTCCAGGAGATGTATCACTTTTTAGTTTGTCGATCTGATAGTATATCATGTCCAAATCCACATTCACTGTGGTGAGGCTTTCCTCAATTTCTCCCTCGAATACTCTCCCTGTTTCAGGTAATGATGCAGTATCCTCCTTGG
The DNA here is from genome assembly GCF_902459505.1 of Geotrypetes seraphini. NCBI lineage: Eukaryota > Metazoa > Chordata > Amphibia > Gymnophiona > Dermophiidae > Geotrypetes > Geotrypetes seraphini. The sequence continues at coordinate 99,191,031 of NC_047095.1, read as the reverse complement.
TAAAGACAGACGCAAAGAATGAATTTAGCCTATCTGCAATCTGTTTGTCTTCCTTGATGCACCCTTTTCTTCCTTGGTCGTAGAGAGGGCCCACTGCCTCTTTTGCTGTTTTTTTTTCATTTTATGTATCTAAAAAAGGGCTTGAAGTTTTTGGCTTCTTGCGCTATCTTTTCCTCATAGACCTTTTTGGTGTCTCTTACCACCTTGTGACATTTCTTCTGGTCAACCTTGTGACTGTTCCAGGCCTCCGTTGTTTGTTCACGTTTCCATTTTTTAAACGAGTTCCTCTTTTCCCTTATCGCATCCTTCACCTCTTTAGTTAGCCAAGCTGGTTCTCCTTTGTTCTTATTTTTCCTTCCTATGGATATCTGCAGAATGTAGAGATTTTGTGCTTCAGTGATGGTATTTTTTAGTAGGGACCATGCTTGTTCAACCAATTAGAGTTTGTCTATCCTTTTCTTGAGCCGTTTTTTTTTACCATGGCTCTCATGCTGTCATATTTCCCTTTTATGAAGTTAAAGGTTATGGTTTGGGTCTTGGTTCTTTTCCTCTTCCGATGCCGATTTTAAAATTGATCATGTTGTGATCACTCGTCCCCAGTGGGACCGTGACTTTCACTTCTGATGTCTTTCCAGTTATGCCACTTCTGATGTCCTTCCAGTTATGCCAATGATTGTCTGCATATTGTAATTCGCTGACTGTCCAGCTCTCTTCAATGTGAACCACCTAGAAGTTACACGACTATGGTGGTATAGAATAGTTATTATTATTATTATGGGAAAAGTTTGCCACTATCGGGTAGGGAATTTTGAAAGCTGTTTTTGTGTTTTACATTATACAAACTTGAGGCAATTCTTCTGGCCCCAGCAGTGCTGTGTTAGCTGGAGGCTTTCATGTTTGGACTGTTACAGCTGAGCTGGACTTATCTGAGACCTGCTAGGAGAAAGAACTTTGGAAAAGATACTTGATTGAATGATAAGAAACAGTTTTAAAGTAGAGCAAACTGTGTGAAGAAATCCTGAGAGCTACACAGGATTTTTTCCTAAAGGTTTTTTTTTTTTTTTTTAGAATTTACATTTCTTTTTACTTGGCACATTCTGACTATTAAAGCTATTATGAGAACTGTTGCAGTTGGAATTTTGTGGGGGGTTTGTATATAGTATTTCAGTGCCTGCAGGCTTGACTCCTTTCTGAGTCACACTCCCGGATCGATTTTGGCTGTTGAAACCTGCTATTAGACTCCGGTGGTGGCTACAGTGTGCAATTTAAAATGTCCTGGAATATTTTGAACAGACCTTGTACAGTCCCTCTTGAGAAGGGAATGTGGACTTGTATATCACCTTTTTGTGGCTTTGGAATTTCAAAACTAACTGCATGGGAGGATGATGTGACTTGCTAAAGTCACAATGAGCAGCACTGGGGGGTTCTAGGGAGCCCAAGCAAGATGACAGAGTAACTTTATAGCTCCTATAACTAGCTCTAATCAATTCATATTTAACCTCGCTCCACTCGATCAAATCAGTATTTATACCCGTGGAATGATGCCTCAATTAAACCAGGCAAAATTGAAGTTGCTTTCAGGCTAAATTCAGGGGTAAAATGCCCAAACAATACCCTCTATCTCCTGTCAAGGATGATGGCAGAAAAGCTCAGATTGACAATATGGCTGAAGTAAATGAAGAACTATGGCAAATAACATCTATGCTTTCATAGAGTACTGGAGACATTAAAGAAAATAAAACAGAACTTGCACATCTTACAACAAAACTTTCAGCAGTTGATTCAAGGCTCAAAGTGCTTGAAATAAACATCAAACTTTAGATGGCATTGCTTCACAGCAAAACTAAGACAAGAAAGTCTTGTAGCATTTTGAGGCATCTTAGGAAGATCTCATTAACTGAAGCCAACATAACAATTTAAGGATTACTGTTGTACCAGAGCTGAACAAAGCATCAGATCCCATCAATTTTTTTGAAAATTGGATCCCAAAAGTTCTTAATATGACTTTTGAAAAACCATTTAAGAATGAACAGGCTGTTGTTATAAATATTCTATGCTTTATAAAAGTGGTGGCCATTCTGGCTAAGATGAGAACAGAGCACAAAACTTCTGTGGCAAATGCATGCTACGGATACTTCACTTGATTATACTAAGGAAACAGCTTAAAAAAAATGAGAATTTTCTTGCCTTGAGACAATGATTGGAGGCAATGAAGGCATGCTATGGTACTAATACCTGCTCACATGAAAATTACCAAATTTGTACAAAGATGTTCACAGATCCTGACTTGTATGTTTCCCCATTTGGGAATATTTTTGTTTGGTTGATCATGATTGTTGAGTGTATATATCAAAATCAAGGAGGAAAGAGGGTGTTTAAGAATGAAGGGTCACCTTCACTATTCCTGTGAAAGCTTCCCTCTCACTCTGCGCTGGTGTTTACAGCTGTACTGAAGGTTTTCTTTGATAACTTGGGGTTTAAGTACTGTTTCATTTTGCATTACAATTCTAAATCCACACAATGGAGCTTCTGGTTAAGGTTATCATATCTCAGTTTGCTTGTCTGTATTTGCTGGTTTGTGGGAAGCCTGATTTGACTCCCCTTGGATTTTCTCACCCTCAGATCTGGAATTGATAGGAGGGTTTATTCTGGCAAGGGGCCATGGGGTGAGGGTATGAGTGTGGAGAAGGGTTTTGTGGTTTTTTGTAGGTATGTGTGAGGTTGGTGTGTACATAGGCATGTCATGACTAGATATTTCAATCTGTTCAGCAATGCTTTAGAAGGTTAATATTTGCTCATCTCTGATAGAACGGTACTCCAACAACTACAAAAAGCTAATATTCCAGTTTATTTCATTGCTTACTGAAAGGGTGGGGTTGCTTTTCTATAAAGATAGCACTTTTTAGTATGAAGGGAAAAATAGGGTGGATCAGATTCAAGGTTAAGAACCAGGAAATTAAGAAAGGTGATCAGGTGTTAGTATCACCTAAGGCACTCGCCCATGGCAGTGCTCCCAAACTTCCCCTTCTCACAACCCAGCATGTCTTCTCTTCCACTCCGGTCTGATGTCACCGTCATACTGAAAAATCTGCCATCTTCAGCAGCGATTCAACAACATTGTCCATGGCTTCCCTTCTTGCTTTCCATCTACAGTGGTCCACCAGGGCAGAAACATGAAGTTGAACATCATTAGAGACAGACCACAGCAGATGGAAAGCAGGAAGGGGAGCTGTGGACATTACAGAATCACTCCTGAGGCCAGCAGATTTTTTAGCTTGATGGCAACATCGGACCAGCGCAGGAGAGAACACATGCTGGGCTGTGAGGAGAGAGGGACTGACACTAGATGGAATGCATGCTGGGCTTTGAGGAGAGAGGGACAGGTGCGGGAGAGAACACATGCTGAGCTGTTGTGACCAGTTAGACTATGTGCCTGACATGTTCCCATTTAAAAGCACCAGAAAAGTCAGAACTAAGGCCAGAAGTATTATTCCCAAGCCCATAAAAGTACAGCAGCCTAGGTTCCCCAAGTACACTGAAGAGAACCTTGAAGAAAATGAGTTCTCTGATAGCTCAAATGTAGAGGAAATGGAGACTCAGCCTAGCATAACATAAGAGTCAGGCAAAATGCCTTTGTTAGAAACCCTTGCACTTTCCCAAACATCCACAGGGGGGAGCCCAAGAGAGCCTCGGTGCAGTGGAAGCACACAGAGAGCAGGGTGTGGCTCACATTGTGAAAAGCCAGTAGTGTTTGTTCCACAGTTAGAGAGGCCAAGGAGAAGGGATGGTTCTCTCTCTACTGCTCAGCCAGTCCAGAGCAACCTAATAATCTGGAACTCATGGAGGTAGAAGAAATAGTTCCAAGCCCAGAAGCTGTTGCCCTACCCGAGGTGGAATGGATGGAACTCTATGAGGAGGTATTTACACCAGTAGAAGCTATGGAAGTTGGAATTGCTTGCAAAACTTTCTGATTTTAAATCTATGCTTGTTTTTTTTCTTTGCTGGAAATTTTCTATGAACAGTTTTTTTCATAGCCATGAACTGTGAGATAGAGTGTTTTTTTTGTTTGCTTGGCTGAATGAGCCCCAGCACTGCTGTAGCCTCATGCAGGGTGGGGGCAAGACATTTTCTTGTGCTCTCAATGTTTGATGTAGAGGTCTGTACAAGAATGGGGTTCGCGGGAATTCCGTGGGTCCTGCGGGGGTCCCGCAGGAATCCCCCCTAACCCATGGGACTCTCACGGGGACCCCCCTCTGGCCCATGGGACTCCCACGGGAAGCACCTCTTGCCAACAGGACTCCCACGGGGATGGAAGGCTTTGGAAGCAGGGTTTGTCCAAATAATATAATGGACACGTCAGCCTTAGTAAAAGACGAGGTTTATAAGTTAATTACCTGAAGAGAAAACAAAAAGGGTTCCACCAAAGAGATTCCACAAGCAGCGCAAACACAAAAGTAACTGTGGAATTGATGATCCTGTCAGAAATAATTGCTGCTTTTTATGGGGACGGGTGGGGATAGAGGTAATTCCTTGCGGGGATGAGTGGTAACGGAGAGGATCCTGATGGGGACGGGTGGGGATGGAGAGGATCCTGGTGGGGATGGGCGGGGATGGGTGGGATTTCTGTCCCCGTGCAACTCTCTAATTTGATGCACTAACAGTTTTGGTTTTATGCTGACAATGCTTTGCCTTGGAGAATTATATATATATATTTTGAATGAAGTAATTCAAGGGATCTGAGAATTGATTTTTTTCAAGACCTTGGGAGAGATTGTATGAATGGCTCCCCATGCTAAAAACTGCTAGCATAGTTTAATCGAGGAGGGCCTAAGTATCTTAATAAAATGTTTGGCCCACAATTTAGCCTGTGTTTTAGATTTTGACCCCTTATGTGATTTGAGTTTGACACCCCTTACCTAAGGATATACTGTAGTCCAGCAATTTCAAGATTTTTATATTACCATCTACACTTCTGAAGAATTGCCTTCTAGTGAGGCTACTTTGACCTTTCTTCATACTTTTCCCCCCTACTTTTATATATTCAGATACATTCAGATATTATTTATGTATTCATATGCATTCAGATATTGTATTGACTTTACTCACTTGTACTCTTTTTGCTGGACAGGGATTTAGAGGGCAGGTTGTAGGTCATAGGCCTTTCAGGGGTTTTTCAAGAGCTTGCTCTGTAACCTGGTTGAATGAGTCCCAGATGGTTGTGCATCTTTCTTTTCTTTCTAAAATCTGATTTGCTTTCTTAGCTGTTACCATGCATTGAGCTGGGGGTTTCAATGTATCCTCAGTGATGATATCTAGATCCTTTTCCTTGGTGGTGACTCCTAACATGGAACCCTACATCACATAGCTATAGTTTGGGTTCCTCTTTACCATATACATCACTTTACACTTGCTCACATTTAATGTCATCTACCCATGCACTAATCTCTGTTTTCAAGAGAAAGCCTTGAAAAGTAAACCAAGTGGTGCAACCAGCAGGAATAAATCTCATCCCATCTTCCTGCCTACTGCTTCCCCTTGATTTGTCCCTTTTCCTCCTTACTAGAAGTACCTTCACTCTGAAACAAATATAAAGCCATTCACTCTAAAGCAAATATACAGTATATACTCAAATATAAGCCAATCCGAATATAAGTCGAGACCCCATCCCACCACAAAAGGAGGAAAAAATGGTTGACTCGAATATAAGTCAGGTGGCTTAGTATTCAAGTGCCCTTCCCTGTCAGGCACTGCACCCAGCTCCCTTTCTGACAGGCACTGCACCCAGCACCCTTCCCTCCCTCCCCTGTCAGACTCCTTACCAGCCCCTTTCCTTCCTTCCCTCCCTCCACTGTCAGACTCTGCACCCAGCACCCTTACTTCCCTCCCTCCTTCTCCTGTTAGGCACTGCACCCAGCTCCCTTCCTGTCAGGCATTGTGCACAGCCCTCTTCCTTCCTTCCTTCCCTCCCTCCCCTGTCAGACTCTGCACCCAGCACCCTTCCTTCCCTCCCCATCAGACTCTGCACCCTCCCTAACTCCCAGGCTTTGCACCCTGTCGCCCTCCCTGCTGTCACCACCGTGCACCCTGCTGCCCTCCCTGTCCTAGACTCAGGCTCATACTTCTACTGATGATTGTCGATGGAGTTGCAACAGGCAGGAGCAAACTTTCCAAGTTAACAGACTTCTGTGAGTGTCTTCAGCCATGCTGAGAAGCACAAGCAAGCACGTGATTTTGCGCTGCTGCTCAATGCTGAGCGGCTTCCTTAATGGCTCCTGTGAATTCTTTACTCAGACTGTTCCCCACTTTGTCTTTATTCTTTCAGAGGCTCCAAAGAAAAGCCAATACCATTCAATGTTGTTTTGATTCATTTGCAAAGCAATACTTCTCTTAAATCATTCTAGAGTCATACCCTGTGTGTACTATCTGAAAAATCTCACTCTATAGCCTTCAATCTCACATCCTTGGCATCTCTGTAAATTCAAGGACACTCCTGAGAGAGTGTTAAATACATTTATATACCACCCTCTTAGGAGTGTCCCTGGATTTGTGGGAGGGTGGGTGGTAGAGGGTTGGCCTACATGAGTCTGTCTACTGTATGTGTACATGACTAAATCTCCCCATAGGGGGAGCATGTAATACCAGGTACAGAATGCATCCCTTTATAAAATGACCCCCAATTTTATAAAAGAGAGCCTAACAGAAGCCTAGACACATGCACCATCCTGTAAACTATGTACTATTGGATTCTATGACCCGTGTGATATAAACTGTTCTTTCAGAGTGATGAAAAAAGGATTATACTGTATATTCATTATTTTATATTTTCTTGACAGGTCAGTTATATCTCACAGAATCTTTATATGAGTGACACTGTTCAATATCCTTATTTTTATCGGACTGTCCCCAGTGAGTTGCATCTCTGTGCTGCGATAGGCAAGCTACTGAAATATTTTGGCTGGAAATGGGTCAGTATCATTTCAACTGATGATGAAAGCACTGTGAGAGCTGTCCAGATCCTGAAAGAAGGGATTGAACGGAATGGTGGCTGCATCGAATTCCATGAAATCTTTCCTTACCACAGAAGAGCCACAAGTTTGGAAAATGAGAAAATTGATAGAGCAATTAAACAAACATCTACTGTGATCATTCTTTACTATGCTAAATACGGTGATTTTCCACTATCTTATATACGGCAACTTCAAACATATTCAAAAAGTGGCAAGGTTTCTATCGCCCTAGGTGAGGTAGAATTAATAAATCCAAATCTATACCAATATCACTTTAACATAAGCAACAAGTTCTTTATATTCAAACCACAGAAGAAAGCTATGCCAAATTTTTTAAAATTTATCCGTGAGATGAAACCTGTCTGGCTCGCAAGTGATTTTGATGCTAAACATTGGTGGCAGGACCTGTGTAACAGCAGATGCCCAAAGATGATCAGAAGAGACTGCAAGTCTTACAGTAGGATCTTTGTTTTCTCTCAATGTTTCACCGCATCCTTTAAGAACAGCTACAATGTGTACAATGCTGTGTATGCTGTGGCACATGCACTGCATGACATGATCATGTCTGGCTCAAGAAATGGCACCACATGGAATAGAGAAAATAGTGAAGTTTTGTACTCTTTGCCATGGAAGGTAATTTTAGCATTTGTTACTGGAATTTTTTATTCAAAAGAAAAAGAATGGTACACTTTGGCACAGAGTGAGAGGGAAGCTTTCACAGGAATAGTGAAGGTGACCCTTCATTCTTAAATACCCTCTTTCCTCCTTGATTTTGATATATACACTCAACAATCATGATCAACCAAACAAAAATATTCAACAAATTTAAATGACCAGGAAACATTAATATTCATTTAAATTACTTTGCGGTGCTATCCAAAAATTCAGTGCTTTGATTAATTTTAAACCTCATGTTGGGGTGGGAGGGTTGATATGTAGCATACACAATATGGCCATATGCTCAACTGAGGAAATCATGGAATGCATCCCCCTCAAGCAAGCAAATATTGGTGCTAATTGGCATTAATTAAAATCTTCATATTTAAATTTAGTTGTGGAATTTGAGCTTAAATTTTACATGAGTCCAAAAAGGGGGCTTTGAAAGAGAAAGTTATGTGTAGATCAGGGATATTCCTCAAGGTGACACACATAGTTATAGAATAAGATGGGATCCCCACTTAATTTAGATGGTGTTAATGGCCACACCTAATGATAGCTTTGGTTTCCAATTCAATTCATGTAAAATGTAGTCTAGTAGTATAGTTGATACGCTTCATGTCAAAATGATTGACAGCTGTCAAAGATAAGGATCAACCAATCATCATTCACTTCCAGGTTAAGCCATGCCCACTCTCTACTCATAACACACCCATTTTCCACCCAAACTCCGCCCACACTCTGCCTACTTTTACCCAAACCCCACCCATGCCCCACCCACACCATACCCACTTTTGCCTTAGCCCTGTCTAGGCCCTACCCATACCACATCCCCTTCTGCCCATGCCCTACCCACTCTCCACCCATGCCTCACCCCTCCCATAAGAATGAATAGTTTTGGCTCCGCCCATGTCCCGCCCCCACTGATGTCATCAGAAATGGGGCATGTTTGACCCTGGAAATATGCTTTCTGATGACATCAGTGGAAATGGAAGTGCCTGCCCTACTGGAAGTGCACATTCTGATGAAGTAGGCAGAAATAGGGTAAATGTGCTTTTCTGATGAGACAGAAATGCATTTTCTGATGATATTAGCGGAAACAGATTTAGTCAAACCCCAGGAAATGATGTGGCCAGAAATTGTTTTTAAAAAAGTGCCTTTATTTTAACAGCCTTTTAGTTAAAAGACAGGTTTTAAGAGCTAATTGTTTTTTCCTCTTTATATTCTTTATTAGTTTTATAATTTTGGCATTCACAATCAAAACACAAGAAAAAATATCATGATAAAAGAAAATATCACTAAATCCAAATAATCCAAGGTAATCTTTTGATTACACAATATAGTTGGTCCACTATCAAATGGAGACAGAGCTGAATTTGCTGAAATTTAACATACAAATTATATAACCAGGAAAACCAAAAGGAGGCTCGACTGCTGTTGAACATTTTCTCATCTAACCAGATTAAGAGAATCAGAGTAAGAAATTACTTACTATCCTGAGATTTAGATAACTGCTGCGGTTCATAGAAAACATATCTGTTCTCTTTATATACCATGACACATTTACAGGGGTACCTGAAAACAAAGGTCGCTCCCAAATGAACCACGCTAGGTCTCAATATAAGAAACTATTTTCTTTTCTTCTGTGTCGGACGTGAAATATCTGGGTACATACTTATGATATTTGAAGAACAATTTTAACATCCATTCCCTATCTGAAACAATAGCAAACTGTATTAGTAATGTGGCTGGTACTTGAGTTTCAGTTTCTGACCTCTCAAGAAAATTAGATAAATCCAGTCTATCTGCAGATAAATTCTGATGATTAGGATTTTGAGATCTAGATCTCACAGGTAAACAATATATTTTAGAGAGAGGTGGATATGAGGAGTCAGGTACTTTCAATCTATTGCTGATATGGAAAATAATTTCAGAAAGTTAATAATCCACAAATTACATCTCCTGATGGAGTTTTCCACCATTTCTTGCATGAATGAAGACTTGCACTATCCTTAATCCCAGCGGGGAGGGGGGGGCAGTGGGGTATAAAATTATTCAGTTACGCAGATGACTTTACAATCATTATCCCGTTCACTACTTCTCCCTCTGAAACCACCCCCATGACAACAGAAGCACTAAACCTGATGGAACAATGGACCACAGAATTCAGACTGAAGCTTAATTCAGAAAAAAACAATTCTTCATAGCCTCGCCACACCCACCTGTCATTACAACACCACTACGCATCAACAATCTTAGCTACCCTATTCAACCTACAATGAAGGTTCTGGGGGTAATACTGGACCAAGACCTAACCATGAAAGACCAAGTCAGAAAGGGTTTTTTTACTCTCTGGAAACTTAGGTCCATTAAAGCATACTTTGACGCTTCATCATTCAGAATTCTGGAACAATCCCTAATACTAAGCTATCTCGATTATTGTAACATTGCCCATCCGGCAATCTCCCAGAAGAACATGCAGAGACTACAACTGGTACAAAATGCGGCAGTCAGGTTAATCTTTGGGTTGAAGAAGTCCGATCACATGACTCCTTCCTACCGACTCCTGCACTGGCTGCTAATGGAGGCACGTGCAAAATTCAAGCTGGGATGTTTCTGCTTCAAGGTACTATCCGGTCTAGCCCCTAAATATATAACTGACCTCTTCTCCTTCTCAACTAACAGACATAAGAGAAGTACACACCTGAAGTTCGTTTCCCCATTGGCTAGAGGATGTAAATTTAAAAGACACCATCAACAACTTCTATCGTATCAAGCAGCCTTATGGGGCAAAGACTTGGAAATTCTAATTATACACGCAAATAACTATGGTGAATTTAGGAAACACCTAAAAACATACCTGTTCTTGAATTACCTAGGTAACGAATCTGTACAATTGCTCCCATCACAATCTCTCCCTTAAATCTGATCCCGTAAATTGTTAGCTACTAATCTCTAACTATGTATGTTCCATTCAATTTGTAGCATCTTTCTAATCATTGTAAACTGCATAGAACTTCACGGTCCAGCGGTATATAAACTGTTATTATTGTTAATCCAAGTTAGTGCTTGCATTTCTAAAGATTTTATTCTGCTGTCACAATCATCTGATTTATTTTCCAAAGCCAAAACTTTGTTCTTCAAATCCAAATTTTCTGATAGTATTCCAGTACATTGCTGAGAAAGTTGCTGTATCTGGCTTCCTAGGGAAATCTGGAGACTAGAAATGGCCTCCCAAATTGATTCCATATTGTAGCATGGCCGTCCCTTAGATCAAGGCAGGGATGGGTACACAACTACTATATAGCCCCAGCATGCTTCCCCAAGAGGGAGGAAGTCCCTGTTGTGGAGAGCTTACTTTGTAGAAAATGGACAGAATGGCACCACACAAGTAAGTATCAAAAATAATGAACTCAAACTTATTTATCATCCAGTCAGGGCAAAAACAAAATGCGAGAAAAGCAAAAATCCAAAAGTAACAGCAACCATAATGGAAACAAAATAATGTTGCACTCACCAGCCTGGTCTGGTTAATTCCCCAAGTATTCAACTTATGTCCCAGGTAAGTCCTACTAAATAGTAGCAACAATAGAGCAAATCACAATATAGTCTTCAGTAGTCTTTAGTCCAAACACAAAGAAAAACCTATCACTTTGCAATGTTGCAGATCTTCTCTTCTCTCCAGAACTAAGGAGCAGAAGGTTGGTGGATTTACCAAAGTAGTACCTCGCCGAAGCAAAATACAAAAATAAACCCTCAAAACTCACCACATAGAAGTCGGGCAAATCCTGCCCCCAACCTTCAGGGTTTTAATAGCTCCAGGAAGGACATTGCTAGTGCTGCCTAACTGCCCATCTTGGCTCAAAAAAAACCTTGCAAATAATCAAAATAAATTACTAGCAACTTTCCTTCTTCAGCAAACACAGCCAATTCACTTCTTCAGCAGTGACACTTTTACAAAATATTTCAGCAGCTGAATAATTGTCCCAGCAGCAACACAGCCAAACCCCAAAAAATGCAGAAAAAGAAAACTTTTCAAAAGCAAACCCACAGTCAAATCAGCTTAATTGCATTTCCTTAGGAAGAGCAAGCTCTGGCAGAGCACTCCAGTCCATATCTTCTAGTTCCTGGTTCCTCTGGGTTTCTTCCTCTGTCTCTGGGCTTAGCATTTCAACATCTGCTGGTTCCTGATAAGGTGGAGGCTCCTTCAACATGGGAGCTTCCCTGGACTGCTTCCTCCTCTGGGATAGCCAGATCTCTAAATGTTGGAGAGCTGTAGTGCCACACCCAGCCCTGGGTGGGGGATGGGCTTCCTGTAGCTCAGGCTTTCTTCCAACCTGTTTGGTCAGCAATTTCAAGCAGGGAGTTCTTAAAGGAACCAAACCTGTTTTCGAGAGCTGCATGGGAATGGGGATGACGGGAATCCCGCGGGACCCGCAGGCATCCCACGGGTTCCCCCTTCGGGTCACAGGGATCCCATGGGGATGCCCCCTAGGGCCATGGGAATCCCATGGGGATGCCCCCTAGGGTCACGGGGATCCTTTGGGGATGCCTCTGAGGGTTGCAGGGTTCCTGTAGGGCTGGATGTACTCAGTTACATGGCTTTTCTTCTCCCTACCTGCTCTGCTTGCAGCACAGAGCTGAACGGAAGTCTTCCTGACGTCAGCGCTGATGTCGGAGGGGAGGGAGGGCTTAAACAAAGCCCTCCCTCCCTCCGACTTCAGCGCTAACATCGGGAAGATTTCCGTTCGGCTCTGTGCTGCAGGCATGGCAGGTAAGGAGAAGGAGAGTAGCCTCGTGGTTCGAGTGGCGTACCAAGGGAGGGGGGCGGTCCGCCCCGGGTGCAGCATAGCCGACCAGGTCCCCTTACTTTTGTGGCGCTTCCCGACCGACCGACTGACAACAGCCCCGGTCCAACAAACCTCCCTGCCCTGTAGCCATGAATCTAAATTACCTTCTTACAGCAGCTGTAAGAAGGTAATTTAGATTCACGGTTAAGGGCAGGGAGGTTTGTCGGACCGGACCTGTTCTGTTGGGCATGGAGAGAGAAAGGGAGGAAAGGTGGAGTGGAGAGGAAAAGACGCTTAAGGGAAATGGGTAAAACTGGGGGGGGAGAAGGACGCTGAAAGCTCTGGGGAAGACAAAGGGGTGGAGAAGGTCGCTGAAAGGCCATGTTGAAGATGGGGGAGGAAGACGCTGAAAGGACATGGGGAAGACAGAGGGGGAGAAGGACGCTGACAGGACATGGGGAAGATGGGGGGAGAAGGACGCTGAAAGCACATGGGGAAGACAAAGGGGTGGAGAAGGACGCTGAAAGCACATGGGGAAGACAAAGGGGTGGAGAAGGACGCTGAAAGGACATGGGGAAGACGGAGGGTGGTGGTGGAGAAGTACGCTGAAAGGCCATTGGGAAGACAGAGGGGGAGAAGGATGCTGAAAGGACATGGGGAAGACAGAGGTGAGAGAAGGACACTGAAAGCACATGTGGAAGACAGAGGGGGGGGAGAAGGACGCTGACAGGACATGGGGAAGATGGGGGGGAGAAGACGCTGGCAGGAAAGAAGACAGAGATGCCAGACTATGGGGGGAGCGGAGGGAAGAAGATGGGTGCCAGACCAATTTGGAAGGGGGGAGAAAGGGAGGGGCACAGTAACAGAGCAAATGGAAGACACAGAGGGAAGAGAGACAGTAGATGGAAGGAATTGAATGAGAACATGAGGAAAGCAGAATCCAGGCAACAAAGGTAGAAAAAGAATTCTATTTCTTTTTTTTTTTTTTTTGCTTCAGGATAAAGTAGTATATTAGTTGTGTTGATAAAAATTTATAAACATTAGAGGCTTTGGTAGAAACCCATTTACAAAGTATGTATTCTTCCCAATTAATATTTCCAAATTAATAGTCTTTTTGCTTATTTGTAAATGGGTTTCTATCAGAGCCTTTAATTCAGTAGCATAATTAAATGAAATAACTATTTCTGAAGTTTATAGAGATGGGCGGGGACGGAGGGGATTCCTCGCGGGGACGGGTGGGGACGGGTGGGATTTTGGCGGGGATGGGTGGGGATGGGTGGGATTTCTGTTCCCGCTCAATTCTCTAAACCAAACCTATGTTCTAAGTTCTGCCTGATCTCAGCCTGAACTTCATGGTCCTGTTCCTGCCCTGCAGGGACATACTGGTCAGCTCTAACCAGTTTCACAGGGCGATTTCTGGGGCTCCTCACTGGCATAAGGCTGGAATTGGAGTTGGCTTGTGACAATATTGAAGACTTTAGGTTTACGTAGGAGCAAAAATTCAGTTTTGATTTCCCCTGATAAAGCATTAGTACTTGTGTTGATTGCAGAAATGTCAGAAACTACTTTTATCTGTTCCTCCTCTCCTCATGGCTGCATAGGGGACACTGCACACTCCTCCTGCTTCCTCACAGCTCTGCATTCCCTGCTCTGCTGGGCAAGTAAGAGGGCATCCTGGACCTAACTCAGCATCAGTAGCTCCTCTCCTGCTACTGCAACCTCTGCTCTCAATGCCTCAGGATGAAAAGGAGGACTCTGTTCCTCAAAGACAAGCTGACACCCTCAAAGGAAAGGACACATACCTCAGCTTGTGCATTCCTTCCAGCTAGGGATTATCTTCCAGCTGCTGCGCTCTTGGGCCTTGCTGCATAAACTTGTCCATCGGACAGGTCCGAGGTAACTGCTCTCCCGGTAGCCCTGGGCATTTAGATTTCCTCTTCACCATATTAGGTAGGAATACTTCACCAAGACTGCCACAATGTCCCGGTGCAGATTCGAGCTGCCATCTTGTCAAGCTCCGCCCTGACTGTCCTTAAGAGCTAATTGTTAGAGCAGTGGATGCAATGCACAAGCAGCTCACAAAAGAAAAAAAGACCTCTACAGATGCCTTTTTTTCTTTCCTAGATTTTGACAGTAGGAAATCTTAGTTAATGTTTGTGGGGAAGGGTAACACTCAGATTGTGATGGTGACAGCTGATAAGCTGGTTCATCCTAAAGGTTCTTGTAGCCCCTGATAAAGCCAAAGGGGAGGTATGTTTAAACCTGTCTGAACATGTCTCTGCCTACTGGTGTTGTCATAGTGACATATGCCTTAGCTTTTTAACAAGCAGAAAAAAAGTTCTAAAAAGTTCTGGAAAAAAAACCAGCCCATTGTCCCTAACAACCTCTGTTAAAAGGCAGAGTTTTAAGACATATTTTTTTTATTTAGATTGAGGTTAACAGAGTTGACTGGAACAGGGTACAGATGAAAGAAACTTTATTGAAGCATATTTATTATTACATTACATTACGTTACATTAGTGATTTCTATTCCGCCTTTACATTGCGGTTCAAGGTGGATTACATAAGAATTGTTATGATCTTAAGAAGTACATATTGAAGAGATATGAAGAAGTATTTAGGAATAGACTGAACATTATCTAAATTGCTAAGAGGTAGATGGTAGTGTAGGCTGGATTTAGAACATTATTGTGTTATATTGGTTTTATGTATTTTTTGAAGAGTAGGGTTTTTGTTTCTTTTTTGAAGGTTTTGTAGTCTGTGGTTGAAGTCAGCAGGTTGGTGAGTTGTCAGTCCAGTTTCGCTGCTCTGGTGGCCAGTAGGTTGTCATACATTTTTCTTCGTTTTACATTTTTGGTTGGTGGGTGTGCAAATATTGTGTAGGTTCTTTTATGTCTGTTTGAGGTGGAATGAGTTAGTCGATTGTTCCAATAGGTAGGGCTGTTTCTATTTATAGCTTTGAATAGTAGGCAATGGAATTTGAAGTGTACTCTAGCTTGTATTGGTAGCCAGTGTGAGTCGTGGTATGCCTCTGTGATGTGGTCATATTTTCTCAATGAATAGATAAGTCTTAGGGATGTATTTTGTATTGTTTGAAGTTGTTTTATCATTGTTGCTGGGCAGGGAATATATAATATGTTGCAGTAATCTATTAAGCCTAGGATTAGTGATTGAACTACAAGTTGGAATTGTTTTCTGTCAAAGAATTTTCTAACTTGTCTTAGGTTTCTCATAGTGGCGATCCAAATGCAGCAGGCAGCTATGGAGTCATTAACCCTCTACTTTAAGAGGCTAAAAAGAATGATATTACAGGCCGAAGAAAAGACGTGATGGACTGGGTCACCAGTCAAAATGCATGCATTTTACACAGACCTGCTAGAATCCATTTTAAAAGAAATAAAACAATGGTGTCAGAAGTTGACGGCCAATGGCTAAGTGACTTAGTCGACATATCAGGCTTTGCCCGTTATAGCAATGGTTACAAATGCATCTTAACAGTATCCTGTCAAAATATGCATAGGCCGTGAGTTTAAAAACAAAAACCGGCCTTTGAAACAATATTTAATTTAGGGCGTACACCTGAAAAATTTCAAACAAAGGTAAAGAATTTTTATGTTTAAATATATTTATTGAGTTTATCAAGAAAATCAATTAAACAAAGAGTATCACAAACAAGTCTGAAGAATTTATTAAAACAAAAAGGTGTTTGCCATTTTGTGACCCATAATGATGTTAAAGCAGCTGTAGTGGAAAGATTTAACAGGACTTTAAAATCCAAAATGTGGCGCTGAACAGTTCACAATACCTTTACTTATCATGACATGTTGCAGGCTATAGTGCACAGCTATATTTATAGTTTTCACAGAACGATACAGGTGAGGCCTGTAGATGTGACACCCTCAGACTCTTGGCAGATTTGGAAAATAGTCTACGGCAGTAACATCAAAATGTGATCCCATCAAGGATCTCTTAAAGAAAGGAGACCATGTGAGGCTGTAAAAAGTTAAAGGAAAATTTGAGAAAGGTTACGAGCAAATGTAGATGGATGAGATATTTATAATAAAAGATGTTTTAAACAGGGGTCAGAGAACAACATGCAAGATATGGGATTATGATAGCAAATCTATACAAAGTTCTTTTTAACCTGAAGAATTACTAAAAGTCACACCACTACAGGACAGAATATACCATATCGAAAAGGTTTTAAAGGTAAAAGGAGGGGGTAAGAACAAAACTTGTTTTTTGAAATGGAAGGGGTGGTCTGATAAATTTAACAGTTGGGTGAAGGCCTCAGAGATTCAAGAGATCTGATTTTGTCTTTTGAAACAACACAGAGAAAAAATGAATGACGGTGGCTTTTATATCACACTGCCTAGCAATGCTTCGGTGGCTGTGTTTCCCCTTAATGCCAGCTCTAATTTTACCATACAAATAGCTAGGACTTTGGACTTACAGGGGCCATGGGAAGTGGGGTTAGTGAAAATACAGTACCCCATACTTAGGAAAATATTAAGGAAGACCTAAAGTATGTTGTCACCTCTGGAGAAAGAAATGTACATTAACTTACAATCCAGAGAGGATATTATGCAATCACAGGAAGCTTATTGGAAATCATGAATCAAGACATTAGAAGCATCTATGAGTCTGTGAGACCACCTAGAATCATATATGACTACAACACATGAAGAATTCATGTAAAATCAGAGCATAAGTCTGTCATTTCTGCAGGGGGTGATTTGGCAACCATTATGGGGGTAAAGTCTAACATTAATACACAACATTCTCATTTCCCAGTGAATATTGAGGCTGGATTTAATACCCTCTTTGTGTACTCAGGTATTGTAGAGCACCAGTTAGTAGGTGACCATTTTCTACAACTGTTGCGCTGTGTTCCAACTCTAGGGTCAACGGGTAAGTTTATCACCCTCACGTATGATAAACCACAATATTTCCAACCCGGCCCATGTGTCTCAGGCCTCGCCCCAATGAGGGGCCTAAGGCTCCTGGGCCTATTCTGATTGGCCCAGGTACCTTAGGCCCCACTTGTGGGCGGGCCTTTGGGACGGCTGGGCCAATCCGGCTCATTCTGCCGGTGGCTGCCTGCCAGACAGGTGGGTTTGGCTCCCGTCTGTCCGGCCAACTTAACAAAAGGTACGGGGAAGGGGGGTGGTGGTGGGGGGGTTGTGAGGTCAGCAGGGGGGGTCGCGGGTCGGCTGGGGGGGGCTATTGGGGGTTCTGGGGGAGGCAATCATTGGGGTGAGGGGGGTTCCATCGAGGGTAGGAGGGCCTTGGATCCCTCCTGCCCGTATTGTAGTGTGGGGTGGGGGTAGGGAGTCACTGGGGCCAGGAGGGTTTGGGCTCCCTCCTAGCCCATTCATGTAGCAGTGGGGGGGGGGGGGTTGCCAGGGCCAGGAGGGCTTGGGCTCCCTCCTGGCCCAAGCCAGTCATGGGGGGTCTAAGAAGCTTTCACTATGTGATCTTTTACTGCTAGACTTTTCTGTCAGGTTCACGATATGTGTTAACGACTTTCTAACATTTTCCCAATCTACAATTTATAACATAGCATAACCGTTAATACACATTTTCTTTGGGGTTCTGACCAGGGCAGGATTAACCAATAGGCCAAGTAGATACATGCCTAGGGCCCAAAATGGTCAGGGGGGCCTGATGAAGGAGGGCATCAACATTGTTTTCTACTCACTATGTTAACAGTTGAAATAACAGGGGGATCCATTGTAACATCCACAAAAACCAGATCACTTGTTGGTCTTGTCACGGCGTATTCTTATACACTTACAACTCTCTATAGAAGTTATCCATTTACAAAGGCTTTATTGTATGTCTAAAGACTCTGCTACATCTACATATAGATCTTGTTTGTAGTCATTTTAGATATCAAAATTATCCCTATGTGCCTAGAGCATAGTTCCTTATACCCTGTAACACCTTCTATTGTTTTAGTTTGGGTTGTTAATTCATGTGGCTAGCAATTCCTAAAACACACCACACATGTTTGTAATTTAAAAAATCTTTATTTTACATCAATAAATGTTTCAGTTGAACATTACATGTTTAAATTTTTATACAAAAAACCCAAAACAAGCAGTTACATACTGTATTTCTCTCAATCCCAAGAATAAAAACATGTTTTAAAAAGCATTTCTTTTGAATAATGATTTATAATTGGCGTCACAGATTAAATCATTTACAATCTCTTCATATTTACTATCTCTCATGAAATTGACCAATCTATTGAGTACTCGTGGCCCATTTATAGAGGTCTTAATATCTCTGATTAAATCAATGATTATATTAATACTTTCATTTTTTTATTATTATTTATTTATAAATTTCAAATTAACAAATCAAGATGAATCTTGTACAGAAAGTGATTACAACAAAAGAAGCAAAAGAATCTCATAAATTTACATAGGAACCAAATATTGTATAATCTCTCAAGTCCACCATATGATCCATGATATAAAATGAACGGAACTAACAAAGAAATATTAATTGAAGATAATTGGTGCGTGGTTAACTGATGTTCAGGCATCTAATATCTTAAAGCCCTCATTTCTTTCCCTTCTCCAGTCGGGACAAGGGGAGAGAAGGGCTGTCAGCTGGTTTGGCTCAAAGAAAACATATTTCTGAGAATTATATTGTACTATGCATTTGCAGGGATGGTGAAGATAGAAAGTTCCCCCAAGAGCCAAAACTCCAGGTTTTAGTAATAGAAACTCCTTTCTAAGTCTTTGTGTATCTCTTGCCAAATCTGGGAACATCTGTATCTTAAAATCAAGAAACTTTTTCTCTTTATTTTTGAAGAATAATCTCAAAAGCCAATTTTTATCCAACGTAATAGCCAAGGTCACAATCAATGTAGCAGATGTTGCAATTTCTTTATCAGATAGTTCAAGTAAGGCAGATACATCAATTGGTCCCTGAGTTTTTTCTTGAAGATCCTGATTTATTTTTATTTTTTTAAATATCATGTTTATTAAGACAAGTAACACATGGACAACCATTGCCCTCTGCAAAAACAGTGTCAAAGACATTATCAAAGGCAGTATCAAAAAGCGGTAAACATTGAACAATAAACATTAAAACAGTACAGGGGTCAAGAGAGAGTAGAAATGCGCAGTGCAGTGCAGTGAAGTCCCAGCTGCTCAGCTTAACCACATCAGAATCATGTGAGCAGCATACAAAAGAAACGTGAGCAGAGGAGTATGTATAGTAAAAAATGGCTCAACACCCCCGCTGGTAATAGATATTTAGCATCAGGAGATATCAGCATGCCGTCCTGCATCCCTCGTCTTTATTTTCTAATGAGAGAGAACTCCAACCTTAAGATCCCCCATGCATTTCATCACATCCGCACCGCAGTCACACCTCTTACAGAACATGCAAACCAACACACACACCACAAACATTCCGGCTGATCCACACTTATACTGTTGTATTCCAATGTGCAAAAGGTTACTCTAGCTCCAAACAATTATGCTAGTACTCAATCTAGCAAGGCACAGCGTTATGATAGAGGGAAGAGTACATGAGTTTGGAAATGAGGTACCATAGAGACAGGACTATACACAGTCATAGAGTAGGTCCAGTGCACACATTGGGCAAGCCACCTAAGTCAAGGATTTCTTCCATAAGGAGCAGTAAAGTTTCCAATGAGACTGGGGTCGGGACTCATAGGTGTCCAACTCAAATCTCGCTTGAAGTCTCATTCGCTCCAACCACATACCATAAGTCGGTGTTTCTTCAGCAGCCCAATATTTTAGAATGAGTTGTTTGCCCACAAGGATCGCATGGAGGAGGTACTTTTGAGCAGAGAAGTCCAGACCTTGCTGATTGAAGTCCGTGACATCACCCATTAGCAGGGCGGGAGGGTTCCAAGGCACAGTACAGGTAATGACCCTCGCCAGAAAGAGTTGCACTGAAGCCCAAAAGTGCAGTGTGGAGCAAGTAAAGAAAGAGTGGACATAGTCGCCTCTGTGGGTTTTACATTTAGAGCAGGTGTCATCACGCCAAAGTCCCATTTGAGAGCCTCTAACTTTAGTGATATAAGAGCGATGCAGTATTTTAAATTAAGTTTCCTGTAGGCCTGCAGCTTTCACATGGGAGTAAAGTGTTTGAAATAAGAGCCCCAAATCATCCTCGGAGACCCGCATGCCAAGCTCTGTGGACCATTCCCCTCCCAGGACACTGAGGCATCCCTCTCCTGAATGATCCCTTCCAGCCTTATACCATGTGGAAATTCTATTGGACTCAGTGGAGGTGGTAAGGAAGATCAAATCCAGAGGGCCGAATCTCCAACCATCCCCATGGGTTCGCATTAATGAATGAAAATAGTGATGAATTTGTAGATAAGTGTACATATGTACTGGAGGTAGGTGCCACGCCGACCGTATTTGGACAAAGGAAGGGAATTCCCCCCCTCCCAGGGCCAGAACATCACCCCCAGTCATGGTTCGGGCAGTGCGATCCCTCAGTCCCGCCAAGCCCCCCACTCCGGAAGCAAAGCTAGGATTCCGTAGAAGAGAGAGAAATGGAGACACTGTATGTGTTTTATGTTGCAGGCGTCGCCACCAACACCACGCCCTTCTAAACGGAAGGAGGAAAGGAAAATCAGTGGCGCGTGGCAGCACGTCCCCCCCCTCCCACTCCATGGATAAAGGAGGAAAAGGATCGCGGCAAGCAGCAATCCTCCAGTAAAGATTTGGGTGAATAGCGCCGAGAGGATACCAGTTGCTCATGAAGCCATCTAAGGAGCGCAGCAACATTATAGATGCGCAGGGATGGCAGGCCTAAGCCTCCTCGATTCCGACTTTGAGATAATTTGATCGCGTTGATGCGAGGCCTTCTCCCCCTCCACACAAAAGAGCTGATGATGGACTGATAGGCGCGTTCGTCCGCACGGGAGATCCAGACAGGTATAGTTTGCAAGGGGTAGAGTAGTTTCAGGAACATCACCATTTTTACCAAGGCCACGCGTCCCAAAAGCGATAATGGCAACGATTGCCACTTAAGACAGAGTGTTTTAATCCGTCCGATAGTAGCTGAAATATTAGCGTCATACAGTTTATGCGGGTCTGTGAATAGCATGATACCGAGATATTTCAACTTTCCTGGGGCAATGCTCACCCCGAGACCCCCACACCAGGAATCCGTTTGTGAACCCCCTAGCAATAGGGCCTCCGTTTTGTCAAAATTGATTTTCAGACCCGAGAATGCGCCGTACTCGCGAATGAGCGACATCAGAGCAGGCATTGTCCGGTCTGCGTGGTTTACATACAAAAGCATGTCATCGGCGAACATGCTTATACGAAATTCGTTGGAGCCCACCCGTAAACCCTCCAACCCCAAATCCTGTCGGATGCGAGCAGCCAAAGGTTCTAGGGAAAGTAGAAAAAGGAGGGGCGAAAGGGGGCATCCTTGACGTGTGCCTCGGCCCAAAGAGAAGGTATTACAAAGACTACCGTTCACCAAGAGTTGAGATGTGGGGCAATGATACAGTGCCAGCAACCAAGCAAGAAAGTCCCCCTGTATCCCGAATCGGGTCAGCGTTCGAAATAAATGAGGCCACGAGACCATGTCGAACGCTTTTTCCACGTCCAGGCTAGTAATGAGCGCCTGATCAGAGACTGCTCGGGGGTGTTGTAACACCGCCAGGACACGGAGGAGATTCATGGAGGCGTGCCTTCCTGGAACAAATCCGACTTGATCCTCGTGGATAAGTATGGGTAGGAATCTATTGAGACGCGCCGCCAAAATGCTAGCCAAAAGTTTTACATCCTGATTGAGAAGAGAAATGGGACGGTAGGATCCTAAAATGTCAAGGGGACGCCCGGGCTTAGGGAGGATAATGACGTGCGCTTTATTATGCGAGTTCCCTGGAGGGGTGTCGGTGCGGAGTCCCATAAAGTATTGTTGTAAGGAGGCCAATGCCGGAGGGTCTAACAGCTTATAAAATTCTGGGCCGTAGCCATCTGGGCCTGGTGTTTTAGCCAACTGGAGCTTTTTGATGGCAGTCTGCAGTTCTTCTCCCAGAATAGGGCCGTTTAGAGCAAGACTTTGAGAGTCCGTCAAGGTGGGGAGACTGAGGCCTTGAAAAAACCGCTCACTTGCAGTCTCATCATAAGGCTGCTCCGCGTATAGGTCGGTATAGAATTGCACGAACTGTTGTGTAATAGACGAATGAGTAACATGCGCTACGCCACGCTTATCTTTAATAGAAGTGATGGTATGACGGGTGTTGTGCGGGCGCACCAAATTCGCCAATAGCCTCCCCGTTTTGTCCCCCCATCTGTGGAGTTTGTATTTGTAACAGTATATGTAGCGAGAGGCCCTTTGATCTAAGAGTAGGTTAAGTTTTTTCTTAACGTCATGCATGACTTGCCTGGAAGCGTCATCTAGATGCGATATCTGTAGAGAACGATAGCTGGCAAGGTCCCGCGATAAGGCCAAGAGTTCCTCGTCCCGCTTCTTGTTCCGCGACGCGGTGTATGCCAATATATGGCCTCGCATAACCGCTTTGGCCGCCTCCCAATAGACAACGGGGCCTACATCTGTTACTGAATTAGTGTTATGAAACTCCTCCCATTTCTTTTGGAAAAACTCGCGAAATTCCGCATCTCTATAAAGGAATGGGGACATCCGCCAAATACGACTCTCAGTCTGTGATCCGAATTGTAAGTCAAGGCTTAAGAGAGCATGGTTAGATACTAAAGGAGGGGAGAGACTCGCCGCCGATAGGTGCGGGAAGAGAGAGGCTGAGATGAGAAAGTAGTCAATGCGCGAGTGGAACAGATGGGGGTGAGAATAGAACGAGAAATCAAGTTCAGAAGGGTGCAGAGTGCGCCAAGAATCCAGCAAGTCCAACTCTTTAATGAGAAAATGTACCCCTCTAGCGAAGTGTCCCCTTGGCACTGGCTTAGCCGGTCTACGATCCCATTGGGGATGTGCAACAAAATTGAAGTCGCCTCCCATTATGAGCGGTTGAGGCATGAGAGGTGCTAAGTGACCCACCACAGACGAAAAGAAAGCCTGAGAGTACGTATTAGGTGCGTAGATATTGCACAGAAGTAAGGATTTGCCCCATAGCTCACCCACGAGGATAAGAAACCTCCCATTGGGGTCATAAATTTGGCTATGCAGGTGGAAGGGTAAATTCTTACTTATGAGAATTGCCACCCCGCATTTCCGAGAGGAAAATGATGCAGAGTGTACCTGTCCCACCCATCCCCTACGCAGTTTCCCATGTTCCCCAGAGCTCAGATGGGTCTCCTGTAGGAATGCTATGTCAGTGTGTTCACGCTTAAGGTATGCTAATATTTTGGTACGCTTAATGGGTGAATGTATCCCATCTACATTTAAGGATTTAACATGCAATTGTACCATTGAACCGACAGATACATATGAAGCATACACATAATAACCAAAAGAGGAGCGGTAGAGGCCGTCCCAGCCTGTGCCTCCACTCACTCGAGAGGTATCTAAGTAACCTGCACATATCGTAACTGTGACTCAGCATGGAAGGATTCATACAAGCATCCAAACACCCCTCAGACATACCCCTCATGCGTACCCGAACCAAACATCCATCTACGTCCCAGGCAATCACCATACAGATATCCACCAGAAAAAACAAGCAAACAAACCCATACTAACAACCATCCAGTCCACAGGCACCCAAACACTCATTCTCCCGCCCCTCCCAGCCCACCCAATAGACATCACAGCAAGGAAAATCCTCGCTAATCCCCAACTTGTAAGTCAAAACCAACAGGTAGCCCGGGCCGCGGCAATGCGTGATATGGGCTATTCCATCACGGCCAAGACCCCTTCATAAATAAGATGGCCCAGACTCATATGTTAACAGTAATAAAATAAGAGTAAAAATAAATATAAATATAAAGGTCAGATGGGAGCGAGATATCAGACACTCAAGCCCCCAAAAGAAGAGTCTTGCAGAAGGAAAGAACATACTAATCAAAAGAAAGTAACTGTAGTCGGTAAATTCCATAAGGCAAGCATGGTACACAGATATCACTGGGTAGGGTCAGCTGAAGCATGTGCACCACAGTTCAATCAAAACTGAAAAACTGGAAAAACTGGAAAACAGGGAGCCCAATGTATGTATCAGGCAGCCCAATGTATCAGGCAGCCGCGCCCGAGCAGTAGGAAAAGGGCCAAGCATTGCACAGGAGCGGTCCCCGATAGGACACAGATGCCCAGGCTCCGCTACATGACCACCCTATGCCGGGAACAGGCAGTAACTGGTAGCTTCAACGTAGCGCCTCCCAGCACAGGGCATGCAAGAGAGTCACCCCTGGCACACCATAGCAGAGTGGAGGATTTTCATAACAGCATCAACATTAGCATCCCCCCGCCAGACTGCTTGCCCAACAGGTAACAAGAAAACAAGGCAAGTGGGGGTCGGTCCTGGGACCGGTGAAAGAAGGAGTCCCCTACAGATCAAGAGACCCCCCGGTCCCCGCGTGCAATCGCAGGAAGGGATTTGATGAAGCCCTCCAACGCCTCCGGAGTATCATAAAAAGTAGTGGTGTTATTGTAAGATACTCGGGCCCTAGCCGGGTACAAGAGGGCAAAGCGGATGTTGCGCTTGAAGAGCTCGCTGCAGTGAGGCGCCATGGCCCGGCGTCTAGACGAGACCTGAGGGGAGAAATCTTGGAAGAAAAGAATCTTGTGCCCCTCAAATTGTAAGTTCACATTTTTGTCACGTCGGTAGGCAGCAAGCACCCTCTCCTTCACAGCGTAGTTGTGGAACCTTGCAATAACCGGTCGGGGCCTGGTGTCATCCTCCCGCCGTAATCCCAGTCTATGGGCGCGCTCGATAAAGAACGGCGCCGGTTTGTCAGGCAGGCCAACAGCCTTAGGCAACCATTCCTCCAGCCAGCATCGCAGGTCCACATCGCGGATGGAGTTAGGGACCCCCACGAACCGGAGATTATTACGTCGGCCTCTGTTTTCCTGATCTTCGAGGCGTTCCAATAAAGTCTTGTTTGTAGATTCCAGCGTGCGTAGCCTTTCCTCATGGTTAGCCACAGTGTCCTCCTGCTGAGCAATGCGGTCCTCAGCCCTCTGCAGCCGCCCAGCCTGGGAGTCAAGGCTTTCCTTTATGCCCTCCATGAAGGTATGGATGGTGGCCAACTTGTCTTCCATGACCAGCGTGAGGGATCGGGTCAGCTCCTGAATCGCCGCTGCTTCCAGGGTAAAAACCGGCGCCTCGTGGCCGTCCGCCATTTTGGCGTCCGTTCCCCTCTGTTCGTCCCTCGCGGCTCGTGCGGGTTTAGCGGCCATCAACACGTCCCGCTGCCAGGAAAAGGATGAAAATAACACGGTCACTCGAGGGACACCGATGCCGCTTTTAAAACGGGACTGACGGCCAGGGTAAATCAGCGAAATGTAGCGAGATATGTGCACACGGCCCGGAGCTACTTAGAGGCACGTCCGATCACTCTCGAAGATCCTGATTTTTATTAGGTAAATAATAGACCTGGGTGAAAGGAGGCAATGAATCTTCCGATACTTCCAATATCTCCAACAAATACCGCTTTAACATTTCTCTTGGAGTCACTGTTGAAATTCGTGGAAAATTAATCAATCTAAGATTATTATTCCTAGAGAAATTTTCAAATGTCTCTATCTTCCTTCTTAAATTAATATTATCCTTGATTAAAGTGTCCTGAAGCAACTTGGAAGATTTAAGTTGATCTTTAATACTCTGGATATCTAATTTTGATTCTCCCAGGTCTTGTTTTATCTGAAGAACTTCTTTCTCCTGAGTTTTTATTTTCCCCTCAATTTGAAAGTAATTAGTATTCACTGTTCTAACCAAATTGGCAGTCAGATCCCACAAAGCCTCCAATGTAACTTCTTGGGGCTTTACAATATTAAAAGTCTGCAAGTTGAATAGTAAAGAATTAGGCTCACCAGCCAAAGGATCCTCTCCTCTCCGTTCCTCCTGTGTCAGGGTTGACCCCAGTGTTGTGATGTCCTCATGTGCATTCAGGCTCTGCTGCAATCTCTGCGAGCCTGAGTCGATGTTTGTCTTGCCGTTCCCAGCAGCCTCAGGGTGGGAGCTCATGCCAACTTCCGACTGCCTCTCCACCCCCGGGGAACTGGCGGCTCGAGGGTTGGGAGGAGGGATTCTTACGTCGGGGCTCAACAAGATCTCATGAGCCCGAAGAGACGCCTCCAGTCCATTTCCAGGAAGTGTCTCAAGCGGGGGCGACACCGACGTTCCAATGGCGCCCTGCATCCGCCTCAGCAACTCCTCAATGTTGCCGGAGGAGGCTACTCCAGGGCGCCGCGAGGTTGAAAAGGCATCCTTTCCTCTCCTCTTCGGCATAGTCAAAATCTACAGCGGAAAACCGCCAGAAAACAGTTTCCTAAGGTAAGGTTTGCGGGCGGTTGCTCAGTGAACCACGACCGCGGCAATCTTGAATCCAATACTTTCATTACAAATCATCAGTATTTTCATTTTATAGCCTACAAAAGTGACTACATTTACCACACGTTCTAGGCACAGCATGTCACAAGTCTTACTGAGTTTCTGTTGTATATCCTTTTGTCCCCAAATCAAGCAATCATTGTGTTTTTGCCCCCCGCTCATATTAAACAGGCTTCACAGTCTTCATCCTTCACACCTTGCAGACATTTATTTATAATGCAGTATACAACTACCTTTATAACTGATTTAAGTTCTGGTGGTGTTTTGGAAAGTCCTATGCCAGTCCAACAACCATAATCGCAAGCATCTTCAGGTCTTAATTTTAGTTTACATTCAATCACCACTGGTTCTCTTTGAAATGAGCAGAAAAAAACATAAACAGGATAGATTTATCATCGGATGTACACCTTGTCCACAGGTTTCTGTGATCGTGAAGATCCACAACATCCCTACAAAAAACCACATACAGAAATAAATTTTCTTTTTAAAACACACGAACACATCCAGCTTCATAAACCCTTCAACACTGATCCCTGGCAATGAAAAGTATCTCTTTCTCTCTTACCATGGAAGATCCTGGCTTTTCCAACATGTATGTCACTTCGGCGTCGGCTGTTGCTTCTTAAAACTTGATATCCGAAGTATTATCCTCTGGTAGTTCATAGCCTGCATCTTCATTTTCTGTGTCCAAATCGTATAGCTTTTGGGCATCTGGAAACTCCTATATTTCAGAACCTGTTAATTTGTGCATATGCTCCCCTGTATCTGTTCAATAAAGTTAGAATTGTTTCTAAGGTATTTGGCTCTTTGTCTTTCAAATCCAACATCTAGTTTAACTAAGTGTTCATAATGTTTGGAAAGCACTTCTTTTTTGTTTTTTCATAAGACCTCAGAACTACCACTCCTCCGTCCCACCAAAGTGTATATACGGGGAGTTACAAATTGTGAAATACTCACCGGTCTCTTCAAGAAAGCAACTCAATCTACGAGCCTTCATGGCAGTCATTTTGTTTGATGGTTTGAGAACCTTTATTTCTGTTGTTACTAGCTATAAGAACTTTTTATTTCTGATGTTAACAGATGTTTGTTAAAGAGCTAAGAGATACATCACTATGACACCAGTAGGCAGGGACATGTTCAGACAGGTTTAAACACACCTCCCCCTCCCCTTGGCTTTAACATTATTATGGGTCACAAAATGGTGTACACTTTTTGTTTTAATAAATTCTTCAGAGGCTTATTTAAAAATTATTTACTCTTGTCTGTTTGAAGTTTTTCAGGTTTATGCCCTAAATTAAATATTGTTTCAAAGGCCTTGGTAACTTTGTGACTGGTTTTTGTTTTTAAATTCATGCCTATGCATATTTTGACAGGATATATATTATCGTTAAGATGTATTTGTAACCGTATAACTGGCAAAGACTGATATGTTGACTAAGTCTCTTTGCCTTTGGCTGTCAACTTCTGACACAATTGTTTTATTTCTTTTAAAATGGATTCTAGCAGGTCTGTGTAAATTGTATGCATTTTGCCTGGTGACCCAGTCCACCACGTCTTTTCTTCACACTGTAATATCACTCTTTTTAGCCTCTTGAAGTTGAGGGTTAATGCCTCCATAGCTGCCTGCCGTGTTTGAATCATAATAAATATGCTTCAATAAAGATTCCTTCATCTGTACCCTGTTCCAGTCAACTCTGTTAACTTCACTCTAAATTTAAAAAAATGTCTTAAAACTCTGCCTTTTAACAGAGGTCATTAGGGACAGTTGGCTAATTTTTTTTCAGAACTTTTTATTTCTGCTTGTTAAAGAGCTAAGGCATACGTCACTATGACAACAGCAGTAGGCAGGAACATGTTCAAACAGGTTTAAACACACCTCATTCCTCCCCCTTGGCTTTATCAGGGGCTACAAGAACCTTTAGAATGAACCAGCTTATCAGCTGTCACCATGACAATCTGGGTGTTACCCTTCCCCACAAACATTAACTAAGATTTTGTACTGTTAAAAACCAGGAAAGAAAAATAGGCATCTTCAGAGGTCTTTTTTTTCTTTTGTGAGCTGCTCGTGCATGCATCCACTGCTCTAAGAATTAGCTCTTATAACCTGTCTTTTAACTAAAAGGCTGTTAAAATAAAGATACTTTAAAAAAAAATTTTCTGTCCACATCATTTCCTGGGGTTCAACTAAATCTGTTTCCGCTAACATCATCAGAAAATGCATTTCAATCTCATCAGAAAAGCGCATTTTTGGCACTTCATTTACCCTGTTTCCGCTGATGTGGTCAGAAAAGCGCATTTCCGTCGCTTCATTTACCCTGTTTCTGCCTATGTCATAAGAATGTGCACTTGCAGTAGACAAGCACTCCCATTTCCGCTGATGTCATAATAAAGCGTATTTCCAGGGTCAAACATGCCCCATTTCCAGTGATATCATCAGAAAATGCATTTCCAGTGATGTGACATGGGGCGGGGCATGGGGGACATGGACGGAGCCACCACTATTCATTTCTATGGGAGGGGGTGAGGCATGGACATAGAGTGGGTGGGGCATGGGTGGGAGGGGGCATGGTGTGGATGGGGCATGGGTGGGGTTTGGGTAAAAGTAGATGGAGAGTAGGCATGACTTACCCCAGAAGTGAACACTGATTGGTCAATCCTTAGCTTTGACAGCTGTCAATCATTTTGACATGAGGTGTACACATTATACTACTGAGTCTCATACGTATTCTGTCTCTATTTATAGTTTCTGAGGAGTTTGGGGGGGGGGGATTTCTGGCTTGTGTTCATCCTTACGCTAAGAATCATTTATAGAATAACCCTCAGCAATGATTTTTTAAGCACCAGCTATCGAATCCAGTACTTTATGTGTAACATAAACTTCCTATGAAAAATAGCCCTCTAAGTCCAACTTTGGACATTTCCTGTAAAACATCAAAAGTTGGAAGTACAAGAACAGCCATTTTTGAAAGCTGGACTGCTAGACATCCAAATTTTTTAAATTCATATATTTGGACTTCTAAGTCATCAGGATGATCAAATTTATATCTCATTTCTTTCCACAAAATTTGGACATTGGAGAGGCTACCATTGTAATAGACTGGCCACTCACAATTTGCAACAGAGAAGTGAGTCTTCTTAGAAAGAGCTACTGTGAACTTCATATAAAAGGTGTCACACATACATCTTACCATAACCCCCTTATAATTTATGTTTAGCCCCTAAACACTCTTTCAATCAATTATACCCACCTGTCTACAAGCTCTTTTGGCTGCAGGTGGTACCTATATGACAGTAGTATAGTAGGATTTTGGTAGTTTTTGGTGGCCTCACACTTTCAACCAAAAATGTACTGGTTAAAATGATTTAAGGTCCAGGCTTTTCCTTTCACTTAGCTACTTAGGATCTCTGTGTGATGTTTTACTAGGCTTTCCCAAAACCAGGTGCTGCTATTCTAGACACAAATATATACTGATTCATTTTCACATGTTTTGGGGTTAGGAAGTATTTATTGATCACTGGTGGACTGTGGGGGAACATTAATTAATACCTCCAGTGCTCATCTAGTCAATTTGGGTATGTTTTTGGCACTTAGATGATTCTCAAATTGGTCTAGTTGAAATCATCTAATTTACATCTAGGAAACCCCAGAAAAGGTTTGATTATAGGTGCAGGATGTCCAGGTCTAAGCCCACATATATACCCCACCTATATAGCATGCCTCTCAACAAGCCCATTTCTACTTTGAATGCGCAGTGACCACTTGGCTGTTTTGATTACTAAGATGTCCAAGTGTCAATTTTTGTGAGTTTTTGGGTGTCTAAGATTCTTGATTATGTGTCTGATAGTAACAGTAGATGACTGCAAAAAAGTCTATCCAGTCTGCCCAATAGTCAAATTCATATTAATTCACGATTAAACCAACAATGAATGTGATATAAAATGTTTAATTCTCATTTTCTTTGCTATTTCTGGATACATTCCAACCACTGGAGCTAAAATCAAAGCCATCTTCAGCCCATTTATACAATCTGTATCATAAAATGACCCAATTCTGAAGTTCAAAAATCAAGACTTTGATGTTTATGCAAGAAAAAATATCTGCCATTTGGTGCCACTTTCATATAATTTTTCTGTTTTAAAGATGAGTGCAATGGTGTGATCTTTGCTCTTACAGTCCCAACTTCCTGTAGATCCATCACTGAAGATAGAATAATGAATTGAAAAGATAATATATATTTCTTTTCTTTGTGCCTTCCTTCTCCCCATTCACTGACTAGTTACATTATTTACTGGATTTTTATACTATACTGTATACTGTACTTCTAGCATGAAATCAGATAAGTTTATATGGCTGTTAAAAAATTTTTCCTGAGCTTTTCAGGGAGTTGTTCTGTACTTTAAGGTTGTGCCCATCTGCCAGTGGGAGGAGATAGAGTGCTTTACCTCCATAAATGGCTTTAAAATTAGTTCTCCCTATAGTTATAAACAAATGTTTATATATGTTGAAATTACCTGTTTAGCCTGGCACTACTTAAAATGTGCCCCTCACTTTTTAGCTCCATCATTTTCTGAGAAACCTTCACTTTAAGAATGGTCTGGGGGAAGACATGTACCTGGATGAAAATGGAGACCTCGCCTCTGGATACAATATTTTGAATATGATTGTTCTTCCTGATGGGACATTGAAATATGAAGTTGTTGGACATTATAACCCCCACGCTCCCACAGGACAGGATTTCACCATTGATGAGAAGGCAATAATCTGGGACAGTTCCTTCACTCAGGTTAGATTTGAAAGATCGGAGGTGCTGATCCAAACAGTTATCATGAAACTTATCATAAAATGGTCAAAGGAATGATGTACAGTGTTCCCCCAGTCATTCACGGTCTGCTGTTCGCAGTCCTGGTCATTCACGATATTTTCCGACTGCGAACTGACGACAAGCAGAGGACAGCTAGAGAGGCAGGAGAGAACAGCCGGAGCGCCGTCGAGTGAAAGAAATCACTTGCTGTATGCTCCAACTGCCTCTTCCTGTACTAAGTCGGGCCTTACCAATCAGGAGCTGCTTTGACATGCACCAAAGGGAGGATCCCAAGGTGCCTCAGCCAATCAGAGCCTTAGGCCTCTCCCTGGGCATCATATGATGCACTAGGGCAGGGCCTAAGGCTGCTATTGGGCGGTAGCCAGCCAGAGCAGCAGGAGCAGGAGGACCCTCCTGCTCCCAAAGAGACCATTGGTGTAGGAGTAGGAAGGTTCAGGCACCCCTCCTGCTCCCAAAGATGGGAGCCTCGAAGGAGCAGGAGGGACCGGGCATCCCTCCTTCTCCCAACTATTTTAAAGGTATCAGGGTGGGTGGGCCAGGCCTGACTGCCTGGATCGACCAAGGGTGGGCAGGGTGGTGGGAGGACTAAGAGCAGGAGGGACTGAGCACCCCATCTGCTCCCAACTTTTTGGTGCCACAAGGGCCATGCCAGGAGGGGGCGAGGGAGAGATTGGGGCAGAGCAGGGCAGGCAGGAGAGTTCAGGGCCTAGGGGGTGTTGGGCAGATCTCTCTTGCCTGCTCCCAGACTCTCCTACCCTCTGCTACTGTTCTCCGCAGTTCAGGCCCACTTTAAAACCATGAGCTTGCACTGCAGGGAATGTCGGTAGAGAGCAGGAGAGTCCAGGAGCAGGCAAGAGAGATCTGTGCAGAGCAGGGCAGGCAGGATAGATCGGGGCCTGAGGGGGTTGGGCAAGGCTTTTGTGTCGGGCCGGTACCCTAGCTCTTTTCCCTGCTCGCCGGACTCTCCTGCTCTATGCCGCCATTCCCCGCAGTTCAGGCCCGCTTTAAAACCATGGGCTTGCATTGTAGAGAATGGCAGCAGAGAGCAGGAGAGTCCAGGAGCACGCAAGAGAGATCTGGGCTGGGCTGAGCCCTGACAGCAGTGACAGGAGGCTGCTTCTCCTGTCACTACTATCAGGGTGTGCGCATGAGCGGGGATCACTCTGGCTGTGGGTAGGGGGCCTGTTAACGATCATCCCCATTTGCATGCAGGCCTTTACTGAATTTGTCGTCCGGCATGCAAACAGAAACAAATTGCACATGGTTTGGAGGTTTAGTGAATCTAGGCTACAGTGATGTATGCCTTAGCTCTTTAACAAGCAGAAGTAAAAAGTTCTCATGCTGAAAAAAAACAACCCTACCGTCTCTAACTATCTCTGTTAAAAGGAAGAGTTTTAAGACATATTTTTTATTTAGAGCGATGTAAAGTTCAGAAAGAGCCATGGATAAAACTTGGTTAATTTTTGTGGGGTTGTTACAGCCCTATTGTCGTGGTGACAACTGATAAAGCTAGGGATGTTTAAACATGACAAAAAAACAAAAACCTGTCTGAACATGTCCTGCCCCCTGGTGTTGTCATTAGCTCTTTAACAAGCTGCCCCCCCCCCAGCTGTCCCTAACTATCCATGTTAAAAGACAGAGTTTTAAGACTTAGTTTTTGTTTAGAGTGAGGTTAACAGAGCTGATTGGAACAGGGTACAGATGATGGAATCTTTATTGAAGCATATTTATTATGATCCAAACGCAGCAGGCAGCTATGAAAGCATTAACCCTCTACTTCAAGCGGCTAAAAACAGTGATATTATAGTCTGAAGAAAAGACATGGTGGACTGGGTTGCCAAGCAAAATGCATACAAGTTACAGAGACCTGCTAGAATCCATTTTAAAAGAAATAAAACAATTGTGTCAGAAGTTGACAGCCAGTGGCAAAGTGACTTAATGGACATGTCAACCTTGGCCCATTATAACAACGGTTACAAATACATCTTAACGGTAATAGATATGTCAAAATATGCATAGGCCGTGAGTTTAAAAACAAAAAACAGTCACAAAGTTACCAAAGCCTTTGAAACAATATTTAGGGCGTACACCTGAAAAACTACAAACAGACAAGGGTAAAGGATTTGTAAATAAGTCTCTGAAAAATTTATTAAAACAAAAAGGTGTTCGCCATTTTGTGACCCATAATGATGTAAAAGCAGCTGTAGTGGAAAGGTTTAACAGGACTTTAAAATCCAAAATGTGGCGCTACTTATGGATCACTACACCTTTACTTATCAAGATGTGCTGCAGGCTATAGTGCACAGCTATAATTATAGTTTTCACAGAATGATACAGGTGAGGCCTGTAGATATGACACCCTCAAATTCTGCAGATTTGGAAAACAGTCTACAGCAGTAATATCAAACATGACCACGTCAAGAGTCTCTTAAAGAAAGGAGACCATGTGAGGCTGTCAAAAGTTAAAGGAAAATTTGAGAAAGGTTACGAGCAAACATGGACGGATGAGATATTTTTAATAAAAGATGTTTTAAACATGGGTCAGAGAGCAACATACAAGATACAGGATTATGATAGCGAAGCTATACAAGGTTCTTTTTAACCTGAAGAATTACTAAAAGTCACACCGCTACAGGACAGAATATACCATAATGAAAAGGTTCTAAAGGTAAAAGGAGGGTGTAAGAACAAAATTTGTTTTGTGAAATGGAAGGGGTGGCATGATAAATTTAACAGTTGGGTGAAGGCCTCAGAGATTCAAGACATCTGATTTTGGGGCGTGGCTTGGAACACGCACAAGATGGAGGTGTGATCACATTGCTCTGCTCCCCCAGGCACTAATTCTGAAGAATTTGCTATAAAATAAAGTTTCTTGTATCAAAAGAACTTACTATAAAGTCAGAGGATGGCAACTTTAAGACAGACAAAACTTGAGACGGCTTTTGTGGGCACTGGTAAGCGTGTCAAACATGATCATGTGACACCAGTAAAGACTGCACTCCTGGATGAGGAAGAAATTGATAAAAAAGAAGTGATGACAGCGCTGGAAAAAATACAGCAGATGCTACAAAAGAACACAGATTACATACAGGAAGTAAAGGAAGAGGTTGTCAACATAAATAAGCAATTGGAATTGGCAAACCAGAGAGTGACAACACTGGAAAAAAAAATGGAACAGTTGGAACTAACAGAAGTTCAGTTTAAAGCTGAAAGAAAAATCATTTCAGAAATGCAACAACAACTTGAAAATTATGAGAATCGTGGACGTCGGAAGAACATAAAAATAATTGGGCTGGCGGAAAAATTGGAGGGAGATAATCCCATAAAGTTTCTGGAGACTTTAATACCAAAGCTTTTTCAGCTGAACTCAAAACAACCTCTGGAAATTGAAAGAGCCCACAGAATTCCGTTCCAACGGTCAGAAAGTCAGTCAAAGCCCAGACCACTTATCTTTAAACTGTTAAGGTTTCAGCAAGCCTTTGAAATACTGAAGTTGGCAAAAGCAGAAAAAATTTGACATATAAAGGATCAAAATTATTATTTTTGCCTGACTTTGCAAAAAATACAGCAGCATTGAGGCAGCAGTTTCTGCAGTTAAGACCACAACTTAAAGAAAAAGGATATAGATACGGTTTATATTTCCCTGCAAAGATGAGGATTTCCTATGGGAGTAAATCACTATATTTTGAGGATCCAGGGAAGTTGAAAGACTTTCTGAATAACTCTGAACCAATGACTATGTAAAGAAGAAAAGGTTTAGAAGACAGAAATATATTAATAGGAGTGGAATATAAAAGTAAGACTGGAATAGAATGGATGGAATGCTAAGGATTTATGAAAATGTTACATTTCTTCTTCTATGTATGTGTGTAGTGAATATGAAATTGAATGAAATGGTATAGAATTCTAATATAAATATATTTAAAGAAACATATTCATAAATAAATTATAAGAAATATAGATATTATGCTGTGAAAGTGGGAGGAGGGAGGAATATAAGATGAACTTAAGGAGGATTTATAAAATAAGTAAAGTTTTGAAATGTTCATTTATTAATATTGAATATGGGGGAAACTTAAAAGATTTAAAAAAAAGAATTGATAAAAAGGTAAAGGTGGTATTTGACCATTTTGGAAATTGGGTTATATAAAAGTATGGAAAAATAATGAAATAAATGGTTATGTTAATATTTATAATATGTCATGGTAGTAAGATATAAGATGGGAAAAAGTACATTTATATGTGGGAGACAATGTATAAATGCCTGGGGGGTGGAAGTGGTTGCATATCCTATGCGTGGTTCAAGTTTATCCATAATGAAGGGAGGGGTGGGAGGGATATGGGGAGGGGGGATATTTAAGAGTAAAGGGAAAGAATATCTGTGTAGTAGGGGATATTATATCATATTCTTATATTTTATGGATGTTATGGGAAGGATGGTGTCTAATCAATTTCATTTATATAAACTGGAGTGTCAATGCTGGAATTATATTGAGTTGAAAGATGGAGACTAAATTCTACTCTTTAAATGTCAATGGCCTGAATCACCAAATTAAAAGAAAAAAAATGTTAAATTTCCTTAAAAGGCGGATGTATATTTCATCCAAGAGACCCATCTGTCCACAATAGAATCTAGAAAGCTGGAAGGGGGATGGATTTCAAAAGTATTTTTTGTTCCAGCAAATGGGAAAAAGGCTGGAGTGGCCATTTTAATTAATAAAAAATGTACAGCTGATTTTAAGATGGTAGAAATGGATCCATTAGGAAGGTGGGTGCATATTGAAATGAGCATGGAAAATAATACCCTGGACTTATTTAACATCTACGCTCCTAATACGAATCAGATGGAGTTTTTTAAGAACCTACTACAAATTTTAATGCCACTGGCTGCTTCTAATTTAGTGGTGGCTGGAGATTTCAATGCTGTAATGGATTCAATTATGGATAAAAATCCAAGTAGAGTTATGAAATCATTAGGGCTAGATAATTTGGTAAAATCTTGTGATTTAATAGATATATGGCGTATTCTTCATTTTAATGATCGGGAATTCTCTTTTTGTTCACAGGTCCATAATTCTTTTTCAAGAATTGATTATATTTTTGTTTCAAATAATTTAGCGAAAAATGTAATAAAAGCTATTATAGATCCTATTCTCTTATCTGATCATGGTGCTGTATGGATTGAGTTAAAGGATGGTGAAAAGGATTATTCTAAGCCGATTTGGAGATTTGATAATTCTTTGGTAGTAGATTCAAATTTTACTGAAGATTTTAAAATAAAAATGATTGAATTCTTCCAAATTAATGATACTAATGATATAAATATGGAAGTATTATGGGATGCATTTAAAGCAACCATGAGAGGTAATATTATCTCATATTCAGCATACGTTAGGAAAAAGTTTACGAAACAATTTGTTGATTTGGAAAAGGAAATTAAAATATTGGAAAGTAATTTAATTAATAGATGGGAGTGGAATACTTTACAATTATTATTAAAAGCAAAAGTTAAATATAATGAGTTATCCTCTAAATTTGTAAGGAATGATTTATTTTCTCAACAAACTCAATACTATGGAAATTCAAATAAGGCAGGTAGGATGCTAGCAAATTATCTTAAAGCAAGGAAAAGAAGAACAAAAATTGTTGTAATAAAAGATAAAAATGGAAAATCACATAATAAAATTGATCAGATTCTAAAACAATTTTTTAGTTTTTATAAAAACTTGTATTCTTCTGAATCTTACAGAGATAGAGAAAAGGATGGATTGGAATTTTTAAGTTCACTTAAGGGGCCTCAAATTCCTGAACATATAAAAGGAAGTTTAGAAGAACCTATATCTTTAAAAGAGTTAGAAACAGCATTGAAGTCTCTTAGAGTTGGATCCGCTCCAGGTGGTGATGGATATACGGTAGAGTTCTATAAATTATTTCAAAATACTTTGTTACCCTATTTGTTAAAATTATATCAATACCAACTGAATAAAAATTGTATATCAGGTACTATGGCAGATTCATTAATTATTGTCTTACCAAAACCAAACAAAGATCATACTTTGGTATCAAACTACAGGCCTATTTCATTAATTAATGTAGATGGTAAACTTTTAGCCAAAGTTTTGGCATTAAGATTGGCCAAAGCTCTCCCTTTTATTATTGATACTCACCAAACAGGATTCGTTGCAAGAAGACATTCTTCCAATAATACCAGACTGGCTTTTCATACTTTAAATTTAACAAAAGATATTCAGGATCCGGCATTCTTAATTTCTTTGGATGCAGAAAAAGCCTTTGACAGAGTTGAATGGTCTTTTATGTATCAAGCATTAGAATGGTTTGGTATAGGGACTGGTTTTATTCAAATGATTCAGACATTGTATAGCTCCCCTGGTGCTAGGCTATATATTAATAATAATTTATCAGATAGATTTAGTTTACAAAGGGGGGTTAGACAAGGTTGTCCTTTGTCTCCTTTGCTTTTTGATGTTGTTCTGGAACCCTTGTTGATAGCTATTAATCAGGCAAAGGAGATACAAGGAATTCCGTTTTCAAGTTGGGAATATAAGCTCTCCGCTTATGCGGATGATATTCTGCTTTATTTGAGGAAACCAGAGACTACTATTCCATGTTTGCTTGAATTGATTGAAAAATTTGGAAAGTTTTCTGGGTA
The DNA here is from genome assembly GCF_902459505.1 of Geotrypetes seraphini. NCBI lineage: Eukaryota > Metazoa > Chordata > Amphibia > Gymnophiona > Dermophiidae > Geotrypetes > Geotrypetes seraphini. Next base: position 99,152,605 of record NC_047095.1, on the reverse strand, counting down.
CAAGATTAATTGGAGCAAATCGGAAGTGCTACCACTTAATGTACATTGTACCAAAGGATTATTTGATTCATTTACATTTGTTTGGAAAGAAGATGGATTAAAATATTTAGGAATCAATATCAAAAGTAATATTGAAGATACAGTAAAGGAAAATGAAAAACTTTTATTAAAGAAAGTAACGGAAATGTGTGAGCAATGGAATCCTTTATATTTATCTTGGTGGGGGAGAGTTCGAACAATTAAAATGATGATATTGCCTGTGGTTTGTTATCAAATGAGTATGATACCAGTTTTTTTTCAGGGGTCATTTTATAAAAAGTTGAATGGTATTCTTACAAAATTTGTTTGGTTGGGGAAAAGACCTAGAATTGCTTTAGTAAAGTTACAAAAAACAATTGTGGAAGGGGGGGTAAATTTTCCAAATTTTTATAGGTACCATCAAGCCTATATTTTAAGACAGGGTATGTATTGGGTCCTTCCAGAGCTCATGGAGAATGTCCCAGACTGGTTGTATTTGGAATGGCGACTCATGTTTCCTATACATTTGGTTCATCTTTTGAGTATACCAATGCCTAATAGATACAAAGGGAATAGAATTTTGATTGATACTTGGAAGACTTTGAGATATGTTACTAAATTATCACCTATTCCAATTTTTAAATCATTAAATCAATCCATTTGGCTAAACTCCAAGATCAAAATAGGCGGTCATAAAATTCTCTGGAAACAATGGATCATTGCAGGAATAAGAACTTTAAATGATGTTATTTCAAATGGTAAGCTGCTTAGTTTTTCACAGCTGCAACATAAATATGGTTTTACTAAGTCACAAAGTTTTAAATGGTTGCAGCTGAAGCAGGCTATTCAGGAGGGGTTCCCTGAATGGAAAGATCTTGATACTCAATATAGTTTGGAAATCCTGTGTTTCCAGGCGGATTTCTTGGGTCACCAAGCCGCTAAGTGGTATAAATTGATATATGGTTTTACAAATAAAAAAACAAAAAACGGGTCTAAAAGACATTTGGAGCATTGAGATTAAGCATCAAATTTCTGCTTCTCAATGGCCACGAATTTGGTCTTGGAGAATTAGATGTACAGTGTCGGCATCTATGAGACAGACTTGGTTCTTTTTGTTGCATAGAGCTCTTTTGACCCCAGTACGTTTACAAAAGTTTGATAGCTCTAGATCTAATAAATGTTGGCACTGTAATCTAGAAGCAGGGACTTTGGATCATCTAATTTTTTATTGTCCTTGTATTAACGCCTTCTGGAAGTCAATTTGGTCTCAAATTAATTATTTTCTAGAAAATCCAGTTGCTATGTCATATGATACAATTTTGTTTGGAACAATGATGAGAGCAAAGAGTCAAATTTCAGCAAATAATAATAAATTACTAATGATTATGACAGGGGTTGCCATTCAAAATATAACTAGAAATTGGAAAGATTATACAAGACTTAACTATACTTTTTGGTGGAATTCTATATGTTATATTTATAAAATGGAACGAATTCTTGCTATGCAAAAAGGAAATTATAACAAATTTAAAAAAATTTGGGGGCCATTGATTGAATATTCGAATGATTAGACACTTTTTTTTTATATAGAAGAATAATATGATATGGGATTGGGAGGGTATAATGTGTGAGATTCAAATAAAATGTTGATATGTGTGGAAGGGAAGGGGGGAGGGGGGATAATATAAGATTTAATATTATATGAAGTAAACAAGTGAATTGTATGAATATTGAATGATTATTGTATACTTGTTATGAGATATGAAAATGAATAAAGAATTGGAAAAAAAAAAGACATCTGATTTTGTCTTTTGAAGCAACACAAAGAAAAAAATAAATGACGGTGGCTTTTATATCACACTGCCTAGCAATGCTTCAGCGACTTAGTTTCCACATAATACCAGCTCTAATTTTACCATACAAATAGCTAGGCCTTTGGACTTCCAGGGGCCGTGGAAAGTTGGGCTGCTGGAAATACAATACCCCATACTTGGGAAAATATTAAGGATGACCTAAAGTATGTTGTCACCTCGGGAGAAGGAAATGTACACCAACTTACAATCCGGAAGACTGGAAGGTGGCAAATGTTACACCGATCTTCAAGAAAGGTTTGAGGGGAGATCCGGGAAACTACAGACCTGTGAGTCTGACCACGGTACCGGGAAAGACCGGGTAGAGTCACAGATAAAGGACAACATCATTGATCACCTTGATGGACATGGGCTGATGAGGACCAGTCAGCATGGTTTAGCAAAGGCAGATCGTGTTTGAGGAACTTGCTGCACTTCTTTGAGGGAGTAAGCAGACAGATAGACAAGGGCGATCTGGTCAACAATGTGTATCTGGATTTTCAGAAGGCATTCAACAAGGTTCCGCATGAATGACTACTTCGGAAAATTACGAGCCATGGAATCGAGGGTGAAATACTCACGTGGATTAAAAACTTGCTGGAGCATAGGAAACAGAGAGTGGGGTAAATGGACAATACTCAGACTGGAAGAGCGTCACCAGTGGGGTGCTGCGGGGCTCGGTGCTCTTTAACATCTTTATAAATGATCTGGACATAGGTATGACAAGCGAGGTGATTAAATTTGCGGACGATACGAAGTTATTCATAGTACTGAAGATGCAGGGGGATTGCGAAGATCTGCAACGTGACATAATCAGTCTCAAGGAATGGGTACTGACATGGCAGATGAGGTTCAACCTGGATAAGTGTAAAGTGATGTATGTCGGTAACAAAAATCTTATGCACAAATACAGGATGTCCAGGGCAGTACTTGGAGAGACCTCCCAGGAAAGGAACTTGGGAGTTCTGATCGACAAGTCGATGAAGTCATCCACGCAATGTGCGGCAGTGGCAAAAATGGCAAACAGAATGCTGGGAATGAGAAAAAAGGGGATCACAAGCAGATTAGAGAAGGTTATCATGCCACTGTACCGGGCCATGGTGCGCCCTCACCTGGAGTACTGTGTCCAACACTGGTCGCCGTACATGAAGAAGGACACGGTACTACTCAAAGGGGTCGAGAGAAGAGTGACTAAGATGGTTAAGGGGTTGGAGGAGCTGCCGTACAGCGACAGATTAGAGAAATTGGGCCTCTTCTCCCTCAGAGGAGATTGAGAGGGGACAAGATCGAAACATTCAAGGTACTGAAGGGGATAGACTTAGTAGATAAGGACAGGTTGTTCACCTTCTCCAAGGTAGGGAGAACAAGAGGGCACTCTCTAAAGTTGAAAGGGGATAGATTCCGTATAAACGTAAGGAAGTTCTTCTTCACCCAGAAAGTGACAGAAAACTGGAATGCTCTTCTGGAGGCAGTTATAGGGGAAAACACCCTCCAGGAATTCAAGACAAAGTTAGACAAGTTCCTGCTAAACAAGAATGGGCGCTGTTAGGGCTAGTCTCAGTTAGGGTGCTGGTCTTTGACCAGAGGGCTGCTGCGTGAGCTGACTATTGGGCATGATGGACCACTGGTCTGACCCAGCAGCGGCAATTCTTATGTTTTTATCAATTTCTTCGGACTGCCCTGGGGTTGTAATAGATGCCAATCTTCGTTTCCAGTCCATTTCTTCCTGGAATTTTGATCCATAGAGATTTTAACTTATCCATCAGTTGTGGTGTGTTCTCTCCAGTAGATTCAATTCCGTCTTTGACATATATGGCAATGCCCCCACCTTTTTGAGCCACTCTGTCTCTGTGATATAGTTTATATCCCGGTAGCACAGTGTCCCAGACGTTTTCCTCAGTCCACCATGTTTCTGTGATGCCGATGATGTCAACGTTATCTTTTTGTGCCATAGCTTCTAATTCACCCATCCTATTCCTTAGGCTCCTTGCGTTCGTGTACATACACTTGCGTTTACGACCCTTTCTTGCATTTCCTTCCCTCTTGTGTCCCTTTAAATTTGTCTTGCTTATGATCCAATGGGCCTTCCCCTAAATCTTCCTGCACGATATCCTGCATAGTCCTCCCCTCTATTTTCCTTCACAGTATCCTCCAGGTATACCAGTTCCTGAACCATCGACTCTCTCTCTCGGTCAGCTGTTGACTTTCCCCTTCTTCCTAGTTTAAAAACTTTTCAAATTCTCTCTTGATGTTGCTTGCAAGGAGCCTCGTTCCGTCTCTGCTGAGGTGGAGTCCATCCTTCCTGTATAGCTTGCTCTTCCCCCAGAATGCCATCGAGTTGTGCACAAAGTGGAATCCTTCTTCCTCACACCAGTGCCGCATCCATGCGTTGACTGCATGCAGCGCAATCTGCCTCTTCTCATCAGCCCTGGGTACCGGCAGGATCTCCGAGAATGCTATCCTCTGCGTTCTGGTCTTCAGCTTCCTTTCTAGCATCCGGAACTGGTCCTTCAGTACTTCCCTATTGTAGTTCCTGTTGCTCATGTTGTTCATCCCCACATGGATCACCACCGCCATATCTTCTTCTTCCACACTGTCGATGATCCTGTCTTCTACCTTGGCTCCCAATAGGCTGGTCACCAGCCGATCCAGTCTTCCTCCAACTATGTGGCTGTTGACTTGTCTGATGATGGTGTCCCACAATGATTGCTGTCCTCTCTATCTTATCTTGGTTCTCCAGCCGCAGGTCCATGTCCCTGGTATATGTCCATCTCTCCTGCCGCAGGTCCATATCCTTCATTCTCGCTGCTGTGTCATCCATTTCTTCATGGTGGTTGTCTGTCGGGTGGTCCACACTGTCTATAGGTGTCTTTTGGCAGTTCCACTGTTGCTGGTGATTTTCCATGGCCTCATTGTATGCCTCCTCTATGAACTTCTCCAGCTCTCAGACTTCTTCCTTGATGGTGTCCTCTGTCTTGGTGTTCGTTGTGTCCTCTGAATCGATGTTCTCTGTGTCTGTCTTCCTCCTTCATTGTTTGAAGTGCCTTGTTTCTTCAGGCTCTCCAGTTCTCCACATCAAGTGCATACGTAAGACCACCTCCCAGAGGGGAGATAGTCATACATATGGCAAACGGTGTAGCTCAACATCTTGCTACAGTCTGCTGCTTCCATTGCTGCCTGCTTGCCGGTTTGCTGTGGCTGTTTTCTGTGTCTGCCTGGCTGTGCCCTCTGTGTCTCTGTGGTCTCCTTCTGCTCTCCTTTAGCATCCCTTCTCAGTGAGCTTCAGAGGTCAATGTCAGGGGTGTGTGGAGTTAACTGTCACTGATTCCCCTCTTTAGTCTCCTGCCTCTTCTTCCCCTCATGCGCTTTTGTTCTTGCTTTCTGCTCTTGTTTCCCTCTAACTCTTTCTCTCTCTCCTGAGGCTTCCTTCCTCTAGCTTGCCCTGCCTGCCCAAGCTCCAAGTTGACTTTGCTGGTTGGCTCCGCCCCTTTTAAGCTTGCCTTGCCTGCCCACTACTCGCTGATCAAAACCGGTAACCTGTGGGATGAAATACGTTTTACCAGAGCTTTACCTCACACTGTGAACATGATTGTGTATGGGGTTTATGACAATGTGATAGAAGTTAATCATAGAAGGAATGTTCTTTTTGACCATTCTTGAACATGAATACCATACAGATCTTCCATATTTTAAAGAAAAACTCTTGTGTTGCAGAATCTTTTTTAGATGTACTGCCCAGTGACTGGTTAACAGGATTAGAAATACCAAGGAAACCCATGGGAATTGTCATGAACACACACCCGGGAGAACACTATTTAGCCCTCTATGTGACCGGGGATGGGACAGGATAATTTTTTTATTATTACGAACAACTACCGGAGAGTTTATTCTTTCCTAACAGCATTATGAACTTTTTCAATAAATACTGTAAGACCGTATTATATCATAACAGTTACCACACCTGCTGTCTGAGGCCTGTGGCTATCACTGTGTGTTTATTTTTACATCATCGCTATAAAGGGCAACCTTTTGAAAATATTTTAGAAATGTATTCTGAAGATTTAATGCAAAATGATGAAACGGTACTGAAATTTGTAAAAAATAAAAATCAAGTCTTGTGTAGACCTTTTCAAAACCCGTTGCATACTCCCCATGGTTGTATTTCCTACCATGAATGTCATGTTGTTTCTAAATGAATAAAAAAAAGTAAACCTTAAAATCAAAATAAATGTCTGCAGGCTTTATTTTCATTTTTTTTTTAGTATTATTTTATTGAAGATATGTTTTTATACACTCAATCATCGGTAACTGGGTATTAATTTATATTTTTTTTATGAGGAAGGTTTCATATATAGTTCAGCAACCTTCTTAGCTGGGTTCTCCTTGAGGCATAACAGTACATCTCTGTTGGCAGTGTTACCCACAACCGTGGAAGGCATATTTAATTCAACTAGGGTTTGCATGAACTACCCCCATCCTAAGGGCCTTCTTTGCTCTGAAAGAGCATGGGTCTGCGTAACACAGTGAAGGAGATCGAGCAGGTTTGAACCACCGATAGGTTTTCCTTGGTATACAAATGTACCATTTCCCTCCCATGATGCAACACTTTTGGTTTTTGACAGTTTGTTAAGCAGGACTTTGTCATTTTTCCTATAGCGCATGTTGATGCTGTTTAACACTTCTTGAACCACAGAGTTGGGAGATAAACTATTTTCTGGAGATGGGGTTGTTGAAGTATCAACCAGTCCCTGTAGATACACATGTGGCTTTTCTTTTTCCATATCCCTTTGTCTGTTCAACGCGAGATAACATTGTAACATTTCTGAGTAATGTGTTTTTCATGGTCAGACATACCCGAACTCTGCAGTATGTTTTTCATTTTCTCATCTAACCTATGTATGGTTGAGGTTCTAATATTTTCTTCCTGATCTGTGGGGTTTCTCAAGTGCTCGAGTTATTGACTAGGGACCCAGGTGCATTTTTTCAGCATGATGCATCAGCTATTTGTCAGCAAAACTTAACAAGGGCCTTATAAACCCACCTGATTGTTTTACCAACTGCTTCTTTTATTTTTAAGGGTTAATCTTTTATCACATAGTCTTTTTATAACCTGATGCTTCCCTTTTAAAACCTTTATCTGGTTTTGTAAAAAGCGAGATGTTACCTTTTAGGCAGGGTGTTGAGAGCAATTTCAGCTACAGCACCAACCAAATCATCACAAGCTGTATTCAGGATAGTTTTTATGTGCTGCGGCGAGGCTTGGACTAAAAGTTTTAAAGGGGCAGGTTTCTCTTTACATGGATAGACATGTTGCCTGAGACACGCCCCAGCATATATGAAGGGATCTGGTTATGTAATCAATGCCTGTTACGTGCTGCTTGTGGTTTTACACAATATATCATTGTCCAGTCTGGAGGGTAATTATCTGTTCTCAATAACACTGGCATTTGTATCACTCCTCCTATAATCATTACTAAAGAAAGACACAATAATACTTAGTAGTGGCAAAGCATGGGCTGCAGCTTTATTAAACTTATCAATCAATGAATTCATAAAATATAACATTTACATACATAAATAATTCAGTGTAGCTTAACAACCATAAACCTTTTGAGCTATTCGGTGTCGAACTAGCTCAATTCACAAATATCAAACCCCTTGAGGGTAATTGGTGTCGAATTAGCCCATTTCACCACATTCATCAACATTCCAGCAAACCCCACTTTCCCCAGCAAGACTCATGGTGTCACAGAGTCATGCTGGCCACCCATGGCGGTTCCATACATGAGCAGAATAAGCATATATAATACATAACTTTATAAGCCACACTGTCCACAATTCACTCCCATAATATCTTTTTGCCAAAGCGGTGACTGCCTCGCAAGTCACCGCTCCCCCCCAAGCTGCGACCATGCTGCCCATTATAACAAGCTTCCAACAGGTCTTGTATAGAACTCAAGAAAATATCAAGACCAATATCAGATAGATGCACACCATCTGATCTGTACAGACAAGGACAATCAACTGCAATCAAATCATGGCATAAAACTAACCTACCAAGAGAAAGAAGGAACTGAGAAATTTCAGAATTCACCCTTTTCCTCAAACGCTTCAATACCTTCCACGTTTAGTGCATCCCTCCAAACGATCCAAGGAATAATGCATGCCAGGAAAATAGCTGGCCACCAACAATAAGTCCCGCTTTATACATCGAATCAAATCTACCCCTTTTACCTTACAAATATCATTCCCACCAACATGAAAAACAATCAATTGAGGACAGAAAAATCTTCTTGCTTGCAACAAGGTCGGAAGAACTTGGTCCCAGCACATGCCTCGTAGTCCCAGCCAATGAATTCGAACTCCATAATGAACAAGGCCCAGATTCAATCCCCAGCGAGATTCCACTGCTCGTTTCTGAGCCCAAAAGATGTAAGAATGCCCACATAACCACACACAGTTATCAGGCGGTAAAGGACCTGCAGAAAAAACTGAAGCAGCAAGAAAATCATGCACAAACAGACATACAACCAGGCCACACATAGCATTTATAACATGCAGAATGTCAACACCCAATTTGACAAAACAAGGAAGGAGAAGCCCCCCACTCAGCCGCATAAGAAGCAGCCCCAATACGGAAGGAATGTTTCCTAAAAGACTTTGGATCACATCCCACTGCCACCAGACACCTCTTCAATATTGCATAAAGTTTCAAGTTTCAAGTTCAAGTTTATTAGGATTTTATATACCGCCTATCAAGGTTATCTAAGCAGTTTTAGCATTTTTCCCTATCTGTCCCGGCGGGCTTACAATCTATCTAACGTACCTGGGGCTATGGAGGATTAAGTGACTTGCCTAAGGTCATAAGGAGCAGCACGGGGTTTGAACCCACAACCCCAGGGTGCTGAGGCTGTAGCTTCAACCACCACGCCACATCCCTCCCAAAATTGAAAACGTGTCAGTGGTGTTCCATTGGCGTGAATAAGACAATACAGACCCCCTGGCTGGCGCACTGCAGCATAAAACAAGGCACACTGCACAGGACACAAGGGACCATCCAACAAGGCCTGCAAATAAACAGAGGATCCTCTCCCAAAAGGATCAGTCTTCGAATGCCGTATATGCAAATGCAAATAGCGCACTTCCAAAAACACATCAGATACCAGGAGGCCAGTGCTACCAACTGCAGACTTTGCTGGAGCTACCAACTCACTGGCTTACAAAGCTGCAAAAAAGCAACACTAAAATCCACCCAGAACAACAACACCTCGAAGCCATCCGTACAAACCCCAGGCAAAACATCACATAACTGCTTCAATAAAAGTGCTAAAATAGGAAACGCTCAGGCCTATGAGACCTAAGAGGAATAGAGCACTGAAAGCCAACCAACAATTTCCTCACTAAAAATGAAGTACAAGGATTCAGATAGCCTAGCAGCTGAGACAAAAAAGCTACGCTGGCTAAAGAGGCACGAACTATCCCAAAAGACCAGCCCTGATGCTTTGCAAAAAAGCAAGAAGTGTACCAGGAGAGATACTGAAAAAGGCATAGCCCCTAAGGCAGATATGGCCTCCAAAAATTACAAGAAATGTTGCCAGCCAGACCGATAAGAATTCCATGTATTTGCAGCCAAGGAATTCCTCAGTAACTCTCCCAACGATCCAGCAAACAGGTCCAAAGTTTGGCAGGCATGACCACGGGCTCTTCGTCTGTTGCAGGAACCAATGCCCAGAAACGGGCCCACTGAAACCACGTTAGTCAGCAATCTCATTCAGGAAACCAGGAACATGTTTAGTAGAGAGACTGACATTAAGCTGTAAACAGCGCAAAACAATGAGCCTCAAAAGCTCACCCATTAATGGACAATGAGCAGATTGAGCATTAAGAACCTTCACTACAGCATTGTTATCAGAAAAAACCACTACCCTCCTATTAGCCAACTTGCTCCCCCAAATAATTTTAGCCACAAAGACCGGAAAAAGCTCCAGCAAAGCAATATTATCACACCAGCCCCTATCTCACCATCACTCAAGCCACATATCTGCACACCAGGATCCCCCAAAGTAAATACCAAAACTAAATCCCGCAGCAGCATCAGTAAAAATACGTAAATGCACTGAAGTAACTTCCTCCTGCTGCCACACACACCCCATTAAAGCATGCCTCCCTTACTAGTCAGAAAATGCTTCTCTGCCCTTTGGAAACAAAGAACCATCAGAAAATTCTTCGATGCACCCTCATTCCGCTTACTGGTGCAATCCTCCATCCTGAGCTTACTCGATTACTGCAATATACCTGGGATCCTTCAAAAAAACCATTCAAAGACTATGTATCATCCAAAATTCAGCAATTCGACTGATCTTTGGGCTGAAAAAATGGGAACACATGACTTCGTGCGCAACTGGACGGCATTCTAGGGAAGTGGCAGATACTACAGAAGGGACGGCCTACATCTCACCAAGCAAGGAGCAAGAGTCTTGGCCGAAAATATGAAGAAGACCATTGAGAAGGCTTTAAACTAAAGGTCAGGGGAGAGCCGACAGTCAACAACCAGTCGATGGCCCGGGCATCAGGAGACTCCAAAGAAGAAACTACAAGTGCCTGCTCAGACAAAGGGAAAGAGCATGCTGAAATCGAAAGTAACAGAGATAGAGCACAAATGGATACAAAAAGGGATGAGAAGACTAAAAAAGCCAAGAAAGTTTCCCCAAGAGAACTCAATTGTGTGTACACAAATGTGCAAGGGGAGCTCAAATGTATTTACACGAATGCCAGAAGCTTGGGAAACAAAATGGGGGAACTGGAAGCAATAGCAAGACGAGAAGGACTAGATATCATTGGTATAACAGAAACATGGTGGAACGAAGAAAACAAATGGGACACTGTACTAAGGGGATACAAACTATACAGAAGAGATAGAATAGGGCAAAAAGGGGGAGGTATTGCCCTGTATGTCCATGAAGGAGTAAAGTCTATCAGAGAAGGGAAGACAGAAGGGAAAGAAAAATTGGAATCCCTCTGGATAAAGATTCCTAGACAAAATGAGGCTGAAACGAAAATTGGCCTCTATTATCGACCCCCGGGACAAAAGGAAGAAACAGACGTAGAAATGCTAGAAGAAATCACCAATGGATGTAGAGCAGGAAATGTAATGATCATGGGAGACTTCAACTTTCCCGGGATAAACTGGAACCTAGGCACCTCAAACTGCGGCAGGGAATCCAAGTTCCTGGAAATGATAGGGGACTGCTTCCTAGAACAAATGGTGGGAGAACCGACAAGAGGAACTGCCACCTTAGACTTGGTCCTAAATGGCATAACAGGAAGGACAACAGATGTAGAGGTCACTGTTCCGTTGGGGACAAGCGATCACAGCATGATCAATTTTAAAATTGGCATCGGGAAGGGGAAACGTACCAAGACTAAAACGACAACCTTTAACTTCAGAAAAGGGAAATACGACAGCATGAGAGTCATGGTTATAAAACGGCTCAAGAAAAAGGCAGCCAAAATCAGAATGGTCGATCAAGCATGGTCCCTACTAAAAAATACCATCACCGAAGCGCAGAATCTCTACATTCCGCAGATATCCAAAGGAAGGAGAAATAGAAACAAAGGAGAACCAGCTTGGCTAACTAAAGAGGTGAAGGATGCAGTAAGGGATAAGAGGAACTTTTTTTAAAAAATGGAAATGTGAACACACAACTGAGGCCTGGAACAGTCACAAGGTCGACCAGAAGAAGTGTCACAAGGCGGTAAGAGATGCCAAAAAAGCCTATGAGAAAAACATAGTGCAAGAAGCCAAAAACTTCAGGCCCTTTTTTAGATACATAAAAGGGAAAAAACCAGCTAAGGAGGCAGTGGGCCCTCTCGACAACCAAGGAAGAAAAGGGTGCATCAAGGAAGACAAACAGATTGCGGATAGGCTAAACTCATTCTTTGCGTCTGTCTTTACCAAGGAGGACACTGCATCAATGCCAGAAACAGGGAGAGTATTCAAGGGAGAAAATGAGAATAGCCTCACCACAGTAAATGTGGATTTGAACATGATATATTATCAGATCGACAGATTAAGAGGTGATAAATACCCTGGACCAGATGGAATTCACCCGAGAGTGCTAAAGGAGCTTAAGATAGAAATCGGAGAACTATTACAATCCCTAGCTAACTTGTCAATTAAAACCGGACAAATACCAGACGACTGGAGGATAGCGAATGTCATCCCAATCTTCAAAAAGGGATCGAGAGGAGAACCGGGCAACTATAGACCTGTGAGTCTTACGTCGGTTCCTGGGAAGATGATTGAAGCACTAATAAAGGATAGCATAGAGCAACACCTGGAAAATCACGACCTGATGAGAGCTAGCCAACACGGCTTTAGGGAAGGGAAGTCATGTTTGACTAATTTACTTCAATTTTTTGAGGAGGTGAACAAACAAATTGATAGCGGTGAACCGGTGGATATAATATACTTGGACTTCCAGAAAGCGTTCGACAAGGTTCCCCACGCAAGGCTTCTGAAGAAACTACAAAGCCATGGAATAGAAGGAGATATACTAAGATGGATAGGCAAATGGTTAGAAAACAGATTGCAGAGGGTGGGCATAAATGGGAAGTTCTCGGACTGGGAAGAGGTAACGAGCGGTGTACCCCAAGGATCGGTTCTTGGGCCCATCTTGTTCAATATCTTCATAAACGACCTAGAAGATGAAATAACAAGTAATTTAATCAAGTTTGCGGACGATACAAAACTATGTCGAGTAGTTGGGACACAAAAGGACAGAGAAGAACTTCAGAGAGATTTGAACCAGCTAGAGAAATGGGCAGAAAAGTGGCAGATGAAGTTTAACATAGAAAATGCAAAGTGATGCACCTGGGTAAGAAAAACAAGGAACATGAATATAAAATGTTAGGTGTGACACTGGGCAAGACCGAACAAGAAAGGGACCTGGGGGTGCTGATAGACAGGACCCTGAAGCCGTCGGCTCAATGCGCAGCGGCAGCAAAGAAAGCAAATAGGATGTTGGGCATGATTAAGAAGGGAATCACAAGTAGATCGGCGGACATCATAATGCAGCTTTACAGAGCAATGGTCAGACCACACTTAGAGTACTGTGTCCAACACTGGTCTCCCTACCTAAAGAAGGATATAACCCTACTGGAGAGGGTGCAAAGGCGAGCCACGAAGCTAGTTAAAGGTATCGAGAATTTGAGCTACAAAGAACGCCTCGGAAAACTGGGATTGTTCACCCTCGAGAAGAGAAGACTGCGAGGAGACATGATAGAGACTTTTAAAATACTAAAAGGATTTGACAAAATAGAGCAAGAAACATCGTTATTCACATTGTCAAATGTGACTCGGACAAGAGGTCATGGACTGAAACTGAGGGGCACCAGGCCCAGGACAAATATTAGGAAGTTCTGTTTCGCACAACGAGTGGTGGACGCTTGGAACGCTCTCCCTGAGGAGGTCGTGATGGAGACCAGCATTCTGGGATTCAAGAGCAAGTTGGATGCACACCTTCTTGCAAATCACATTGGGGGATACGAGTAAACAAGGTTTCCCAGCAAGGAACACCTGGCTTGGCCTCCGCGGGTGTATGTCGCCGGACTGGATGGACCTAGAGTCTGATCCGGCGAAGCCATTTCTTAAGTTCTTACATAACTCCCTACTACCAAAAACTCCACTGGCTGCCCCTGGAGGCAAGAGTGCTGTTCAAGTGTGCCTGCCTCTGTTATAAATCCATCCATGGTTCGGCCCCCTTATACATGGTCCTCCATTTTACCTTAGATTGTCCATCTAAACCCACTCGCAGAGCTCATCTCTTCAGCCATCCAACTCTAAAGGCCTGCCGTTACAAAGAACAGAACTCTAGCCTTCCAAGCAGGTCATCTAAATGATTGGCTGAGCAATATTTTCTCGCGCTCCTCATCCTATCTAAACTGCAGAAAATTATTAAAAACTAATCTATTTAACCGATTTGTAGCCTAAGACACCTTACCCTACCCTTGCTCCCCAAGACCTCCCTTGATACCTTCCTTCCCTATCTCCTTACTTTTGATCCTTATTGTGCCAGTTCCTTGCTTACATATATTAATTGTATCTGTATCTGCTGATTGTACCCATTCGCTGACTGTATCTGCTGATTGTACCCTTTTGCTGATTGTACCCATTCGCTGATTGTCCAGCCCTTCTTTATTGTAAACTGCCTAGAACTATTACGGCTTTGGCGGTATATAAGAAATAAATTATTATTATTATTAGTAGTAGTAGTAGTAAGCATCGGGCATTGTGGTATTTAAATCCACAAAGAGATAGCCATACGGCTTTCTGGTGGCATCCTCGAAGGCCTCTAAAAAGAATTGTGATTTTCCAGGGTACATCTATCTGTAACTTATCTCTAGGATTCTTTTTTTATTATTTCGATTTTTATTGAGTTTTGAACAGAGTTAACAGTAGAGCTATCACCTTTAGTGCAACATTCAAACCATTACATTAACTCACATTTGTTTAATTCTGTGTTGTCCTCCTCCCTGTCTCTTCGTTTCCCCCATTTTAGTCCCCCCTCTCCCTCCCCCCCGCATCTGAGAGTACATGTCAGGATTATATAGTCTACAGGAAGTTACATAAGCAGTTTTTGAGTGATAACAGTCCAGGTGTGTTGGGATGACACATAATAGCCCCTCCGATTGGCCACATATATTTCCATTTTACTCATCAAACCCATTTTTGCTCACCATTCTCTCAGTGGGGGAGTGAGAGGCTGTTTCCAGTAAGCCGCTATAAGGCTTTTAATCGCCACGAGACCCATCCACACTAGTCTAGTTTGCCAGGTTGTCTCTTGAGTGTTTGATATCCCCAGTAGGCATGTTTGGGGAGTAGAGGGGATTGTAGTCCCCAGCATAGCTGACAGAGACTCCAGCACATCTCTCCAACAAGGGGTTAACACTGGGCAGTCCCACCAGATGTGAAGAAAGATGCCCTCTGCTGCTTGACATCGCCAACATGAGGCCGATGCGTGTGGATACATCTTGTGGAGTCTCTCTGGAGTGTAATACCACCTACTTAGTACCTTGTACGCATTTTCCTGTACAAGGGCACAAGTAGATGCTTTTACCCACCTCCCCACATATGTGTTCCCACTTCTTAGCTGTAAATGTACATTGTAAATCTCTCTCCCACTGGGCTCTAAAGTTTAGTTTGGGAGTCACTCTACCTTTTAGATATCGGTATATTATGGATATGGGTCTGGGCACTCTCTGTAGGGTCCCCCAAAGTTGTTCTAGTTGTTCAACCTCATCTAGGGGTATCCTGTCCCATCCATTTGCTATTATGTAATGTTTTACCTGCATATAGGCCAAGTAGTCCCCAGCTCTCACCCCTGGGTATTTTTGAAATGCCTCAAAGGTGATCAGGGTCCCTAATTTCAGGAGATCCCAGAAGTGTTGCAGCCCTATCTGTTCCCACCTCTCGAAAACTGGATTGGTTTTACCTGCCTCGAATTTGGGTTCCTGTCTAAAGCATGCCAATGTGGAGGTCACCTTTCCTTGGTTACATTCATGCTTGATGTTGCCCCATAATTTAATTAGGTGTAGGATATAGGGGTTAGTAGTCTCTAGTTCCCATTGTCGGGTCATCTGTGAGGACCAGAGCTTAGCAGCAAGGCTTCCCTGAGATAGAAAGCTTTGCTCCAACTGTATTCCCCATTTGTATTCCCCATTTGCCAGTCCACTAGCATGCACAGCTGAGCCGCCTGATAGTACCACTGTAGGTTTGAAACCCTTCTACCTCCCTGCGCTTTATCTACCCACATCACCCGCTGCGAGAGCTGGGGCGCTTTGTTCTGCCATATAAATTTCTGAAATTCTGCCTGTAGCAGTTTGAACATCCGGGGTGGTATGGGGATAGGTAGGGTCTGGAACAGAAATAGCAGCCTTGGTAGTATATTCATCTGTATGACAGCAATCCGTCCCTCCCAAGAGAGCCATAGGCCCTGCCATCTCTGGAGGTCCAGTCTTATCTGCTGAATTATCGGGCCGTAATTAACCTCGTAGAGACGATATGAATCTCTGGGCAGATATATCCCTAGGTATTTAAGGCTCTTTGTTATCCATTTAAGTGGGAACTGGCTTTGAAGTGCTTGACTCCTGTCTTCCCCTATAGTTAGATCCATTAGCTCTGTTTTGTCTAGGTTGATCTGGAAGCCTGACGCTAGCCCATATTCTTCAAAAATACCTAGTATTAAAGGTATTGTGCATTTTGGGTCTTGCAGTTACAGGAGAACATCATCAGCAAATAAAGCGATACGGTGTTCCGTGCCCCACACCCTAATCCTCTTAGCAGGGGATGGTTCCGAATTAGGATCGCTAGGGGTTCTATAGAGAGAGCAAATAGCAATGGTGACAACGGGCATCCCTGTCTGGTCCCCCGCGCAATGGAGAAGAATTCTGTGTATGATTGGTTGATTCATAGGCAAGCCTTAGGGGCATTGTATAGGGCTCTGACCCATCCTAGGAGCATCCCTCCCATGCCCATTCTTCTCTTCACCGCCCAGAGAAAGTCCCAGGATACTCTGTCAAAGGCCTTCTTTGCGTCTACTGCCATTATTGCAGCTGGGTCTCTACTCTGTTGCATCCTCCACATCAGATGTAAAGTACGTCTGATGTTGTCTCCTACCTGTCTGTTTTGAATAAACCCGGACTGATCTATATGTATGACTTTGGGAAGTAGCCTACCTAGCCGCAGAGCCAAGATCTTTGCCACTATTTTTACGTCCATATTCAACAGGGAAATAGGTCTATATGACCCGCAAAGAGTTGGGTCTCTCCCTGGTTTCAATATAATCGTCACCCCTGCCTCTCCCATTGTCCTGGATAGAGTGCCTCCCTGTCGAACCCCGTTTATTAAGCGCACTAGTAGTGGGCTTACTTGGTCCCTAAATGTTTTATAGAAGCGGCTCGTGTATCCATCTAGTCCTGGTGATTTGCCTGGTTTGGATCCCTGAATGACCTCCAGCACCTCCCTCAACGTCACCGGTTCATCGAGCCGTGCTTGGTCTTCCAGTGGGAGGACCGGTAGTTCGACCTTATCTAGGAAGCTCTCCACCGCCCCCTCGTCTCCCTCTCCTTCTAGGCTGTATAAGCGTCGATAAAAGTCTAAAAAGGTGTTTCCAATTTCCTTATCGGTGACTTGGATATTCCCACTTTGGTCTCTGATATGGGCTATAGATGCTCGAGTTTGTTTTGCTTTGATGTATCTAGCTAGTTAGGCGCTGCATTTGTTGCTGTGCTCATAGAGAGTTGACTGGTAGCGCTTTCGGATATGGTTATAGTCTTCCATCTGGATCTGGGTCAGTTCCCCGCGAGCTTGGCACAGTTGTGCCAAGGTCTGGGGCTCAGGATTAGTTTTATGGGCCAGTTCTAGGGATATCAGTCTTTTGCGTAGTTCTAATTGCACTCGTGCTCTTTGTTTTTTGAATCTGGCTCTCCACTTTATGAATATACCCCTCACCATTGCTTTAAGAGCGTCCCATAGGACTCCGTCAGAAACCTCTCCCATGTCATTATGGTCTAAGTAAGTCTGTATAGTTTGGAGAACTTCCGTTACTACCTCTTTCGCTTGAAGCAAGGACTCATTGAGTCTCCAGTATCTTCTTCCCCCCTCGGCCACTAGTCCTATGCAGTCCACCGAGACAGGTGCATGGTCTGAGACTTGTATCCCTCTGATCTCGGCCTCCTTCATATTGCTCCATTGATTCCAAGAGACCCATATCCCATCTATTCGAGTATAAGTGTTTTTGGCAGGGGAATAATGGGTGTAGTTGCGTTGAGTTCCATGTAGGAGTCGCCACCTATTCACCATCCCCAGGGTATGCATGAAGTCCCGGAACGCCTTTGATGACCCCCCCCCCGGGCGCCTCTACCTCCCTTGGAGTAGTCTACCCTCCCATCCGGGTATACGTTAAAATCTCTCCCAATGATTACCACTCCCTGGATGAACAACTGTAGTTCTTCTTTTAGATCTCTATAAAAGCCTGCCTGGTCTTTATTGGGGCTGTATATATTTATAATAGTTACTCATTTAACTTGTAGGGAGCCCTTCAAGGCTAAGCATCTCCCCGATATATCTTTATATTCCTGTTCCAGAACCAAACCCAACCCCTTTCTTGCCAATATTGCAATCCCACCTTTTTTTCTGTGGACATGTGGCCCTTGATGTGTCCAAGTCTGCTCATAGTGTGGGCTGTGCAGAAGCACTGTGTCCCTTGGTCTCAGATGTGTTTTTTGTAACATACAAATATCCCAACCCATCCTCTTCACTTCCCTGTAGATAATGCTCCTCTTTCCTGGATTGTTTAGCCCGTTAACGTTCCAAGACCCAATCCTGAGTAGTTTCCCCTCTTTTTTCATCCTCTTGCTCATTCCCTGTATCCCTGCTTTTTTCCCCAACTTCCCCCCTCCCTCCCTCCCCCCAACATTTGCAGATCTAGTATTTGCTAGATCAGCCATTGAGAAAAGATGAGGTCTCCCCCAAAAGACAACTGGACCCCTTACCTTCCCAATCAAACTCAAAACATCATAACAGAATGATAACCCCCATTCCCAAGTGTCCACTTTTTATGCATGCATTTCTTCTATTAATAACCAGTCTCTTCCCTTTACACATGGTATTCCATCCCTTCACCAATCCCTTAGCTATAGCTTCTATTCTTACATGTGTATAGTTTCCCTTTGCCCAACCCGGGTAGTAATTACAATCATCTATTTCTCCTTACTTCCCGGTATCAAGGAGAACCCCCCCAGGTCACCAAGTGTTCCCTCGTGCCAGTCTACCCTCAATTCAGTGTCTATATAGTTCTCACCGCTGTCCGTATGAGAAGACTGGAGACTCTCGTCAGGTTCCGTCCTCACTTAGGTTTCCCTCTGAGGCATCTCCAGGTGGCCCGGGTGACTATGCGCCAAGGTTCCTCTGGCCTGTCTTGTTTCGCTGGTGATTCCGTCGCCGGGACCTTGGGTAGGTTGTTACATCCAAGGTCTTTCAGGGTCACCGAGGCGTCTCCCACGGTGTCGGCTCTTCTTGATTTCCCATTTACAGTCATCCATATACCAAAGGGGAAGAGCCACCTATATCTGTGGCCATCCGCTCTCAAAATCTGGGTCACTTCCATGAAGCTCCGCCGTTTTTGCAGGGTGGTGAGTGCCAGGTCTTTAAAGACTCCGACCGTTGTACCATGCCATTGCATTTGTGGTTTCTTCCTGACAGCCTGCAGTATTTTTTCTTTAACCAAATAGTCCCCGAAACAGGCAATAATGTCTTTCGGCGCCCCTGGCCAGCCAGCTCCAAGCCCACGGTGCACTCATAGTAATGCAATTGTTCCGGGCTCTATTTGCTCCTCTGGGCCCAGTAGGTAGCTGCAGTACTCTTGGACTACTTGCTTGCAGTCCTTGTATCGCTCGTTCTCCGGTATGCCTTTAAATCTTAGGTTACTTCTTCAGGACCTGTTCTCCAGGTCCTCGACCTGTGCTTGCAGGTCGGCCAGGTCTTTCGCTTGTTGAGTTAGTGCTGTTTTCGCGTCTCCCACCGCTCCTTCCAAGTGGGACACGTGCTGTTCCGTAACTTCTACTCGGCTCCCTAAGTCTCCCACCTCGGCCCGGAGTTCTGCCATGGCGGATTTCATGTCTTCACGGACCCCTTGCATTTCCGATTTGAGGTCTGGAACCAGGTCTCTAATTTATGCTATAGCGCGTTGGAGTTCTCTGTAGCTGGGCCCGAGGTCAGGGATTGCTGGGTCAAGCTCGGGGACTGCGCCATCTTGGTTTTCTCGCTCGGTGATGTTGGCACTTGCACGGTGTGTTTGCTACTCACCGATTCGGTATAGCGATATTTTTCCAGCCGCCGTCAACTCGCCATACACTTCCCCAACCAGTTCTTCATTTTTCAGGGGTTAAATCGCTCTCAGGAAGCAGTTTAGTATCCTTGAGTTATAAGCCCCGTCGGAGCTCAAAGTTTAGCCTACACATCCGGTAGAGTGACGTCACTTCCTCCTTATCTCTAGGATTCTTATTTGGTATTTAAAGTTATATTTGGTATTTAAAGTTATAATCCGTTTTGTTTTACCCTGGCAGAAAACATTCTGAATTATATATATATGATGCTTAGGTTTCTGTGATTCACATACTTAGTAAAGACATTCTCTATTTCGCCACTTTTACAGGCAGAATCAATTAGATCATCTACAATAGCCAAGTTTACTTTATTGGTAGGAAACATTTGGTCATCATTGAAAGTATCAGGAAAATTGTCCGTAAAAGTAATAAAATTATATTTATTTAACATTTCTTTACACAAAAGTTGCCAACAACTATAACACCAAACAATATTGTTAGATATGACAGACAATACATGGCCAGCGTGTTCTAACAACTTTTTAACAAAGAAGCTCTTGCCGAAATTGGATGGTCCTGCTAATATACAAGAGAAAGGGTGTGACCATTGGGCATCCACTGTGCTAGTATCTGTAAGGTAGTGTGCTGAACCCATCCTCCTCCTTCACTCTTTTGTCATACACAACTTGCTGTGTCTTTTTAATCACACCGGTCTCTATTGTCTACCTCTATTGTCTACCTCGTTTTGTTTATTATAATACTGATTTGTTGCACTCCTATCTTTTTCTGGGGTAAACCCTCTGCCCTCGGTTTGTAGTCAAAAACTAGATCTTTTAAACTAGTAAAATTGATTTTCTGGCTGTTTTCATTCAGGTTTTTCCACATGACAGTTTGTAACTGTGTATTTTAGGGCCCGCTGATATATGTTCATCTACAGGTATCTACGGGTGAGCTCCCCTAAATAATCACCCAGAGGGGGTTCCAGTCACCCTCGCGGCTCACAAATATCACAGAATCTGTATCGTGGTACAGACAATGATCTTGTAGACTGTCTAGAAGTTTGTACAACTCTAAACGCACATAGGCAGTTATAAAACAGCCTATGAAAACATTTGTGCTACGGGCAAAGTAGTGCGGTCTTTTGAATGCTTCCAAGACATGCGAGTCATTTCATCATCGATAAAGTTACATGATGAAACCTCAAATTCGGGAGAAAACATGTATTTAGGTTCAAATAATTTTTATTGATGCAAACAACATCAAATACAACATAAGGGCACCTCAAGGTGCATAATACAACAATGCATCAAATAAAATAAAAATAAGAAGCATATATACCCCTCACCTCCCACCCCTAGCCCCCCTCCCAATAGTACTCTTTATTTCACCTCACTATGACACATCAATACAATTTAGGACACCCATCTTAAGACAGCACTACGGCCCTTAGGATGCAAGGATTGTAAGTAAGGATCCCATATATGCATAAACAACATCTTTCGTTTCTTAGGCCTTCCAGCATCTCTCGCCTCCCAGATGGCCAATTGATGTAACTGGTTTCACCAATGCCAAAACTTCAGGGTGCCAGGGACCATCTAATATTGAAAAATACATTTCTTGGCCAATAAACTCTTCTTCCTACACAACACCCGATGACCCCTAGGCAAATGACTGAAAGCCTCTGGCAAATCCAAAACAAAATGGATCAGAAAACTACATAAAGATTTCCCAATTATTTTTGACATATAAGATATTATTCTTTTCTAAAAGTTTTGAATAATGGGACAAGACCAAAATGCATGTCCCAAAGTATGACCCCCTATTCCACATTTATGACATAATGGTGTAGGGAGACCTCCACTATAAAATAACTGTGTATGAGTGTAATAAGCACGTAATGTCACCCTATAATATGTTTCTCTTAACCATGTACATGGGGTCACCCCAGGTGTCACCCTCAGATTTTGAGCTATATCCCAATGTCCCAAATTAAGCTCCTTATGAGTGGCTTAAGGTGACATAGGTAAGGGTAAGCTAGATGCACATCTCTTATGAGAAGCTTAGAGTGATATGGGGACTAATACTATGCCAGGGTACACCTGACGAGGCCTCCGCGTGTGCTGATCGCCGGACTTGATGGATCTAGGGTCTGTTTCGGAGATGGCACTTCTTATGTTCTTATGTTCTTTCCCATTTACCCCTAATGTTCCTGTAGTCCTTTGCAGATTGTATCTTTTGCAATCTAGCATGTATACAAGACACCGAAAGAGACACCCCCTCCTCCCGATTAAACAACTCTCGTAATTTATCCCCCAAATGCAAGCGCAATTGCGCTCTGTCAAGGGATCTCACATAGTGCTCCACTTGAAAACACGCAAATTGTGCACCCCAGGTCTCCCCACCTTAGCTAACAATTCTGGACGGGTCAACAACTCCCCTTCATCTCTCAATATATGTTCTAAACTTAAAATTCTTCTTGCTCCCCATAATCGGTACTCTCTAGAGTTCCTTCCTGGAGGAAAGGCTGGATTACCTTGCAAAGGCAAAAGATCAGTGATCAACGGATCACCTCCCAAGGCATGCACAAGCCAACGCCATGCTGCTTGTAATGTATTAAATAATAAACTTGAACAAAAAGAAGAGGGCAATGCCTTTCGGGAACTATGAAATAATGCAAATACATTGAAAGGAGCAAAAAGCTCCTGTTCCATATGAAGAGGGGTGTAAGTGTTGGTCATATTTACCCAATCTCCCAAATGGCGAAGCAGACATGCATAATTATAGATTCACAAATCCGGTAAGCCCATCCCCCCCTATTCCAATTCCCCAATAATTGTGTCAACTGTAATTTAGGTTTTTTGGCCATCCAACAGAAATGAGAAACTTTTTTTTTTTTTAATGTGTAAATCCTTCTTTAGCAAGCAAAATGGCAAAGTCTGCAACATATACAACCATTTGGGAAAGATAAACAGCTTAACCAAGCAGATGCATCCCATCAAGGAAAGGGGTAAAGACCTCCAGGTATCCAACAAAAGTTCCATCTTTTGTTGAAGTTTATCTACATTAAGGCGATATAATTGAGAAGTCAACATAGTCATCACAGTCCCCAAATTCACAAACTGCCCTTGCGCTCAAGTCAAAGGAAACTCCATCCCCCATAAAGCCTGAACTTCCACAGAGGATGCCAATGCCTCCGATTTATCTAAATTTAATTGGAAACCAGAATAATCACCATATTCTTTAATCAATTCTAATAAAGCCTTTAAGGAAGGCAAAGGATCCATAAGGTGTACTAAAATATCATCTGCAAAGGCCGATAACTTAAAAGTAGTATTTCCAATGTCAATCCCTCATATAGATGGCATTGCATATATGTCCCTAATAAGCACAAATAATAATGGCGATAAAGGACATCCCTGTCTCATCCCCCTATAAATCAGGAACTTTTCAGTTTCA
Organism: Geotrypetes seraphini; assembly: GCF_902459505.1. NCBI lineage: Eukaryota > Metazoa > Chordata > Amphibia > Gymnophiona > Dermophiidae > Geotrypetes > Geotrypetes seraphini. The sequence continues at coordinate 99,129,395 of NC_047095.1, read as the reverse complement.
AAATCCTTCAACACTAATTTTGCTTGTGGAAAAGAGTATAAATCTCACACCCCAGATACAAAAAAACCATTAAAACCATATGCTGTTAAGATATCATAAAGAAAGTCCCACCTTACTTTGTCAAATGCCTTTTCAGCATCAAAGCTAACCAGCACAGAAGGAAAATTGTGCATCATTTGCTGCTCCAAAGACAGCAACAATTTTCTAACATTTTTAGCAATTGTATGTCCCTTCACAAATCCCACCTGAGCATCATGTATAAGGGAGGGTAGCACAGTGGCCATCCTATTTGCCATAATCTTTGCTAACATTTTAACCTCTGTATTTAATAAAGAAATGGGACGATATGAACCCGCCTTTTCTGGATCTTTATTTGGCTTATGCAATACTAGAATTCGAGCCATGTTCATACCTTCCGATAAAGCCTCCTCACCAACCATAATATTAAACATCCTAGCGAGCGGTTGGATAATCTCTTCACTTAAAAGTTTATAAAATTCAATGCGCATGTCATCGTCACCCGGCGCCTTCAGTAAAAGACTATTTCCAATTGCCCAATACACTTCCTCTGGTATTATAGGCACATTAAAATGCTCTCTATCTCTCTCAGAGATTCGAGGTAACATCATCCCATCCAAATAGGAACCTGTCATCACTCGCCTCTCTAACGGGGGAGCATAAAGAGTCTTAAAATAGTGAAAAAAAATCTCCAATCTCCGAATCTGATATCACCCATTTCCCTTGCTCATTTATCAGGGCCTGAACTCTACGGGGACCTGTTCTAGATGAAACCAATCTTGCCAAAAGTTTCCCCCCTTATTTCCATATCTATAAAGCTGATACTTATAATAAGCAAGGGATTTACGTGCCCGTTGATGTAGGAGAGAATTGAGAATTACTTGAAATTCCATCAGCTCCTGTCTATGCATAGAATCTCCAGATTGACCAAATTTCTTTCTGGCCCTTACAATATCTTTCTCTAAACACAGTATTTCTCTATCCCTTACTTTTTTAACATGACTACTATAACTTAGAGTATCCCCCTCAATACTGCCTTTGCCGCTTCCCAAAATAAAATAGGATCCCCTTCTGCATGAGCATTATGTCGCTTATAATCATTCCACGTACCCAATAACCGTTCCCTATTGTTCCGATCCCTGTACAAAGCTAGCGGAAACACCCATCGCCAATTTCCTGGAGACCCCCTCCCCTCCTGCCACATCACTTGTACCCAGGCATGATCAGAAATTGTATAGGGACCTATATCCACTTGCACCAACTTCCAAAACACCAATTCTGTAATCCAAATCTAGTCTATGCGGGATTGCATACCATGTGCTCGGGACATATGGGTATAATCCCTCTCAGAACCATGTAATACTCTCCATGAGTCTATTAAATCCAGATTATCACTAAATTTTTGGAGCTCCCTCTCCCCTATCCGACGCATAGCACTCCCAGACCCCGTATAATCCAAACTAGAATCTCTAAGCATTAAAATCTCCCCCAACAATCAGGGAGGCTTGAGCATAAGGTAACAACAAGCGAGTCAATTTAGCATAAAATGCCAGGTCATTTTCATTAGGAGCATACACACAACAAAATACAAAGTCCCGTCGAGCTATCACCCCTCGACAGAGCACAAATCTTCCCTCCCCATCCTTAGTCAAAACTTGTAAATTATCCAGAAGACCTTTGCGAAATAGAATCGCTACTCCCCTATGTTTTCCTTGTGCGGAAGCAGCTACACACTCCCCCATCCACCACTGTTTTAATTTTGTATGTTCAAGATCAGTCAAATGTGCTTCTTGAAGGAAGGTCACATCCACCTTATGACGTTGTAAATGTTGTAAAATTTTGGAACGCTTAATAGGTGAATTGATCCCCCCCACATTCCAAGTTACAAAATTAACCAGGATCCAATTCCATTAACCATTCTACATTCTTCACCATGAAAACCCGTGTAACCTGGCCACCCCAGCCCCTGACCAGGCTCCACTAAAACCTCAGCTGACCATCCATTATCAAAGCTAAATAGAGATTACCATTTCCCCTCCTCCACTCTCCTAATCCCAACCCTTTCCCCAACCCTTCCTCCAATAACATAGTAACATAGTTCTTCTCCCCCTACCCTCCCATCCAGTATCTCCCTTCCACCTAATCCCAACCCAAAATTGAATCTCAAGATCTTCCATACAGATCTCAAGAACTCCAAGGAAGAATAACTCCATTACCCCAGCCCCCAGCACATTTTTCAACATCCTAAGATACAGTGGTACCTTGGATTATGAGCATAATCCATTCCAGGAGCATGCTTGTAATCCAAAATGCTCGTATATCAAAGCAAGTTTCCCCATAGGAAGTAAGGGAAACTTGCTTTGATATGTTCCCCCCCCCCCCGAGGCCAGCAGCGCTGCTCCCCCCCACAAGAACCGGCATTGCTCCCCCTGAAGGCCCCCCCGCGAACCGGCACCCTCCCCCCCATGATCCGGCACCCCCCTGCCACTATCGGGCCCCCCCGCCACGACCTGAGGTCCCCCCAACCCACCCCAACCCTCTTCTTACTTTTCTGTAGCCTCCGCAGCGGTACTGGCACCAGCATGCCCTGTGCGTGGTGCCGGTGCCTGAAGATCTGCTTCCTGTGCTGGGCCTGAGAGTTCACGTTCGACATGAACTCTCAGGCCCAGCACAGGAAGCATATCTTCAGGCACCGGCCCCCCGCACAGGGCATGCTGGTGCCAGTGCCGCTGCAGAGGCTACAGAAAAGTAAGAAGAGGGTTCGGGTGGGTTGGGGGGACCTCAGGTCATGGAGGGGGGGTGCTCGATGGCGGCGGGGGGGGGTGACGGATCACGAGGGAGAGGGTGCTGGTTCGCAGGGGGGGGCGCTCGCAAATCGAAGCGCGCTCGGTTTCTGAGGCGCCGATTTTGCGAATGTTTTGCTCGTCTTGCAAAACACTCGCAAACCGGTGCACTCGTAAACCGAGGTACCACTGTATATCTATATAATAAAACCGTAGGCGGCGCATGCGCACTCTAATCCGCGTGCTTCCGTGATCCGTATGTCCGTGGCCGGCAAGAGTGCACATGCAAACTTACAACAGCTCGCACTCACGGTCTGGCTGGCTCTTTAAAGTTTTTTTCGGTGCCGGCTCACCTGCTCCGCCTTCCTCTTCCTGCCAGTCTCAGCCGGACTCACTCCTCCCCCCCTGGCAGCCCTGAACCTGTTCCTCCGTTCCCCGCCCGACGGGCCGGTGAGTGCTGCGCCAGGGGCAATGCAGGTGGAGACTATCGGCGGTGGAGCCGGAGGGAAGGGGGGTGGGAGGCACGCGAAGCTGCAAGTCGCCGACTCCACCCCCCCCCTCTCTCGAACCGCACAAGGACTGCCGTTGACGAAATTTGCCCCACCGTTCCTTCCCTTCCTCCATCAGGTACAGTTCAGCTACGCCTATGTTAAAAGCAGCTGCTTTGAAATTGGAGTCCTGCCGCCACCGTAACACGTTCCCTCTGCCGCGGTCCCATATGTCAGAGAAGGGGCGGGACCAAGGCAGAGGGGAACGTGCTACGGCAGTGGCAGGCCTCTGATTTCGATGCGGCTGCTTTTAACATTGGTGGAGCTGCACTGCACCTGATGGAGGGAGGGAAGGAAAGGTGGTTGTGCGCTGTTGAGCCCCTCTGCACGCGCCCAAACCAAAAAAGGAGCCAGGACTCTTCCCAACCCGGCGCCGGCAGACCCGAAAAAACGGCCATACCGAACAGACCCGCGAGCAGGGTTGCCATGGAAACCTAACCGGAATTACATGCAGTCGGCAAGGGTCAGTGAGAGGGGATCAGGAGCTAAAGAGAGATTGAAAAAAACAAACAAACAGTGCACAAGTAGAGAGAGACACACAGACAGTCACAGAAGGACAGGGGGCTAGAGCAGAGATGCTTGCAGGGAGAAAAAGCTAAGCAGTAATGTTACAGTTTGAGAGTGCAGACTGAGGAAGAAAGCAGAGACAGCGCTACACAGGGAAATGGAGGGAGGAAAGAGACAGAAAGAAAAATACAGACAGACATAAATTCTAGCACCCGTTAATGTAACGGGCTTAACGACTAGTATTTAATATAATACTATAAGCTTCACACAATACCCTATAATCTTGACATTCCTTTCAACACACACATTCTTCAATTCCTCTACAATTCTATCACACACCTGACCTCCCTCTCAAATCCCCACCATTTATTAATTTTCAGATAAATTTCAGGAAAACTGAAAATCTATATGTTACCTGCACATATATTAGTGTAATGTATGTAATACCTACTGTTTGTTCATTTGTATGACACTGTTTTAGATTAAAAATCAATAAAGATTTATAAAAAATCCCCACCATTTATTAATTTTCTAATAAATTTCTAATCCACTCTAGAAAACATTCACATTCAACACCCCCCACCCACATCCCACTCATTCTTCAGTTCCTCTACAACTCAATCACACACCTAATCCGCCTCTCAAATCCCCATCATTTATTACTTTTCAGATAAATTTCTAATCCACTCAAGAAAACATTCACACTCAACATCCACCCGCCCACACCCCATTTTCTTCAAGAAGCAGAAGTCCATATAAATGTCTGTTGATGCCAACAACTTTCTCACTCTGTTCGACCCGCTGGCTCATTACTTCCAACATTTCTCAACATAGCTCCTCTTGTCTGACACTGCCATCCAGAAGGACCAGCCATCTCTTTTCCTCTTCCTTTTCCTCTTTTCCTCATCCATTTCCTTTTCCATGTCCTCTCTCCGGAAGATTTGGGACACCTAATGCACGTAACTCTGACCAGGCCTCCGCTACTGTTCTAACCCATCTAGTCGTGCTCCCCACAGTCACTGCCAAGGCATATGGAAAAAGCCATCTATATTTGAGAGCCTCTTTGCGAAGATATATGGTCACCTCTTGCATATCCTTCCTTTTTCGCAAAGTTGCAGCTGCTACATCTTGATAAATGTCTACCCGTAAATTATTTCATTTGTAATCCCTTTGCCTCCGCGTTGCATGGAATATTTCCTCCTTCACCCAAAAGCTGCCCAAATACAGAATAATGTCACGGGACAATTTGGATTTAGGGTGCCCCAGAGCCCGATGCATTTGTTCAATTTCAATCTCCGGTATCTGCCCCTCACCTGCCCTAGCCATAGTAAGTATGTCTGTAAAGATGTCTAAGGCCGTTTGGTGGACATCCAAATAGGTAGGTTCTTATGGAATTCCTCGAATCCTTAGATTACACCTCCAGGATCTGATCTCCAGATCTTCCAACTTATCCCACACTGCCGACTCCTCCACATGAACTTTTACTACATCCTGCTGAATAGCAATAATGTCCTCAGTCATTGTATTAATATGTGCTTCCACCGCATCTTGCCGCTTCACCAACTCCCCCAAGTCTTGCTTTAAGTCTGTTACAGATTTTGTGACATCATGACGTACAGTTTGCATTTCTTTACGAATGTCTAATAGTAGATCTCTCAAAGAATCCAATATTTCCTGGGTGCACCTCAACTCACCTCCTCCCTCCACAGCTTCCAATTCTACCATATTAGTTTCCTGTGACGGGTTAACTTCTGTCGTCTTCTGGGCTTCTAGTTTCTTTCCCACAAAACCATAACTGTTCAACTTTCTTCGTGTAGATATCTTATTCCTCTGTCACTAATCAAGCGTAGAATGATGAAATGCAGTGTCTGAAACAGTAAACCTCTGGAAAAATTGTAAAAGTGCATCCACTAGTGGAGAGACTAAAATGCCCTCACCATTCAGGAAATGGATTGAAGGACCAAACCTCACAAGGCAGCCAAAAAGTCTCCAGCACGCTCCCCTTCAAGTTGCACTCGCACCCTTCAAGTTGCACTCATATCACTCATGGAGCAGGTCAAAGATCCTTCTCCTGTAAGGCAGCCAAAAGAGTTCCTGGCACACTCCCCTACACAAGAAAAGCACAATTCTGGCTGCACGAATGATAAAGACTTTTTCCTGCTCTGTCGGCAGTCAAAGAATTGGCAATTTCATCTACTGCTGTGAGACCCACCGGTGCATTATGAACAGAGCAGCCATCACGGAAACAAGCTACCTGGAGCGGTCAAAAGATTTCCTTGCACACTTCCTTTTATCCCAATTTTTTGGGGTAGCCACAGAGCAGGGAAGCTCCACTTCTCCGCACAGCCGCTGACAGCAGAGCAGACAGTCAATAGCTGTCTCTTTAAATTTCAGCAGGGAAACGCCACTTCTCCACACAGGCGCTGACAGCCTATTCAAAGTGCAGCAACAGCTAAAACCGCAGCACAACTTACCAGTGCCAGCTCATCTAAATCGCTACTGGTCGCATTCCTGAAAAAGTGACACCATGTGAGGGAAGCATTGTCTCCCTGATTTCAACCAAAGAAGACATCCCCACAGCTGACAGAATACTCCAATTTAAATTTTTGAGGTGGCTGAAGACAGAGCCTTCACTCTAGGCTACCATCTTCATTGGTGATGTCACTCCTTACAGGTATTTAAAGAGATCATCGGGCTCTCTGAGAATGCTAACTGTAGGCAGGTTTGTCCTTTGACCAAATTTCCCCCACAGAGAATTTAAGAAAAGTTTTGCTATTTGGCATTTAGTGGGATTTAGCTGGATCTGGTCTGCATGCAAAAGTAGACCTTCTTTTCTATAGAAATCAGATATGTACAAGTTTTGTTTTTCTGTATCATTGCACCACCGGGGTAGTTTAAAGCCTCATGCTTTTGATAGAGGTGTATTTTGATGTATTCAGAAAAGAGACTATCAGATTTTTGCTTGAAATATCAGATTTCATAGATTTCAACAACCACATACCCTTTTGCAATGGCGGCATCCATCTCCACCATACACCAAGTCCCCACAAAAGTTCTCTCCTCATCCGTGTGGGCACACATTTCCTGTTGCCATATATTGGCACACGTACGACACAAAGGAAACATAAGCCCACCCTGATGGGTAACACTGGGCAAAAGAGCTTTCTCGGAGGGTATACATTTGCTTTTATAAAGCCAAAGTAACTTATGGGAGGACTAAATTTGTCATAAATGATTTGCAGATGGCCTGTTGGATATTCCTTTGTTTTATTGACAAAAGGGTATAAACTGGTAAAATCGTAGTAGTTTATTTTTTCCCCAGGTTTTGCTTTGTAGTATAGAGAAACAGCATTTGTTCTACCTCCAAAAAGAACATCTTGTGGGACCAAGGGCTGTGGTAATGCAGCACTAGCTAGGAAGGCTGCACAGCCTTTATCATTTTCTTTTACCATTTTCTTCCACTCATGCTCCCACAGACTTACAACCTTGAAGCCCAGGCTTTCCAGGTATGCTGTCTTTAGCTGCTTTTTGTAATAAAGAAAGCAATAGGTCATGGCTGCTACAGGGTTCTGGTCTTTTTATCATTATAACAGATTGGACAGCCGTGATAAAAACAACTATTAAATTCAAAAGCTGTTTCTACCTCAACAATAACAGCATAACCATCAAGAAAATAAGGCCCCACCTTTCTTTTACCCCATTCAGAGCATGTATATTTTGTACAGCCAGTGGCGTACTAAGGGGGGGGCGGGAGGGGTGGTCCGTCCCGGGTGCCAGCCATAAGGGGGTGTTCCCGGCCTTGCCGTTCATTCTCCCCCCCACCCTCGAAGGACCGCTCGCCCCACTGACCTTCCTGCACCACCTGTGAAGCAGCCCGCAGCAGGATCGCGACTTCAGCGATACCTGAGCTGCTTGGGCGCTGCTTCCTGCGCCGCGGTCCCGCCCCTCCTCTGACGTCAGAGGAGGGGTGGGAATGCGGCGCAGGAAGCAGCGCCTAAGCAGCGCAGAGATCGCTGACGTCGGGATCCTGCTGCGGCTGCTTCATAGGTGGTGCAGGAAGGTCAGTGGGGCGAGCGGTCCTTCGGGGGTGGTGGGGAGGGGACTGAACGGCAAGGCCGGGAGCATAGGTAGTGCTGCTTCATAGTGGTACGGGGAGGCCAGGGGCGAGGGGTCCTTCGGGGTGGGGCGGGCGGGCAGGAAGGCAGGCTTTAAAGGAGGAGGGGGGTGACAGACAGGCAGGAAGGCCTTCAAGGGGGGACAGGCCTTCAATGGGGGGGGCAGGCAGGCCTTCAAGGGGGGGACAGGTCTACAAGGGGGTGAGACAAGCCTACAAGGGGGTGGGACAGGCCTTCAAGGGGGGAACAGGCCTTGGGGGGGGGCAGGCCTTCGGGGGGGTGCAGGCCTTCAAGGGGGGGACAGGCCTACAAGGGGGGGACAGGCCTACAAGGGGGTGGGACAGGCCTTCAAGGGGGGTGCAGGCCTTTGGGGGGGTTCAGGCCTTCAGGGGGGGTGCAGACCTTCAAGGGGGTGCAGGCCTTCAAGGGGGGACAGGCTTTCAGGGGGATGCAGGCCTTCGGGGGGGTGCAGACCTTCAAGGGGGGGGACAGGCCTTCAAGGGGGGGACAGGAAGGCAGGCCTACAAGGGGGGGACAGGCCTACAAGGGGGGAGGACAGGCCTTCGGGGGGATGCAGGCCTTCGGGGGGGTGCAGACCTTCAAGGGGGGGACAGGCCTTCAAGGGGGGAACAGGCAGGCAGGCCTTCAAGGGGGGACAGGCCTACAAAGGGGGGGACAGGCCTTCAAGGAGGTGGGACAGGCCTTCAAGGGGGGTGCAGGCCTTCAAGGGGGGACAGGCAGACCTTTAAGGGGGGACAGGCCTTTGGGGGGAAGTACACGGAGGGAAGGGGGTACACAGAGTAGAAGTACACGGAGGGAAGGGGGTGTTCAAAGAGACGTGCATATGCCAAACTTTGGGGGGGAGGAAGAAATAATGGGTCTGAAAATAGAGGAGAGGGAGAGAGATGATGGACCATGGGATTTAGGGAGGGAAGGAACAGAAAGGGAGAGAAATTGGACACAAGGGATGGTGTGGAGGAGGGATAGAGATACTGGATAGGAGGGTAATTGGGAAAAGAAAGGGAGAGATGGTGGACTCGGGTGGTGGGGAAGGAAGGAGAGATGCCGGATGAAAGGGTAGTTAAGAAAAGGTGGATCTGTGGAGGGAGATGAAAAAAAGGAAACATACCAGACTTCCTGGGGAGGGAAGGGAAATGGAAAGGGAGGACAGAGTTGGCAGATGGATGGTTAGCATGCAGAAAGAAGAAAGAAAGAGACCCCAAGTTATCAGAAGAAAACCAGAGCCTTGGACCAACAAGATTTGAAATATAACCAGACAACAAAAGGTAGAAAAATTAATTTTATTTTCTGTTTTGTGATTATAATATGTCAGATTTGAAATGTGTATCCTGACAGAGCTGGTGTTGGACTGCAAACGTGAGCTAGGATTTAACAGAGAGAGGAAAAGTCCTTTTTGTTTCTTTATTTTATTTACACCACAGTGCCAGTGTGATTAGGAGAAGCCAAAGGGGGTGAAAAAGCTATAAAACCCACCAGGAGTTTTGAAAAAAATCACCCAACTGGGCAGGAAAATCGAATTGAAAAACCAATTCAATAGGCTGAATCGAATCAAAATTTTTTTTCCTGAATCTGGCAGCATTAGTTTGCGCTACTGTCTTAGACTTTAGGACCTGGGATTGGAGAGAGATGGCATCCTCAGTACTTTATAATGCAAGTGAAACGAGGATTTGGTCAGACTTTTGAAGGGTCTGCAGAAAAAAAATATTGTATAGGCCGGGGACATGAGACAGCAGGAAATGGGAACTTTTCTTCCTTCTATTTTTGTGAATGGAAAGGCTGAGGATGTCAGAGAGTTTAGTTAAAATATGTGCTTTATAAGAAAATATAATAATGTGTTTTATAAAGTTTATAGCATAGCTGGCCTACCCAGTGAGGTGTTCCTAGTGGTGGTGGTGGCAGCGTGTCAATGTGTTGAGAGGAAGAGGTGGTCTGGGAAATTCTGCTGTGCAAACTCCGGGCCCATTTCCACCCCCCAGTTAGTCCACTCCACTCAACTGGTTCACACACTGAGTGGGTCTTTGGGTGTTGTTTTGAGATCTCTTCCAGTGGTTTATCAGTATCTCCTGGTCCAAGGAAGGAAACTTTGTTATCCTTAGCATTGACCTACAGAATATGTTTGTAACAGCGCTGCTTGTGTGGCATTAGGCTATGTAGTGATCGAAAGAAAAAAACAGACCTTTGCACATTTTTGCACTATATGGTGGGTGTATGAGGAGATTCACATTTCCTGCACAGCTAAGTCCATGTGAAGTTACCTTGTGCTGTATTTGACATCTAGCAAGGTCTCTGTTTGAAAGGAAAGATCTAAACTTAAAAATGAAGTGGCCAGAAGTTATGGTAAAAGCAGATAGTGTAGCTGGTTTTAAGAAAGATATGGACAAATTCCTGGAGGAAAAGTCCATAATCTGTTATTAAGACATGGGGGAAGTGTCTGCTTGCCCTGGATCGGTAGCATGGAATGTTGCTACTCTTTGGGTTTTGACCAGGTATTAGTGTCCTGGATTGGCTACCATGAGAATGGGCTACTGGGCATGATGGACCATTGGTCTGACCCAGTTAGGCTATTCTTATGTTATGTTCTCATCTGTAGGGGCCTTTGTTTTCACTTCTTATTTTAATGTATTTTTTTCCTGGGAACTTATCAGTGTTTTTTTATAATGGGAACAAAAATGGAAGAGAATTAATGTGTGTGGAATGGGGGGGTAACTAATTTCTTCAGCTAAATAATTCAATCCACCTCAACCAGACATAGGAGAACTCACGCACCATTCACACACCCTCCAACCAAAAACGTCAAAAGAAAAAAACTGTTCGACAACCTCCTAGCCAATCGAGCTGCAACACTCGACCCCCAACTCTACAACCTATTGACCTCGACCACAGACTACAAAACCATCAAAAAAGAAATAAAAACCCTTCTATTCAAAAAACACATAAAACCGAACTAACACAATCAGAACTGTCCCAAGCATCACCTGCAACTACTCCGTATGTTCTTCTGATGTCATGACAATTCAGACATAATTTATGTTATGTTATGTTTGGAATATAAGAAAATTTTCACTGCCTGTTTCTATTCTGACCATTTATTCCGTTTCATGGTCATTACAAAAAAATATTTTTTTACATGGGGGGGGTGTCAAAAAATGATGGGCCCCGGGTGCCACATACCCTAGGTACGCCACTGTGTACAGCCTCTTGATACAGCAACCACTGAATAGAAGCTGATGAATATATCTTTTTCTGTCTGTGATAGTTATTCGGGAGATGAGTGCCACTGTCTCGGGTTCTAGAAACATAAATCTGAACATGGTCATATATACAGAGGCTAGGGTTATATATTGGAAAGGATCTAAACAATTTGTTAGAATTTCTGAGTACCCTCTCGCTCTACAAGCACATCTTTCTCTGTCATTTTCATGATTTCAGCTCAGTAGAGAACACATGCCGGTCACAAAATAGACACATCCTTTTGACAGTAATAAGCCAGCTCTTTTTGCAAATCAAATGTATTATGCTGGTTAGTCTTGTACCATTTTAAAAATTCTTCTTTTTCTTCAGGTATCATGTTTCCTATGTCATAATGTTCCATATCTGGCATACGCCCCACATAGTCTTGATTTTCCTGAGTATTAAAAAAAATGTAGGAAATAACTCTTACAGCCTGGAAACCCTAAGGCCTTTGGAAGTATGCTAAGTTTCATAGGTAGGAAATTTAGTCTATGAAACAAATAGCTAAAGGTTCAACTGTGATTTGCAAAAGCTTGCCACCTTGAACCAACAGGCCTGTGTCTATCTTTTCCTTTAACAGCTGGCTATGAACAAAATACCCATCATAGCCTTTGGCATTATGTGCTATGAAGGTATAGTCTTTAAATTTTTTTGTCACAAAAAAATCTGTATAAAGGCGGAAATACACTCAAGATCCTTGAATTCCCATTTTCTTGTTTTGTACAAGTCCTCCGCATATATATAATTAGGAACATGCCACCCCAATTCCTGCATACATTCACAATCATAAAAAATATACTTTTCAGATGTTTCAAGTTTACTGATAGGGGTCATAAAGCATAAGTGTTTGTCATCAATGCTTAGGGGTTCATGGCATAGTTTACACATCCTGCCCTTACATTTATAAGAACATAAGAATTGCCACTGCTGAGTCAGACCAGTGGTCCATCATGCCCAGCAGTCCGCTCACGCGGCAGCCCTCTGGTCTAAGACTAGCACCCTAACTGAGACTAGCCCTACCAGCGCATGTTCTTGTTCAACAGAAACTTGTCTAACTTTGTCTTGAATCCTTGGAGGGTGTTTTCCCCTATAACAGCCTCTGGAAGGGCATTCCAGCTTTCTACCACTCTCTGGATGAAGAAGAACTTCCTTACGTTTGTACGGAATCTATCTCCTTTCAACTTTAGAGAGTGCCCTCTTGTTCTCCCTACCTTGGAGAGGGTGAACAACCTGTCCTTATCTACTAAGTCTATCCCCTTCAGTACCTTGAAAGTTTCGATCATATCCCCTCTCAATCTCCTCTGTTCGAGAGAGAAGAGGCCCAGTTTCTCTAATCTTTCGCTGTACGGTAGCTCCTCCAGCCCCTTAACCATCTTAGTCGCTCTTCTCTGGACCCTTTTGAGTAGTACCGTGTCCTTCTTCAGGTACGGCAACAATTGCTGGATGCAGTACTCCAGGTGAGGGCGTACCATGGACCGGTACAACGGCATGATAACCTTCTCTGATCTGTTCATGATCCCCTTCTTTATCATTTCTAGCATTCTGTTTGCCCTTAGATAAACACTCCAATTCTTTTTTCTGTGCCAGCTGCATATGTCTATCTAAACAGTCCTAAACAGTCTTTAGAGCGACAACACATCTTGCATGTAGGACATTTCTGCTGTACACCGACATTGTTTAAACACATCTGTGTCAATCAAAGATGATATCATAATGTACAGGAGTGGTCTTGACTCTAAGGCTTATGGCAAAAAGTACAAAAGTTACATTCCCCATAGAATTTTTTGACATCAATTATGCTGTACAAATGGTCATCAAGTAGCAACAAGAAAAGAGTTTTAGAATACATGGGTTGATCTGATGTTTTAAAACAACACTATGAGTTTGTATAAAACACAACTCATATTTATCTTTAAATGTTGTTTAATTGTTGCTACATCATCAAGCATGACTTTTTTTATGCACCGACCACCACCAATCATTATGTAGCTTTTCAGCACCTGTTAACAGCTTAGCATCTGTGTGTTTTACCAGAGACATAAGTGCTGTAAGACTACTGGCAAAACACAGGTTATTGCCTGTGTTATTCAAATCTATTAAATACATCCTTTTTCTGCAAAATCTGGCTAAACAGATTTTAATACCCTACGGGCCCCACCACTCTTGTTTCTTATTATAAGTACAACATGGAATAAATCACAGACCTGTATTTCTCTGTGACTTTGAAGGAGTTTAGCAATCTGGTCTAAGAAATCAGCATTTAGAGATTTGGGATTTAATTTACCAGACAACAAGGAGTTGTGAAAAAGGGATGAATGTAGATGCACCTGCACATAGTCATTGGGTAAAACTCTGTTGCTAAGATCATCCAGGATATGTTTAATGCCTTGTATGGCATTTTGAGCCCTGCATAAAGAAGTCTTCCCATCTAAATTAATGAAATGAAATTCTTCAGAATAAAGTACACCATGAAACTTGTCCAGTTTTCAGTCCCATCTTTTCACAAACTGGACATAGCTAATTGTTTCTGAATCTTCAGAAGGGCCTAATGTACCATTATTTGACCCATCCTCTGACACATTGTTGCTATCAGAATAATTATCAACTTCATAACTCTCTCCATCTTCTGTGCAGGTAGGCTCTGAGCCACTTTCGCTGTGTGCCTTCTCCCTGTTAGACTTTTCTGTCAGTTTTACGGTCTCTGCTTGCAATTTTCTTACATTTTCTTGACCTACAATTTACAAAACAGCATCACCATTAATACAATTTTTTTCCTTTAGGAATCTGACTGCCTAACATTTTCTTGATCAACAATTCTAAAAGTAATAACATTTTCTTTTTATGCTAGTCTCCTTACAAAACCAGAATACTTACTATTTTGTTTATCTTTCAGTTTCCGGTAAGTTCCTTTGGACTCTGGTCTGCCATCTAAGAATCTTTCACTATGTGACCTTTTCCTGTTAGACTTTTCTGTCAGGTTCACGGTATCTGCTTGTGACTTTCTAACATTTTACCGATCTACAATCTATAACATAGCATAACCATTAATACACATTTACTTTGGGTTTCTGATTGTGCTTAACATTTTCTTGATCAACAATTATAAAAGTATAGAAATTTTTCTTTTAACACTAGGCACCTTACCAAACCAGGATACCTACTATTTCATTTATCTTTTGGCTTCGGTAAGGAACTGGTTGTTGGTTCCTGGGGATTGGAGGAGAGCGGATGTGGTCCCTATTCATAAAAGTGGTCACAGGGATGAAGCAGGAAACTACAGGCCGGTGAGCCTCACTTCAGTTGTTGGAAAAATAATGGAAGTTTTACTGAAAGAAAGGATAGTGTACTTCCTTGAATCTAATGGGTTACAGGATCCGAGGCAACATGGCTTTACAAAAGGTAAATCGTGCCAAACGAACCTGATTTAATTTTTTGATTGGGTGACCAGAGAGCTGGATCGAGGACATATGCTAGATGTAATTTACTTGGATTTCAGCAAAGCCTTTGATACAGTTCCTTATAAGAGGCTGTTGAACAAACTTGAAGGGCTGAAGTTAGAACCCAAAGTGGTGAACTGGGTCAGAAACTGGCTGTCGGACAGACGCCAGAGGGTGGTGGTTAATGGAAGTCGCTCGAAGGAAGGAAAGGTGAGTAGTGGAGTCCCTCAGGGATCAGTGCTGGGCCCATTCCTGTTCAATATGTTTGTGAGTGACATTGCTGAAGGGTTAGAAGGAAAAGTGTGCCTTTTTGCAGATGATACCAAGATTTGTAACAGAGTAGACATCGAAGAGGGAGTGGAAAATATGAAAAAGGATCTGCAAAAGATAGAGGAATGGTCTAATGCTTGGCAACTAAAATTCAATGCAAAGAAATGCAGAGTAATGCATTTGGGGATTAATAATAGGAAGGAACCGTATATGCTGGGAGGAGAGAAGCTGATATGCACGGATGGGGAGAGGGACCTTGACCTTGGGGGGATAGTGTCCGAAGATCTAAAGGTGATAAAACAGTGTGACAAGGCAGTGGCTGCTGCCAGAAGGATGCTGGGCTGTATAAAGAGAGGAGTAGTCAGTAGAAGGAAGAAGGTGTTGATGCCCCTGTACAGGTCATTGGTAAGGCCCCACTTGGAGTATTGTGTTCAATTTTGGAGACTGTATCTGGCGAAGGATGTAAGAAGACTTGAGGCGGTCCAGAGGAGGGCGACAAAAATGATAGGAGACTTGCACCAGAAGACGTATAAGGAGAGACTGGAAGCCCTGAATATGTATACCCTAGAGGAAAGGAGAGACAGGGGAGATATGATTCAGATGTTCAAATACTTGAATGGTATTAATGTAGAACAAAATCTTTTTCAGAGAAAGGAAAATGGTAAAACCAGAGGACATAAATTGAGGTTATGGGGTGGTAGATTCAAAGGCAATGTTAGGAAATTCTACTTTACGGAGAGGGTGGTGAATGCCTGGAATGGGCTCCCGAGAGAGGTGGTGGAGAGTAAAACTGTGAATGAGTTCAAAGAAGCGTGGGATGAACACAAAGGATCTAGAATCTGAAAATAAGATTAAATATTGAACTAAGGTCAGTACTGGGCAGACTTGCACGGTCTGTGTCTGTATATGGCCATTTGGTGGAGGATGGGCTGGGGAGGGCTTCAATGGCTGGGAGGGTGTAGATGGGCTGGAGTAAGTCTTAACAGATTTCGGCAGTTGGAGCCCCAGCACAGTACTGGATAAAGCTAAGAAGAAAAAATTAAAAAATTTAAATTGAATCAGGTTGGGCAGACTGGATGGGCCATTCGGGTCTTTATCTGCCATCATCTACTATGTTACTATATTACTATGATGTAGAACGTGTTGGTTCTCCAGCTATTTCTTGGTCTAATCATAACATAAAAAGGAATGTTTTATAGATGCTGCTTAAAAAAAAAAATACATGCCAGAAAAATACAATTGTTACTTACTTTTTAACAATCTCTGTTGTCTTTTTTGGTAAGAGATAGTTTATTTCTATAATCAGATTCCCTTTCCTGTTTTTAAATGCAATGATAGATTCAGAGACAGAAAAAATGATATCCCTAAAAACAAAAATAAAAAATCCTTTTCTACTCACCATGTTAGCAGTTGATGTATCTGGGGTCCGGTGTAACATCCACAAAAACCAGAATGCTTGTTGGTCTTTTCACGGTGTATTTTTATATGCTTACAACAATCTACAGAAGTTATCCATTCACAGAGGCTTTATTGTATGTCTAAGGCCCCTGCTACAGATACATATAGATCTTGTTTATCTTGGTTAGTCAATTTAGATATCAATTTAACACCTACATGTCTAGAGCATTATTCCTTATAACCTGTCACACCTTCTATTGTTTTAGTTTGGAATGTTAATTCACTTGGCTAGCAATTCCTAAAATTTACTACACATATTTGTAATTTCAAAAATCTTTATTTTGCATCAATAAATGTTTTAGTTAAACGTTACATGTTTAAACTTTAATACAAAAACAAGCAGTTACATACTGTATTTCCCTCAACCCCAAGAATAAAAACATGTTAAAAAAAACATTTTTTTAAAGAATGATTTATAATCAGTGTCACAGATTAAATCATTTACAATCTCTATATATTTACCATCTCTCATGAAATTGACCAATCTATTGAGCAGTTGTGTCCCGTTTATAGATGTCTTAATATCCCTGATTAAATCATTGATTATATTAATGCTTTCATTACAAAGCAACAGTATTTTTATTTTATAGCCTACAAAAGTTACCACATTTACCACATGTTCCAGGCATAACATGTCACAAGTCTTCCTGAGTTTCTGTTGTATATCCTTTTGCCCCCACATCAAGCAATTGTGATGTTTTTTTGCCCCCAGCTCATATTAAACAGGCTTCACAGTCTTCATCCTTTGCATCTTGCAGACATTTCTTTATAATGCAGATATCCTTATAACTGATTTAAGTTCTGGTGGTGTTTTGGAAAGTCCTATGTCAGTCCACTAACCATAATCACAAACATCTTCAGGTCTTGATTTTCTGTAGTTCTTTAGTTTACGTTCAATCACTGCTGGTTCTCTTTGAAATGAGCAGAAAAAACACAAACAGGATAGATTTACACCTTGTCCCCAGGTTTCTGTGATTGTGAAGATCCACCACTTCCCTACAAAAAAACCACATACAGAAATTATTAAAACACATGAACACATCCAGCTTCATAACCCCATCAACACTGACCCCTGACAATGAAAAGTGTGTGTCTCTTTCTCTTACCGTGGAAGGTCCTGGCTTTTCTAACATGTATGCTGCTTCAGGGCTGCCATTGCTTTATAAAGTTTGGTATCAGAAGCATTATCCTCTGGTAGTTCATAGCATGCATCTTCATTTTCTGTGTCTGAACATATAGCTTCTCTTTTATTTCAGAACTTGTTAATTTGCATGTATGCTTCCCGGTGTCTGCCAGTGCGTCAGTCAGTTTTTCAGCTGGCGGGTAATCCTCTGCATCACAATCTTTAAGAAAGTCACAAGGCCTTTTTCAGTTACCTGTGTGTTAAAGGGGGTCCATATTTTCTTTGTCTGATTCTTACAGTTTTTCTGTCATCAGGTAACTCAATTTTTTGCATTATGGTAACTCAATTTACGAGCTGTCGTGGAAGTCATTTTGTTTGACGGCTTGAACTTTTATTTCTATTATTAACAGCTGTTTGTTAAAGAGCTAAGGCCTGCATCACTATAATACAAGCAGTGTCTCACTTCCGGCTCACCACACAATTGTTTCCCACGTATTCACCTTTATAGGACCCACAGGGACCCCTGAAGAAGACTTTTTGTCGAAACGCGGACCGTGTTGGATCCTGTATCCCTAGTGGACTAGGTCCTTTAAGGCTTTTATGTGGATGATTTATTTTTATGTGGATGAAATTATTTTATGTGGATGATTTCAGTGTACCTTTGGAACTTTGACACTTTCAAATAAAGTCCATTTAGGAACATCGTCACTCCACAGAGTTTTTTGAGGTTTTTTTTTTTGTTTTCACTATAACAACACCTGGGGGCAGGATATGTTCAGACAGATTTTGGGGGTTTTCATGTTTAAACATCCCTGGCTTTATCAGTTGTCACCATGACAATAGGGCTGTTACAACCCCACAAACATTAACCAAGTCTTAGCCATGGCTCCTTCTGAACTTCACATCGCTCTAAATAAAAAAATGTCTTAAAACTCTACCTTTTAACATAGGTAGTTAGAGATAGTAGGGTTGGTTTTTTCAGTATGAGAAGTTTTTATTTCTGTTTGTTAAAGAGCTAAGGCATACATCACTATGACAATGCCAGTAGACAGGGACATATTCAGACAGGTTTAAACATATCTCCCTTGGCTTTATCAGGGGATGCAAGAACCTTTATTATTAACCAGCTTATCAATTGTCACCATGACAATTGGGTTGTTACCCTTCCCACAAACATTAACTAAGGTTTCCTACTGAAGTGTCTATTAAAAAAAAAAAAAACCAGGAAAGAAAAAAAGGCAGCTCTAGATGTGTTTTTTTTTTTTCTCTTTTCTTGAGCTGTTTGTGTATTGCTCTAACAATTAGCTCTTAAAACCTGTCTTTTAACTAAAAGGCTGTTAAAATAAAACACTTTATTTTCTTGCCACATCATTTCCGGGGGTTTAACTAAATCTGTTTCAGCTAACATCATCAGAAAATGCATTTCCGTCTCATCAGAAAAGCACATTTCTGGTGCTTCATTTACCCTGTTTCCATTGACGTCAGAAAAGCGCATTTCTGGCACTTCATTTACCCTGTTTCTGCCTACGTCATCAGAATGTGCAGTTCCACTATGTCAGTCACACCCATTTCTGCTGATGTCATCAGAACACATTTCTGGACTCTCTTTAGTCAGCAACAGAAAATGTACATTTGGTATGTATCAACGTTATTTCACTAACACTTGGGTTTCCATTAAAAATTAATCAACTTGAAACTCAGGTTCAACAAGACCAGAAAATAGGGGTGATTGAACAAACTATTTTGGAGATCAAAACCTTTAATAAACAATTGAAAATCTTGAAAACCAAACTAGGAGCCTGAATTTAAGGTTATTGAATTTTCCTATACCTAAATTTATGACCTCGAGAGAGATCTTTAAAAAAATTTTGATCGGATCAAGATGGCAACATGAACGGATGTCTGAGCAGATAGCAGCATGTTTGAGATTTTTTCCTTACTCTACTTACTGCTGAAGCACTACTCTAACTCGGATGGGGAAGAGAAAGGGAGCTGTCTACCCTAACCCTCCGGCGCCCGGGACCCTGCAGCGTATGATTCAGCCAATGATCTTGAATCCTTTTTCCTGCACAGCCCTTTTTCCCTCTACTTCGTGAGTGAGCCAGAAGTCTTCCGGCGAACTCAGCATATGCCTGGGCATTTCTGACCCTGGAGAAGAGGTCAATTCCTCTCCAACCCAGATGTGTTTCAGTGCAGGGAGCTGCAGGAGTTTAGCAGCCTGATGTGGGAGGAATGGACTCCAGCAGAGAAGGGATGCCAGCAATGGAGCCTAGGCATGATGGTGGTGGAGAGGTTGGCCATTTATCCCCTAACACTAATGGAGGAGAGATGATAGGAGCTTCTGGAGGGAGTAACATCAGTTTTGGGGAGCTGAAAAGACCTGAGAAAATTTATATGGAAGGGCTTTGGCAGGCCATATCTATCATGGACACTAACCTGAAATTGAGTCTTTCAACTCTCAAAACTGATTACGGGACTATCTTTTCCAAGGTTGAGCAACAGGGGGTGCAGCTAACAAATTTGACTGAGAAATTTAGCGATAAGTGTAGCGGCCGCATCTACTCTAACATGGACGTCTGTAACATGGACGCTGGTTACAGAATCGGGGTTAGTGTAGGCCCGATTCTGTATAGGACACCTCTCCCAGGCATCCTATACAGAATCAGGGCCTAAGAGACCGCAAGAGGAATCTACTCCTAAGGGAAAATCTAAAGATAATGTTGATTTGTCTTTATTTCTGGAAAGTTCTTTTGAGGTGGTTACAGATAGAACCACTCTCTTATTGACTTTAGCCTTGGAAAGTGATAGAGAATGTTTTACACCTATATTTCCATCATTTAAATGATAAATTTATGGGCTCAAATGTTAGAATTTTTCCAGACTTAGCTTTGAAAACACAGAGGAGTAGAAAGGAGTTCTTGGCTTTGGGGCCAAGAGCCCTGGTCCTTGGGGCTCTTTTGCTGCTTAAATTTCCAGCAAAATGTTTTATTTCTTATCAAAATAAAAATTTCCATTTTTTTGAGCCCAAATAGCTATTAGATTTTTTAGGGCCAAAAGAAGGTTTGGTTTCTTAGTCTATGGATGAATGACCTGTCTACTGGCTGTAGGGAAGGTATTCATTGTTGTTACTCTATATCTGTATAATTTTGTTAATTAATTGAAATTTATTTTCTCTCTTGATTCAAAATTTGGTGGACTGAATAGTTGATTGAATTTCCTACTATATATGATAAAAATTTTGTTTATATTTTGATCTCTTTTCAAGATTGTAATGCTTGATTTTGAAATTATAAAAGGATATAAATAAAAAAAATTTTTAAAAAAATTTTGATCTCCACCTTAAAAGTTTCAGAGTCAAATATTCCCCCAATTCAAAAACTTTATTTCCTAAAATGAACCATTTTGTAAAAGAAAGAAGAGGAAGAACAAGAATAGTTAGGAATCTTGGAAGTACTGGAATCTTCTGAAATTGAAATTCTGGGTTTTGCTACTTTGATAGTATCCTTCATCTTCCTTCAAGATAAGGACATGATTTTGAAGTAATACTTTAATTTAAAGCAGATTTTCTACTTGGGTGAAAGAGTCTATATATTTCCAGATGTTTCAAGATGGACCCAAACCTGAAGAAAGGAATTTCTACAATTTAGATCTAAAGTTATTTCCTTGGGAGCCTCCTTCCAGTTGAGGTTTCCCTGTAAATGCCTTATTAACTATCAACAAAATAAGTATATTTTATTCGACCCAGAACAGTTGCACTTTTTTTTAGAAGGAAAAGGGATTTCTGATGCTACTTAGGAAAGTACAGGATAACTCATGTCTATTAATAAATAGCTGATGTTAACTGCTCTATTCTTTATAATTATTATTTTTATCTACCCTTTTTCCTGGAACGGTATTTCAATTTTCTTACTTTGTTCTCCCAATTGTGGACTATATATTAAGTCAGGAATTTTCTTTGTTTATTTCAATGGAAAATGAATTGTATTTTGTGTTTTAATTTTCTTTTCAAAGTTAATTTTAAAAAAGCAATCCTGACATGGCTATACATTTTAATCTTTTCCTGACATTAACATACAATAGTATGACATGTAGACTTCCTAAAAATGTACATCCTGTTGAGCCTAGTTCATTTACAAAAACATATTTTTTTCCAATATAATTATTTAGTTAACTCTATAGCCTGGATAGAAAATAAAATCACAATGTCAAAACAGACATTCACTTGCTCATCAAGTCCAATAGATGGCAGTGTTACTCTTTTTCTCCATATTACATCCAAATGCCTGTTGATATTTATGACCTGTTAAGAAATAAATCATATCAAGATAGGCCTACATCCTGGTTTGTAGAAGCAGACACATCCTAACTTTTGTATGAACTTAGTTTTGTGTTTTCTAATCTATAAGGAACAGATTTCCTGTTTTCTCTGAGAACCTTATCTTTAAATCCCATGGATGTATATGAACAATGGCACATAAATTTGCCCATGTCTTAAGTCACAATGTTAACTTCTGAACTTCCTTAGCACAGCTAAAATACAAATACAGCAATTTAGACTTTTCAATCTGTAATTACAATGCCTTAGACTTTTTCACTAGACCTCATTTTGATTCCCTTAATTTTAATATATTCACTTAATGTTGATTCATTTACAAACTCAGTTTTCATATCATCTGTCCCACCTGTCCCACCTGTAAATTTCAGGAATTCTTCAATACCAACCTGTGGTCACAAATCCTTTATCTACAGTTTGTATCAAAGTTTAATAATGAGTCTTTAAAAATTGCTAGAACAGGCAAAGTTGCAAAAGACAAAGTATTAAACAACTTTCCCAGAGTCACAAGGAGCTGCTGTGGGAATTGAACTCACAACCTCAGGGTGCTGAGGCAGCTGCTTAAATCACTTGTCCACTCCCCAACTCAGAAAGGAGAAGGTGTCCTTTTTCAGGAAGCAAGTAGGATGTGAGGAGAGCATGATGCTTTTTTTTCTATTTTGAAACTTTATGGCTATTCTGCCTTTGTAAAGTTTTTTTTTTCATTTCACTGTTTTTATTTTTAATGTGATGTATTATGAATATTCAATTATTGATTACTGTAACTTATCCTTAGATTAGTGAGCTCTAAATATTATTATATAACTTAATTAGTCTTTAAATCTGTCTCAATGAAAATGGTCCAATTTGATCTGAGGCTGGTCTAATCTGTCTATGCATTGACAAGAATCCACAGATTTTGGGTATTTTAGCGGCTCTCTGGCATTTAAATTTCCCCAATTATGAAATGAACTTCTCCTAACTTTGAAGTGTCCCAGTTCCTTCCAACTCTTCCGTAAACTTCTAAAAACTTTTATTTAAGGAAATTTCAAGATGTGTGGGAGCCGTTAATAAAATATTGTAATGAATAGATGCCATTTTTCCCCCTTAAATTTATAAGTTCAATATTCAGGGTGGGGGATGGATAATTTTTAGTATATGATATAAAAATATTTGTTAACAAAGTATGGGAAAGGAGGGAGTTAAGGTTATATGATTTGTATTATTGCTCAATATTAAGTGATATATTTAATGTTAAAATGTTTTAACTTACTGTCACACTTATTGTAAATTTGAAAATGAATAAAGATTAAAAAAAATTAAAAATACATTTTTATTCGCTAAACATTTTGAAAACTAACTCTCTTGTACTTCAGCTTATTTTTTAATTTATTGTTAACCCGGTATATAAGGTTTAGTTTAGTTTAGTTTTTACAAGTGCCTTCCTAAGCATGAAATATGCTATTACACAAGATGACAATATAAAAATAAATAAAATAAGCATTCCATTTCAGAAACAACCATCCATTATCAAATGAATTTATATAACATGTTTTCTCAATCCTCAGATACCTCCACAGTACACATGCAATCCAAGTTGCCATCCTGGTTACAGAAAATTAACCAAGGAAGGAAAACCCATCTGCTGTTATGACTGTATTCCGTGTGCAGAGGGAGAGATCTCCAACCAAACTGGTGGGTAATATCATGGAAAACATGAGATAAAAATAAATATAGGGTATATATTATGGTCCCTGTTCTTGAAATTAGGGAGGGATGTAGATCTCCAAAAAGTGTAATTCAGTTTCAAGTTTAATTAAAATTGTATATACTGCTTAACACATAAAAATAATTAGCACATAATAATAAAAATTTAAATAAATATGGGGTGTCAAGTACAAACTCACAAAGATATTTAATTTTATACATAATAATAATAATCTATTTTCTTATATACCGCCCAACCGGAAGTTCCGGGTGGTTCACAGCAAGAGGAACTGAGACATATCAACAAAGACACAAAATACAGTAGAATTCAGTGGAATACAATATAATGAAATACAATATGATATAGTATAATGCAATATAATGTGATATTGCATAAATTTAGCAAACAAATAGGTTTTTATCAATTTTCTGAACTCAAGATAAGATTGGGATTGGGCAATTAGAGGACACAGCCAAGAGTTCATTTTCCCCACTTGACAGCCAGAGTTTTGTCTAAGAAACTTTTAAAATGGCAGGCTTTCAGAGCAGGGTACATAAACAAACCCAAGTTTCTTGTGTTCTTATTTGATGAGAATAATTTTAGGTGGATAGGTATGATGGTAGTAGTCTGAAGAGTGCTTTATAACAAATGCAGCTGAATTTAAAAATAACTCCAGTTTCGAAAGGGAGCCAATGAAGTTGCACATAAAAAGGGCTTACAAGGTCAAACTTTTTTAATCCAAAAATAAGACTAACAGCCACATTTTGAACCAGGCGAAGTCTTAGCAATATTTTCTTGGTTGACCCTAGGTATGTGATATTACAATAGTCTAAGGCAGATAGGATGGTGGATTGAACTAGTATCCTAAAGGACTCCATGTTAAAATATTTTTTTATGGTTCTTAGTTTCTATAAAATAGCAAAGCATTTTATAGTCATTTGGTCAGTGTGTTTCTTGAACATAGAGTAACTCCCAAGATTTTGATGTGACTTGCTATCTCAAAACTTTGACCATTGAGTTGAATGGTAGTTTCCCTGAGTTTGTTGTTGGGGCTAGCAAGAAAGATCTTAGTTTTCTCAGGGTTGAGTTTCAATTTTGACATATGATAAGGTGTGAGAAATGCAATAATTAATAGGATAGAAATACATAAAAGGGAGAACACAGGCTTGATGGGGCGATTTTTATCTTTACAGAATGGGGAAAATACTTGATAAGATTCCTCTTTTCCTACCAGTTGGCCAAATAGTCATGGTGATAATTCAGGAACTGCCCTATGTTCTTTTAAAAACAAAACACCATAGGATAGGATACCACATGGAGAGGGTATAGGATGAAGCTAAGTGGTGATAGTCTCAGGAGTAATTTAAGAAAATGTTTCTTTATAGAAAAGGTGGTAGATATGTGAAATGGCCTCCCAGTGGAAGTGGTGGAGATGAAGACTGTATTTGAATTCAAGATAGCATGGAGCATGCATGTGGGATCTCTTATGGAGAAGAGAAGATAATGGATGATGCGAAAGGGCAGACTGGATGGGTCATTAGGCCTTTAACTGCTGTCATGTTTCTATTTTTCCATGAAAACTGAGGCCCTCAGGTTAGTCTAACAATAGAGATAGCTTAAAAGAAAAAATGCATCAATCTTGTGTTATAAAAATTAAGCAGAGCCACACCATCACCAAAATGTTAAAAAAAGATTCTATAGTAAAATTTTTAAGATTATGCATTAAACAGTCAATTGTTTAACGCACATGATTCAAGTGTAAGTTGACAGACTTTCTTTTTAAAGATGCTTTCAACTGATAGTACTCTTGTCTTGATTCATTTCCTAGAGTCTGTAGTGCAACTTTATTTATTTATTTATTATTAATCTACCCTTTGTCCATTCCCTTTTTATCTTATTTTCTTTAAAATATTGCATTTCTTTCCCTCTTTCATCCTTATGTGTAAGTCTTATTTATGATTAAATGTGGTATGTTTGTCCCCCTGAAAGTTGTATGAATTTTAGCTATGTACATCACTTTGAAGTTTGATTAAGTGATTTATCAAATCTTAAATAAACTTGGTAGCTGAAGGAAGATTTACATTCAGATTTTGTAGACATTGTCTGTAGGTACTGTATATCACTTTGGAATTGTGGTATATTCATTTTTAATATAATTAAAAAAATGAAATGAAACTTGTCCTTTCTCAAGAGGGTTTATAATCTAAAGATTTTCTCCATTGCTATAAAACAGTTGGGGACCTGTTTAATATAAGGTAAGTTTTAATAAGGTAAGGTAAGTTTTAATAAGGTAAGGTAAGTTTTAATAAGGTAAGTTAGGTTAAAAATGAACATGCCTTTTGAAAAACTAGATGTACAATATCAACTGGCACACTTTTATCCACATGTTCATTCACCTCATCAAAGAAATATAATAGATTGGTAAGGCAAGATTTCTCTTGACTAAATTCATGTTGGCTTTCTCTCATTAATCCATGCTTATGTGCAAGTTCTGTCATTTTGTTCTTTAAAATAGTATCTACTAATTTGTCTGGCACCAACATCAAACTAATCAGTCTATAATTTTTAAGATCATCTCTGGAACCCCTTTTAAAAATTGGTGTCATGTTGATTACCCTCCAGTCTTCCAGTACAATGCTGGATTTTAAAGACAAATGACTAACAATAGCTTTGCATGTTTATTTTGATCTTCTATCAGCACTCTGGAATGTATACCATCCAGTCCAGGTACTTTGCTAATATTCAGTTTGTCAAACTGACCTATTATATCTTCCAGTGTTTCAGAGATCTGTTTCACTTTCTCTGGTTTATCAGCATTGACTACCATTTCTGGTACTAGTATCTGTCCCTTATCTTCCTCATTGAAGACAAATGCAAAACATTCATTTAATCTCTTGACTATGGCCTTGTCTTCCCTGAGAACCCCTTCCTGCATTTCAGTTTCAGGGAATTCAAATACAAAATCTTGTAGATGTTTAACCTGGTTTCTTTGGGGGGCTGTGCTTTCCTGTATCTTCTCAGTGTCATTGCTCTCTGTCCCACCTCTTTGCCATTCTTTGCTAGGCTTGTGGAAACTAGCAACAAGTATAGGCTGTTATTTAGTCACTTGACCTCCTGAGAGCTGTGGGCTTGATTAAACTGTTTCCTTGCTTGCAGCATGGTGTGACCTGTTTAGCAGTCCTACCTGCATCTTGGCTTCCTTGTTTTATGGTTCCTACCAGAACTGACTTTATCTTACTGAACCCAGACCTAGGAAAAGATAAATTGGTACCAGATTGCTTGATTACACTTTACATAAGTTTCCATTAGTTTCTTTATATATGTCCATCAAAGATATCTAAATTGTTTACAATAAGAGAAATTATAGAAAAAAAGAAAAAATAATTATTATTTTAAACCTTTTTTAAATTTTTTTGTAAAAATTTTAAAAACGGCTTGAAGAAAATACATAATATTTGGAACTCGCACCATGCATTTGAACAACTCATAAACTGAACACTCCAAAATAAACCACTTACAACTGTTGGCAGAAATTTGGCCACAGGTTTATTAATTCAAACAATCACAGAGCAATTCAATTCAAATTTTATCCATCTCTTCCTAAGTGGCCTTCCAATTTCCTTTCCCAGCAGCTAGTCGGTCATGAGCTAGCTGCTGTGCCCCAACATCCCATGACATAATATTCTATTCCAAGTATCCCATTTGCAAGACCTGCGCTGTTGCCCGGCCTCACATCTGTCTGTGGCGGCGCTGCACACAATATACAACATTATAATATATCATACTTATTTCCCCACAATCAATGGCTGCTTGGAAGGATCCCCTCCCCATTTCTGCCAAAGCAGTGATAGCTAAAGCTTATCACCACTCCCCCCAAAATTAACTGTAGCTGCAGCCAAATCAAACCTTATACAAAGATTCTAACAAATCCTGAACCATGCTCAGGAAAATATCTAACCCTATATCAGATAAATGAACCCCATCTGACCAATATAAGCCGGGGCAATCTGCAGTCAACAAATCATAAGTAAGTACCATACCTCCCAAACATCCAATCCAATGAGCCACATCCACATTTACCCTGTGGCACAGACACTCAATTTCACGCTCATTTCTAGCATCCTTCAACACCAGGTGAGAGATAATCTTGGACCACACTATCCTAGTTAAAGGAAAATGAGACAATAGAATCACAAAGTCCCTTTTCATCTGTCTAATTAAATCCACACCCTTAATATAACATAAATCATTCCACCCAAATGCACTAAAATTAAATCTGGATAGGAAAAATGTTCAGCTTCCAACAACATGTGCACAAGTTGATTCCAGCACATCCCTCACTGTCCCATCCAGTGAATGTTGATACCCAAATCAGCAAGGCCAAGATTCAACCCCCAATGTGATTTATCTGAATGCTTTTTTGCCCAGAACAGGAAAAAATGCCCACATAGCCAGACACAAATATCAACAGACAAATTCTATATAAAGACAAGAACAGAAAGAAAATTAACAGATCAGTCAGTATTAAACTGTAAACATATATCCCAAATACCTCTTAGAAGCCCAATACCCAATTCTATGAATAAGATCGAAGGACTCCCCATGTTTGGCAGCAAAGTGGGTACCAAATATTGTAGGATCTAAACCCACACTACCCAAAACTTTCTTAAAACTTAAGCAAAATGAAATTGAGTTAAAGGAGCCCCATCAAAATGCACCAACAAATACAAACCCCTTGTGGGATATATAGGTGCATACATATGTGCCAAAGATATCGGACACTCTGAGAATTGAGCTGACATGTAACTGCAGCTAACTGCCCTTCCCCATCTGTCTTAGAGCGTCTGATGCAACAATGCAACTCCAGTGGAGACAACATCACATCAGACCACAAAATCCCCATCTAACCTTCCCCCCGCTTGGAAGGAGCAACCAACTCACTAATACGCAGTGCACCAAAAAAGGCTACAGAGAAAGCCAGATGAAAATGAGTCCCTTCAAAAGGAGAAATACAAATCCCCTGTAGTGCAGCTGCAATAGCCTCTAAATTTGCAAGCAAAATAAGCAACCTTACCAAAGGGGAACGAACAGGTGCACACCCTCGAACATACCCCACCCGGAGTTTCCGGACTTAAAAGGAAGAAGTAGATTCTGGCAACCCTTGTAACTTGCAGACGAAAGCCACCCCAATCAAAGCCTGATTTACTAATCCCAGAGACCAACCAACCATATGTGAAAATAAAATAACATAAATAATGCAGCGCTCAATTATTACTGCAAAAAACAGCTGCAAAAATTGCTCAAATCAATTCCAGCCTGCACTGTAAACTCTCCACGTATTAGATGCTAACAAATTCTTCAACAAATTCATGAAGAGTCTAGGAAATTTTCCACAACTCTGGAGGCATCACTGTCGGTCCAGTGTCCGCTCACAGAGCCAATATATGGAAACAGACCCACTGAAATTGAGAGAGAGAATCAGCAATATCATTAAAGTGGCCCGGCACATGACTCGCCCTCAGAGTCAAATTCAACTGCAAACAATCCAGCACCACTAAGTGTAATAGACCCACTAAAAGCGGGCAATAAGCGCATTGCCTATTCACAGCCTCAACCACTGCCAAATTATCAGAACTCAAAATGACTCTTCTATTCATCAAACTGTCTCCAAACAACTCCAATGCCACCCAAACTGGAAATAACTCCAAATAATAACTTTAATAATAATAACTTTATTTTTATATACCGCAGTACCACAAACAGTTCAAAGTGGTTTACAGAGAAAGAGACTGTACATTTACAGCGAAGATACAATGAGAACTGTACATATTCAGTAAAGGTATTTATACAGCAAAGAACAGTGTAGATTTACCATGCAGGAGACTGTACATATACAGCAGAGATATGTATATAGTGGAGAGGCAGTGCGAGAGGCTTATAAAGAACAAAGCAGTGTACAAAACCAATGCAGGGTGGTGAATGTCAAGCAGACAACCAGTATCAGTTATAGGATGGAAGTATTTGATTATTTAGTGATGAGGGAGGTTCAAGAAATTTGTCGTAGAGGAAAGATTTGAGAGATTTCCTGAAGGATGAGTAAGATGGGGCAGATGAGATGAGGGTGGTTAGGCAGTTTGTCCATCTGCCAGCTTGGTATGAGAGAGTTCTATTGAGGAATCTTTTGTAGGTGCATCCCTTTGGGGAGGGGTAGGTAAACAGGTTGGCATTACGCATGCGAGTGGTTCCAGGGAACACGAAGTGGTAAAACAGATAAATCGGGGATAAGCCAGTTAAGGTTTTGAAGCAGAGGCAGGCGAATTTGAAGATGACTCTCGCTTCTATTGGCAACCAGTGCAGTTTTCTATAGTAAGGGGTGATATGGTCTGACTTTTTGAGGCCGAAGATTAGGCGGACCGCGGTGTTTTGGATAAGTCTCAGTCGTTTGATGGTTTTCTTGTAGGAGCCCATATAAATTATATTACAGTAATCCAGTGTGCTCAGGATTAGGGATTGGACCAGCAGTCTGAAGGAGGGGAAGTCGAAGTAATGTTTGATGGTACAGAGTTTACAGAGGATATAAAAGCATTTTTTGACCTGGGCGTTGGTGTGGTCTTCGAAGGTCAGGCAGCGGTCTAGGATGACTCTAAGGATTTTGATGGTGGGGTTAATAGGGTAAGTTAGGCCGTTGAGTTGTAAGGTGGTGTTCGTTAATTTGTGGTTGGGACTTGCTAGGAAGAGTTTAGTCTTTTCTGGATTTAGTTTCAGTTTGGACTGAGTGGTCCAGTGTTCGACCATGGTAAGTACTGATGAGATGTGTTGCTCTGTTTCTTGCGAGAATGAGTAGATGGGGATGACAATTGTGATGTCATCTGTGTAGATGTAAGATTTCAACTTTCGGTCAGATAACATGTGTCCCAGTGAAGTCATGTAGATATTGCTTTAGGAGACGTGTCACTGTTTCTGTGGTGCACTGTATGTAGAGTCCAGCTTCTTACTGGTTCAATTTAACCTATGTCTATGTATTTCTATTTTATCCCCCCTTTTACAAAACTGTGGAGCATTTTTTAGTGCCGGCTGTGGTGGTAGCAGCTCTGATGCTCAGAATTCTATGAGCATCAGAGCTGTTACCACCATGGCTAAAATACACAGTACAGTTTTGTAAAAGAGGGAGGGGTGATAGGGGGAGCCTTGTGGAACTCCACAGGGGTTGGACCAGGTGTGGGAGTAGGTTCCCTCGTTGTGTACTTGGTAGGTGCGTTTTTTTAAGAAGCCTGTGAGCCAGGTTAGTACCTGTCCTGAAATGCCTATGGAATCGAGGTAGTTGAGTAGGATGTCATGGTCTACCAGGTCAAAGGCACTACTGAGGTCAAACTGGAGTATTAGGGCACTGTTTCCCTGTGAGAATAGTTGGAGGAGGTAGTCGGTTAGAGATGCTAGGACGGTTTCCGTGCTGTAGTTAGTGCGGAATC
Organism: Geotrypetes seraphini; assembly: GCF_902459505.1. Lineage (NCBI taxonomy): Eukaryota > Metazoa > Chordata > Amphibia > Gymnophiona > Dermophiidae > Geotrypetes > Geotrypetes seraphini. Next base: position 99,098,395 of record NC_047095.1, on the reverse strand, counting down.
CAGACTGGGAATCATGAAGGATGTTAAATTTATCGAGGTAAGACATGAGGTCCTGGTTTACAAGGCCTTCCATAATCTTGAGGAAGAAGGGTATGTTGGCGATGGGTCTGTAGTTGGTGGTTGTGGAGAGTGGTTCTTTGGGGTTTTTGATGGTTGGAGATATGAGGATGTGGCCAAGTTCCAGTGGGAAGTAGCCAGTGATAGGCAGAGGGTAATCCAGTTGAAGAGCTCCACTTTGAAAGGGGGGGGCTATTTTCATGATGGAGGATGGGCAATTGTCTAGAAGGCAGTTTGATTTGGCATATTTAGTATATAGCTGTAGGAATAGGTTCCAGTCTGGGTTCTCAAAGCGATTCCAGGTCATGTCGGCGGTAATACCTTCATTGTTTGGGGTGGGCAGAAGGGTTGTTGGGCTGGTGCTTGTTGTTGCGAGAGAGGTTTTTAAGTTGTGAATTTTGTTGGCGAAGTAGTCAGCTAGGTTTGTTGGGGAGGGTGGAAGGTCTGTGGGGGAGCTTTTATATGAGTTGATGTCAAATAATGAGTTGATAAGTCTGAAGAGTTTATTGCTGTTCAGGGTTGGGGTGTTGATTGATTGGGCATAATATTTGGAGCGTTGATCATTTTTTTGTATTCGGTAACTTTAGTACGCCAGGCATATCTATCTGTATTTGTGCCGGATTTGCACCAGATTCTTTCTAGTTTGCGTACTTCTCGTTTCAGAGCTAGTAGGTTGGCGTCAAACCAGTTGGGAGATGAGCAGTGTTTTTTCTTATAGGGTTTCAGTGGGGACAGGTCATTTAGAACCTGGGTGCTGAAGTTGTTCCAGCCTGGGATGAAGTTGGGGTTTGGGTCTGTGGTGGATGTTGGGTCGTAGTGGGACCAGAATTTTTCAGGGTTTAGTTGACCTCTAGTCCATATTGGTTTTTCTTTGTGAGTAGTTCTTTGAGTCCTTTGGCTTTGTTTTTTGAGCCAGTGTAAGTTAAAGTTGCATCGGAGGTGATCTGACCAAGGGGTGGGGGTCCAAGTTTCGTCTTTGAAGCTTATGCTGGGAGGGGGGCAGGGGAGGAATTGGGGAGGAATGAGATCAGGTCTAAGTGATGTCCTTTGGTATGTGTTTTGTTTGGGGGTGGTTTAGAGTATCCTAGGGATGTTAGGAAGGAGAAAAGATCTGAAACATTGGAATTCTCTGCCTGTTCCAGGTGTAGATTTACATCTACATTGCTACATAAGCTACATTGGCACACCAACCACATTCTCGCCATCACTCCGTCCACGCCTCTGCACACCATGCCCTATTAAAATAAATTGCAAAACCAAACCCACCCTCTACATCCATAAATAACTGTAAATCAGTAGAGGACACAGAAGGCTGTGGTCACACCATGAGCTCATTAAAAGTCAACAAAAATGTCTTCCACATCAACAAATTGTCCTGGACTTCACAATACAAGCGGATCCGCTAATACTTCTTAGAGACCCCTTTTATCAAAAAGGCCAGACGACAAGCAAAAACACATCCCATAGGAATTATTTGTGAAGCAAAATTCAAATGCCCCACCAAAGACTGCACCTCTGTGAGGGTCAACTTACACCTCTGGAGAGCTCCATCAATTTCCTTATGAAAACCTAGCACCTTCACTGCCGGTAGTCGAGATTCCATGCGCATGGAATGTAACTCGATTCTCTAAAACACCAAACTAGAGCAAGGCCCCTCAGATTTACCTTCAGCTAGAGGAACTCCCAAAACCTGCATCACACCACAAAAAAAGTATCCAACAATATACCACACTGATTAGACCCCATTATACCTCCAAACAAAAAATCATCTAGATAATGGACAATATAGGAAGACCCAACACTCTGTTCCATCACCCAATGCAGAAACATAGAGAAAGCCTCAAAATAGGTACAGGACACTGAGCAACCCATGGGCATATATTTATCAAAATAATAATTATGTTCAAACTGAAAACCTAATAAATAAAAGGATGAGGGCAGTAAACAAAAAGCCGATTCAATATCTGTTTTTGTCATTAAAGCACCTTGACCCAAACTAAAGTAACATCTCCAATGCTCGATCAAAGGAGGTATACTGGACCAAACAAAAATGAGGGTCAATAAAAGAATTTACTCTGTGACCTAACAGAAAGGATAAGTTATGAATTAAACGGAACTTCTTGGGCTCCTTCTTCAGAATAACAACAAGGGGAGAAATCACCAAATTTGCAAAAGGAAGAGTCTGGAAAGGCCCTGCAATTTTCCCCAACTGAATCTCCTTACCCAATATTTTCCACACCACTGATGCGTATGTGTGCACTGAAGGTGAATTAACACACCGGTGCAACAACAGGGGACCTTCAAAAGGTATAAGGAACCCTTCAGCAAAACCCTCCCACAGCATGCTTGCATCTGCCTGATTCTGGTAAGTGTGCAACCAATAAGAGAGTTCCTGCAAATCAGGTGATGCGGCCTTGACCAAACACACCCGGGGAAGCTGACCAAGCTGACCATCCTGCGGGTCCCTTAGCCCAAGTTCCCAGGCATCTAATAGCGTGGTGGGGGCCAGTATATTGCACAAATGCCAGAATCTATACCCAACTCAGTCACACCATCTGGCATTGAACTGGAAACATGCAGACCCAAAGGACCCACCTCACTGACCACCTTCCCCACCCAAGCAATCCCAGTCCCCCAACACTTGCTCCTGCTAGACCCAATCCCATTGGTCCTGAACCACCCCTCCCCAAGGGCAACAATCCTCCTGAGCGTACTCCCCGAAAAACACCAGTGTAACTGAAATCATTTCAGTCAACCACAAGTCAACATCCCGATAACCCCAGGCCTTGGACTTATCTTGAGCAAGGCTACACCTAAAATGCTCATCATAATTTAACTAAGCCCACCCCATAAGTCCGGTAGGCCCATAGTATTAAATCTGCATAACGGAGTAAGCCAGGATACAATTCCAGTTTCGCACCACCTAAAACTCTAACATAAACATTGAAGCTTAACAATTAATTAAAAATAGTGTGCAAAACTACTTTTCTTTTTCTTCCCCTCCTCCCTAACTTCATCACTCTTTTTCTTATCCAAACCCGTATGTTCATACTGCAATAAGGAAAATGCATCAAGGTATTTTCTTTGTAAAATCTTCCTCTTCCATTTTTGAGACAGCTGCCCATCCAGTGGAGCAATCTCACATAATATATGCCCCAATCTGGAAATCTGTGTCACCCCCTGCAGGCACAGCCAAAACAAGACCAACACCCCAAGAGGTGACCACAGGCACAATGTCAAAAGAGGAAGAGGATGATGGAGAATGCAGAGTCCTACAAATCCAAGGACTCCCATACCCTCATGGGATCCCTTGTTTCTGCCCTCCAACTCTTGCGCTCCCTATCCAAATGCTTAACAACATGCTGCAGGCGATTCAAAAATTTCTTATCCCACAGCCCAAAGACTTTACCCAAAGACTTTACCGGAGCTCCTCCCAAACTATCCCACCCCACCTGTCAACCCCTTGCCCTCCCCAGCCACCATGCCCAACAAATCAGATACACAGTGAGAAAACTCACCAGCAGAAGCCAAAGGAGGATCAGGGGCACCTTGTGACTGTGAAGTGCTAGTGACAGCACGCTCCTCTGTCGCCACTGAAACATCCAACTTTTCAGCAACTGGAGAAGGGCGCCCAGCATATTCTCTGTGCCCACAGATCCCCTTGAGCTACCTGCCGCCCATGCACTCCTGAAGTGCCAGCCACCCTTGTGGCAGGAGTAGCCTTCTTAGCGGCCCTATGTACACCAGTGTTACTCTTCTCCTTCCTGACATTCCTCTTATAACACATTTCTTGGGAGCCATAACAACAAATTACACAGTCCTACACCCCAACCACACACTCAACACCCATCCCTCCGCTCCCAATATCCCGCCCCTACACACCAATAGAACCAAATAAATGAAATTAACTGTATACAACAGCCGATAACAGAGCCCCCCAGAAGACTCACAGGATAATCATCCAGCAAACAAACACAGTTTAAAAGATCCTGTCATAAAGGCAAACTTACAGCCCCCTTTACTCACCACATGATCCATGTTACAGTCTACAGACTGGAGACAATCTTCCGTGCAGCCAAGATTACGTGCATGCCGAATACACCCACACTAATGCGAAGATGGCTTGCCGCACACACTGATGTACTGATGTGCTGCCATGCTCTGAACCAGCGATACTACATAGTAACATAGTAGATGACGGCAGATAAAGACCCGAATGGTCCATCTAGTCTGCCCAACCTGATTCAATTTAAATTTTTTTTTTTTTTTTTTTTTTTTCTTCTTAGCTATTTCTGGGCGAGAATCCAAAGCTTTTCCCGGTACCGTGCTTGGGTTCCAACTGCCGAAATCTCTGTTAAGACTTACTCCAGCCCATCTACACCCTCCCAGCCATTGAAGCCCTCCCCTGCCCATCCTCCTCCAAACGGCCATGCACAGACACAGACCGTACAAGTCTGCCCAGTAACTGGCCTAGTTCAATCTTTAATATTATTTTCTGATTCTAAATCTTCTGTGTTCATCCCACGCTTCTTTGAACTCAGTCACAGTTTTACTCTCCACCACCTCTCTCGGGAGCGCATTCCAGGCATCCACCACCCTCTCCGTAAAGTAGAATTTCCAAACATTGCCCCTGAATCTACCACCCTTCAACCTCAAATTATGTCCTCTGGTTTTACCATTTTCCTTTCTCTGGAAAAGATTTTGTTCTACGTTAATACCCTTTAAGTATTTGAACGTCTGAATCATATCTCCCCTGTCTCTCCTTTCCTCTAGGGTATACATATTCAGGGCTTCCAGTCTCTCCTCATACGTCTTCTGGCGCAAGCCTCCTATCATTTTCGTCGCCCTCCTCTGGACCGCCTCAAGTCTTCTTACGTCTTTCGCCAGATACGGTCTCCAAAACTGAACACAATACTCCAAGTGGGGCCTCACCAATGACCTGTACAGGGGCATCAACACCTTCTTCCTTCTACTGACTACGCCTCTCTTTATACAGCCCAGAATCCTTCTGGCAGCAGCCACTGCCTTGTCACACTGTTTTTTCGCCTTTAGATCTTCGGACACTATCACCCCAAGGTCCCTCTCCCCGTCCGTGCATATCAGCTTCTCTCCTCCCAGCATATACGGTTCCTTCCTATTATTAATCCCCAAATGCATTACTCTGCATTTCTTTGCATTGAATTTTAGTTGCCAGGCATTAGACCATTCCTCTAACTTTTGCAGATCCTTTTTCATATTTTCCACTCCCTCTACGGTGTCTACTCTGTTACAAATCTTGGTATCATCTGCAAAAAGGCACACTTTTCCTTCTAACCCTTCAGCAATGTCACTTACATACATATTGAACAGGATTGGCCCCAGCACCGAACCCTGAGGGACTCCACTAGTCACCTTTCCTTCCTTCGAGCGACTTCCATTAACCACCACCCTCTGGCGTCTGTCCGACAGCCAGTTTCTGACCCAGTTCACCACTTTGGGTCCTAACTTCAGCCCTTCAAGTTTGTTCAACAGCCTCCTATGAGGAACTGTATCAAAGGCTTTGCTGAAATCCAAGTAAATTACATCTAGCATATGTCCTCGATCCAGCTCTCTGGTCACCCAATCAAAAAATTCAATCAGGTTCGTTTGGCACGATTTACCTTTTGTAAAGCCATGTTGCCTCGGATCCTGTAACCCATTAGATTCAAGGAAATACACTATCCTTTCTTTCAGCAACACTTCCATTATTTTTCCAACAACTGAAGTGAGGCTCACCGGCCTGTAGTTTCCTGCTTCATCCCTTGACCACTTTTATGAATAGGGACCACATCCGCTCTCCTCCAATCCCTAGGAATCACTCCCGTCTCCAGAGATTTGTTGAACAAGTCTTTAATAGGACTCGCCAGAACCTCTCTGAGTTCCCTTAGTATCCTGGGATGGATCCCGTCTGGTCCCAATCGCTTTGTCCACCTTCAGTTTTTCAAGTTGCTCATAAACACCCTCTTCCGTGAACGGCGCAGAATCTACTCCATTTTCTCGTGTAACTTTGCCGGACAATCTCGGTCCTTCTCCAGGATTTTCTTCTGTGAACACAGAACAGAAGTATTTGTTTAGCACATTTGCTTTCTCCTCATCACTCTCCACATATTTGTTCCCAGCATCTTTTAGCCTAGCAATTCCATTTTTTATCTTCCTCCTTTCACTAATATATCTGAAAAAATTTTTATCTCCCTTTTTTACATTTTTAGCCATTTGTTCTTCCGCCTGTGCCTTCGCCAAACGTATCTCTCTCTTGGCTTCTTTCAATTTCACCCTGTAGTCCTTTCTGCTCTCCTCTTCTTGGGTTTTTTTATATTTCATGAACGCCAACTCTTTCGCCTTTATTTTCTCAGCCACTAGGTTGGAGAACCATATCGGCTAAGAAGTTGCCTCTTCCGGGTCAGACCAGGGGTCCATCACGCCCAGCAGTCCGCTCCCACGGCGGCCCATCAGTCCATGACCTGTAAGTGATCCTTTGTCTAAAACCCTTTAATCCCCATTTTTCTTCTATCTATACCCTTTCATGATCCTATCTCTACCTCTATCTATATCCCTCAATCCCTGTATCCTTAGGAACTTGTCCAATCCCTCTTTGAATCCCCTTAATGTACTCTGTCCTATCACATTCTCCGGTAGTGCATTCCAGGTGTCCACTATCCTCTGAGTGAAGAAAAATTTCCTAGCATTGGTTCTAAACCTGTCCCCTTTCAATTTCTCTGAGTGCCCTCTTGTTCTTGTAGTTCCCAATAGGCTGAATAATCTGTCCCTTTCTACCTTCTCTATGCCCTTCATGATCTTGTAAGTCTCTATCATTTCTCCTCTTAGTCTTCGCTTCTCCAGGGTAAAGAGCCCCAGCCTTTCTAGCCTCTCTGCGTATGAAAGGTTTTCCATACCTTTTATCATTCTTGTTGCTCTTCTCTGAACCCTCTCAAGTATCTCCATGTCCTTCTTTAGATACGGCGACCAATATTGGACACAGTACTCCAGATGTGGTCGTACCATAATGCGGTATAGCGGCATGATGACTTCCTTCGTTCTGGTTGTAATACCCTTCTTAATTATACCCAGCATTCTGTTTGCCTTCTTCGAGGCTGCTGCGCATTATGCCTTTGACTTCATTGTTGTGTCCACCAGTACAAGTCTCTTTCAAGGTTACTTCCCTCTAGTACTAATCCCCCCATTTGGTAGCTGAACATCAGGTTCTTTTTCCCTATATGCATGACTTTGCATTTCCCTACATTGAAGTTCAGCTGCCATTTATTTGCCATTTATTTGTCTGTTCAGGTCCCTTTGTAGGTTCTCGCATTATTCCGCAGTTCTAACCCTGCTACAGAGTTGTGTCATCTGCAAATTTTATAACTTCACACTTTGTCCCCGTTTCCAGGTCATTAATAAATACATTGAACAGCAGCAGTCAGAGTACCGACCCCTGCGGAACTCCGCTCGTGACCCTCCTCCAGTCCGAGTAGTGACCCTTCACTCCAAACCTTTGCCTTCTGCCTGCCAACCAGTGTTTAACCCATCTGTGTACATCCCCTTCCACCCCATGGTTCCACAGCTTCCTAAGTAGCCGCTCATGGGGTACCTTGTCAAAGGCCTTTCTGAAGTCGAGGTAAATGATGTCTATGGGTTCCCCTTTGTCCAACTGGCTGTTTACCCCCTCAAAGAAGTGCAGTAAGTTTGTTTGGCATGATCTTCCTTTGCAGAAGCCATGTTGGCTTGCTTTCATTAGCCCATTTTTTTCTATGTGCTCACAGATGCTGTCCTTTATCAGTGCTTCTACCATCTTGCCCGGAACTGATGTCAAACTTACCGGCCTGTAGTTTCCTGGGTCTCCTCTCGACCCCTTTTTAAAGATAGGTGTAACATTTGCTATCTTCCAGTCCTCCGGGATCTCGCCAGTTTTCAATGATAGGTTGCAAACTCATTGGAGTATTTCCACTATCTCATTTCTTAGTTCTTTAATACCCTAGGGTGGATTCCACCTGGGCCTGGTGATTTGTCGCTTTTCAAGCTATCTATCTGTTGGAGGACATCCTCATGGCTCACCTCTATTTTCACAAGACAAAAAATCCAAAATGGATATAATGGAGAAATATTTTTAAGGATCTCAAGCGCTCACAGCTAAAAGCCTGATATATTTTACAAGCTAATTTAGTCAATTTAGTCAATTTAATAAGGATTTAGTGTGTTTCACAAGTTTTTTGAGGTTTATCAAGATCACCTCTATTTTCGACAGTTTTTCTTCTTGATCTCCATGGAAGATCACATCGGGTTCTGGTACATTGGTTGTGTCCTCGCTTGTGAAGACTGATGAGAAGAACTTGTTTAACCTATTGGCTATCTCTTTTTCATCCTTTATCACTCCCTTTCTGTCTCCATCATCCAACGGTCCTACTTCCTCCCTCGCTGGTTGCTTCCCTTTAACATATCTGAAGAACGATTTGAAATTTTTTGCCTCCCTGGCTAGCCTCTCTTCGTATTCCCTTTTCACTCTCCTAACCACAGGATGACATTCTTTTTGGCATTTCCTGTGTTCCTTCCAGTTTTCCCCGGTTTGGTCCTTTTTCCATTTCCGGAATGATTTTTTCTTGTCTCCATTCACTCCAGACTGAGTGAATGGACAAATAAATGGCAGATGAGCTTCAATGTAGAAAAATGTAAAGTTATGCACATAGGGAAAGGGAACCCGATGTACAACTACACAATGGGGGGATTGTACTGGGGGAAGGCACCCTAGAAAAGGACTTGGGGGTTTTGGTAGATAGAACAATGAAGCCGGCGGCACAGTGCGCAGCGGCCTCAAAAAAGGCAAACAGAATGTTGGGCATTATCAAAAAAGGTAACCAAGGAAGTTATCATCCCGCTGTATAGGGCGATGGTGCGACCGCATCTGGAGTACTGCGTTCAGTACTGGTCGCTGTACCTTAAGAAGGATATGGTGATTCTCGAGAGGGTCCAGCGGAGAGCGACAAAAATGATAAAGGGCATGGAAAACCTCTCATATGCTGAGAGGCTGGAGAAGCTGGGGCTCTTTTCCCTGGAAAAGCGGAGACTTAGAGGGGATATGATAGAAACTCATAAGATCATGAAGGGTATAGTGAAGGTAGAGAGGGACAGATTCTTCAGACTAGCAGGGGCAGCAAAAACTAGAGGGCACTCAAAAACATTGAAGGGAGATAGGTTCAGAACAAATGCTAGGAAGTTCTTCTTCACGCAGAGGGTGGTGAACACCTGGAATACGCTTCCAGAGGAGGTGTAGAGCAGAATACGACTTTGGGGTTCAAAAGGGGATTGGACGAATTCATGAAGAAAAAGGGGATCCATGGGTACAATTAGAGGGTTACTATACAGTACAAAAGGCTGTAAAGTAATAGAATAGTAGAGTAATATCACTACAGGTCATTGATCTGGGGGGCCACCACGGGAGTGGACTGCTGGGCGTGATGGACCTATGGTCTGACTCAGCAGAGGCAATGCTTATGTGCTTATGTACTTCATTGGTTATCCATGTTGGTCTTTTGTTCGTTTTTTTTTTTTTTGCACCCTTTTCTAAATCTGGGGATGTACATATGTTGTGCTTCTTGCACTGTGCCCTTGCTCTACGGTTTCTGCTTTCCTTGTGCTGTTTCTGAGTTTTTTCTTTACCATTGCTCTCATAGCATAGTTCCCTTTCTTGAAATTTAACGTTGTCACTGTGGTTCTTTTCCTTTTTGCTGTATCTACTTCTAATTTGTATTGGATCATGTTGTGATCGCTGTTTCCTCGTGGTCCTACTACTTCCACTTCCTTTGCAGGTCCCCCTAGTCCATTGAGGATTAGGTCGAAAGTGGCATTCCCTCTCGTTGGTTCCTTGACGAGCTGATCCATAAACAGTCCCTCACAGTCTCTAAGAATTCTGTTTCCCTCGCACAGTTCAAGTTTCCAATGCTCCAGTCTATCCCGGGGTAGTTAAAATCCCCCATTACCGTCACGTTCCTGTTTTTGCCTTCTCGCCTCAGTTCTGCTTCCAATTCTTTGTCGTTTGCTTCCGTTTGTCCAGGTAAATAATAGTACAGTCCCAATTTTATGTCAAAGCCATTTCTTCCTGGTAATTTAACCCATAATGACTCCAATCTTTCCGCTTTTGTATCCATATCCACTCCGGCCGAGGGAATGGTGTCTTTTATGTATAGTGCTATTCCTCCACCCTTCTTGTGAGTCCTGTCTCTTCTATAGAGTTTGTACCCTGGCAGTACTACTTCCCATTGATTATCCTCATTCCACCATGTTTCCGTGATTCCAATGATATCTAGGTCCTCTTTTTTGGCTGTGACTTCTAATTCTCCCATTTTTGTCTTCAGGCTCCATGCATTTGCATACAAGCAATTTAAGTCCTGGCCTTTTCTTTTTCCCGCTGGTTTTCCTTGTGTTTTGCTTCTCTTGCCATCCCCTATTTGAGCTGCCAGTCCCTGATTTCCGCTCCTTTCCTCCTCATTTTTTGGTGCATCTTTTTCATCAGCAACCTGATTTTTCGATTTCTCCTGTTCTAATTCTATCTGTTTGCCCTTCTTATTGTTCATCAGTTTCTCTTGTTCCTTGGACTCCTGTTGTTCGTCTTTTGCTTGTTCCCAGCATTTATCCCGCTCAGTATCTTCTTTGGATACTCTTGTCCGAACCGTCGATGACAGATCGACTGTCGGCTTTCCCATTCTTCTTAGTTTAAAGCCTGCTCTATTCCTCTCTTGACGTTGTTTACTAGCAGCCTCATTCCTGCCGTGCTCAGGTGTAGTCCGTCCCTCCTGAAGAGCTTGTTCTTTCCTCAGAAAGTTGTCCAGTTCCTCACAAAGTGGAATCCCTCTTCTTCGCACCATCTCCTCAACCATGCGTTTATTGCTTGTAGCTCTGTCTGCCTTTTCACGTCTGCCCTCGGTACTGGCAGAATCTCTGAGAATGCTATCTTCTGTGTCCTCAGCTTCAGTTTCCTTCCTAGGATCTCGAACTGTTCAGTTAGCGTAGTCCTGCTGTAATTTCTCCTGTTGACATCATTTGTTCCAATGTGGATTATCACTGCTGTCTCTTCTGTTTCTGTTCCTAGAGAGAAATCCTTGCCAGATGAGGGAAATGAGGTTAAAACATTTGAAAGTATTCCTAAGCCTGCTAAGGAGAGTCTCAAAGCAGCCACTAGGAATACTTACAAGCCAAGCCACCAGCAATGAATTCTCCTTTAGCCCTGCCTAAAGCAGGCAGATCTGGTTTAGCTTTACCTAAGCCAGTTGTTGGGAAACAGATGGAAAGACTACATCTCCCAACATCCATAGGGCCAGGGAAAGTAAAGAGCAGGAATGGAATACTGGCCACACCCAAACAAGCTCAAACTGGTTTAGGCCAGGTGAAGTTCTCTGAGGGCAGGCTACCGTAACACACCTGCAGGGAGGACTAATCAGTTCTCTGCAATGAAAGAAAAGGGTTTAGCTTTCCTATAGAAACAGTTCCAGGGCCAGCCACAGAGTACATACCTGATCCAGACCCACCAAGCCAGAGCCATTCAGCAGGCTGCAAGCCACATATTGCAAGCACAGAGAATCAGAATGCCACAGTCCACCTCATGGCAACAAGCCCAGGCAGAGGTTGGTGAGGAAGAGGTCAGTGGCGTACCTAGCATATGTGATACCCGGGGCTATCATTTTTTGACACCCCCCCATCTGTACGAAAAACATGATTTTTAGTAACAAGCCACATGTCACACATGAGTACCTAGGAAAAGGCAGCATCTTATATACTGCAGTGAGCAGTACAACATCAATATACCCATTGTAAAACTAAACATGCCAGACTAGTACAGATCAATCCTGCAGTCAATCCTAACAAAAAAACATGTCTTTCGAACACACAGAAAAAACACTTTCACCTAGTATGGAATATGTCATCACAAACTAACCCCTCCCTCTTTTACAAAACTGTACTGTGTATTTTAGCCATGGTGGTAACAGCTCTGATGCTCATAGAATTCTGAGCATCAGAGCTGCTACCACCACAGCTGGCACTAAAAAATGCTCCACAGTTTTGTAAAAGGGGGGATAAAATAGAAATACATAGACATAGGTTAAATTGAACCAGTAAGAAGCTGGACTCTACATACAGTGCACCACAGAAACAGTGACACGTCTCCTAAAGCAATAAATAAATATAAATTTTTTTTCTACCTTTGTCTTCTGTGGTTTCTGCTTTCCTCATCTTCTTGTAACTCCCTTCCTTCCATCCACTGTCTGCCATCTCTCTTCCCTATATGGCATCTTTTCTCCTTCTATGCCACTTCCAGAAACTGTATGTCTCCCCCTTCCATCTCTCTTTTCACCCCCATTGGTCTGGCATCTTTCTCCTTTCCTTCCCTCTCCCACACCTCTCCTCTGCAATCCCTTTCCCTTTTTCCCTCATTTTCCTTTTCAATTTATTTTCTGCATCTGTCTAGATTACGTTCTTACTACCCTCTCATCAATGTCCTTTTTACTGTCTACCTAAAGCTTGCCACCTCTTTCCCTCACCCCTCCAATGTTTCCCTAACTCAATCCTTTTATCCCCATCATGTGCCCTCCTTTTATTTATCCCCTCCTTCCATCATGTACCCTCTTTCTCCAACCCTTCCATCTAGTACCTTCTCCTCTCTCTGTCCACTTCCATCTAGCATCTGCTCCCCTCTTTCTCTCCTCCCATTTCCTTCCTGCATTTGCTCCCTTATCTCTCCCATCTGCACTTCCATCCAGCATAGGCTCCCAACTACCATCCAATGTCTGCCCTTTCTCTCGCCATCCACCCCTCTTCAATCAGCATCTGCCACCTTTCTCTCCCTCCAATATCCTTCCCCCTTATGTCTCTCCCCTTTCTCTGTACATCAATTCTATCAGCACCACCCTTCCATACCACCCTGCCCCCTTTCTTTCCCTCCACCACTCTTCCATTCCAGCAATCCTGCTCCTTCTCTCCCTTCATGCAGCAAGGTCCCACGATGATTTTAGCTGCCGGCTGCCAGTCCACCCCACTCCGACGTACTTTGCTCTGGAGCGGACTTAGCAGCCACATGCTGAAAGGTCGCGCGATGACTCGTCTGCTGACTCTGCTCCAGAAGAAGTAAATTACGTCGGAGGGGGTGGACGCGGCAGACACAGGGAGTTGTGGCAAAGTCCCACAATGATTGTGCCTGCTGGGTCTACCCTCTCCGACATAACTTGCTTCTTCCGGAGCAGAGCCAGCAGACGAGTCAGTGCGGAACCTTCCTGCACCTCAGCATGGCTGCCGACTCTGCTGCAGAGAAAGTCAGAGGTAACGTGACCATTTATTTTCTTCATCAAAAGGGGACATCTATTAATTGACTGTGTATCCTTTCTTTCATTTCTTTCTTTCTGCACTCAGGCCCAATTGTCCCTTTCTATTCCCTCCCTCCTTCCTTCCTGTGTCCATGATACCCCCAGTGCCTCTGTCCCGTGTCCATGGTGCCCCCTTCCCATGTCCATAGTCTCCCGAGTGCCTCCGTCCCATGTCCATGGTGCCCCCAGTGCTTCCATTTTGTGTCCATAGTGCCGCCATTCTGTGTCCTTAGTGCCCCCAATGCCTCAGTCTTGTGTCCATAGTGCCCTCAGTGCCCCATCCTGTGTCCTTAATGCCCCCAGTGCCTCTGTCCCATGTCTATAGTGCCCCAGTGCCTCCTTCCTGTATCCATAGTGGTCCCAGTGCCTCTGTCCTGTGTCCATTGTGCCCCCAATGCCTCCGTCCCGTGTCCATGGTGCCCCCAGTGCTTCCTTCCCATGTCCTTAGTGCCCCCAGTGCCTCTGTCCCATGTCCATGGTGCCCCCAGTGCCTTCTTCCTGTATTCATATTGCCCCCAGTGCCTCCTTCCCATGTCCATGGTGTCCCCACTGCCCCGTCCTGTGTCCTTAGTGCCCCCAATGCCCCCGTCCTGTGTCCTTAGTGCCCCAAGTGCCTCTTTCCTGTGTCCTTAGTGCCCCCAGTGCCTCCTTCCCATGTCCTTAGTGCCCCCAGTGCTTCCTTCTTATGTCCCCCCACTACTTTCCAGATTTTGGCCACCCCTAAAGCCAGCCTGCCTGTCTACCTATCTCCCTCCCTCCCTGCCACGCTAAAGCCAGCCAGCTTGCCTGCCTACATCCTGCCCTCCCTGCCACGGAAAATAAAAGTGCGTCTCCCCTTCCTTTCCCCCGGCCATGCCGCTACAATCCTACTTCCCCCCACCAACAAGAAGTCTTTCCGACATCAATTCTGACATCAGAGAGGATGTTCCGGGCCAGCCTCTGGCCTGGAACATCCTCTACGACGTCAGAATTGACATCGGAAAGACTTCTTGTCGGTGGGGGGAGGTAGGATTGTTGTGGTGCGGCCAGGGAAAGGAAGGGCAGGAGGACCCTGACCTGGCTGGCTGTGCACCCCACCAAGCCATGCACCCAGGGTGGACCGCCCCCGCCTCCTTGGTACGCCACTGGAAGAGGCTATTGAGAAAGGTGATTCTTTGAGCAAGATAGTGAGATGGATGGTAATGACCTTACTTGTGATTTGGAGGTAGAGGAAACAGTTTTGCCTAGCATGGAAGAGATGGAGATATGTTAATCACTTTAGGATAAAGGGGGCTGGGTGAAATGCATTGTGCACCAGATCAATATACAGCTGATATTTTATGGAACCCTTACAAGCCACCAGGCAGCCATTTTTGTTAAGGGAAATGCAGGAGAGGATCCCTTCCTTGGGCTACTAAGTTTAATCCCCAAGGGGAGATGTGCTTGGCAAAAGAAAAGTTTGCAGTTTAGACAAGATTTTTTTCTTTTCTGATATTGAGGGCTTGGAACTGAAAATTGTTTTGTTGTCTGAATACTGAAATGATACAAGGGGATACAAACCTGAAAATCCCTGGAACTTTGTTTATGATTTATAAACAATAAATGATACAAAGAAACTGCACCATTGTTTTTGGAACTTTTTATTTATACCAATACCAAGCTACCAAAACAATCTCACAAACTGCTCGGCCGAGGTTTATGTGCACTGGGTTAGGTTACTTGCTGAGCCCAGCTTGGCCATGCCTGGTCACAGTATGCACAAATTACCAGTCCGCAGTGGCCTGAAACTCATTGCACCACCACTGCCAATACCACCAGCCAACCAAGGTGAGCATAGCCAATTCCTTACTTAGAAATCACACCGAACAACCACTACAAACAAAATATTTTTAACTATAGCAAACTACCCTCTCTACATCCAATTTCTCCCCATCTCCTCTTTATGCCTACCCTCCCAATACCCAAACCTCCTTCACACCATCTCCACACAAATTCTCCCACCTGAATCAGCCAATCTTAGCCCCTATCACCCCATCCAATCACTTTTTATTTAGTCTTCATCTCCAACCTGTCAACATTCTTTCCACCAATCCCATCTTTTCACCTTCTCCCTCTCCAACTCCTTCCACCCCTTCCAATAATCCTAACTCCCCCTCACCAACCTCCCCCACTCCTCAAAACAAACTTTTTCTCCTGCTATGTACTCTTCCAATATTATGAGCCCTCTGATTAACTCAGAGGGTTTTTCTAACTAATATGACCCATTAGGGAGAAGGAAGGGAAATACAGCATTACATTTAGTAAATAAGAAAGAAATAATCATAATAATAATGGGAAGGGGTCTGCTTTGAATCTCAAGCCTTGCTAAGATAAGGATGGGAGACTAGCAGAGCTGAAGTGCCTCAGTTACACCAGTCAATTGCTAAGGGAAACTGAGCAATGCAGAAGCCTTATCTAGATAAATTCTACTCAGCTGGGAAACCTAAAGAACCAGAGAAGCACAGAACTATAGAGCTGAGAAACCTCCCAGCCATGCAGGATGCTCAGGAGAAAAACTGAGTTACTTAACCTGTGCCCTGTAGCAGAGCTCTAACAGAAGGGAAAAGGAAAGTCAGGTACAAGGCCCCGAAACAGAAACTTTCCTGGGATGAGAATTTTTCAGGTATCCAGAAGCAAAAAAAAATGTCTGAGGATTGCTCATGTCTGCTGCTTAACCCCCCAGAGATACCACCATTAAAGTTAGGTGATCAGTATGAGTGAGGGAAGGGTTAGGTCTTCACCAGTGGAATGGGAGGCTTTAAGGATTCAGATTGGGAGGAATGGTTGAACTTTTTATGCAGTGGTTTGTGGAATCTGCTTGTGGGTAGCATGAGTGCATATACGACCTGTTCTTACATGCATCCATGTTATTTGCAGATATTAGAGTTAAACTACCAGGTGCTAACTCAATATTTAGTTCACAGTCCTTTACTCTCCATGCATAGTGTGAATTAGACTGCTCTATCTTGGTTGAGTTGTGAAGGTTATAAGGCTTGTGATATTTAAGTGCACTTTAGTAAGTAGACATCATGATATATATGAGATAATGAGATGATAATCTTCTTTCTCAGATATGGACACCTGTACAACATGCCCAGATGATCAATGGTCAAATCAGAAAAGAGATGCCTGCATCCCAAAAGTGATCATTTTCCTGTCTTTTGAAGAGACTCTAGGGATTGCTTTAACTTCCATAAGCATGTTCTTCTTTCTCATCACTGTTGTCATCTTGGGAATCTTTATTTATTACAGAGACACTCCCATAGTGAGAGCCAACAATCGACACATCAGCTATATTCTCCTCATTTCCCTCAAACTCTGCTTCCTCTGTTCATTGTTATTCATTGGGCATCCTGAGGATGTTACCTGCATTCTCAGACATACTACATTTGGGATCACTTTCTCCATCGCTCTCTCCTCTATACTGGCAAAAACCATTACTGTGGTCACAGCCTTCCAAGCTACCAAACCTGGAAGCAAACTCCATAAATGGATAGGTTCCAGGGTTTCTAATTTTATAGTCCTGTCCTGTTCCCTTATTCAAATAGTTCTGTGTCTTGCCTGGTTGTCCACTGCTCCCCCATTTGCATATCTTAATATGAGATCAGAAATTGGAACAATGCTAATTGAATGTAATGAAGGGTCAGTAATTGCATTTTACTGTGTTCTGGGCTACCTTGGATTTCTGGCTGGTATCAGCTTCATCATAGCTTTCCTAGCAAGAAATTTACCTGACAGTTTCAATGAGGCCAAGTACATCACCTTCAGCATGCTGCTCTTCTGCAGCGTCTGGATCTCCTTCATCCCAACATACCTGAGCAGTAAGGGCAAGTACATGGTGGCAGTGGAGATATTTGCTATTTTGGCCTCCAGCGCTGGACTCTTGGGCTGTATCTTTTTCCCTAAATGTTATATTATTCTGCTGAGGCCTGAAAGGAACAACAAGAAGAACCTAAGAAAAATGTAGAGGCCCTTTTGACCAAACTGCATTAAATGCAATCACACATTTAGGGCTCCTTTTACTAAGCAGCATTAGGGCCTTAATGTGCTGAATAGCGCACGCTAAATTAGAGTGTGCTAGACCTTATTGCCAGCATTGAGCTGGCATTAGTTCTATCCACGTAGCACATGTTTAGCACTTCTAAAATGCTTTGTGCACTAAAAATGCTAATGCAGCTTATTAAAGGAGCCCTTAATATGGGGGAAAGGATTGATCAGAAAGTACATTAAAGCTTTTTTGTGGTAATTTGCCTGTTAGCATATACTAATCGAAGGTGGTGGGTCATTGGAAGGGAATGGGCATTCATGTACTTTATTCTTATTTGTTAATATGGTTAATGTATTTAAATGCAGGTATTTTAGTAATAATTATTGTATGATATATACTGTATATATAAAAAAGTATAACAGTTTTTTTCAGGAGTCGTTTTATAAAAAGTTAAATAATATTCTTACAAAATTTATTTGGCTCGGCAAAAAGGCTAGAAATGCTTTAGTATCTCTACAAAAACCAATTACAGAGGAAGGGGTAAATTTTCCCAACTTTTATAGGTATCATCAATCCTATATTATGTGCCAGAGTATGTATTGGATCTGCCCAGAGCCTGTTGATAATATCCCAGATTGGTTATGGTTGGAATGGCGCCTCATGTTTCCTCTGCGATTATGCCATCTACTTAGTATCCAAATGCCTAGATTATATAAAGAAAATAGATTATTTATAGACACATGGAAAACAATAAAATATGTGAGTAATTTGTTACCTATTCCAATTCACAAATCAACAAATCAAACTATATGGCTAAACTCCAAGATTCAAATTGGTGGATTTAAGGTCATCTGGAAGCATTGGATGATGTTATTTCTAATGGTAAACTGCTTGAGTTTTCACAGTTGCAACATAAATATGGCCTTAATAAATAACAAAATTTTAGATGGATGCAACTGAAGCAATCCATTCAGGTGGGGTTCCCTGAATGGAAAAATCTTAATAATCAATATAGTTTAGAGTTCTTATGCTTTCAGGTGGATTTCCTGGGACAACAGGCCACTCAGTGGTACAAATTAATATCTGGATTTATGAATAAAAAAACAAAGACTGGTCTCCGGGACATTTGGAGCATTGAGATTAAGCATCAAATTACTGCATCTCAATGGCTAAAAATTTGGTCTTGGAGGATGAGATGTATGATGTCTGCATCTATGAGATAAACATGGTTTTTCCTGTTACATAGAGCATTCTGGATCCTTGTTTGTTTAAAAAAATTTGATTGCTCTAAGTCGGATAGATGTTGGCATTGACATCTTGAAGCAGGGACTTTAGATCATTTATTGTTCTATTGTCCATTTATTATGGCTTACTGGAAATCAATTTGGAGCCAAATTAATAATTCTTAGAAAATTATGTGGCATTGTATGATACAGTATTATTTGGCATGTCTATGAGGGCTAAAAGCCAAATATCTTCCAAAAACTCTTACTTATTTTAACAGGAGTCGCCATACAACAAATAACATGCAATTGGAAAAATTGGAGTAGATTAAACCACAGTTTTTGGTGGAATTCAGTTGTGTCATATTTATAAAATGGAAAGAACATTAGCTCTTCAGAAAGGAAATTTTAATAAATTTCAAGATGTGTGGGAGCCATTAACAAATTATTACAATTTCCCTGGTTAGTACAAATGAAATAATAGGGAGGGGGTAATTTTTTGAATTTTCACTCGATGTTTTGAATGAAAGGAAAGTGTTTATAACATAACATAGTAGATGATGGCAGACAAAGACCCGAACGGTCCATCCAGTCCGCCCAACCTGACCCAATCCAAATTTTTTAATTTCTTCTTCCCAGCTACCTCCGGGCAAGAATCCAAAGCTCCACCTGGCACTGCGCTCAGTTTCCCACTGCTGAAATCTCTGTTAAAACCTACTCCAGCCCATCTACACCCTCCCAGCCATTGAAGCCCTCCCCAGCCCATCCTCCACCAAATGGCCGTATACAGACACAGACCATGCAAGTCTGCCCAGTACTGGCCTTAGTTCAAATTTTAATATTATTTTCTGATTCAAGATCCTCTGTGTTCATCCCACACCTCTTTGAACTCAGTCACAGTTTTACTCTCCACCACCTCTCTTGGGAGTGCATTCCAGGCACACACCACCCTCTCCGTAAAGTAGAATTTCCTAACATTGCCTTTGAATTTTCTACCCCTCAACCTCAAGTTATGTCCTCTGGTTTTACCATTTTCCTTTTTCTGGAAAAGATTATGTTCTACGTTAATACCCTTCAAGTATTTGAACGTCTGAATCATATCTCCCCTGTCTCTCCTTTCCTCTAGGGTATACATATTCAGGGCTTCCAGTCTCTCCTCCTACTTGTTCTGGTGCAAGCCTCCTATCATATTCGTCGCCCTCCTCTGGACCGCTTCAAGTCTTCTTACGTCCTTCGCCAGATACGGTCTCCAAAACTGAACACAATACTCCAAGTGAGACCTTACCAATGACCTGTACAGGGGCATCAACACCTTCTTCCTTCTACTGGCTATGCCTCTCTTTATACAGCCCAACATCCTTCTGGCAGCAGCCACTGCCTTGTCACACTTTTTTTTCACCTTTAGATCTTCGGACACTATCACCAGGCAAACTTTTCCTTCTAACCCTTCAGCAATGTCACTCACAAACATATTGAACAAGATTGGCCTCAGCACCGAACCCTGAGGGACTCCACTACTCACCTTTCCTTCCTCCGAGTGACTTCCATTAACCACCACCCTATGGCATCTGTCTGACAGCCAGTTTCTAACGCAGTTCACCACTTTAGGTCCTAACTTCAGCCCTTCAAGTTTGTTCAACAGCCTCCTATGAGGAACTGTATCAAAGGCTTTGCTGAAATCTAAGTAAATTACATCTAGCATATGTCCTCAATCCAGCTCTCTGGTCACCCAATCAAAAAATTCAATCAGGTTCGTTTGGCACGATTTACCTTTTGTAAAGCCATGTTGCCTCGGATCCTGTAACCCATTAGATTCAAGGAAGTACACTATCCTTTCTTTCAGCAACACTTCCATTATTTTTCCAACAACTGAAGTGAGGCTCACCGGCCTGTAGTTTCCTGCTTCATCCCTGTGACCACTTTAATGAATAGGGACCACATCCGCTTTCCTCCAGTCCCCAGGAATCACTCCCGTCTCCAGAGTTTTGTTGAACAAGTCTTTAATAGGACTTGCCAGAACCTCTCTGAGCTCCCTTAGTATCCTGGGATGTATCCCGTCTGGTCACATCGCTTTGTCCACCTTCAGTTTTTCAAGTTGCTCATACACACCGTCCTCCGTGAACGTCGCAGAATCTACTCCATTTTCTCGTGTAACTTTGCCAGACAATCTCGGTCCTTCTCCAGGATTTTCTTCTGTGAACACAGAACAGAAGTATTTGTTTAGCACATTTGCTTTTTCCTCATCACTCTCCACAGCATATTTTAGTTAAGCAATTCCATTTTTCATCTTCCTCCTTTCACTAATATATCTGAAAAAAATTTTGTCTCCCTTTTTTCACATTTTTAGCCATTTGTTCTTCCACCTATGCTTTCACCGGACATATCTCTCTCTTGGTTTCTTTCAGTTTCACCCTGTAGTCCTTTCTGCACTCCTTCTTGGCTTTTTTTTATATTTCACGAACGCCAACTCTTTCGCCTTTATTTCAAGTGATATATTTAAGTTAAAATTATGTTACTTTTTGTTACACTTGATGAATAAAGAATTTAAAAAGTTTAAGAATATTTAGCTTCATTTATTTATGCATTATTTGATTTTACGCTTGAAGCTGTGTTTTGATAATATTGTTTCCCAGTATTTTGCATTTTGATTAACTCATCTAATTTAGTTTACAATATTTGACTTCAAGGGAAAAGGATCTCAGAATTCCAAACCATAGACTTCTTTAATGTCACCTGGTAACCAATGGATTTCAATATCTTTGATCCTAAAATCTTCTTTGTTTATGTATGATTTTATTTTATAATATGAGAAAATCTATTAATTTTTGTTTCCTTCAAGTAAAATGTTGTAAAGTAAATTAGATGACATGCATTTGCATTGAGTAAATTATTTTCAAGTCACTTGGTCCCCCATTGTCCCAGGTATTATAGATAGATTGTGAGCACAATGGGACAAATGGGGAAAAAATGCTTAAATACCTGAATACATTTGTTAACTATTCTGAGCTCCTCAGGGAGAATGTCCTAGAAAATTGAATGAATGAATAAACAAATAATTAAAATGAAGCATGGAATGTTGCTTCTCTTAGGGTTTTTGCCAGGTACTAGGGATCTGGATTAGCCACCATGAGAATGGGCTACTGGGCTTGATGGACCATTGTTCTGAACCAGTAAGGCTATTCTTATGTTCTTAAGGTATGGTAGAGAGGTGGGATGGTAAAGCTATAAGGGTTGCAGAGAACACCAGTGACACTACAACTTAAAGGAACAGAAAACAAGTGAATCAAGTAGTCAGGAATGCAGATGTGCTCTGACTGGCAGAAATGGTGCTTAGAAAGCTACTCTATAATTTGGCAAGCAAGGTCAGTGCAGGGCAATCTTCTACAATCTGTGTCCTAAAAAGGGCAAGACAGACCAGGATGGACTGGAGTGGCTAAGGGTCAGTGCCAGGCAGTCTTCTGAAGTCTGTTCCAAAATTGTCAAATTCAGGTCAGGATTATTATTCTCTTTATTGATTTTCAAACAGCGACCGTGCAAAACAAATATATATATATATATATATATATCCCCCACCCGCCCTTCCCGGATGTGTATAATGAAATGACCAAAAATAAGGTCAGTTCAGTTATCAGTCCTTACAGAATTTTGTCAATGGTGCCCAAACATCCAAAAATTTCCTATAATGTCCCCGTTGTATGGCCATCATACATTCCATTTTAAAAGTATGACATAGAGATGCCCACCAAAAGGTGTAATTTAACCGATCCCAGTTTTTCCAGTTCTTTAAAATAAGTTGTATGGCAACCCCTGTCATTATAAAGAGAAGTTTGTTGTTTTGAGAAGATAGTTGGCTTTTAGCCCTCATTAATGTGTCAAATAGCATGGTATTGTATGTTAATGCCACTGGATTTTTCAATAATTTATTCACATGTTCCAGATGGATCTCCAAAATTTAAGTATAAAGGGACAATAGTACAGTAGATGATCCAATGTCCCTACATCGAGATGACAGTGCCAGCATCTATTAGATTTGGAACTATCTAATTTCTGTAATCTAACAGGGGTCCAAAATGCTCTATATAACAAGAAAAACCATGTTTGTCTCATAGATGCAGATGCTATACATCTCATCCTCCCAAGTCCAAATTTGTGGCCACTGAGATGCAGTAATCTGATGCTTTATCTCAATGCTCCAAATGTCACGAAGACCAGTCTTTAGTTCTTTATTCAAAAATTCAGATATTAATTTATACCACTGGGCGGCCTGATGCCCTAGGAAATCTGTCTGGAAGCATAGGATCAGCAAACTATACTGATTATTATTATTATTATTTTTTTTTTAAATCTTTATTCATTTTTAAACTTATAACAAGTGTGATAACATATCCATACAAATAACCATAAATATATCACTTAATAATCAACAATGATACATATAATATTCTCTTATCTCCCCCCCTCCCCACCCTTCTCTATCATATAATCAATACTTATACAACATGTTGTAACACAGAAACATCCACCTTCACTAATATTACCTCTACAGAATTCCTTCGCTCCACTAGTGCACTGCGATACTCAAGAAAACAGAAGGGAGGTGGGACTGGAACCAATGAAGGTAACTCAAGAGAACAAGCGCACCCTAAGTACAAATAAAAAAGCCAAAAACAGAAAACTATTACTGTTGGGGGATTCCATCATCAGAGGCATTAACCTTGAAACACAGGGCGAGGAGACCAAAATAGTGAAATGTCTTCCAGGATCCTCAGCTACCAGGAGTTCCAGGCAAATACTGACTATAATTAAGGAAGAAACTAAGGATTTTAACACTGATGTTGTTATCCATCTGGGAACAAATGACCTGGCCAACAACTCCACACTTGCAGCACAGAAAGCTTTTTGGGAGCTTGGTGAGGGCGTGAAACCTTTTGTAAAGACTTTAGCTTTTTCTGAAATATTGCCTGCATATGGAAAGGGAGAGCAAAGAGTGAAAAACACAGAGGACTTCAATAGATGGCTCAGAGCCTGGTGTCATCAAGAAGGCTTCAGGTACATAGAAGGATGGGGAAATACATGGAAGGAAAAGAAGCTATATTGCACTGATGGACTACATATTACTACAGCAGGAAAAAGAAACCTTGCAGAGAAATTTAGACAATATTTTTCTAAGCATTTAAACTAGAAGGTGGGGGTGGTGTATGTACGAAGGAAAATTATAGAGACCACCCCCAGCAAAAGAAAAGATGTGATAGTAGTAAAGGCTGCAACATAAGCAATATCAGCAACTCATTTCTTAGTATTGCAACGGAAAGTGAAACGACACAAAAATCCATACGAAAAAGGAGATTATCGCTGGAGATTATCGCTGAAAAATAGCTGGAAAGCGATGACCACAAATGCTCGCAGTCTAAGCAACAAAGTTCATGATCTGCAAGCCCTGATGTTAGAGGCAGATCTAGATATTGTTGCTATCACAGAGACATGGTTCAGTGAATCACATGGATGGGATGCAAACATACCGGGATATAATCTTTTTAGGAAGGACAGAGATGGTCATAAAGGTGGAGGAGTAGCTCTCTATGTAAAGATCAATATCCAAGCGAACGAAATGCAAGGGACCTGGGGAGAGGAAGAAGCGATATGGATTGCTCTGAAAAGAGAAGATGGAACTTCTATCTACGTGGGTGTAGTCTACAGACCTCCGACTCAATTGCAGCAAATTGATAAGGATCTGATTGTGGATATCCAAAAGTTTGGAAGGAAAGAGGAGGTTCTGCTGTTGGGAGATTTCAACCTGCCAGATGCGGACTGGAATGTTCCGTCTGCGGAATCAGAAAGAAGTAGGGAGATTGTGGATGCCTTTCAAGAGGCTCTGCTCAGACAAAGGTGACGGAACCCACAAGGGAAAAAGCGATATTGGATCTGGTCCTCACAAATGGAGAGAGTATCTCTAATGTTCGAGTGGGTGCTCACCTGGGAAGTAGCGATCATCAAACGGTTTGGTTTGATATAACGGCTAAAGTGGAGAGCGGCCGCACGATACTTAAAGTCCTAGATTTCAAACGTACAGACTTTAATGCAATGGGAAAGTACCTGAAGAAAGAACTGTTAGGATGGGAGGACATAAGAGAAGTGGAAAGACAGTGGTCTAAGCTGAAAGGAGCGATAAAAATGGCTACGGACCTTTATGTGAAGAAAATCAATAAAAACAAGAGAAAAAGGAAGCCGATATGGTTCTCCAACCTAGTGGCTGAGAAAATAAAGGCGAAAGAGTTGGCGTTCATGAAATATAAAAAAACCCAAGAAGAGGAGAGTAGAAAGGACTACAGGGTGAAACTGAAAGAAGCCAAGAGAGAGATACGTTTGGCGAAGGCACAGGCGGAAGAACAAATGGCTAAAAATGTAAAAAAGGGAGATACAAATTTTTTCAGATATATTAGTGAAAGGAGGAAGATAAAAAATGGAATTGCTAGGCTAAAAGATGCTGGGAACAAATATGTGGAGAGTGATGAGGAGAAAGCAAATGTGCTAAACAAATACTTCTGTTCTGTGTTCACAGAAGAAAATTCTGGAGATGGACCGAGATTGTCTGGCAAAGTTACACAAGAAAATGGAGTAGATTCTGCGCCATTCACGGAGGAGGGTGTTTATGAGCAACTTGAAAAACTGAAGGTGGACAAAGCAATGGGACCAGACGGGATCCATCCCAGGATACTAAGGGAGCTCAGAGAGGTTCTGGCGAGTCCTATTAAAGACTTGTTCAACAAATCTCTGGAGACGGGAGTGATTCCTGGGGATTGGAGGAAAGCGGATGTGGTACCTATTCATAAAAGTGGTCACAGGGATGAAGCAGGAAACTACAGGCCGGTGAGCCTCACTTCATTTGTTGGAAAAATAATGGAAGTGTTGCTGAAAGAAAGGATAGTGTACTTCCTTGAATCTAATGGGTTACAGGATCCGAGGCAACATGGCTTTACAAAAGGTAAATCGTGCCAAACGAACCTGATTGAATTTTTTGATTGGGTGACCAGAGAGCTGGATCGAGGACATATACTAGATGTAATTTACTTGGATTTCAGCAAAGCCTTTGATACAGTTCCTCATAGGAGGCTGTTGAACAAACTTGAAGGGCTGAAGTTAGGACCCAAAGTGGTGAACTGGGTCAGAAACTGGCTGTCAGACAGACACCAGAGGGTGGTGGTTAATGGAAGTCGCTCGAAGGAAGGAAAGGTGACTAGTGGAGTCCCTCAGGGTTCGGTGCTGGGGCCAATCCTGTTCAATATGTTTGTGAGTGACATTGCTGAAGGGTTAGAAGGAAAATTGTGCCTTTTTGCAGATGATGCCAAGATTTGTAACAGAGTAGACACCGAAGAGGGAGTGGAAAATATGAAAAAGGATCAGCAAAAGTTAGAGGAATGGTCTAATGCCTGGCAACTAAAATTCAATGCAAAGAAATGCAGAGTAATGCATTTAGGGATTAATAATAGGAAGGAACCGTATATGCTGGGAGGAGAGAAGCTGATATGCACGGACGGGGAGAAGGACCTTGGGGTTATAGTGTCCGATGATCTAAAGGCGAAAAAGCAGTGTGACAAGGCAGTGGCTGCTGCCAGAAGGATGTTGGGCTGTATAAAGAGAGGCATAGTCAGTAGAAGGAAGAAGGTGTTGATGCCCCTGTACAGGTCATTGGTGAGGCCCCATTTGGAGTATTGTGTTCAGTTTTGGAGACCGTATCTGGTGAAACACGTAAGAAGACTTGAGGCGGTCCAGAGGAGGGCAACGAAAATGATAGGAGGCTTGTGCCAGAAGACGTATGAGGAGAGAATGGAAGCCCTGAATATGTATACCCTAGAGGAAAGGAGAGACAGGGGAGATATGATTCAGACGTTCAAATACTTGAAGGGTATTAACGTAGAACAAAATCTTTTCCAGAGAAAGGAAAATGGTAAAACCAGAGGACATAATTTGAGGTTGAGGGGTGGTAGATTCAGGGAAATGTTAGGAAATTCTACTTTACGGAGAGGGTAGTGGATGCCTGGAATGAGCTCCCGAGAGAGGTGGTGGAGAGTAAAACTGTGAATGAGTTCAAAGAAGCATGGGATGAACACAGAAGATTTAGAATCAGAAAATAATATTAAATATTGAACTAGGCCAGTTACTGGGCAGACTTGCACGGTCTGTGTCTGTGTAAGGCCGTTTGGTGGAGGATGGGCAGGGAAGGGCTTCAATGGCTGGGAGGGTGTAGATGGGCTGGAGTAAGTCTTAACAGAGATTTCGACAGTTGGAACCTAAGCACAGTACCGGATAAAGCTTTGGATTCTTGCCCAGAAATAGCTAAGAAGAAAATAAAATAAAATAAAAAAATTTAAATTGAATCAGGTTTGGCAGACTGGATTGGTCATTCGGGTCTTTATCTGCCGTCATCTACTATGTTACTATGTTACTATGTAACAATAAAAATACCCTCCCTCCCACCCCATAATTGAACTTGTAAATTTAAGGGAAACAAGATTTTTCTAATCATTACAATTTGTTAATTGCTCCCAAATATCTTGAAATTTCCTGAAACAACCCTGTTGTATTGCAATAACTCTCTCCATTTTATAAATATGACATAAGGAGTTCCACCAAAAATTATAATTTAATCTATTCCAATTTTTCCAATTATATGTAATTTGTTGAATGGCTACCCCAGTCATTATAAGTAATAATTTGTTATTATTTGTAGATATCTGACTTTTTGCTCTCATTGTCATACCAAACAGCACAGTATCATATGATAATGCCACAGGGTTATGTAATAAACAGTTAATTTGATCCCAAATTGATCTTCCAAAAATTCATAATGAATGGACAATAGAATAATAAATGATCTAAAGTCCCTGCTTCAAGATGACAGTGCCAACATTCATTAGACTTAGAGCTATCCAATTTTTGTAAACGAACAGGGGTCCATAGAGCTCTATGTAACAGAAAAAAACAAGTTTGTCTCTGTACATCTCATCCTCCAAGACCAAATTCATGGCCACTGAGACGCATTTATTTGATGCTTAATCTCAATGCTCCAAATGTCTCTCAGACCTGTATTTGTTTTTTTTTCTTAATAAGACCAGTTAATAATTTATACCACTGAGCGGCCTGGTGACCCAAGAAGTCTGTCTGAAAACATAGGAACTCCAGACTATATTGATTATTAAAGTTTTTCCAGTCAGGGAACCCTGCCTGAATGGCATGCTTCAGTTGCTACCATCTAAAACTTTCTGATTTAGTAAGGCCATATTTGTGCTGCAACTGTGAAAATTCAAGCATTTTACCATTAGAAATAACATCCTCTAATATACGTATTCCTGCTATCATCCAATGCTTCCAGACAAGTCTTTCTCCGCCAATTTGAATCTTGGAGTTCACCCAAATAGATTGATTTGTAGATTTGTGAATTGGAATATTTGTTAAATTACTTACGTACCGTAATGTTTTCCATGTATCAGCTAATATGCTATTATCTTTACTATAACTAGGCATTTTGATACTGAGCAAATGACAAAGGCGTAATGGAGACATGAGTTGCCATTCTAGCCATAACCAATCTGGAAGTTTTTCCATGAGCTCTAGGAGGACCCAATACATACCTTGGCATAAAATATAGGCTTGATGATACCTATAAAAATTGGGAAAATTTACCCCTCCCTCTGAAATTGGTCTTTGTAAAGATACCAAGGCCACTCTAGGAGTTTTACCCAGCCAAATAAATTTTATAAGAATACTATTTAACTTTTTATAAAAGGACCCCTGAAAATAAACCGGCAACATACCCAACTGATAACAAACCACAGGCAAGATCATCATCTTTGTAGTTTGGATTCTCCCCCACCATGAAAGATGTAAAGGATTCCATTGCTCACACAATTCTGTAACCTTCTGTATTAACAATTTTTCATTTATTTTTATTGTTTCCTCCAACGTATTTTTAATCCAAATGCCTAAATATTTTATTCCATCTTCCCTCCAAAGGGAAATGAGTCAAACAATCCTTTTGTACAATGGACATTGAGTGGAAGAATTTCTGATTTACTCCAATTTATCTTGTAACCTGAAAATTTTCCAAATTTTTCAATCATTTTAAGTAAGCTAGGAATGGTTGTCTCAGGATTTCTCAAATAGAGCAATATATCATCCGCGTAAGCCGAGACCTTATATTCCCGATCTTTATGAGGAATACCTTGAATCTCATCTGCTTGCTGAATAGCCAATAACAAGGGTTCCAATACAATATCAAAAAGCAGAGGAGACAAGGGACAACCTTGTCTAACTCCCCTCTGTAATCTAAAACCTTCTGAAAAATTATTATTAATATACAATTTAGCCACAGGGGAGCTATACAATGTTTGAACCATTTGTATAAATCCTGAACCAATACCGAACCATTCCAACGCTTGATACATGAAGGTCCATTCAACACGATCAAAGGCCTTTTCTGCATCCAGGGATACAGAAAAAGCCGGATCATTTAAGTCTTTTGACAAATTCAACATATGCAATGCAAGCCTAGTGTTGTTAGAAGAGTGTCTTTGAGCAACAAATCCTGTTTGGTGCATTCCAATAATAAAAGGGAGAGCTTTAGCTAAACGTATAGCCAAAGTTTTAGCCAAAAGTTTTCCATCAACATTAATTAAAGAAATAGGCCTGTAGTTTGAAACCAGTGTAGGATCTCTATTTGGCTTTGGCAAAACTATAGTTAATGATTCTGCCATGGTACCCATAATACAACCTTTAGTTAGTTGAGTTTGATATAAATTTAGCAGATATGGACTATACTGATTATTAAGATTTTGCCCATCAGGAAACCCCTCCTGAATGGCTTGCTTCAACTGCAACCATCTATAATTTTGAGATTTAGTAATACCAAATGTCTGTTGCAATCGTGAAAAGTCAAGTAGCTTTCCATCTGATATTACTTCACCAGAGTACGTATGTCCGCCTTCATCCAATGATTCCAGATAATTTTACACCCATGTGTCCCACCCTGCACCAGCACCGGCTTACCTCTCCCCCCTCAAAAAAAGAATAGCATCAATGACTCCCGTTCCCTAAACAGAAGAGCTGAGCTATTCAGTAGCAATACTCAGGAGTTTGCTGCCTAATCTCCAGACAGGGAGGCTGAACAGGACACGGACCGGTGGCTCAGCCGCATACCATACCACTGCTTTCTTTCTAAGCCAATGACATTTACAGCTGTGAAAAAGGAACCTGTGACTTAAAGGCAGCCCCTAAGAAGCCAGTAGAGAGAGAGAGAGGCAGGCTCTGCAGCTAGATTCCCTACCCTGCTTCAAGCATAAAGGGCAGGTAGAAGCTGAAGGAGGAGAGCCACACCACTGTTCTTCACCCCATCTACAATTGGGCCAGGAAATAGAGATGACTGAGGAAGGACCGGCTGTAGGCCAAACCTCCAGGGAGACATCAGAGACTGGATTGTTTGCTTTCTCTTCAGCTTAAAGCGGCCCGGGCAGCTTAAACCTCTGTCGGAGGGCACAAGCAGCTTTTTCTTTCCTTTCCCCTCTCCCCCCAAGAAATGACTCTCCTAAGGTCAGACCCAGAAGGTGCGGTCATTTGATTTATGTGGTGTCATTGAATGCCAACGTGGAAACTTTTCTCTCACATTTCTCAGCCAGATGACTACATTCTCCTCTTCACAAAGAAGAAAATGTGGGTGCTGTCTGGACATACGTACCTGTGTGAAGCTGTCTCTGGATGTGAGGCAACCTCAGCTTGCACCTGCAGCTGTGGGTAGTGAAATACCTGGAGTAGTCCTTCAAACACATCTAATAGCAAAGCACCAGGGTAATAATGTTCTGGGTAATGGCACCCGTCCGGTAGAATGAAGGTTCAAAAAGAACAGCTGAAAGTTTTACAAGGAGAGAGAGAGAAAACCTGATCTTTGGGGCTAAATATTTGTGGAAATGGCCAACCTCACGAAGAGGTAGGCCCAACTGATTTGGTATCAAAAGTGCAGAAAGGTAGGAAGATCCAGTACTAAGACCACCACAGAACTTTTGTATATAGAGGCTGTGCATTGTAACACCTCACACCTGTTCCAAAGATAATGTATCATAGCACCTTTATAGAAGCTCATGTCGTGTAGCCTCTCGCCAGAGGCTCGTATAGAAGCTTTCAATGATTGTCATCCTATTGCATAATTAAATCAGATTCACCTTTCACCTGCCCAGATTCCGTCTCTTCATTTTAACAGTATTGAACTCCTCAGGGGCATAGTGACGTGTGGCTTCTTTTGGCCAACCACAATGCCATCCCTTTTATCACACCAGTCAGAGTGCTGTACACCTTATTCTACACTTTGACATTAGCTTTTGCCAGCTCATATCCCTCTCAGCCTCTCTTCTGATGATATTCATGGGCTCATTACTACAATGAAACAAGGAGGAAATATGAAGTGGGTAGGGGGGAGCATTGTGCAGTGCTTCTACCAACAGCCTGGAACCCATGCTGCTCCCTATTACCTTGTCAAACTCGCTTCATATTACCCCCCCCCCCCCCCCCCACCGGGCCATGGAAATGGACATGCTGCATGCATTCCCACTCCATGTAAACAGTAGCTCTTCTGAGCTCCCCTTGGGAGAACACCATCAAATAGCATTCTGCAAATGTTTCCACTTCCAAATACAAGTAAAGGCCTGACTGTCTCAATCTGTTCTCTGTTCTCTGATCCCAACCCTTTGGCTCAGATCAAAAGATGTAAGGGTTGCTATTTAACCGCAGTAGTTGGTGTTTTACAAACTAGTATGAATGCTCACATAGTGCACGTTCATTCCCCTATAGAGCTGATGGTTGCAATGTTATTCTGTGTGGTCTCTCATCTGTGAAGGTTGACAATTCCCCTCCACCATTTTACCTAAAATCAAAGCTCAAACATTGTATATACATTACTGAGCAATGGAGCACAATACTAGCTTTGCAAAGACATATTTCACCTTATGAAGCAATAGAATCCTTTGGAGTGTGTGGGGGCACACCGTCAACACCTCTGACACTCATACAAATCTTCAGAGTGTCTGACCTGTTAACACTGTACCAGCTGGAAATATTCCTTATGGAGCTTTTTCAGGAGTAGACTCAAACTGTGTCGTAGTCTTGCACAAATGCTGGGAAAACATTCCCACTGGGGGGAAGGTCTATCATGCCTTCATTTTAGAAGCTTGCTAGGAATGGGGGGAGGGAGGAAGACAAGCACTGAAGGGTACAATTTGTTCATCGTCTTACAAACAATGAAAATCAGAGCACATCACCAAATTCTGGGGGAGGCATGTTAGACCCCCCAACCCCCCCAGGTAGATCCTGAGGCACAATGCAAGAGTCGACTCTCAAGGTTTCGGATCTTAAGACCCTTTCTGAACTATTGCATTATCACAAGTGCCCAAACCCAGGAAGTGGGTGACTGCCATTCTACCAATTGTGGGTCGGATGAACTCCAGAAGTATATTTCCTTGTACTTTTGGAAGGAAGTCACCCAAGGTTTAAAAGGGAGGAGGGGGGGGGGGGGCGAGAACCGCAGCAGCAGTGCTATGTAAAGTCACTGCACTGGGCACACTTCTTGACTCCAGCCAGTACATGCTGATATTACCATGTTAGCCACATCAGACAAGCCTGAACAGCCATTTCCCAAACGGGTAAGGCAGTTAGAGTTAACCTCATGTTCACCGTTGTCAGAATCCAATGCAATAGGATGCAAAAGCTTTTTGCAGAGGAGGGGGGGTGCTAAGGGTCAATACATGATGCACACACACTCAAGTGCCTACCTAGCACTTTGAAAAGAATCACAAAATGACTACAGCAGGGAAACAGTATATAGTGCAATAAAGAAATGTTTTATTTATTTACAATGTGTGTCCCTCCCCCCTCCCCCAACTCCTTGAATGCTCCCTTCCCTGGCCCCCCTGATTAGGGGCTGGCTGTCCTTACTCCCTCCATCCCAGCTCTCATTCCCTCCATTATTCCCTCCATCTCAGCTCTCATGCCCTGCCTCATCCCAGCCAGTTCCTGCACTCTTGCCTGCCCGCATGCCTCCATCCTCTCAAAATGGAGAGTCTGGAGGGCATGCAGGCGTTGGAGCTCCCCCAGAGCAGCCACACAGGCTGATGGCTGCTGCGGTGGTGGTGGTGATGATGATGGGGAGAAGGTGCTGGGAGCTGCCGACATTCACCTCCTGCTCTACCTCCTCACTGATAGAGGAGGGGAAGGCCAGACCTGTCCAGGGAGTTCCTAGAAACAGATAAGAAACAAAACACACAGTCAGATTGTCTCCTCCCTCAAGGTCAGTTCCCCCCTACCTTGCAGAAACCTTTCTTCCCCTCACTGTCACTTCTCGCCGATTCCACGCCTCCTGCCGATGTCTGTCCCCTCAATCATCCCATCTCGCATCTATGCCAGGCTCTCTTTTTTCCTGGGCTACAGGCCTGGCTGCGTGGCAGGAAGGTGGTGTCCTGGCTGGGTGAGGTGCTGCCTACAGAGACAGGAGGACATGGAGAGACAGAGGGTCAGGTCCTCCCTCCTCTTTACTAGGCCAAGAGAGAAAGCCTTTGTGGTCCCACCCTCATCTGCCCCCTTTTACCTGCCATGGAGGCTTGGCTGCATGGCAGGGAGGAGGTTTGTTGGCTGGGCGAGGTGGGGCCTGCAGAGAAATGCAGAGAAAGTGTCACATCATCTCCTTCAAGGTCAATCGCCACCCCCCCTCTCCCTCTCCATCAACTCCACTAGGCCAAGAGAGAAATCTATTGTGGTTCCACCCTCTCGCAACCTCATCTGCCTCCTCTTACCTGCCCTGGAGGCTGGACTGTCTGTATCTGTGGGGTGTGGCTGGGTGAGGAAGGACCTACAAAGATAGGAAGGCATGCAGAGACAGAGGGTCAGATCCTCTCCCCCCTCAAAGTCTGCCCCCCCTGCCTTGTCTTGTTGAAACCTCTCATCCCCCTGCTGCCATGTCTCCTGCCTGCCGACATCTGTCCCCCCTTCTACACTCATCCCATTTCACCATCTAAGCCCTGCCCCTTCTTACCTGCCCTGTAGGCTGGGATGTCCTGAGCAGAGGTGCGGGGCTGGCTGGGCGAGGCGGGGCCTGCAGAGACATGTAGAGACAGTCACATCATCTCCTCCTTCAGGGTCAGTCCCCCCCACCCCCACCCCCTCACTTCTCCTCACTGTCACATCTTCTAGGTCAGGAGTAGGCAATGGGGGATGTCCTCAGGAGGCACAGCCAGGTCAGGTCGTGTGGATATCCACAATGTATATGTATGAGATGGATTGCCATGTACTGCCTCCTTGAGATGCAAGTCTATCTCATGCATATTCATTGTGCATATCCACACAACCTGACCTGGCTGCGCCTCTCAAGGACACCCCTACCCCTTGCCTAGCCTATTCCATACCTCCTGCCATGCCGACGTCTGTCCCCCCTTGCACCATCTAGGCCCTGCCCTCTCTTACTTGGCCTAGAGACTGGGCTGACTATGGCTGAGGAGGGGTCGTGGCTGGCTGGGGCGGTTCCTACAAAGACAGAAATTGCAAAAGCACAGAGAATCAGATTGTATCCCTCAATGTTATACACCTCACCCCCTCTCCCAAGCTCCTCCCATCTATAACATGCACTCTCTTATCTGCAGGACTGAATGTTCTGGCTGGCACACAGGAGGGGGCCTGAGTGTCAGAGCTGGGTCCTAGAAAGAAAGACAAGCCTAAATATCTACACAGTTCATGTCCTCTAATGTTACCCTCATTCACCTAATACTGTGTTCCCACCCCCTCTACCCCTGCATTCCACCACCCTGAATAGGCCTATTAACCTCATTATCTGCATCTACTTTTCTAAAGCAGTGACTCTCAAGTAGGCCCTGATAAGGTACCCATCCCCCCTCTCACTCCTGAGTGAGAGGTGAGCACAGCCATATAGCATGACTGTTCTAACAAGTTGTATGATACATGTATATACCACCTCCCATGCTGCAGGTTATTGATGTTTGTGTCTATGTGAATCACATTATAATGAGCACAGCCCTCTACATATATGCTTATAAACAGCACAGCTATACCCTCAGACAGAATATGATGGGTCCTAGGTTTTGCATGGGAGGAATGGCAGCAGAAATACCACCATTGACACACCTGGGTTAAACTTGCATCTGCCCTCTTGACTTCCATAGATTGCAAGGACGTACACGGTAAAGCTGTGGTATCTATAAGCATATATGTTGAGCACATGTAACACTTTTCCATAGAGCTCCTGCTAATGAGATGTTCCACATGCTGCCTGTGAAATACTGGAAAGAATGCTCACACTTACCTATACCTTCTGAAGCGGTGTTGTACTCGCTTCCGAGGCCCAGTAGGTATACAGGGCCCAGCCTGGCCGCCAACTCTTCCTCCTTGGGGCTTAACACCATTTCCGATGGGAGTCCCCCTCTGTGGCAGCTGCATGCTGCCGTATGGCCCTGGACTTCTGTCTCACCTGGGCCTTGATGTCCCAAAAGCGATGTTTAATTTGTTCCATACTGCGGGCTGTCACGGCAACACCATTGACAGCCCGCAGTATGCTGGCCCAGATGAGACTTTTGGCTGCCGAGGAGATACGGCGGCTAGCCTCCCCAAATAAATGATCATATTCATCTTCACATTATCAGTTGAGTTTGAGGACACTATTTTAGTGCACATCATTCTTCTTTAGACATTTCCATTTTGGTTTCTTTTGCATTTGTGTTTGTGGTTTTGTTTTCCCCTGGTTTGTTCTTTCATATTCATCCAGGACCATACGGAGCAGCAGACGGTTCTTCTCCTCGGAGAATTGGACCGCCCTCAGCCGTTCTGCCGGTCCTTCCTCAGCCTGGCTCCCCCCACGTCCTCTACCTTTGCCTGTCATCTCTCTAATCTACCCAGCCTCGGTTTGACACCTCTATGTCACAGCACCCATATTAACTTACAGTGAGATGTTTGTTGTCACCCACATGTTCTATGATAGACCTCACTCCTAAGATATAGTAAGGAATATGAGTACATGTGTGCTTTCATGAGGCATCTCTAAAAAGGGGCTAACATGCTGTATTATCAGCAAATAGCGCCCGCTTTCCTAGATTTACCGCGCATTGTATCGACGCGCGCTGATGACGTATTCATAGATGTGTATAACATAGGCGCGAGCACCACCAGCACCAGTATATATGTGACCCCCACCTCTACCCTTCATTTATTCGACATAGGCTGGGCATGCTGCTGGTTTGCGTACAGGTAAGGTTGCAGACAATGTCTGTTGTTCTCTCAACTGAAACAATATGGTGTGCGCTGTACTAAAATGTATTTTCTCCCATGCAGGGGTTTGGTATTTTGGGGGGGTCAATCAAACCTATTTCACACAATGGAATAAAGTACTTTGTATTGTCTGCCTTGAGGATGTTCATTATAGTGAATAGAAATGTGGTGTGCTTATGTAGACATGGTATACAGGTACTATGTTGAGTTCAGCGGCTTGAACTGTGTGCTAATGTCTTTTTGGTTGTTTCACAGATAATATGGCAACACTCTGAGGTTCCCTGCCACCACCTCACATAGTAAATAGAATGGAGCTACACAGGTGTGGAGATGAGCTTCTTAATTTAAGAAACTTTCATGAAAGCTTTGTTAAGGAACCAGTTTGAATTATTAATTAGTGGTTAGTAATGTATGTAGAAAGTGATATCTTAAATGCTCTGTCTGAAATCATGGCTTCTCTATAAGTTGAAAGACAAGATGTGCATTATGGTATAGACTGTTGTGTTTGCTTTATCAACTAATGGAAGGATATATCATGTGTTTGAAAAGGTACAGACACCTACGCAACACGTATGTTATTAGAAGATGTGACAGCACACCTGATACCAGAGGCTGAATGGAGAAGCTATGGACATCTCCGAGAGTAAGGTAATTACCTACATGAGAAAGGCTGTGAGTTAGATGAACTGATTTTGACAGAACATAGAGTAGTTGCATGATTGGTGGTATAGGGAGAGGGATTTTAAAAGGGCTGTCCTAAAGAATAGGTGGAGAGCTTTGTCTAATATGAGGGGGGGAAGTAAAGGTTGGCTTAATATACTGATGACTTTTTTGTAGCTGAGCCAAATTAGAGGGAGCTGAGGCCCTAATTAGAGGGAGATGTTGCCTATATATGCACACCAGATAACTAACTCTGTATTACCTTCACCTATGTAGGTAGTGAGGTGTGTTAGACTTTGAAACCATAAATGTGTGCTTTAAAAGGGATGTTTATGCTACTCTTTTCTGTAGGACCAGCACCTGGCTATTGCGGACCATAAACTGCAATGACTTTGGATTGTTTCCTCATATGGAAAAACCTGTTCTTGCTGCCTAGTTGGTCTCTTTGTACAAATAAAAACATCTAAAAAACCACAACTTGTGTGCTTTACATTTAATAGAGTTAGATGCAAAACATGTGTACCTTTAGCCCTAGGTTTGTGGGGGGGGGGAGGAGGCCTGCTAGGTAGATGGTAGGCTGAACTGGTAGAGGTGACCTATAGCAAAGTGCAACATGTGTTGGGAAGGTTATTTAATTGACATGGTCTTAAACACTAAAAAAAGGTGTTGGACACAGCTGTAGTGAGGTCAGGTGGTTACCTTGGCAAGTGCAATGATGTGAAAGTTTGACTATGTAGCTGTGGTGGAATACTTTAAAACTCTACCTCTTCTCTACCCCCCCCCCTCCAATCAGAATCACACAGTATTTAGGGGTAGGTATAGTTATATAGTCCAGATATTTTACCTATAACTGTATCCTGTAGGCAGATATTCCCCACACAAAGGAAGGGTTCCCCCAACTTAATCTAGGTCAGTGATTTTAAAAGGGCTGCCAGCTAGAGGTATCACAATCTCTGGGACAAGAAATAAAGTGTGGTACATTTGCCAAGAGATTTGAAAAGATACTAATGTGACAACAACCTTGTGCTGATGTGGAAGTAGGAAGGTCAATCTACATATCATAGGAGGTGGGAGATCAGACCCCCCCCCCCCCTTGGTTAGCCAGCTGGGCCCTGGGCATGGGAATGAGGACTGTACAACATCACGACTGCCATTCCTCCCCGGTTCCTATATCTATTCTGCATTGGCCCTACCTATACAGTTTATTAGAAGGACCACACACCTGCCTTAGGTCAACCCCCAAAACATGTGTTCCATATACACTGGCTATGAACTGCCATCTCTGCCTCACAATGCTA
The DNA here is from genome assembly GCF_902459505.1 of Geotrypetes seraphini. Lineage (NCBI taxonomy): Eukaryota > Metazoa > Chordata > Amphibia > Gymnophiona > Dermophiidae > Geotrypetes > Geotrypetes seraphini. The sequence continues at coordinate 99,060,483 of NC_047095.1, read as the reverse complement.
GAATAATCATTCATATAATTCTCCTCTATACCTATCTCCTACTCTCTTAGCCCCCCTCATGCAAACTGCTTCACGGTGCCTAACATAAGAACATAAGAAGTTGCCTCCGCTAGGTCAGACCAGAGGTCCATCACGCCCAGCAGTCCGCACCCGCGGCGGCCCATCAGGTCCATGACCTGTCAGGTTTTCTTGATTTAGCCCTATAGCCCCTTTATTTTTCTATCTATACTCTTTCTATACCCTCTCTACCTCTCTCTGTACCCCTCAATCCCCCATCCTTCAGGAATCTATCCAATCCCTCTTTGAATCCCCATAGTGTACTCTGCCTGATCACCTCTTCCGGGAGCGTGTTCCATGTGCCCACAACCCTCTGAGTGAAGAAAAACCTCCTGGCATTGGTTCTAAACCTGTCCCCTTCCAGTTTCTCCAAGTGCCCTCTCGTACTTGTGGTTCCCCATAGTCTGAAGAATCTATCCTTGTCTACCTTCTCTATGCCCTTTATGATCTTGAAAGTTTCTATCATGTCTCCTCTAAGTCTCCTCTTCTCCAGGGAGAAGAGCCCCAGCTTGTCCAGCCTGTCAACGTATGAACAGTTTTCCATACCTTTTATCATTTTCATCGCTCTTCTCTGGACCCTCTCAAGTATCGCCATGTCCTTCTTGAGGTACGGCGACCAATATTGGACACAGTATTCCAGATGCGGGCACACCATCGCATGATACAGCGGCATGATGACTTCCTTCGTCCTGGTTGTGATACCCTTCTTAATGATGCCCAGCATTCTGTTTGCTTTCTTTGAGGCCACTGCACATTGTGCCGATGATTTCATTGTTATATCCACCAGCACACCCAAGTCTTTTTCATGATTACTTTCTCCCAGCAATGCTCCCCCCATTTTGTAGCTGAACATCGGGTTCCTTTTCCCTATATGCATGACCTTGCATTTCTCTATGTTAAAGCGCATTTGCCATTTATTTGCCCACTCTTCCAGTTTGCTTAGGTCCCTTTGCAGGTCTTCGTACTCCTCTGTGGTCCTAACTCTGCTGCAGAGTTTGGTGTCATCCGCAAATTTTATAATTTCACACTTCGTCCCTGTTTCCAAGTTGTTTATAAATACATTGAACAACAGCGGTCCCAGCACCGACCCCTGCGGAACACCGCTTGTGACCCTCTGCCAGTCCGAGTATTGGCCCTTCACTCCAACCCTTTGCTTTCTGCCTGCCAACCAGTGTCTGATCCATCTGTGTACATCCCCTTCCACCCCGTGGTTCCACAGCTTCCTAAGTAGCTGCTCATGGGGTACCTTGTCAAAGGCTTTTTCGAAGTCGAGATAAATGATGTCTATGGCTTCTCCTTTGTCCATCTGGCTGTTTATCCCTTCAAAGAAGTGCAGTAGGTTTGTTTGGCACGATCTTCCCTTACAGAAGCCATGTTGGCTCGTTTTCAGTTGTCCATTTCTTTCTATGTGTTCACAGATGCTGTCCTTTATCAGTGCTTCCATCATCTTACCCAGAACCAAAGTCAAGCTCACCAGCCTGTAGTTCCCCGGGTCACCCCTCGATCTCTTTTTAAAGATAGGTGTGACATTCGCTAGTTCCCAGTCCTCCGGTATCTCCCCATTTTTCAAGGATAGATTGCAAATTTGTCGGAGTGTTTCCACTATTTCGATCCTCAGTTCTTTTAGTACCCTTGGGTGGATTCCATCCAGGCCCGGTGATTTGTCGCTTTTCAATCTATCTATCTGTTGGAGGACATTCTCATGACTTACTTCTATTTGCTCCAGTTTTTCATCTTGATCTCCACTTATGATCTCCTTAGGTTCTGGTACATTGGATGTGTCCTCGCTCATGAAGACCGATGAGAAGAACCTGTTTAACCTATCAGCTACCTCTTTTTCCTCCTTAACCACTCCCTTTCTGTCTCCATCATCTAACGGTCCCACCTCATCCCTCGCTGGTTGCTTCCCTTTCACATATCTGAAGAACGCTTTGAATTTTCTTGCTTCCCCAGCCAGCCTCTCTTCGTATTCTCTTTTTGCTTTTCTAACCACTCAGTGGCATTCCTTTTGGAGTTTTTTGTGTTCCTTCCGGTTTTCCTCAGTTTGGTCCTTTTTCCATTTTCGGAACGACATGGCTTGGTATACATGTCTCTGGCTCCCCCTTCCCTCCCAGGGCATGACATGGTTTCAAAGTATATTTGGCCAGCCTGTCTCTCAAATGTGGTTATGTCTTTTTTCTCCCTGCCCCCTCTCTTGTGTGGCTGGATACATTATCTGCTCTGAGTTTGGAATTGCCTCCCACATACAGAAGCTGAGATTTATTGATCCCACTGGGGGTGCATATATCCTGCTGAGGCTTCTGCCTGGGAAGTCCCTCCCCTTGTTTGAACCCTCTGTTGTGCCTTTCTGCCTGCAAAGGGTTTTAGGTTGAGTAGTCCATTTATGAAAGGAATTGTAGGAAAAGTGAAGAGAGGGGCTTATTTTTATCTACAGTGTCTCCCTTTCTGTGACCAGCCTGATATTAGAATTTACCGGTCTGGTTGAAAGCAGTGGCATGGCCTTCCCTGTCACAATATACTGGAGTAGTGAGGGAGGAAGGTGGGCTGGGTGGTTTCACTCCTCTTTCCACTCTGGCCCCCCTCCCAATGCACATGTCCCTTCACCTTAGCTTCCAACCAGGCCACAGCTTGCTGCCTGTGTTGTCTTCAATGGTGTAAAGTAATGAAATGATACATATCTGTCCTCATGAGAGACTTTACAGAATGTGAGATTGGGTATCTCAAGAAATGCCACCAGACTCCCTGTATATAACCAACACATAATGAGAGAGGGGGGAGGTACCTAGCAGTGGGAAGACCAATGAAGCCCTGAGTAGTTTAAGTCACCTGACATTTCACAGCCCTGTTGGGGAGAGGGGGAACCCTTACACCACTCTCCTGAAAGAAGAAAGCTCAGTGCAGTATGTAGCATTCAGGCGGGGGGGGGGGGGAGGGGGGTGTTCTTTTAGTAGTGTGAAACAAGAAGTTACAGCAAAACTGAATGTATGTTTGTGATCAATTTGGTTGTACACATTATCAGCCTGTGTGACCTTATCACAACCTGTGATAGAGTGAACTGGAATCAAAATGAACTAACTTGGAACAGGGTAGTATTGGCAGAGCTGTTCCTTTTTCCTGCTGTGCTTATTCCACAGCAACCCTCCAAAGAGTGTTATTCTTATGCCTAGGCTGGACAGCAGGTTTGGCCCTGGGCCCATCACTAATTCTAATAAAGCAACCATTATTGGATTTACAATACAAATTGACACTCAAACCAATGACCCTCCCCCCCTTCCCCCCCGTAGGAAGTGGTGATAGATCAAAGGTAGCAATTGTGATGGATGAGCACCATAACAGGCGTTTGGTTTGGGATGGACCACAGGTTCAGCAGTACTAAAACATGAAGCATATCTCCCATACCCATCCCCCTAATCATCAATGAATGCCAGGAGGGATGGCCACTTTCTGCTGATCTCAAACACCTCATCCACCAGGCACCCCCTCCCCTCCCCTGTCCTGGAGACATTGGGAGCTGCAGCTACTGTAAAGGCCTCTGGTCCCTCTGTTACATCACAGGGCCCTTGGTACATCATGTGATATGGGGAAAAGACCTAAGGCGCTGATAGCCTGTGATGCGTCAGCCTTTTCCCTTGGGACGGAGCCTGAGACAATTGCGCAGTTACTTTGGAAGGTGTATCACAAAGTCCCCCGATGGGTCTTTTTGATTATCTACCATGCCCCACAAACATGATCAAAAAACTTCAAACCGTTCAGAACACAGCCCTTAGACTAATTTACTCACTCGGAAAATTTGACCACATCACCAATGCCTACCTAGACTCACACTGGCTACCGATTCGAGCCAGAATTCAATTCAAACTATACTGTCTACTCTTCAAAGTAATTAACGGTACTGCACCCACCTACCTAAATGACCGCCTAAACCGTAACCTTCCAACCAGAACAAGAAGAACACTGACATCATTCACATACCCACCACTCAAGGGTACTCACCGCAAAAAGCTTTATGATAGCCTCCTGGCAACACATGCTGCAAAACTCGAACCTTCCATCACCAGATTGTTAACCACAACATCAGACCTCAAGACATTCCGTAAAGAAATCAAAACACTGCTGTTCAAAAAATATATACAATCTACCTAACCTCCCTCACCCCATCCCCCAAGAAACCAAAACACTGCCGTCCAAAACATCTTCCGATGTTATTAAGTCTTTACTATCATTCTGTTATTAAGTCTCTATCCTCAAACTGTATTCTCTATTGTCATGTACCATCCTGGAAATGTCCAGTTCTCTTCTTATGTAATCCGCTTTGAACCGCAAGGTACAAGCGGAATAAAAATCACTAATGTAATGTAATGTAACAATGGCTGTCTTTGGTGAATGTGGACTATAGTCATAATGATGTGTGCAAGTAGGCTGCTGTTCATAGCATTGAAAGTAGAGTGGACCCAATGAAGATTTTAAGAGGCCTTTGTTGGTTGGTTTTTTTTTTTAAGGGTGAGGTGATAGTTGTCTGGCATTTCCTCATGGGCCCCCCCTCCCTTCCACCTATAGGGAACTGGAGGCTTGCCTTTATTGGTGAGAGGCCAGATTCTCACTCATTTCTCCTCAGACTGGATTGGCCATGTATAGCAAGTGGTTGCAAACCAGTTACAATTAGAGGAGTTAATACACCAGACACTGTTTCAAAATAAAAACATAAATATAAACACAATAGAACTTTTTGTAACAACACTATTTACAAAGAGGGGTGGCTAGGCCAGAGGGGGGGGCAGGGAGGGGTGGAAGTTGGATAATGCACCCCCCTTTGCAAAAAGGAGCACCTGCCATGCACAGGGGGAACATGGCTGGTTCCGTAAGAGCCTTAGGGCTGAGGGGGAGCACCCCTCTGGCCACAACCCTCCAGGGTCAGCACACAAGTCTGCAGCGCCACTATGGCGGCCTAGAGGCCCAACCCGTGGCCCTCTCCAGCCATCGCATGGCGATGTATAATGGCGCTGAGGCTTACCTCCAGTTGCTGGATCTGAGCGCTCAGACCAGCAGACTGGAGATGCTGGGCCTAGAGGTGTGTCAAGATGACACATAGCTGACCCTGGAGGATAGGTAACCGGCCCTCAATCCCACCTAGTTCCTCCTCTGCAGCTTCAGATTCTCCCCCAAGATTTGGTCCCCCAAGGGATCCCAGGAGATGTGTACTGTAGGGGAGGAGTGGCAGCAGGATGGGTTTCCCCCTCCACATGGGGGTGCTGCTCTTGGCAAGAGGGGACGGGTGTAGCAAGGGGTGCAGGTGTTGTCCCAGAGGCTGAAGAGGCTGAAGGGGCCCACCAGGCTGAAGGGGCCCAGGTGGCTGAAGAGGGCCCGGCTGTGGAAGAGAGCCCAGCTGTTGAAAAGGGGCCAGCTGTGGAAGAGGGCATGGCTGTGGAAGCTGCCCCGGCTATGGAAGATGGCCTGGCTGTGGAAGAGGGCTCGGCTGTGGAAGAGGGCCCAGCTGTGGAAGAGGGGCCGGCTGTGGAAGAGGGCATGGCTGTGGAAGCTGCCCCGGCTGTGGATAAGGGGCCAGCTGTGGAAGAGAGCACGGCTGTGAAAGAGAGCCTAGCTGTGGAAGAGGGCCCGGCTGTGGAAGCTGCCCGGATGTGGAAGCTGCCCCGGCTGTGGAAGAGGGCCCAGCTGTGGAGGCTGCCTCAGCGGCTGCTGGCGTTGCCCCAGCTGGTGGTGGAATGGCTGCCCCATCTGTGCTGCTAGGGGATCCTGAAGGCCCGGCTGCTGGCTCCTCACCTTGCTGAGGCTGGCCCTGTCTTCTGGTAGCTGAAGTACATAAAAGACATATTGAAGGTGTGCTATGAATGTAGGTAGGCAGGTGGCTACCTGATCATGCAACATTAGAATCATTGGTGGTGGGAGTGCTTATAACACCATATCCTACTTACAAATGTGCTGTTGATAGTGGTTGAAACATTCTACCCTATTTTACAATCACTTTGTGTGGATTGTAGGGACAGCTCATGGAATTCCTGGGAGCAGGTATCTCAGCTTCTCCCACATATATAACCTCCTTTCTAGGCGTTTGTTAACACAGCCCTGTGCATATATTGTTCCAATGCATGTATTAGCTGTATGCATGCTGAAAGGGGGTGGGGTTGTCGAAGACCTTGTTCCTTTTGTGTCTCACTTGAAGCCTTCAATATTATATTAGAGGTGTGTGTGTCCTAATCACATTGTAAGCTCTTCTGAGCAGAGAGCCCTCTTTCAATGTTATCTGGACAACACATCACTATAGACATGCAAGCTAGTAGCTAGTAATGGTGTAGCACATTATATCATATATGGCCCATACCCTCCATTGGCTTCCCTATACCACTCTGTATGCAAGCAGCTCAGCTCGTATAGCAAACTATTATGGCCTACATTAGTCATCATATATTGTGACATAGAACACCATCCACAGACAAGTGAACCCCCCCCCCCGAGCTGTAGAATATACTTCATATGTCAGTGACCAATCCCCTTATTGATGTAATAATGCAGTTACTCATACTTTATCAGCGAGCAAACATACCAAATCAGAAGGTATGACAGCAACACAAATCCTATTTGCTTGTGCTCATCACACTAACATGGAGTTCTGGCCATGACAGTGACACCTATCCATCCTCCATTCATACATCAATTTTTTTTCCTGAGCGTCAGAATGTTGTGGTATTAGCCGCTGGCTAGCTGTGGTTCGACAGCCAGAGTGTTAAAAGAGGGCTATCTATATGTATGCATATCTGTTAATGTGCTTGAAAGACACAGCCTTCCCCTTGCTGTGTGTGTGTGTGTGTGGGGGGGGGGGGGGGTGGCACAATGATCTTGTGGGAGGCCTTTCAGGTAATGAAGGGTTTGGGTGGAGGGCAAAGAGAGGCTAGGTTTAACATGTTGTGGCCTGGAAATCAGGTGCTGAACAAATGTTGAAGACACAGCTTCTCCCCCTATTCCTGTTATTACCTGCCACACTCAGTGTATCAGGCCCTCACATAACAGTTATAAAAGGCCAGGGTACCTTTTTGAGGCTAACCCTTGCTACCTATATGTACCCATGTGTGTTGCCATTCCCTTTTTCCTGCTGACTGTATCCAGCTCAATTTTCCATGTCTAGATAGTAAGCTCTTGGGAGTACAGACCGTCTGCTGTGTGTTCAATGTACAATAGTGTGTAGGTAGGCTAGTGTAATATAAACTATGAATAATATTGGTAGATGGTGGGGGGGAAGGGGAAGGTGACAGACACGATAGGGGTGGGAGGGGGGCTTCATCTATAAAGGCAGAACACTGATGATGGACAGGAGGGGTGTCCAAACCCTGGAAATGTGCGTGGAGGAAGAACAACATGGAGAAAATAGGGTTAAAGTACAGGAGACCGAGCAGAGAGACTCTAGCACCGACACAAGAGATGTACCCGTGCAAACTCAGGATCAATATGAATAAAGTATGAGTAAGTATGTGCCCTATTCCTCCACCCCACCCCCCCAACCTATATATATATTTAGGTGTACCAAACCAGACCAGTGGGTTCGTCTTACCTAGTATTACCTGGGCGGCCTATACAGGCCCATCAGTAGAACCAGCGTGTTAGAGCAGGATGGATCTTAGCAAATGCAGGCAGGGCACACCCTGCTCCCTGTATGGCATTGGTAGATCCTGCCTGCAGTTACAAACATCCATCCTGCTCTTCCACGCTGGTTCTACTAATGGGCCCGTATAGGCCGCCCAGGTACTGCTAGGTTAGACGAACCTACTATAAACAGGGGCTTATCTAACAGTTGTTCAACTCATATAGGCCTTTTTTTCTAGCCTAGACTATACAGGGAGCCAACCTATAAGGGGGGGGGGGGGGGCAATACAGTAGTCAGCCTCACATTCTCAATTGTGTCTCAGTGCTTAGTTGAATGGCACTGGAGGTGTATACAACAGCTACCTTTGAGGCATGAGTTACAGAATTTGGACCTTGGTGTCCACATTGGCAAATGTGATGTTGCCATCGTCCCCTATGGCCGATGTAGGCAGATACATGGCACGGACACTGGACATGAAAGCATTAAATGGGTGAAGGGTCCCCACCGTGAGCTTGTTGCTTTAAACAATACTTGCATCCTTACCTCTCAGGGCCTGCAACTCCTGCAGTACCTCAGCAAGAAGGTGGGGCTGCTTTTGCCTCAGCTCCTGGGCCTTCTTTATAAGATCCTCCTTTTTTTTAAGAGCTTTGTACACAAGGTAAGTATAAGTAAAAGATGTCATATGTGACCAGCATTATACTATTTCTTCTTCCCCACTCCTTTATTGCCGGATCTTAGTTGAAACACTACACAGAGATAGTTTCACTTACAATTGAAGAACCTAGGCCATATGCCAGCTTGTCCCCTCTAGTGTGAGAGAGAAAGTAGAAATGTGGCTGTTCACAAAAGGTGTGGGCAACCGCTCGGGAAAGAGGTGGGAAACCCAGGTCTGCTAGGTGAAGGTGCAGCGGCCTGGCATACATTCTGTCTCACTGTCCTCCATGCGGGGCCAGTGGCCAGTGAGTGACCTGAAGAGCCATAAGCTATTTGTCTTTGCCACATTTCCACAATGAACTTCATGTCATGGCCACCCCCGTCCTAGGCCCTGCACGGAGGACAGCGAGACGGAATGTATGCCGGGCTGCTGCACCTTCACCTAGCAAACCTGGGTTTCCCACCTCTCTCAAGTTTCAAGTTTCAAGTTTAATACAGATTTGATTAATCGCTTCATCTAAATTCGAAGCGATGTACATTATGATAAAAATTACAATGTAAAAACAAAATCATAGAAAATAATACTAACAAGGTTAATGACAAATTTGACAAAACTGGAAACAAGCAGTTGCCCACATCTTTTGTGAACAGCCACATTTCTAGTTTCTTTCTCACACTAGAGGGGACAAGCTAGCATATGGAAGGCCAGGACACAGCCTTAGCTATGTATCGACAGCTATGACTTTAGGTGTTTCCTACTTATAGGTAGGGTGACTATCTTTACTCAGGACAAACAAGGTCAAGCCGTGACCCTACCCTTAACCCAACCTCAATGTCGCTGTACCTTCACCCCGTAGTCTAAGTTAGCATCTTATGTGGCCTTTGATGATTCTCTGTCTCCCTCCCTACTGCTGACATGGTATAACATGGCATAGGTCATGAGAAAAAGAAGAACAGATTGACCCGTGTACTTTTGACTTGCACCCAGCTATGCCAATACATTCCCCCTCTACGTAGCAACTTATGGCATCCCTACTTGGGTGGGGGGTGGGTATGTGTCAAGGTTGAGGGCACACCACCGGAATGGAGGCCTTCTCCCCCATACCACGCTGACTCTAATTCAATTTGCATGTGGCCTATGTGCTACCCTGAACAAGGTGAATCACAAACCCTCCGTTAAATGGCTGCCTGTCACTGTAGAATGGAAGTGTGGTAGCTGGCCTGACCCCCATTATGCGTAACTTCATCGGTGTGGCAGGCAGCTCATAAGTAGATAGCATTCATGTGTTCTGTAAGTAAATTCTTTAATGGAGCTTAAAATATTCTCGTTAAATGTTAATGGCCTCAACCATCCAATAAAGAGGAAGAAAACATTGTTGTTTAAAAAAAACCCAAAATATATACATATGCTATATACAGGAAACTCATTTATCAGTCTTAGAGTCCCAAAAACTAAAAAGAGATTGGGTAAAACATTGCTTTTATGCCCCAGCTGTGAAGAAAAAAGCAGGAGTAGCAATATTAGTGAATAAAAAATGCAATGCTATGTTTAAGTTGATTGCTGCTGATCCCTCAGGAACATAAGAACATAAAATCACCTCTGCTGAGTCAGACCACAGGTCCATCATGCCCAGCAGTCCGCTCCTGTGGCGGCCCCCTAGGTCAATGACCTGTACATGATCTATTACTCTAAAGCATTTGTACTGTATAGTACCTTCTAAATATACCCTTCAAACCCCTTTTCCTTCATGAATTTATCCAATCCCATTTTGAAACCCAAAATCATACTCTGCTTTACTACCTCCTCTGGAAGTGCATTCCAGGTGTCCACCACCCTCTGAGTGAAGAAGAACTTCCTGGCATTTGTTCTGAATCTGTCTCCCTTCAGTTTTTCCAAATGCCCTCTAGTTTTTGTTGCCCCTGCCAGTTTGAAGAATCTGTCCCTCTTTACCTTCTTTCTACCTTTTATGATCTTGTAAGTTTCTATCATATCCCCTCTAAGCCTCCTCTTCTCCAGGGAAAAGAGCCCCAGCCTGTCCAGTCTCTCAGCATACAAAAGGTTCTCCATGCCTCTTACATGTAGACATGAATCTGGGAAATACTACAATGGCGCTTTTCAATGTATAAGCACCTAATTCAAACCAAATTGAATTTTTTAAATCTCTACAACATTTATTACTACCACTGGCTGCTTCTAATTTAGTTGTGGCAGGGGATTTTAATGCTGTTATACATCCTTTATTGGACAAAAAACCTAGCAGAATTATGAAATCATTGGGATTAGATAATTTGGTACAAAATTGTGATTTGAAAGATATATGGCGAATATTTCATTTTAATGATCAGGAATTTTCATTTTGCTCCCATGTTCACAAATCTTTTTCAAGAATAGACTATATATTTGTTTCAAATACATTAGATCAACAAGTAACAACAAGCTTCCATAGATCCAATTATTTTGTCTGATCATGGTGGGGTGTGGATTAAAATTAGAATAATTGATCAAGATGATAGTAGATCTGTATGGCGATTTGATAATACATTGCTTGCGGAACCAAAGTTCATTGAGGAAATTCAGTTAAAAATAAATGATTATTTTCAAATTAATAATACGGAAGATATCTCTATGGAAACTCTGTGGGATGCTTTTAAGGCAACCATGAGAGGTCAAATTATTTCTTTTTCGGCATATATTAAAAAACAAATTAAAAAACAATTTTCCAGTTTGGAACAAGACATTAAGATTTTAGAATCATAATTGATTGATAAATGGGAATATTCTACACTACAAGATCTCTTGAAAGTTAAAGGGAAATATAATGAGATTTCTTCTAAAGACTTATTTTCTCAGCAGGCGTTGTATTATGGAAACTCAAATAAGGCGGGAAGATTATTGGCAAATTATCTAAAAGCAAAGAAATGAAAAACAAAAATAGTGATGGTGAAAGATGAAAAAGGGAACACTTATTCTTAAATTGGTCCTATTCTAGAACAATTTTTAAAGTTTTATAAAGCGCTATATTCTTCTGAGCCTTATTTAGATAAAGAAAAATAAGGATTAGAATTTTTAAATTTAATTAAGGGACAAAAATTCCTGATCATATAAAAGAAAGTTTAGAAAAGCCAATATCAAAAAAAGAATTGCAAACAGCATTGAAGTCCCTTAGAGTTGGATCTGCTCCAGATGGAGATGGTTTTACGGTAGTTTTTAAATCATTCCAAATTATCCTATTACCATATTTGTTAAATTTATATCAGACTCAACTAAAGGTTGCATTATAGGTACTATGGCAGAATTGTTAACTATAGTTTTGCCAATGCCAAATAAAGATCCCACATTGGTTTCAAACTACAGGCCTATTTCCTTAATCAATGTAGATGGAAAACTTTTAGCTAAAACATTGGCTATACGTTTGGCTAAAGCTCTCCCTTTTATTATTGGCATGCACCAAACAGGATTTGTTACTCAGAGACATTCTTCTAATAATACCAGGCTGGCCTTACATATGTTAAATATGTCAAAAGCCTTAAATGATCCGGCTTTTTCTGTATCCCTGGATGCAGAGAAGGCCTTTGATCGAGTTGCATGGACCTTCATGTATCAAGCATTGGAATGGTTTGGTATAGGTTCAGGATTTATACAAATGATTCAAACATTGAATAGTGTGAGCTGCCGGTGCCGGGTTTTGTGTTAGGCTACCGACCAGGGCTCAACAACCACAGTTCTTAGCGTGCCTTCAAAAGAGCTTGAAAGTCCTGCTGGTTTTCATAAATAATGCAACTTAAAAATGTCCGGAAAATAAAGCGTTTTCAAAACCTGAGTCCAACTTTATTTCTTATCACAGTTCCTAAATAGCAAAAGTGCCACAGTTTAAGCTTTGAACTCAAAATCAAACATGAACAGAAAATTGGGACTTGCAAAAATAGTCCCCCCTTTCTTGCAGGTATGTGTCCAAATAGTCCTGTTGTAGCTCTGTCTTACAGTTCCCACACTCAAAAGAGAAAAACCAGAGCTACAAAAACTTTCACAGTCTTATCTTAGATTTCTAAAGGGTTCACAAGCCCTAGTTCACAATACTGAATATGCCTGGCTTCGGTCAGGCCTTCCCAGCCATCTTAACAAGATGGTGGGGGAGGGGAGTAGCTGAATCTACCATTGTCACAACCCCAGCCTTAGAGCTAAGCTTGTGCCCGATAGAACTCCTCAGGACTCAGGCCTTACCTTGAAAAGGGCTGACCAATGTAGCAGCTCCCACTCAGACAGACAGTTAGGTTCTGAGTTCAGAATGAACGCCCAAGATCAAGAACTCTGGGGGGAGGATGAATATTGGGAGAACAGCCAAGAGCAACAGCAGGTATCCTGCAGGAGGGAACAGCCTAGGAGGCAGGCTCCTAGCTCAGGGAGCTCACAGCTGCTGAAACTAATTAAGTCTCAAAGAAAAGCTCAGCAAAAGCAGCAGTTTGCCCTGCCCCCACACAGGTTAGGACGTGGCCAGCTCAGTGCTATAGAAGCTGAGCTTAGGAAGACCAAGTTAGTCTGCCCTGGGCCAGCCCAGGAAGGAGTCTCCAAAGACTGGGCTCCTGAATAACAGCAGAGCAATGAAATTGAAATGATGGATGCAGCAACTATCCCTGAGGCAAACCAGACAGCCAGCACTGATGCCATAGAGGCTATGGACACTTTCATGGAACCAGAGGAAATCTCCATGGATGAAAGTTAAGTTCCTTACTGTTTTATTTTCTTTGAATCCGTTTTTTTTGGCTGGCTGGCAGTGTGAGCATTGCTAGGCTCACTGCTGTACTTGGCGCCTTATTTTTGGGACACTGTATGGAGTTGGGTTTTTTTGCAATCTCTTTTGCTTTTCTTTTTTGACTGTTGGAATGAGACGCTGGTGATGAATGCGTGAGAGGGGTAGTAGTGGGGAGAATCCACAAGATCTTCTCGGGTTGAGTTCGTGGGGCCAGTTTTGGCAAGCTTGTTATAGTGGATTCGCCTACTCCTCTCCCCCACCAACTTGTTAAGTTGGCCGGGGAAGGCCTGTTAAAAGCCAGGCCTAATCAGCATGTTCTAATAGAACCTCAGAACTATATTGAAGAACCAGCATAAAGACTGGGTAGTTTTTGTAGCCCTTATTTTGCACTTTTGGAGTGTGGGACTTGTATTACAGAGCTACAACAGAATTGTTTGAGGGGACTAAGTTTTTGCAAGTCTCCATTTTTTTGTTAATGTTTTACTCTGAAGCTCAAAGCCTAAGTTGGGGCAGTGTGCTATGGGAGAACTGTGTTATGAAATAAAATTGAACTCAGTTTTTGAAAAACTTTATTTTCCTGACAATCTTTATGTTGTTTTACTTATAAGAACCAGCAGGACCTTCAACCTCTTTTGAATGTAATGTAATGTAATGTAATTTATTTCTTATATACCGCTACATCCGTTAGGTTCTAAGCGGTTTACAGAAAATATACATTAAGATTAGAAATAAGGCACGTTAAGGACGGCGTTTACTGAGCCCTGGTCGGTAGCCAGTTGCAAAACCCGGCACCGGCAAGCTCACACCATATAAAGCTTGCCAATACTGGCCCCACAATCCCAACCCGAGATCTTCAGTGGATTCTCTCCCCTACTACCCCTTTCACACATTCAGCAACAGAGTTCCATGCAAGCAGAAAAAGGTAAAAGTAAAAAATGCAAAACCAAACTTCATTCAGTGTCCCACAAAACAAGGTGCCGAATCCAGCAGTGAACCTAGCAATGCTCACTCTGCCAGCACTAGCCCTTGTGCTTCCAGACAGCAAAAAGGATTAAGAAAAAAAACTGTAAGGAAATCAAACTTAACTTTCATCCATGTAGACTTCTGATAAATCCATGGAAGTGTCCATCTCCTCTACTGCATCAGTGCTGGCTGGCTGGTTTACCTCAGGGAAAGTTTCTGCATCCACCATCTCAACCTCATTACTCTGCTTGCATTCAGGAGCCCAGTCCTTCGAGACTTCTTCCTCTGCTAGCCCAGGACAGACTGACTTGCTCTTCCTAAGCTCTGTTTCTATAGCTCTTAGCTGGCCATGCCCTAACCTGAGGGTGGGAAGGGCAAACTGCTGCTTTTGCTGAGCTTTCTCCTGTGATTTAATTAATCTCAGCAGCTGAGCATTCCCTGAGTTAGGAGCCCACCTCCTAGGCTGCTCCTTTTCCAAGGTTACTCTAGGTTCCTCAAAGCTGTTCCCCTAGTGTTCCACCTCCCCACAGAGTTCCTGTTCCTGAGTACTCATTTTGAACTCAGAGCCTGACTGTCTTCCTGAGCTAGAGCTGGTACATTGATCAGCCCTTTTCAGTTTCAGACTAGAGTTCTGAGGAGTTCTATTGGGCACAAGCCTAGCTCTAAGGCTGGGGTTGTGACAATAGCTCCCCTGTTGCTAGATTGTATATTAATCATAATTTCTCAGAGCATTTTATTCTGCAGAGGGGGGTTAGACAAGGTTGTTCCTTATCTCCTCTGCTTTTCAATATTGTATTAGAACCCTTGTTATTAGCTATTCAGCAAGTGAAAGAGATACAGATCGAGAATATAAAGTTTCTGCTTATGCAGATGATATATTGCTTCATTTGAGAAATTCGGAAACAAACATTCCAAGCTTGTTAGAATTGATAGAGAAATTTGGAAAATTTTCAGGATACAAGATAAATTGGAGTAAATCAGAAATTCTTTCACTTTAATGTGCGCTGTATAAAAGGTCTGTTTGATTCATTCCCCTTTCTATGGAAAGAAGATGGAATACAATACTTAAGCATTTGGATTAAAAATACACTAGAAGAAACAATGAAATTAAATGAAAAATTTGTATTACAGAAGGTAACAGAAATGTGTGAGCAATGGAATCCTTTATACCTTTAGTGGTGGGGGAGAGTCCAAACTATTAAAATGATGATTTTGTCTGTGGTCTGTTATCAAATGGGTATGTTGCTAGTTTTTTTTTTCAAGGGTCCTTTTATAAAAAATTAAATAGCATTCTTACAAAATTTATTTGGCTGGGTAAAACTCCTAGAGTTGCTTTGGTATCTCTTCAAAAGCCGATTTCAGAGGGAGGGGTAAATTTTCCCAATTTTTATAGGTACCATCAGTCCTATATTTTGGGTCCTCCCAGAGCTCATTGAAAATATCCCAGATTGGTTATGGTTGGAATGGCGCCTTATGTTTCCTCTGAGATTATGCCATGCTCTCAGTATCAAAATGCCTAGATTATATAAAGATAACAGAATATTAGTTGATACATGGAAAATATTGCGATATGTAAGTAAGTTAACAACTATTCCAATTCATAAATCTACAAATCAAACTATTTGGCTGAACTCCAAGATCCAAATTGGTGGTTTTAAGGTCATCTGGAAGCATTGGATGATAGCAGGTATACGTATATTAGATGATGTTATCTCTAATGGTAAGTTACTTGAGTTTTCACAGTTGCAACATAAATATGGCCTCAATAAATCACAAAGTTTTAGATGGATGCAACTGAAGCAGGCCATTCAGTTGGGGGTTACCTGAATGGAAAAATCTTAATTAATATAGTCTGGAATTCTTATGCTTTCAGGTGGACTTCCTGTGACACCAGGCCGCCCAGTGGTATAAATTGATAACTGGATTTATTAAAAAGAAACCAAATACAGGTCTGAGAGACATTTGGAACATTGAGATCAAGCATCAAATTTCTGCATCTCAATGGCCACAAATTTGGACTTGGAGGATGAGATGTACAGTGTTGGCATCTATGAGACAAACTTGTTTTTTTTCTGCTACATAGAGCATTATGGACCCCTATTTGGTTACAAAAATTGGATAGCTCTAAGTCTAATAAATGTTGGCACTGTCATCTCAAAGCAGGGACTTTAAATCATTTATTATTCTATTGTCCATTTATTATGACTTTTTGGAAATCCATATTAATTGTTTATTAGAAAATCCAGTGGCATTATCACATGATACTGCATTATTTGGTATGTCAATGAGGGCAACAAGTCAGATATCCTCAAATAATAATAAACTATTGCTGATAATGACTGGGGTTGCCATTCAACAAATTACTTATAACTGGAAAAACTGGAGTAGATTGAATTATTATTTTGGGTGGAATTCACTGTCATGTTTATAAATGGAGAGATTAATAGCAGCACAGTAAGGGTATTTAAAGAAATTTCAATATGTCTGGAAGCCATTAACAAAATATTGTAATGAATAGATGGCATTTTTCCCTTGAATTTTACAAGTTCAATTTTCAGGGAGGGGGAAACTTTAGCATAACATCTTATATAAAATATTTTAATTACTTGTTATAAAAGGGTAGGAAGGGAGGGAGATAAGATTATATGATTCTATTATTACTGAATACTAAGTGATATATTCAATGTTAAAATGTGTTCAAGTTTCAAGTTTATTAAAAGATTTTTTAAACTGCTTAATCAGGTTTCTAAGCAGTGTACAATATAAAATTACATAAAAACATATTAAAACAGGGGATACTGGATAAAATCCAAATGTCATAATAAAGCACTGATAAAATGTTTGGACCTACTTCAAACAATAGGAAAGTGGGGAAGAACTACAATCTTTATAGAAAAGTGCAACATAACAGGAAAGTACAATAGGTTAGGGTAAAAAGTAACAGTTTACTTTAATTTTGTCCTTAAGAGGACAGTTGTTATCCAAAAGCGTCCTTATTATAAGTTTAAAAATTAATAAAGATATATATTGTGACATTCCCATCCCCAAGGATGACCCTGTCAATGTTAGGTTAGGGGTTAATCCAATTCCCCTAGCCAGGAATCCAGAAGCAGGTAGAACCTCAGAGGTTGTAGAGGACAGGGCTGCCTATCCCGAGGACAAAGAATCTGATGCAGACCTAGATCCCTTTCCCGAGCCAGAGCCGGTCAGAAAAACAAACTCCCTTAGGAAATACAACCAGCTCACAGAGTGTAATATTACCACTGAACTGAGAGGGAGCAAGAGAGCCTCTAAAGCAATACCTCAACCATGTAAGACTGGGTGTGGCTCTTCTCCCTTAAAGCAGCTCTCAAAGAGACTGAGAGGGACAGCTCAGGAGGGGCTGGCAGAAAGAATTCTGGCCAGGCAAGGGTAAGCTCCCAAACCAGAACCCATGGACTGGGAAAGTCCTGTAACACAGGACATGGCAGAGCAAGAGGTTCCAGAGGAACAAATGGAAGTGGCATAGTTTGTAATGCCTGGAGTGGAATCTCTGGAACCCATGGATGTGAGTGTGGCAGTTTCCTGCCTATGAATTATTCTTTTGTTTTGGAAGGTTTCCTTAAAGAGTTTTGTTGGGACTATTTCTGGGAAAAGGACCTGGCAAATAATGTTTTGAAAAGTGTTTTTTTTGCTTTGTTTGTTGCACAGCAGCGGGGGCTGGGCTGTAAGCAAGTATTGAACCTGTGCCTAGCACTGATTAAGCTACTCTGCACCAGCTGGGACAGAGTTTTGTGAGGAGCTGGTGTGTTTCTGGTGTTGACACCAGACCAAGCTTAGGACTTAAAGGATTGGGGTAGGGTTCACAGAAGACCTCGGATTGGGTAATTTTTTGGGTGCTTGTTTAAAGCCTTTTTGTGAAAGTGAACCCGGCAATCCTGTTCCTGAAATACCAGGACTGGAATGCTGCTTAGTGCTAGAGTTTTGTTTTGTTTGTTTAAAAGCCAAGGACCTGGTGAAGACTGGGAGTAAGATAAACTGAAGTCCAGAGATCTTTGGAATATAGTGAACTGGTGATTGAGAGTTTTGCATTTACTGAAAGAACTCTTAAAAACTGCTCTGAACTCAGAACTTAATTATACTTACCTGGAGCAGGTTTTTCCTTTCTATTTTTGTTTTCTTGTTGGCTTATTGAACTGCCAGGAACCTTGGAGAAATATTGTCTGTTTCTATTTTCCTACTGCCAACAGGACAGTCTTGTTACTTTGTTTTTTGAGTTAAAACAGTTTGCAATATGCGGAGTATTTGACGTTGGTTTATTATCAGTAATACACCAGTGAACTGAAGTACTGTGTAGGGTCTTCCCTCTTTGGAAGCCACGCCAGGGTTGTGCTACCACCAGTCGGCGGACCCCGCATTGCCCTCGCGGGCCTGACTGGGTGACAATATACACATCCAGGATGGGCAGGAGGGGGGATTATGCCTTTAATATATTATTTGATTGCAACTTTGTCTTGATCACTTGTATTACTCTTGGTTGTCTTTATGCTTTATGGAAGGGTGGGTGGGGGAGAAAGAGATATGTATTTATTATATCATTTTATGGTATTTAAGTGCTGTTTATTTTGTACATGGTTTGATAATATGTTGCACTTGATGTTGGTTTTTAAAATGAATAAAGATATGGGGAAAATATTAAACCGTACCATGCAGTGATCACTAGATGCCAGATGATCACCAACTGTAACATCAGAAACACTTTCCTCGTTTGTAAGCACTAAGTCCAGTATGACCCCATCCCATGTGGGTTCCATTACCAATGCTGGAATAGTTCTCCAGAATCTCCCTCCTTCTAGAAGACTCTACAATAGGAATACCCCAATCAACATCCGGCATGTTAAAATCACCTATTAGCAAGACTTCCCCTTTTTTAGATATATTCTGAAGTTCTACTATTAAATCTCTATCTACTTCTTCCATCTGTGCAGGAGGCCTGTATATCACACCAATGTAAATATATTCACCATTCTCTCTTTACAAATTGATCCACAGTGCCTCTTCCTTGCCCTGCAGATCCTGCAATTGTGTGTCTTTAATATGTTTTTTAACATATAACGCTATTCCTTCTCCTTTACTTTCTACCCTGTCTTTCCTGAACAGATTATAGCCCGGTATAATTACATCCTAGTCATGGTTCTCTGTGAACCATGTCTCTGTGATCACCACTATAGCCAACTCCTCTTCTTCCATTACAGCTTCTAGATCCAGAATCTTGTTTCCCATACTTCGAGCATTAGTATTTGTCAATAAATACATAATCATGAGAAATCACATCAGAAGCCTATTCCTCTTTCATCTACATAAAGTGAACATTCAGATTGATCCACATGGGCAAAGTCCACATTTCTTTTCTTCTTACAAGTGTTTCAATCATAGCTTATGCAGTCCATGCTTGTTAAAAATGTCAAATATATACTATATATTGCACTAACCCCTTCTTATACTAAGGTGCGCTACGTGTTTTAGTGTGTGCTAAATGCTAACACGTTCATAGACTTATAATGGGCACATTAGCATTTAGCGCGTAGGTATATTTAGTGCACTCTAAAACACATAGCGCACCTTAGTAAAAGGAGTCCTAAGTCCTTTAGATACCGATCTATTTTGTCCTTTCTCCCCATAATCAACAGCAAAGAGCCTGACACAAGACTGTGGGCCTCTTCTACTAAACCACGGTAGCGGTTTTAGCATGGGGAGCCATGCTGAATGGCCCACGCTGCTCCCGACACTCATAGGAACTCAATGAGCATTGGGAGCAATGCAGGCCATTCAGCACGGCTCCCTGTACTAAAACCACTAGTGCAGTTTAGTACAAGAGGGGGGGAGGGGGTTCACCCGAAAGGTAGGTGCCTTGGACTTTGAGGTACTATGACTACTACTACTATTAATTATTTCTATAGCACTACAAGACATACACAGTGCTGTACAGAGTCACAAAGAAGAAGAAAACAGTCCCTGCTTGAAAGAGCTTGCAATCTAGGGGCTTTGGACTAGACAATCAGCTCAAAATGGTACCATTCAATTGCATGCAATTTGCATCAATTCAACTAGGCCTTTTTTTAAAAAAAAATAATATCTTTATTTGAACTCCAGCACAGCAAAACAGAAACAGGGCAACAGAACAGTACAAGTCAATTAAGTTAGACTCCTAGATCAAATAGGCAAGCTGATTTGAGTGCCTAGCATTAGGCATTTTTTAAATAGAATTTGTGTATTATTGATTTCTTTTCGCAAAGCCATATAGAGCAGTCCAACCCTGTCCTGGAGGACCACCAGGCCAATTGGGTTTCAGGCTAGTACTAATGAATATGCATGAGAGAGATTTGCATATAATAGAAGTGACAGGCATACAAGTCTGCTCCATACATTTCATTAGGGCTATCCTGAAAACCTGATTGGCCTGGGAGTCCTCCAGGACACGGTTGGGGACCACTGATATAGAGAATATTGTCCTAACTGCTTAATGCACTTTAGTGAAAGGCTCCTAAGTAATGTGGTTGTTGTATGACAGATTATGGAGAAGAGAGATAGGGAGGGAGGAGCTGCTAATGTTAGATAATTATAATTAGGAGGGATTTGGGTACTGACACAACTTTATTGGATTCAGCACTATTGCCTTTAAATATAATCCAACTATATAAAACAAAATACAACACAATTCCATTTCAATATGGCAAGAAACTCCCTCCTAATTCTGTATTTTCATAATTAGAATAACAGTTAAATTTGACTCTAAGACTGAAAATAGTATTGTATATACAGTGAGCCCTTGGCCATCAGGGGACTGAATATCTTGTAGCAAAGAAGAAGAAACAAAATTTAAATTGAATTAGGTTGGGCAGACTGGATGGACCATTTGGGTCTTTATCTGCCATCATCTACTATTTTACTATAAATGTATTTTCTACTTTACTTATTTTCTGTGTATTATAAATCATGTGCACACTCCTCACAATCCACCGATGAAAGCAAAAAACTGGATACAGATGTTCTGGAGATAATTTATTATACACTGACATATAAAAATATGAAAATTCAATTTAAAAAGTACAAATCCAACCAGATCCTACACGGTCCATGTTTCGGCAAACATGCCTTCCTCATATATAAAGAATTGGACTGAAAACAGTCTATTGTCTTCAAACTGGTCCTCTAACTCCATGTTTAGTCATTTTACCCAGCCTGAAGATGATTGCTCATTCATGTTCTCGAACAATCTTGACAGAGGTCAAAATGGACCATGGTAAGGTTACCAGAAAAACCACAGCAGCCAGTCCCTTCATTTTCATGTCCTTCACAAGAGCCTCACAAGCCAAAACACCTCCTCACAAAGAACTATCAAATTAACATTAATCTTGCAAGGTCATGTTCAGAAAAACAAGTTTATAAAAGCAATCTATATTTATTATTAGATGCACAGATAAGTGGACAATATCCCTTGAGGCTGAACCTTTCAGGAGAAGAGTCCTATAAAGATCACACGGTACCCACACAGCTGCAGGATACTCGCTCAGTTCAGAGTTCATGACAACATCAGGAGGAGGCTTCTTTGGTCCATTCTTAATGTGATTTGTGTTCATCAATAGGTCTTCTCAGTGTCAGTTTGAAACTTCATGCTTAATATTTAATACATAGATTTGAAAAGGTGGGGGTTCACTCTGACCTGTGCAGAATCCTCCACTAGAAATTATTCATAGTGACAGAGCAGGAATAACAGCTGTTTCTCATATTGAAAGAAGGGATTTCATCCCCTTTTGATTTTATTAATATTTTACACTTATCTCTGGAGGCCCATTGAGTGCCGATATCCAAAGCTGGATATGAACTTTTCAGAAGATGGCTACTACATGGATGGAGAAATTTTTAATTGGGGTATTTGTTCAACAGCATGGTATTGCGTTAACTAAATCCTTTAGCAACATAATATCTTTTCAATACTCTTAGTAAGTAGCATTGTGTATTACCTCACATTTGAGAAGTGTTTGTGAGTTTTGCTGTGACTAGCTGTTGAATTTGAACTGCAGATGTAACTTGCGTACCTGTATAAAGGATCTTTGGTGGTCAATGTCTTGTTAGAAGTTTACATTTTCCTGCTTCTATTGTCTTTATTTAATTAATTTGTTTTCTATCTCATTCTCCTCAAAGAGCTCAGAAAGGGTTATAGGTTAAACCTACATAATATACAGTTTACAGGTTACAATTTGCTAAAGTTACAGTGTTTATAATTACATTAGAGGTTTTGGTGAACTAATTTTATTAAGCTGCGGTAGGGGTTTAACGTGTGTAATACCGCGTGTTAAACCACTTGCCGTACTAGCCGCTAACACCTGCATTGAGCAGGCGTTAGTTTTTTAGCCGGCCGCAGGGGTTAGTGCATGATGAAATGTCAGACGTGCTAACCCCGCTAGTGCGGCTTGATAAAAGGAGCCCATAAAGTAATGATAAACTATAGCAAGTGAATTCTTACTAGCCAAGCAGTACACTGCTAATATTTTATCATTATTTTGTTTTATTTGCAGTTTAATATTTTTGCACTTTTATAAATTTTAAACAGATGAACATGTCTTGAAAGTCCTGTCTGAAAATGTCCTCTGCCCAGTGAAAAGTGCATTTCTTCTTCCACCTTTTGGTAGCTAGTGAGAAGGTTTTCCCAGAGGTATGCTTTGAAAAGAAGAGAACACTTTCTTTCCAGCTGTTTAAGCAACCTTTTGCACTTTTTTCCGACCCTCAGTGGCACCACTCAGGACTCAAACTTTTCATTGTCCTGAGATTTACGTGTCAGCTCGTCACTGGGTCTTCCTATGTTTTTCATAGAGCTTAATTCTTAAATATTTTTTTAAAACTTTTATATATTTTTTTTAAATTTTTTATATTTTTATACTTAGCTTAAACTTGTGGCTAAGTCCTCTTGGCTCAAAATGTCAGCGTTCATTAGGGATGTCAAAGCCGACATGTTTCGCCTAGAAAGCTTTTTCAAGGCTCCATCCCTTCTTCCCACCGACTACCACTGTAACCGCCAATTCTGACATGGTGCAGTGATTGTGTTAATCTACTTTTTAAAGGTAATATATAGAAATGTGACAAAGGAAAAAGCAAAGTTACTTACCGTAACAGGTGTTATTCAGGGACAGCAGTCAGCTATTCTCACATATGGGTGACATCATCGACGGAGCCCGGATGCGGACGTCTCACAAGCAGACTTGCTTGAAGAAACTAGAAGTTTCGAGTAGGCCGCACCCCGCGCATGCGCAAGTACATTCCCGCCCAGTGTAGGGCGCGTCTCCTCAGTTCAGATAGCTAGCAGAGAAGCCAACCAGGGGAGGTGGGTGGGTTGTGAGAATAGCTGCTTGATATCCCTGGATATCACCTGTTACGGTAAGTAACTGTGCTTTATCCCAGGACAAGCAGGCAGGCTATTCTTCAAGAAAGGGAACTATAATGCCATGAGACACATGGTAAAGAGAAAACTCAAGAACAGCTCCAGAAGGGCACAGATGGTGGACCAAGCCTGGACCTTATTCAAGGACACGGTGAATGAGGCGCAAAACCGGTATATACCCAGATTTAGAAAAGGGGGCAGAAAGAATCAAGCAAAAGACCCAGCATGGTTAACAAAAGAAGTTAAGAAGGTGGTAGGAGATAAGAAAAAATCCTTCAGGACGTGGAAAAAGGATAAAATTGAGGAAAATTGGAAAAAGCACAGGAAGCACCAAAAAGAATGTCACCGAGTGGTCAGAACAGCAAAGAAAGAAAATGAAGAGAGACTTGCAAAGGAGGCACGGAACTTTAAAACTTTCTTTCTATATGTGAAAGGGAAACAGCTGGCGAGAGAGGAGGTGGGACCCCTAGATGAGGGAGATAGGAAAGGAGTGGTAAAGGAGGAAAAGGAAGTGGCAGACAGATTAAACACATTCTTCTCGTCGGTCTTCACGAAAGAGGACACATCCAAGGTTCTGGAACCAGAAATATTCTTCAATGGGGATCAAGAGGAAAAATTATCGTGCATGGAGGTAAGCCTCAAAGACGTACTCAAACAGATAGATAGGCTGAAAACTGACAAATCTCCGGGCCAGGACGGAATTCACCCAAGAATACTAAAAGAACTTAGAGACGAAATAGCGGAGTTATTGCAGCAGATTTGCAACCTATCCCTGAAAACAGGGGTAATACCAGAAGACTGGAGGATAGCGAATGTTACACCTATCTTCAAGAAGGGATCCAGAGGCTACCCGGGGAATTATAGACCGGTCAGCTTAACCTCAGTTCCAGGAAAGATGGCCGAATCATTAATCAAGGACAGTATCAGTGAGCACATAGAAAAAAATAAGCTGATGAGAACAAGCCAGCATGGTTTCTGTACTGGAAGATCTTGCCAAACAAACCTACTGCACTTCTTCGAAGGGATAAGCGAACATTTGGACAAAGGTGACCCCATAGACATAGTATACCTGGATTTCCAGAAAGCCTTCGACAAGGTACCTCATGAGCTCCTTCTAAAGAAACTGTGGAACCACGGGGTGGAAGGGGAAATACACAGATGGATCAGAAACTGGCTGGCAAACAGGAAACAGAGGGTAGGAATAAAGGGACACTATTCTGACTGAAAAGGGGTCACAAGTGGCGTCCCACAGGGGCCAGTGCTAGGACCACTGCTATTCAACATATTTATTAATGACTTGGAAACAGGGACAAAGTGTGAAGTTGTAAAATTTGCAGATGACACAAAATCTCCAGTGAGGTTAGATCTGTTGAGGAGTGTAAAGAACTCCAAAGGGACCTGAACAAACTGACGGAGTGGACAAATAAATGGCAGATGAACTTCAATGTGGAGAAATGTAAAGCTATGCACATAGGGAAAGGGAACCCGATGTATAATTACACAATGGGGGGGATGACATTGGGAAAAGGCAACCTAGAAAAGGACTTGGGTATTTGGGTGGATAAAACAATGAAACCGGCAGCGCAATGCGCAGCGGCCTCAAAAAAGGCGAACAGAATGTTGGGCATTATCAAAAAAGGTATCACTACCAGAACCAAGGAAGTTATCCTCCCGCTGTACAGGGCAATGGTGCGACCGCATCTGGAATACTGCGTCCAGTACTGGTCGCCGTACCTAAAGAAAGACATGGCGATACTCAAGAGGGTCCAGAGAAGAGCAACAAAAATGATAAAGGGCATGGAAAACCTCTCATATGCTGAGAGGCTGGAGAGGCTGGGGCTCTTTTCTCTGGAAAAGCGGAGACTTAGAGGGGATATGATAGAAACTTATAGAATCATGAAGGGTATGGTGAAGGTAGAGAGAGACAGATTCTTCAGACTGGCGGGGGCAACAAAAACTAGAGGGCACTCAAAAAAATTGAGGGGAGATAGATTTAGAACAAATGCTAGGAAGTTCTTCTTCACCCAGATGGTGGTGGACACTTGGAATGCGCTTCCAGAGGAGATGGTTGAGCAGAGTACGAATTTGAGTTCTTGAAGGGAAAGGGGATCCAGGGGTATAATGAGTAATAGATAACTACAGGTCATTGACCTGGAGGGTGCCGCGGGAGCGGACTGCTGGGCGTGATGGACCTATGGTCTGACTCGGCAGAGGCAATGCTTATGTTCTTATGTTCTTATGGGTGACCTCCAAGCTATTAAGAAATAGAAAAAAGATTAACCAATATAAACAAGATACTCAAAAAGGTTAACCAACCCGGAGATTAGTTACATGAAGGAAAGAATCTCAGAATTGCCACTCCGTGCATCATAATTAAATTATCCAACTAAGGAATTGTGGCAGGAGTATCTTTCATAGATCCAAAACCTTCATATTATTGTGTTAATTAAAACACTTCAAAAATTATTAAATAAATTACTACTTTAAAAATATGTTCTTTTTTGTAGAAATTTTTGTTTTTTCATCTTTTTATCTAGATATGTGACTCAATTGTGCAAAAAGCTACAAGCACACTTCAGCCTCATCTAATTAAAGTGCAAATGCTCTGTGCAAATAACAATCTTATAGTTATTATGGCTAAAAATGTAAAACAGGGAGATAAAAATTTTTTCAGATATATTAGTGAAAGGAGGAAGATAAAAAATGGAATTGCTAGGCTGAAAGATGCTGGGAACAAATATGTGGAGAGTGATGAGGAGAAAGCAAATGTGCTAAACAAATACTTCTGTTCTGTGTTCACAGAAGAAAATCCTGGAGAAGGACCGAGATTGTCTGGCAAAGTTACACGAGAAAATGGAGTAGATTCTGCGCTGTTCACGGAGGAGGGTGTTTATGAGCAACTTGAAAAACTGAAGGTGGACAAAGCGATGGGACCAGACGGGATCCATCCCAGGATACTAAGGGAGCTCAGAGAGGTTCTGGCGAGTCCTATTAAAGACTTGTTCAACAAATCTCTGGAGACGGGAGTGATTCCTGGGGATTGGAGGAGAGCGGATGTGGTCCCTATTCATAAAAGTGGTCACAGGGATGAAGCAGGAAACTACAGGCCGGTGAGCCTCACTTCAGTTGTTGGAAAAATAATGGAAGTGTTGCTGAAAGAAAAGATAGTGTATTTCCTTGAATCTAATGGGTTACAGGATCCGAGGCAACATGGCTTTACAAAAGGTAAATCGTGCCAAACGAACCTGATTGAATTTTTTGATTGGGTGACCAGAGAGCTGGATCGAGGACATATGCTAGATGTAATTTACTTGGATTTCAGCAAAGCCTTTGATACAGTTCCTCATAAGAGGCTGTTGAACAAACTTGAAGGGCTGAAGTTAGGACCCAAAGTGGTGAACTGGGTCAGAAACTGGCTGTTGGACAGACGCCAGAGGGTGGTGGTTAATGGAAGTCACTCGAAGGAAGGAAAGGTGAGTAGTGGAGTCCCTCAGGGTTCGGTGCTGGGGCCAATCCTGTTCAATATGTATGTAAGTGACATTGCTGAAGGGTTAGAAGGAAAAGTGTGCCTTTTTGCAGATGATACCAAGATTTGTAACAGAGTAGACACCGAAGAGGGAGTGGAAAATATGAAAAAGGATCTGCAAAAGTTAGAGGAATGGTCTAATGCCTGGCAACTAAAATTCAATGCAAAGAAATGCAGAGTAATGCATTTGGGGATTAATAATAGGAAGGAACCGTATATGCTGGGAGGAGAGAAACTGATATGCACGGACGGGGAGAGGGACCTTGGGGTGATAGTGTCCGAAGATCTAAAGGCGAAAAAACAGTGTGACAAGGCAGTGGCTGCTGCCAGAAGGATTCTGGGCTGTATAAAGAGAGGCGTAGTCAGTAGAAGGAAGAAGGTGTTGATGCCCCTGTACAGGTCATTGGTGAGGCCCCACTTGGAGTATTGTGTTCAGTTTTGGAGACCGTATCTGGCGAAAGACGTAAGAAGACTTGAGGCGGTCCAGAGGAGGGCGACGAAAATGATAGGAGGCTTGCGCCAGAAGACGTATGAGGAGAGACTGGAAGCCCTGAATATGTATACCCTAGAGGAAAGGAGAGACAGGGGAGATATGATTCAGACGTTCAAATACTTAAAGGGTATTAACGTAGAACAAAATCTTTTCCAGAGAAAGGAAAATGGTAAAACCAGAGGACATAATTTGAGGTTGAGGGGTGGTAGATTCAGGGGCAATGTTAGGAAATTCTACTTTACGGAGAGTGTGGTGGATGCCTGGAATGCGCTCCCGAGAGAGGTGGTGGAGAGTAAAACTGTGACTGAGTTCAAAGAAGTGTGGGATGAACACAGAAGATTTAGAATCAGAAAATAATATTAAAGATTGAACTAGGCCAGTTACTGGGCAGACTTGTACGGTCTGTGTCTGTGCATGGCCGTTTGGAGGAGGATGGGCAGTGGAGGACTTCAATGGCTGGGAGGGTGTAGATGGGCTGGAGTAAGTCTTAACAGAGATTTCGGCAGTTGGAACCCAAGCACAGTACTGGGTAAAGCTTTGGATTCTCGCCCAGAAATAGCTAAGAAGAAAAAAATAATAATAATAATTTAAATTGAATCAGGTTGGGCA
Source organism: Geotrypetes seraphini (assembly GCF_902459505.1). NCBI lineage: Eukaryota > Metazoa > Chordata > Amphibia > Gymnophiona > Dermophiidae > Geotrypetes > Geotrypetes seraphini. The sequence continues at coordinate 99,032,418 of NC_047095.1, read as the reverse complement.
GACTGGATGGACCTTTATCTGCCATCATCTACTATGTTACTATGTTACTATGTTATTAGAAAAGACAAAAGCACTTATCTTTTAGCTTATGTCCAAAAGTAGCAATATAGATTAAACTGTCGCTATAGCCCCTTCAATATTATCCAACGGGAACCCGTTTCGCCGCTGCAAGGCGGCTTCTTCAGGGTTTTTTAAAGTCGGGCTAATGCTGAAAACATAAAAGAAGGGGGTTATATGCCCAAAATTTCATAAATAAGCAATAATATATTATACATTTGGCTATAAGAACTTACGTGTAGCTCTACTAATGGAGATATACTAGCACAAAGCAATGTAATAAAATGGCGCTTTTATCGACTAGACGCCAGCACATGCGCAGTAAAATTTACTACATGCTCGTGTTATGATTGGTTCAAATCTTCCCAATACTTTTCAAACAACAGATCCGAATTTAGATGTATAAAAAATGTATTTAATAAACATCAGTTAGATGAAAACTGACCAATCCAAAACAGTATTTAGACCAAAAGGATGCATTGTTTTTAGACGATAAATCCATCTAAGCTCACGTTGTTTGAGCCGTTTCACTCGGTCACCTCCTCTTATATTAGAAGGTTCATGATCGATGACGAGACAGCGGAGATCTTTATAAGAATGATTATGTACCACACATTGTTCAACTATAACTTCTGAACTTCTCTCACGTTTCAGATTGGATTTATGTTCATACATCCGATTCTTCAAATCCCTGGTTGTCATGCAAGGGCAAATTATGACATAAACATCAAAAGTCGTTCTGCAGTTAGTAAAAAAATTTAAATTATATTCAGTATTGTCAGTTGGATTAACAAAAATCTTAGTCTGTATTTTGATGTCACAAATACTGCTGGTAAGGCATTTGAAGTGACCCTTGATCATGTTTATTTTTCTTGATGTTTTAGCATAGATGGACTTAGAATTTCTTTTAAATTAGAATGTCTAGAGAAAGCAACCCTAAGTTTATTCTGTTCAAACAATGGATGTAGTCTCACAATGTCCCAATTATATATGATGATTTGTGTTATCGTCTTGCTTTTTGAGCAGAATCTCAAAACGCATGTTTCAATCTCCTCTTCTAAAACATTTTTTCTCTGTTTATCCAGAAGATGTTCTGTGTTTAAGTATTTAGCACGTCGCCTTGCTTTATCCACTAGAACACTTAGATCACAGGATCAACATCTATTGGTTATCCCATCATTGAAAGTCATCAACACTCGACGGCTTACTATTTTTTCAGTAACTGCTCCACAAACCTGGAATAATCTTCCTATTTATATCAGAGAAGAAAAGAATTTAGTTAATTTTAAGATTAAGCTTAAAAGTTTTTTTTTCAATGATGCTTTTAGTTAATTAAATAACTTTATATTCCTTCCTATCCTCTCATTTTCATATTTGTGCTTTTATTCCCTCCCTGTTGTTTAATCCTGAAATATAAAATTTGAACCAGATTGTAACCCTTTAAATATATTTTTCCTAATGTTTTATGACTGTAAGTTTTTGTAATTATGTAATATTATTTGTTTTTTTAATAATTACCCAAGTTTTTATTTATTCGTTATTGTTTGTACATCGCCTAGAATGTAGATTAGGCGATTAATCAAATCACATAATAAACTTGATAAACTTGATAAACTACATAGTTGGGATACCCATGGAACAAAAGTTTCTCTTGTAAAGACTTTGATTGTCTTAAACTCATGTAGATCAGAACAGTTTCTTTGAATCCTAACCATTTGAGAAAAAGGCATAAGAACATAAGAACATAAGAAGTTGCCTCCACTGGGTCAGACCAGAGGTCCATCTCGCCCAGCGGTCCGCACCCGCGGCGGCCCATCAGGTCCACGACCTGTGAAGTGGTTTCTGAACACCTCTACAACCTACCTCAAGTTCTATCTGTACCCCTCTATCCCCTTGTCCTCCAGGAACCTATCCAAACCTTTCTTGAACCCCTGTACAGAGTTCTGGCTTATCACCTCCTCCGGAAGCTTGTTCCATGTGTCCACCACCCTCTGGGTAAAAAAGAACTTCCTAGCATTTGTTCTAAACCTGTCCCCTTTCAATTTCTTCGAGTGACCCCTAGTGTTTGTGGCCCCCCCACAGTTTGAAGAATCTGTCCTTATTTACTCTCTCTATGCCCTTAAGGATTTTGAAGGTTTCTATCATGTCCCCTCTAAGTCTCCTCTTCTCCAGGGAGAACAGACCCAGCATTTTTAACCTGTCAGCGTATGAAAAATTTTCCATACCTTTTATCAGTTTAGTCGCCCTCCTCTGCACTCCCTCGAGTACTGCCATGTCCTTCTTGTGGTACGGCGCCCAGTACTGCACACAGTACTCCAGGTGCGGGCGCACCATTGCGCGATATAGCGGCATGATGACTTCTTTCGTCCTGGTTGTGATACCCTTTTTGATGATGCCCAGCATTCTGTTTGCTTTCTTTGAGGCTGTCGCACACTGCGCCGATGGTTTCAGTGATGTGTCTACCATCACCCCCAGGTCCCTTTCAAGGTTACTCACCCCTAGTAGTGTTCCCCCCATTTTGTAGCTGAACATCGGGTTCTTTTTCCCTACATGCATGACCTTGCATTTCTGTACGTTAAAACTCATTTGCCACTTATTTGCCCAGTCTTCCAGTCTCGTTAGGTCCCTTTGCAGGTCTTCACAGTCTTCCGTGTTTCTAACCCTGCTGCAGAGTTTGGTGTCATCAGCAAATTTTATAACCTCACATTTTGTTCCCGTCTCCAGATCGTTTATAAATATATTGAACAGTAGAGGTCCCAGTACCGACCCCTGCGGAACTCCGCTCGTGACCCATTGCCAGTCTGAGTATTGGCCTTTTATTCCAACCCTCTGTTTCCTGCCTGCCAACCAGTGTTTGATCCATCGGTAGATATCCCCTTGCACCCCGTGATTCCACAGCTTTTTATGTAGCCGTTCGTGAGGTACCTTGTCGAAGGCTTTTTGGAAGTCAAGGTAAATGATGTCTATGGATTCCCCCTTATCCATCTGGCTGTTTATTCCCTCAAAGAAGTGCAGCAAGTTCGTGAGGCACGACCTTCCCTTGCTGAAGCCATGCTGGCTCGCCCTCAGTTGTCCATTGTTTTCTATGTGTTCACAGATTGCATCCTTTACCATTGCTTCCATCATCTTTCCCGGAACCGAGGTCAAGCTCACAGGCCTGTAGTTTCCCGGGTCACCCCTTGATCCCTTCTTGAAGATGGGCGTGACATTTGCTATTTTCCAGTCTTCTGGGATCTCCCCAGTTGTTTCGGGTGACAACTGTCAAATTTCAGCAGAGTATTTTTATCAGTGTCCTTGGTAAAAACTTTAGTGACAAACATATTATTGATTTGAGTAATATCAACATCCAAAAAGTGAATAGATCCCATTGATGATGTGACAGAAAATTTTAGATTATTGTCACACCTTTTTTGCCATTGTGCAAAACTTACTTGACCCCATTTGATCATGATTGGTGTGTGTTTGTTATCTTTTATGCAGTTTGCTTTATACTTTAACCATCATGGACCCCTGAGGAAGCCGTGTTATCCGAAACATGGACCGTGTCGGGTCCCTTGGTTGGCTACAAGGTTGTATATGTTACTGAATTTATTAATAAACAACGCCTGCATCTTGTACATTATCTGCACATAAGCACATAAGCAATGCCTCTGCCGGGTCAGACCTGAGGTCCATCGTGCCCAGCAGTCCGCTCACACGGCGGCCCAACAGGTCCAGAACCTGCGTAATAATCCTCTATCTATACCCCTCTATCCCCTTTTCCAACAGGAAATTGTCCAATCCTTTCTTAAACCCCAGTACCGTACTCTGCCCTATTACATCCTCTGGAAGCGCATTCCAGGTGTCCACCACCCGCTGAGTAAAGAAAAACTTCCTAGCATTTGTTTTGAATCTATCCCCTTCTAATTTTTCCGAATGCCCTCTTGTTCTTTTATGTTTTGAAAGTTTGAAGAATCTGTCTCTCTCCACTTTCTCTATGCCCTTCATGATCTTGTAGGTCTCTATCATGTCTCCTCTGAGTCTCCGCTTTTCCAGGGAGAAGAGCTCCAGCTTCTCCAATCTTTCAGTGTATGAAAGGTTTTCCATGCCCTTAATCATTCGTGTCGCTCTCCTCTGGACCCTTTCAAGTATTGCCATATCCTTCTTAAGGTGCGGTGACCAATACTGAACACAGTACTCCAGGTGTGGGCGCACCATTGCCTGATACAACGGCAGGATGACTTCTTTTGTTCTGGTCGTAATACCATTTTTAATAATACCCAACATTCTGTTCGCCTTCTTCGCAGCTGCTGCGCATTGCGCCGTTGACTTCATTGTTGTATCCACCAGTACACCCAAATCTCTTTCAAGGTTACTTCCCTCTAATACTAATCCCCCCATTTGGTAGCTGAACATCGGGTTCTTTCTCCCTATATGCATGACCTTGTATTTCTCTACATTGAATTTCATCTGCCATTTATTCGCCCACTCCTCCAGTTTGCTTAGGTCCCTTTGTAGGTCCTCACACTCTTCCGTAGTTCTGACCCTTCTACAGAGTTTAGTGTCATCCGCAAATTTTATAACTTCACATTTCGTCCCCGTTTCCAGGTCATTAATAAATACATTGAACAGCAGCGGTCCAAGTACAGACCCCTGCGGAACTCCACTCGTGACTTTCCTCCAGCCCGAGTAGTGACCCTTCACTCCAACCCTCTGTCTCCTGCCTGCCAACCAGTGTTTGACCCATTTGTGTACGTCCCCTTCCACCCCGTGGTTCCACAGCTTCCTAAGTAACCGCTCATGGGGTACCTTGTCAAAGGCCTTTTGGAAGTCAAGGTAGATGATGTCTACAGGTTCCCCTTTGTCCAAATGGCTGTTTACCCCCTCGAAGAAGTGCAGTAAGTTTGTTTGGCACGATCTTCCCTTGCAGAAGCCATGTTGGCTAGCTTTCATCAGCCCATTTTTTTCGATGTGCTCACAGATGCTGTCCTTTATCAGTGCTTCTACCATCTTGCCTGGAACCGATGTCAAACTTACCGGCCTATAGTTTCCCGGGTCTCCTCTTGACCCCTTTTTAAAGATAGGTGTAACATTTGCTATCTTCCAGTCCTCCGGTATCTCTCCAGTTTTCAAGGATAGGTTGCAAACTCGTTGGAGTATTTCCGCTATCTCATTTCTTAGTTCTTTTAGTACCCTAGGGTGGATTCCGTCTGGGCCTGATGATTTGTCGCTTTTCAATCTATCTATCTGTTGGAGGACATCCTCATGGCTCACCTCTATTGCCGACAGTTTTTCTTCTTGATCACCATGGAAGATCACGTCGGGTTCCGGTACATTGGATGTGTCCTCGCTTGTGAAGACTGACGAGAAGAATTTGTTTAACCTGTCAGCTACCTCTTTTTGCTCCTTTATCACTCCCTTTTTATCTCCATCATCCAACGGTCCTACTTCCTCCCTCGCCGGTTTCTTCCCCTTAACATATCTGAAGAATGATTTGAAGTTTTTTGCCTCCCTGGCCAGTCTCTCTTCGTATTCTCTTTTCGCTCTCCTAACCACTTGGTGACATTCTCTTTGGCCTTTCCTGTGTTCATCCCAGTTTTCCCCAGTCTGGTCCTTTTTCCATTTCCGGAATGATTTTTTTTTTGTCTCCTATCGCTTTCTTCACCTCATTGTTTATCCATGCGGGGTCTTTTGTTCGTTTTTTTTTGCACCCTTTTCTAAATATGGGGATGTACATATGTTGTGCTTCTTGCACTGTGCCCTTGAATAGAGACCAGGCTTGCTCTACAGTTTCTGTTTTCCTTGAGCTGTTTCTAAGTTTTTTTCTTACCATTGCTCTCATAGCATCATAGTTCCCTTTCTTGAAGTTGAGCGTTGTCACTGTGGTTCTTTTTCCTTTTGTTGTACTTACTCCTAATTTGTACTGGATCATGTTGTGATCACTGTTTCCTAGTGGCCCTACTACTTCCACTTCTTTTGCAGGTCCCCCTAATCCGTTGAGGATTAGGTCAAGAGTGGCATCTCCTCTTGTTGGTTCCTTGACAAGCTGATCCATAAAGCAGTCCCTTACAGCCTCTAAGAATTATGTTTCCCTCGCACAGTTTGAGTTTCCAATACTCCAGTTTATCCCGGGGTAGTTGAAATCTCCCATTACTGTCACATTTCTGTTGTTGCCTTCCCGCCTCAATTCTGCCATCAGATCTTTGTCGTTTGCTTCCGTTTGTCCAGGTGGACGATAGTATAGACCCAATCTTATGTCAAGGCCACCTTTTCCTGGTAATTTGACCCATAATGACTCCAGTCTTTCCGCCTTTGGTTCTATATCCATTCCGGACGAGGGAATGGTGTCTTTTATGTATAGTGCTATTCCTCCACCCTTCTTGTTGGTCCTGTCTCTTCTATAGAGTTTGTACCCTGGCAGCACTACGTTCCATTGGTTATCCTCGTTCCACCATGTTTCCGTGATTCCAATGATGTCTAGGTTTTCTTTTATGGCTATGGCTTTTAATTCTCCCATTTTGGACTTTAGGCTCCTTGCATTAGCGTACAAGCAATTTAAGTCCTGGTCTTTTCTTTTCTCTGCTGGTTTTACATGTGTTTTGCTCCCCATACCATCCCCTATTTGGGCTGCCGGTCCCTCATTTCTGTTCCCTTCTTCCTTATTTTTTGGTGTATCTTTTCTGTTCCTTTGTTCCTTATTTTTTGGTGTATCTTTTTCGTCTGCATCCTGATTTCCTGATCTCTCCTGTTCCTTTAATTTTATCTGATTGTCCTTTTTGTTGGTCAACAGCTTCTGTTGTTCATCTCTTGCCTTTTCCCAGCATTTTTCCCTCTCAGTATCTTCTTTGGATACTGTTGTCCGAAACGTCGACGTCAGGTCAACTATCGGCTTTCACCTTTTTCTCAGTTTAAAGCCTGCTCAATTCCTCTCTTGACGTTGTTTGCTAGCAGTCTCGTTCCTGCCTTGCTCAGGTGTAGTCCGTCCCTCCTGAAGAGCTTGTTCTTCCCCCAAAAAGTTGTCCAGTTCCTTATAAAAAGGAATCCTTCATCTTCGCACCATCTCCTCAACCATGCGTTTATTGCTTGTAGCTCGGACTGCCTCTTCACGTTTGCCCTCGGTACTGGCAAAATCTCTGAGAATGCTATCTTCTGTGTCCTCAGCTTCAGTTTCCTTCCCAGGATCTTGAACTGTTCAATTAGCGTAGTCCTGCTGTAATTTCTCCTGTTGACATCATTTGTTCCCACGTGGATTATCACTGCTGTCTCTTCTGTTTCTGCTCCGTCTAGGATCCTCTTGACTCTGCAGTCTGTTCATTTTCTACTTGCTGTTGTTTACTGCAGACTATGTTGGATTTTCTTTCTCCCTTTTGTGCACATGAATCAAGCCATGATGTAAATGAGGCAAGTTCACTCGTATTACCTTTCCACAATAAAAATATGTCGGCAATGTATCTATCCAAAAACAGCTAACCCAAGTGGTTTATATATACCAAATCATACAATATATATATATAATACCACTACTTCTAAACAGTACACATCAGTGTTACCAGCCCTAACAGTTACAGGCTTTATATTACCAGCCTCAGAATTGGAGCCTATGCACAGTTGTTAGAACACAAACGAGAATGATCAGCGTAGTATTCAAGCTCCTGCTCCAATCATTGGCCAAATTATTTAACTATGTACTTTTTTTGAATTTGCTTTTTTTAAACCTTCACCAAATAATTTAACTATGCGCTTAAAAGTATATCTTTTCAACTATATATATTCAAATTTCCAACGTGCACTTGTTCATAGGATTTGAAAAAATTGACCAGAAATTTGCAACTTATCTCAAGCAGTCTTCGCTGTTTTGGACAATAAATGTCACATTAAATGCCTGTCTGCTGAAGCGGCCAGTGTTTCGCGGGAACTATACTCATCCGCTGCGTCAGGGACACCAAGGCATGATCACTACAAATAAAACAAATAGTTAAAACATTCACTCTCCAAGTCCAATCACAGCACAATTTTATCAGAACAATACTCACAACAGTGACTCATTCAGTCAAAGATTTTCAAACAGTGTCAAGATGGCAACAGCATCTCTCTTATACTCATCCACAGATGTCATGATGTATACCAAATATAATGATGACACTACTATCTACCCACCCAATCAAAGCAGGAAAATAAACTAGTAAAAATATTGCCATTCAATATTTCTATTTTGGCCATTCGGATTCAAGTGTCTAACCGATTAATCCAGCGCCGCTCCCGTTGAGCAAGATACCGTCTAAAATCCCCCCTCTCTTTCCTGGACGCAACACCTCTAGTATCAAAGCTCTTAATGACATAAAGTCATGATTCCTTTCAATGCAATGTTTTGCAAGTGGAGCCCCAACTACTTTAATTTTTATGTTACTTTTATGTTCTGTAAGTCGGGTATTCAATTTTCTAGATGTCTGCCCTACATAGATTAACTCACAGGGGTATTTTAAGATGTAAATTACTCCCCGAGTCTTGCAATCAGACGTATGCCTCAAAGTATATTCCTTCTTATCCCTCGGGTTACAAAATTTATCTGTGCATATCATCAGTTTACACATTTGACATGCCCCACACTCTCGATGTCCCTGATTCCATTCAGCACCATTAGATTCACCACTAGGTAGAATAGAGGGGCATAAAATCTCTTTTAAGTTACGAGTCCTCCGGTATGCTATCCTCAAATGATAATCTTTAAACATCCCCAAGGTCTGTAAGATCCACCAGTGTCTCCTAAGAGAGCGAACCATCTGATGACTGTGATTAGAATATATTACTACATAAGTCATATACTGCTCTCCTATTTTTTGCAACCCAGATTTCCTAGGGGCAAATAGAGTTTCTAGATGACTAAAGCATGCTCTTTTATATGCTGCAGAGACCACTTTAGAGGGGTATCCTCGAAAAGAAATTTCTCTTTTAGTATATTAGCCTGCCTCTTAAAATCAACCATAGAGGAACAGATTCTTCTAATGCGCAAAAATTGAGAATATGATAAACTTTTCTTCAAGGAAGAGGGGTGGGCACTAGAAAAATGAAGAGCTGAATTGCAGTCAGTTGGTTTAGTATATACTACAGTGTGAAGTTCACCATTTCTAATCTCAACATTCACATCCAGAAAAGAAATCTGGTGAGCACTATACGAGTGTGTAAAATTTACTTTAGGGTGACATGCATTCAAATAGGTAAAAACCCTCAATAGTTCATCCTGTTCACCATTCCAGATAAAAAATAATGTCTATATATCTGATCCATAATTTGACATCCTTAAAATAATCACAACCATACACCCAATCACACTCAAACTTGTCCATAAATAGATTAGTAACCGAGGGGGCCATAGTGATCCCGATCGCGATGCCAGCTTTTTGATGAAACAGGTGATCTTCAAACATAAAGAAACTGTCTCGTAGAACTATATCTGCTAAAGCACAGATAAAATCAGTAGGAACTTTAGGATCTAATCTTTTTCCTAAAGTATCATGAATTATTAATAGGGCTTCATCTTGAGGAATTATAGTGTATAAGGAACAGACATCGATGGTCACCAACAAAGAGTGAGAGTCAAGCCTAACAGCATCCAATTTGTTTTAAAATTCCGTTGTATCTTGAATATAGGCAGTAGTATGTCTAACAAAATCTTGAAGAAATTTATCAATATAAATAGAAGAAGCTTCCAACAATGCACCACAATTTGAAACAATAGGTCTACCTGGAGGTACACTGCAGGATTTATGAATTTTTGGTAATAAATAGAAAATAGGGATCTTCGGATGACATACATTCAAAAACCGAAATTCTCTATTAGTAAGATAGCCTCTATCTAATGCTTGCTTCGTAAGAATATTAATCCTCATTTGTAGGAGTTCAGTAGGATCAGAAGAAAGGATATCATAGTCCAAACTAAAAAGCTGTCTATGTGCCTCATTGATATACAGGTCTTTACTCAGAAGCACTATCATGCCTCCTTTATCTGCTTTTCTAATAATCAAATTCTTATCATTCAGCAGAGATTCCATAGCCTCCTTTTCGGCTTTACTGATATTATAATATATCCTAACTTTATGTCCTATATTCATGTTCTTCAAGATGTCTGTCTCAACCAATTTGTGAAATGCCTCTATCAACGGATCAACCGGCGGAATCCAGGTTGATTTAGGGGTAACAATAGAATCATTGTCTTGCTGTTCCGTCGTATTCTCTCTTGAATAAATTTTACTACTGAATGGTGAATTTTCTATCCACACCTTTTCAAAATTTATCATGTACAAATGTATATAATAAACATCAGTTAGATGAAAACTGACCAATCCAAATCATTCTTATAAAGATCTCCGCTGTCTCGTCATCGATCATAAACCTTCTAATATAAGAGGAGGTAACCGAGTGAAACGGCTTAAACAATGTGAGCTTAGATGGATTTATCATCTAAAAACAATGCATTCTTTTGGTCTAAATACTGTTTTGGATTGGTCAGTTTTCATCTAACTGATGTTTATTATATACATTTTTATACATCTAAATTCGGATCTGTTGTTTGAAAAGTATTGGGAAGATTTGAACCAATCATAACACGAGCATGTAGTAAATTTTACTGCTCATGTGCTGGCGTCTAGTCAATAAAAGCGCCATTTTATTACATTGCTTTGTGCTAGTATATCTCCATTGGTAGAGCTACACGTAAGTTTTTATAGCCAAATGTATAATATATTATCCCAGGACAAGTAGACAGCATATTCCCACACATGGGTGACGTCACCGACGGAGCCCCGCAGCAGACAGTCTCGAAAGCAAACTTGCTTGAAGATCTCGATTTTTCGAGTGCTGTAGCGCGTGTGCGCGCGTGCCTTCCCGCCCGAACTAGGTGGCGCATCTCCTGTGAGGATCCTCAGTTCGTTTAATTCCGCGGAAACAAGAAGACACGTTTTTCTTCATCTCTGCAGCAATTTGCCTTCTCTTCACCGCGGCTGTTTCTTTTTTTCAGATAAGTTCAGTCGCTGTGCTCTTCTATTTCGTTTCTTTTTTCCTTATATAAAAAAAAAAAAATTTTGTTTCTTTTCTTTCTTGTTCGGCCGGTGAGCCTTGGGCCTAGGCCCAATTGCTCTTCCCGATCGACACGGACTTTATTTTTTCTATGTCCCGGCCCCTTACCAGATTTAAACGTTGTCGTCAGTGCAATCGTGTGATTTCGGTCACCGATCCCCACTGCCGCTGTCTTCAGTGCCTGGGTCCGACCCATTCCCCTGAAGATTGTCATCGTTGTTTCACTCTCACTCCATGGGCCTTTTGACGCCGGTGCGCCCAATTTTTTCAACTTTTTGGAGACATGGAGCAATCTTCGGATCCGGCTTCGACCACGGCGGCTGCCCCGGTCTCGAAGGCTTCGACTCCAACAACATCGACACCCACGGTCTCAAAGGCTTCGACCCTGGTTCCGGCTGGAGCTTCGGTCTCGAAGGCCTCGACCTTGCCTCCTTCGGTGCCCTTGAAGACAGTGCCATCAGTGAAATCTTCCATAGGGGGTAAGTCTCCTGGTTCTATTTCAGGTGCCATACCTAAGAAGCCACCAGAGTCCTCTTCACGCCCATCTTCCAAGCGTACCTCCAAGATAAGGGAATACTCACCTTCGAGGTCACCCTCTTCGGAGCGTACTGCTGCACCTACGAGATCAGAACCTTCTGTCTTGGTGCCGATGCTGGAGGACATGCTAAAATCTATCTTGACCACTCAGATTTCCTCATTGGTGGCTCAATTGGTCCCGTCCTCGACCTTGCCTCGGGTGGATCAGCCTGTCACCCAACCAGAGCTTCCTGTCTCGAGGCCGATCCCGGACTCCGAAGCGAACACCTTCCTCGGATTCTTCTCCGGATTCACCTCCTCCGAAGCATCGGTCGAAGCATTTGAGGCATCTTGCTTCCAAGCTTCGAAGGGAGTCTTCTGCTTTCGATACCGAGACTTCTCTGCCTCGTTCTTCGAAATCGAAGCAAGGATCTCGACACCAACGAGCATCGACTCGAAGTCCTTCTCGACCGAAGACTCCACCGTCGAAGACCACTCGTCGAGACACTTCTCCTCAGACTTCGACCCATTCGGTACCACGTACACCTGGTACTTCTCCATCTAGGAGTCTTAAGAGAAAACATTCTCTTACTCCACCACACAGTACAGCTTCTTCTGTAATTCTACGTCTTGAATCAGAACCACTATCACCATATTCCAGAGAGGCTTCTCCTTCATACTCAGCACTTCCTAAATCTCGCAGTGTGTCTCCTGAGGAAGCATCTGATTCCAAATGCATTTCATTTGCCAAATTTATCTTTGATATGGGACAAGCTCTCAAACTAGATCTTCATTCTGATTCTAAATATACTCCTGAATATTTAGCAGATATGGAGCTTCCTCATCCACCTAAAGAGTCACTACGTTTACCAATGACTCCTGTTCTCAAACAAATCTTTGTTCGTAACATGGAGACTCCTTATTCCATCACTGCCATTCCATCTAAATTGGAATCCCGTTATCGAACAGTTCCATGTAAAAGTTATGAAAAGTCTCAACTGTCTCATTAATCCCTGGTAGTGGAATCATCTTTGAAGAAAGCACATCCTTCTAAAATCTACGCTTCAGTTCCTCCAGGCAGAGAAGGTCGTACCATGGATAACTTTGGTCACCGTTTATACCAAAACTCTATGATGGCAAATAGAGTTCTTAATTATAGCTACATATTTACATCTTACTTCAACCACTTTCTGAAGATATTGCCATCTTTTTACCCGGATATCTCCACAACTCATCTTTCTGAATTCAAACTCATTCTCAAGACTCTTTCTCAATTAAGACTCTTCATGTTACAAGCTTCCTATGATGCATTTGAATTATCTTCCCGAGTCTCTGCCTTTGCTGTAGCCATGCATCGTTTGGCATGGTTACGCATTGTGGATATGGATCCCAATCTTCAGGATCGTTTAGCAAATCTACCTTGTCAAGGGAATGAATTATTTGATGATTCTATTGAAGCAGCTACTAAGTGTCTTTCAGAACATGAACGCTCTTTTGCTTCCCTCATCCAACCTAAACCTACACCAACTAGAGGTTTTAAACAAACTCCACGTCGTTATCCTCAGAAAACGACTCCTGCTTTTTCTAGACCTCCTCCTCGTCGTCCTCCACAACAACAGCATTAGCAAAAGTCTCAGACTCCTGCTACCACCAAACCATCTCAGTCTTTTTGACAGTCTCAGCTTGAGCATTCCAATTTCTCTGTTTCCAAATTCTCCCCTCCCCATAGGGGGTCGCCTTTCCCAGTTTTATCACCAGTGGGAGCTCATTACATCAGATCTTTGGGTGCTTACCATCCTACGAGAGGGATACTCTCTTCGGTTCCTCCAGGTGCCTCCAGATCGCCATCCAAGAGAGTGTCCTTCTAATCAGTCGCACCTTCCCCTTCTTCTTCAAGAAGCTCAGGCTCTTCTTCGTCTTCGAGCTGTAGAGGAAATTCCTCTCACTCAACGGAACTTGGGATTCTACTCCCGTTATTTCCTAGTTCCCAAGAAGACGGAGGATTTGTGACCTATCCTGGATCTCAGAGCTCTCAACAAATATCTTGTCAAAGAGAAATTTCGAATGCTCACTCTGCCGACTTTATATTCACTAATGGATCAAGGGGATTGGATGTGTTCCCTCGATCTCAAAGAGGCGTATACTCATATCCCTATTCATCCAGCATTTCGCAAGTACCTCAGATTTCAAGTAGGAAGCCTTCAATCTGCAGTACCGAGTTCTCCCCTTCGGGCTGGCTTCTTCTCCCAGAGTTTTCACAAAATGTCTGGTGGTGGTGGCTGCAGATCTTCGCAACCAGGGTCTCCAAGTATTTCCATACCTCGACGACTGGCTCATCAAAGCTCCCTCTTTTTCAGGGGTTATTGCAGCGACACAACAGACTATTCTTTTTCTTCAAAGTTTGGGATTTCACATAAACTTTCCCAAATCTCAGTTGACTCCCTCTCAGTCTCTCCAGTTCATAGGAGCAACTCTGGACACTATCAATCTGAGAGCCTACCTTCCACAACCATGTCAGGCCGCACTTCTTCAGATTTCCCATCAAGTCTTCCACCTTCCATCCGTTCCAGCATGAAAGATGATGGTTCTGCTCAGTCACATGGCTTCTACAGTTCATGTGATTCCTTTTGCCAGACTTCAACTTCGTATTCCTTGATGGACACTGGCATCCCAATGGCAGCAAACCGTGGATCTGCCATCTCGATTGATTTCCATAACTCCTTCATTGCGGAAGTCTCTCCGTTGGTGGATGCTCCCTTTGAATCTTTCAAGAGGCTTGCTGTTCCACCCTCTTCCTCATCAGAAAGTCCTCACAACCGACTCGTCAATGTACGCATGGGGAGCTCATGTGGACGGTCTCCGCACTAAGGGGCTATGGACTCCAGCAGACCGTCGGTGTCATATCAATCTGTTGGAACTCAGAGCGATATTCTATGCTCTCAAAGCTTTTCAACATCTCCTTCACGACATGGTGATTCTTGTACATACAGACAACCAGGTAGCCATGTATTATGTCAACAAACAAGGAGGGACGGGATCTCATTCCCTATGTCAAGAAGCTCTGAAATTGTGGCATTGGGCAATTCTTCACAACCTCTACCTCAGAGCTGTTTACATTCAAGGTCAGCACAATTATTTGGCGGACAAATTGAGTCGTCTTCTACAGCCTCACGAATGGACGCTCAATTCTCCTACTCTTCGCCAAATCTTTGCTCGTTGGGGAACTCCACAGATAGATCTGTTTGCATCACCTCTCAACTTCAAACTGCCTCAATTTTGCTCCCGCATTTACGCTCCTCGACGTCTCAAAGCGCATGTGTTTCTACTGGATTGGAGGAATCAGTTCCTTTATGCCTTTCCTCCATTTCCTCTGATTCTCAGGACTCTAGTCAAACTGAAGTCAGAACATGCCACCATGATTCTGATAGCTCCTCGATGGCCCAGGCAACCTTGGTTCTCCCTTCTACTTCAACTCAGCACCAGGGAGCCTCTACTTCTGCCAATATTTCCTTCTCTACTCACGCAGAGTCAAGGATCCTTGCTTCATCCCAATCTGCAATCTCTACACTTAACAGCTTGGTACCTTTTTGCATAACAGACTTTCCTCAATTTTCTCAGTCTGTTCAAGATATATTACTTGCTTCCAGAAAGCCATCAACTAGACAATGTTATGGTCAGAAGTGGAGTAGATTTTCTGCTTGGTGTTCTACACGTCAATTGCAACCCATATCGTCCTCCTTAGCATCAGTTCTGGACTACTTGCTTCATTTGTCACATTCTGGACTTCAAACTACATCTATTTGAGTCCATCTTAGTGCTATAGCTGCTTTTCATCAGCCTCTGGATGGAAAATCTCTTTCTGCACATCCTATAGTTTCTCACTTCATGAAAGGACTTCTGATTCTCCATCCACTGCTTAAACCACCTCCAGTGGTTTGGGATCTCAATATTGTTCTGGCTCAACTGATGAAACCTCCTTTTGAACCGCTTGACAAAGCTCACCTAGTGAAGGGTATGGAGAAACTGGTATATGAGGATCGACTTAAAACACTGGGATTGTTCTCCCTTGAGAAAAGGAGACTGCGTGGGGATATGATCGAAACCTTCAAAATACTGAAAGGAATCGACAAAATAGAGCAGAGAAGATTATTTACATTGTCCAATTTGACACGGACAAGAGGACATGAATGAAGCTAAGGGGGGACAAGTTCAGGACTAATGTCAGAAAGTTCTGCTTCACACAGAGAGTGGTTGGCATCTGGAATACTCTCCCAGGGGAGATTATTGCAGAATCGACAGTCCTAGGTTTCAAAAGCAAACTAGATGCATATCTCCTTGAGAGAGGCATATAAAGTATGGTTGGCTATAAAATAAACCAGGTGTATACCTGGCAGGGCCTCCGCGTGTGCGGATCGCCGGACTTGATGGACCGAAGGTCTGATCCGGAGATGGCGCTTCTTATGTTCTTATGTTCTTATGTTACCTCAAGTATCTCACTTGGAAAGCTGTGTTCCTCATCGCCCTCACATCTGCTCGAAGAGTCAGTGAGTTACAAGCTTTAGTTGCAGATCCACCCTTCACAGTTTTTCACCATGACAAGGTGGTCCTCCGTACTCATCCTAAATTCTTACCTAAAGTTGTTTCAGAATTTCACATCAATCAGTCTATGTTTTTTCCAAAACCTCATTCTCATCCTGGAGAAGCGGCTCTTCATAC